>NC_060249.1:3267711-4475199 GCF_921293095.1 Ischnura elegans | reverse complement strand
TTGGAAATATTAAAGAAATATATTATTGAATATGAGGAGTAGGCAAAAAAGTTTGTTCCTATTGTAATTTGTCATGCTCATCTAGTGTTCTGTTGGAGGGATAATGCTGATAAGGGGTAATGCTGCTGTAAACTTGTTAGAAATTGTTTTCAAGAGAACCCTTTCATTCAGCTGCATTGATGCTTAACCATTAGTACAGTAGGGCCCTTATTAGAAGTCTAAAAAGGGACTGAGGTTTGTAAACTTCTATGATGGGAAATCTTCTTAGGTGGGAAAGCAGGTAATATTTACATGGAATATACACTGTTACGTATATTAAATCTTTGGAAATATGTAATTGTAAAGGAATTTCAGTTAAAAGCTGCTTCTTCAGTTAATGTTGAGAGGAAACAGAGGAATCCAAAGTGGTTTGTTTGATACTTTCTCCTTAGAGCAACAGAAAATGATTCCACTTCTTTTAAACATGGAATGGTGATTTGATTTTGTGCAGCTTGGTTTATTAAAGCCGAAAATCAAGATAGATATCACAACATCAATTGAATATTCTCAACGAGAAATTTTTGCCTACTTTCTGCTAAATTGAATATAGGAAAAAATCAGCAATACCAACTTTCTTAGATGCTTGATGAAAAGCAAAAGTTATGTAAAATTCTTCCAAAACTCCTTATGTGGGAAGAATTTAATGGAAATAATTCATTTGTGTACATATTGTCAGTGAAACTTCTTGGCCAGGAAAACTTATGAAGTGGGAACTTATTATCCAGGAAATATTAGCATACAACTTATGAGCTTTAATTTAAGACTTGTTTGTGGGGAAGCTTCTTGTGTTCCTTTTTGAGGTGCAATCTCATTTCTTCTTTTCAGATCCCTCTCAATACAGATACAGCCCCGGTGCCATATCGCCCATGTATCCTGCCAACCCCAGCCCAGTGCCCCGCCTGCCGGACTACCCCACTCCAATGAGGCAGCAGTCCCCCTCCCCCATGCCGCCCCTCCGTCCCCCCCCCTCCTCGCAACAGAGACTCTCTCCCATGGGCACTATGGCGTCTCCCTTCCCAGTGTCCCTGGTAGTCGTGGGTGACCAGAACATATACAACATGCAGGCGCCAATGCGCAGGGACCCCCCTCAGGGAGGGCAGGCGTACATGGGTGCGGTTGCACAGCCATCCAACGTGTGCGCAGCCAACAACCCTTACAGCACACAGCAGCAGCAGCAGCCCAACCCACCAGCTCAAAGTGCTCCCTCGAATCCAATGCAGATGGAGGGTGGCGCCATGGGTGGGGAACAGCAGAACTTTAGCATGGAGTTGAGCCTCGGGAATCTGGACTCAGCTGATCTCTCGGGAATGGGACTGCGTCTGAGCGAGACCAACATGCTGTTTGATGCTAACCTCTCGGAAAACCTCTCGAGCCACTTGACGTTGTCAGATGCGGAGGGCATGCAGAGGGGGCAGCAATCCTGTGCGTTGCCCCAACAAATTCAACCACAGCAGCCGTTGTACGACCAGGAAATGCTCCAGCATGCGGAGGGGTTGAAAGAGAGGCGGACGGATGGCGACGGAGCTGTTGGGGGAGCAGTGTCTGTGCAGCAGAACATGACCGATAGTTTCACGAACCAAATCAAAACGACCATTGAGGATATTTGCACACTCAACGACATGTACAAAGGGACCAACAGCGATGGTGTTGATAGGAACTGATGCAAGGCAGGAAAGTACTTGTGCATTGTTTGTATGTTGTGTGTGTGTGTGAGTGAAGCCTATATATGTAATGATGGGGAAACATTTAAGGTGCAATATGTGCTCTAGAGCTGAAGGATACGTTTTTTCTATTTTTTCCCCTGAAGAAGATGCTCTCTAAGTGTGTGTACAAATGGAGGAATTTTGTAGGCTGTGTGAATAGTTTTTAGTTGATCTGATCAGTGCATCATTCAAATTTTGTTGAACTTAACAGTGTTTTTAAAGTTATATAAGTATGACCATTTTTACCGAGTACAATTTTAGGACCCTTAAATGTTGCAATATTTTGTTGTTGTCTATTATGTTTCTTTATTGAATGATTAATTAGAATTAGTTAAAAGATATATTAATATAAAATGTTTTATATGGCAACATTTGTTTCAATGCTGGTTATTGATGCTGATGTTCTGCATTATTTTTTTGATCTTCTTTTTTTTTTAGTTGGTCCTTTTCCGTTAAACATGATTTAATGCTTCATCTAAAATTTATGCTTTGATCTTTCGAGGTCAAAAAGTTTGCTTTTATTTTTTAAAGAAGTAAAGAGGACAATTAGTAAACTATTGGTGTAAATCTGAGAACTTTTGCTACTTTAAGGTGAATAAAAATCGTTTTTCATTATTACTATTTACCATGTAATATATCCCTGCTTTTTAGTCATGTAAACGTCTGGATGTGTATCCTGTGTTTTATGGAGTTAGGCAAAAATCCATTATCTGCAGAACCTGCTCTTCTATTAGGCTTAATATTTTTCAGTTCTCTTGTTTGGCAAATCTTGTGAATTCCCCTCCTGATCTTTTGGCTGATGTGTTTCTTTATTGCTGACAAAAGACATCATTTTCAATGGCTTATGGGTCTACATTGTCTTTTTTAAGAATATCTACATGTGTGGTGGCTACAAGGGCAGCTCAAGGCAAAATACTTTACTTAACAAAATACAAGGCAAAATACTTATCTGGGCAAACTGCTGTTGTGTGAACCCCCTTTTAGGGGGTTTAGCATGGAGTACCCCCCAATTAAACACGGGGCCCGGGAACCTCCCAAGGGTATTTTATTTTTTTTTACTTTAAAAAAGTGAGTTTTGAGTTTTTGCACGTGTATGCGTACCATCACCTTTTTTTGTATGCATTACAGTGTACGTTTTTCGTTATAACCCGTTATCAGAAAGTAAATGTCAGGGTTAAATGATTTTAATCCAAGTAAAAAAAAAGCACTGCAGGAACAAGTGACTTTGTAATACAAACAAAGTTTGTATGCAGTCACGTGCGCGGGTGGAAAGTTAAATACACCAACGGATGAAATTCGCCATGAAAAACACACCTGACCGGCAATCGGGAGATCCGGGTTCGAATCCCGGCTAAGTCAAATATTTTTCATGGTGAACTTCATCCGTTGGTGTATTTTATCCAAGTAGTTAAACATAGACTTATATTTAACAAAAACAAACTTAATACTAGGGATAGTGATTTATGTTTAAAAAAATTTTTCTGCCAGGGCATTTGGTTGCCCCCCCCCCCCCCCCCCCTAGTTATGTCGCCTGGGTTGCCCTTAAGCCAGCTCTAGATTGCTACAGTGCTGGGGTCCTACCCTGTGGATCTGGTGTCCTTTTATTAAGAGCAGGCTAATGGCAACAGTGGGTTTCTCCTCAACCTTACTTCCTTGGCATTCCCTCAAATCACCTCAACTATCAGTCACCTCCTCCGTATATGTACTGCCCAATCATGCTCTTTAGTTCAAGAAATTGTTTCAGGCTTGGAAGTAGTTAATCCTCATAACAAAACACTGTATTTAGTAATACTCCACTTTTAATTAATATTTAAGGACCTGGGTTTTGGCAGCTCAGTGCCATTATCTAGATGCAAGATTAAGTGAGAATTGGGTGTATAAGTATTGGTTAAAAAGTTGAGAGAGGTAAGTGATGAAAGAGTGAGAGAAAAAGAGATTTGCTTTGTGAAATGGAAGGTGAATTTTCTGTTGAGATAGCAGGGTGAGGTGATTGGCAGAGGGGCCAAAAGAAAGAGGAAGCATTGACTTCAAGGAGAGATGAATGGGTGGATAAAACTGCAGTGACGTGGTGTAAAGTATTTTCACAACTAACAATTTAATATTGCTCTGAAAAATCCAGCTTTTGTCAGTGACCTCATATAATTTTGTAATTAAAATTGATATAATGGTTATTTAACCCTTTCCTGCCAGTGCCTACAAGAGGAAAACGTTTTATGTGCTCTGAGAAGTATTATAATATTTTAAAACTCTTTGTACAGAGGTTTTTTTTGTGGTGGCATTGCCCAGGTATTCTTATTCACTTATCAGACCCAATTCAATGTGTTGCCTGGCCACTGAACTAGACCTTCTAACTAGGGATGAGTCGATTCCATTTTTTTTGATTCCGATTCCTTCAAATCGATTCTCAATTCCGATTCCATCGATTCTTACTCCTTATAGCAGGTGGGATTTCGATTTACCTGTAGCATTGCTGTCATTAAAATTTAAGAATGGAATGGAATAAAATAACTAGGGATGGACGGATCCAGGATTTTTGGAGCCAGATCTTTCGGATCGGATATTTTCGAATCCAAATGCATTTTCAAATTCCTGCAATTAAACAAAGTCATTATTCAAGTTTACTCTGGGTACATTCAATCAATGGAATGCCTTTTGGATTTTCATACACATTTTAATATTTTTATAAATTAAAAATTATTTTATGGGCTTTCAAGTTGTTTTTTAAAAACATCTTTACATACTCAGGGCCTAAACTGATACGCTTGGGTTTGGAAATGAAAATAGGAAAAATCTTAGGATGAACCACTGACCAGTGGCGTAGTGAGAGGACCCCCCAAAATATAAAAACACAATTACTTTCCTTCATAAAAGGAAACAAAATATTTAAAAATCATGAATTTACAAAAATGAAAAAAAAAAGAATCTTTGGAAAATGAAGTTTTTTCTATTACTAAGGGTGTTAAAATTAGTTTGAAACCCTCTCCTTTGTACCCTGTTGTTTAAAAATTTCCCCCCCTGGTTTTGGACCCCCCTTAACAAAATTCCTGGCTACCCCCCTGCCGCATCGACTAAATTCAAATTTTCCTCACGAACATTTCCCCCGAATTTTACTTTCTTATCGCGTACGGACTTGTGTTTCACCCGAAAATGCTTCAGTATGGTGAGGTGGATTTAGCATATCCTCGCGATAATTTACACCACAGTGCACGCACACGGCATTCATTAACCAATTGGTTCTCCTTATCTCAACGGAAATGTTTATACACAATGAAAGACATTTTTATCGGTGTATCATTAAATTGAATTGCAACTGCGCAATTAGCAACACAATTAACAGTATTTAAAACGGCATTAACGTCACTTGCGACTAGGTGCTCAACCGCTCAGCATGAGGAAGGAGTGGGCAGCAGAAGCTCGTAAAGGAGAGGTGTAGGGGAAGGAGCAGTGGCATAGCCAGGAACATGGCCCTTATGGCCAGGAATTTCAACCGGGGGGGATCCAAAACCAGGGGGGAAAATTTGAAGGAGCGCGTAGGAGAGGTGGAGAGGAAGGAGTGCGCTACCTCCGTATTTCAAACAACAAGGCTACAAATGTGGGAGTCAAGGATGAAGAAGTCAGATCTTGCTTCAGTGACGTCGCGTCGCGACGCGTCGTTGCCATCAAAGCGAAGCCGGGCGCGCTACGTGATATATGTAGTTGGCGTTTCCAATCCGTTTATAATTGTTTGAGGGGTTAATGCTGCGCTTGTTTCTTTGAAAATTGTGCTGTTTGGACAATCAGTAAAGTTTAATTGTAGAATTGTAGATAGAAAACTGAGTGGCAATCAATTAGAGCTGAAAAATAAACAGAAATATCGTCAGGAATGCGTCTCGTTTGGTCTAATTTTTTTAAAATCTCGTGCATGCCATCTAATTGTCGAAGCTATATCAAGATATCTTCGGGCCCAGAAAGTCACTCTCCTAGCATTTGTCGTCTAGAAACGGAAAATTGAAGCAGGTAAGCCAAAAAAGGTCAGTTGACTTGACTTTTCGTTTTATTAACCTGGCCCGGGTGAGGCCACAATCCGGCCCCCTCTTCCCCCGGGCCAGGGCAGTTGGTGAGAGGAGGTAGGGATGAAACACGCTTCAATTGTTTTCGTGTGATTTGATATTTTCCTTAGAATACAATGATTTATATAAACCATATGGTCCGTGTGATTTCGGAAACGAAAAAAACAACAGAGGCACTGGCTGATGGACGGCCGAGGGTGGTTTTCTGAAATCTGCGACGTAGTTACTTTTGACGTGGTTATTATCCTACGGCACTGAGATTCCCCTGATGATTGTTCAATCTCTTGGGAAGAGTCACACTATGAGCCAGTCGTATTTTGCCTTTTTTATTTTTGGCTGATAATCCTGGCCACGGCTGAAATTCTACTCGTAACCTCTGCCAGAGCTTTCGAACAAAACGGTTCATGAGTAGGACATGAATCACATGCGACGGCGCATTCGAAGAGAGAATCGGAACTCTTTCCACCCTGATAGGGCGTTGCATTCACTGAAGCTATTATTTAAAATTTCGGATCCAGATCCGATGTCTTCCGCGACTTTGGATCCGATGTATCCGATGAAGGGCAATATCCGCGGATATTTGGATCCGAGGTATCCGATCCGACCATCCCTAAAAATAACAATAGCCACGGTGGCTACATTGTCGTTTGGCCGCGGTGGCTAAACAATAATGCAGCGTTCATTGCGTCCATACATACGAGAGCAGCCTGGCGGGTGCGCGTTGGCGGCCGAACGCAACCTGTCGAGTCCGCATGGAGGCCGCGGCGGCTAATGCCAAGCAAGTATCAACTTTCTCAAGGGTTGCATTGATGAAACTGGGCTATACAAACGCGAATGTGTCTAATTTTTTTAATAATTGACGCAGACGCGTATTAGTTTAAAAAAGCCCGCTCTATATAAAAAAAACCGCTCTCAGCGCGAATTTATAAGAAACTTTTTTTCACATGAAAAACTCGCTCTCTGCACGTTTTTATTATCATGAGACTTCAAATACCATTCGAAAATAAAAAAATATATTTCTATCTATTATACTTTAATATTCCAGTCCAGAATTCTCCGAATGTGATTCATAATCGCAATAATTTGATTTGCCGTGACCAGCTGTTAATAAAAGAACGGAAAACGCATGCATTGCTTCCCGATCCCGTGGTTTCCAATTTTTTTTCTCTGAGAGTTGCTCATGAACACGCGCCATTTCAGGGTTCGTCGATTTGTCGCTCTTGCCGACATTTTCATGTTTCCGAGGCCTCTTAGGCATGTTCGTCGCAGCACCCCCGTGCCGGGCGTATCCTACGTGCAGGCAAGGCTGACACTGCGGCCGCTTAGGTGTGTGGCAGCCTTTATGCCCCAAACTTATAGTCTATGCCATGGTCCTTGTCTATGCTCAAAACATTTATCTTCCAGGAATCGATGGAATCGGAATCGACTTTAGGCGATCGATTCCGATTCCGTGCCCGAGAATCGGTGGAATCGAGAATCGACATTTGGAATCGACTCATCCCTACTTCTAAGAGCCTTTAGAACAAGTCCACAGTCAACTGATTGTGTCACCGGTATTTTTTAAAAGCAAATATGTATTGCATTTGATTTTCAATACTTACATTAGCTATTCTAAAAAAATTGCCAACATTTTTTAAGCATTGTTGAATTTTAAACAGTTGTCTAGCGTTAATAGCAACAAAGTTAGTGAACTCAAGAAAGTAAAAGTACTAGTCCAGAATTCCATTATTTTTAATGCTAAAATTTTGTTTAAAAATTGCTTACGCACAGAGCAAAACGAATTTATTTCAAAGTATAAAAAATGATAGCATGCAACAAAATGTATCATTGCAAAAACCATTGAATATATAAACCACTTCACCACAGATTCCTGTGATGAAGATGATCATTATAATGAGTGGGAGGGTCGGGCTGAATTACCGAGGAGTGTCCCTGAGGACTCGCTAAGCTGGGTCTCAGGCCAGGCCTGAATGCATCGGACAATGCTACTTTAGCGGTCACTTCCCTTCCCTTGCGTCAGCTAGAGTCGACAACTGGTCGTTTGCGTTGAAATATCCATGACAGATATGCATGATGTTAGGTCTTGTGCATATGAAAATGCTCATTGGCTGCACCTGACGTTTGGTGCGAAAGGGTTAGGCACGAATTTTCTGCAAATTTAGAGTCGCCATTTTTATATTTGAAGCTACTTCTTGTGGCGGGTTCGTCGCGGAGGCCCCATTTAATGACAACCCCGGATTAGACAGCGGGCGCCGAGGTCGCGGAGCTGCGGGAGCGACGGATATAAAAGGCCGTGTCTTGCGGCAGACGGGGGTTATTTTGCTGTAAAATCCAGACAGTGAAAAGTTGCTTGGTGGCTACTGAATAAAAAGGCCGAAACCCGGATCGGAGTTTACTTATTTTTACGGCAACAACACATGGTGTCAGGTGTGTTATTATGTCGAATAAGCAAGTCGAAGGGATAGGAGGTCCTACCTGGTCCATACCCCAGCAGTTTTCCTTCGTGGCGGAAGATTGACCAAGATGGAGTCGACGGTTCGAGAGGTACAGACGAGCTTCTGGACTCGCCAAAAAGCCAGAAGATGAGCAAGTCGACGCATTGATTTATGCAATGGGTGACGACGCGGACGATATACTATCATCCTTCAACCTATCGGCGGAAGAAGAAAAGAAGTACAGTATCGTGTTTGGAAAGTTTGAAGAGCATTTTGTCCCGAAGGTAAATATAATTTACGAACGTGCCCGTTTCAACAAGCGACTGCAAGGAGAGACCGAAACGGTGGAAGAATTCGTTCGTAATCTGCATATTCTCGCTAAAAACTGTAAATTTGGCACCCTGCGTGAAGAATTGGTGAGGGACCGTCTGGTAGTTGGTTTACGGAACGCCAAGTTGTCCGAAGCCCTACAATTGGATCCGGAGCTTACGCTGGAGAGAGCCGTTACAAAGGCGAGCCAAGCAGAAGACGTGCACAGGCAACAGACGCTGATAAGGAGTAACTCAGGGGAAGATAAAACAGTCCACTCGCAGGCACGAGGATCTGAGGTGGACGTGGTGCGGAAGAAGGCTCCACGGCACCAGAAGGCATCGACGTCAACAGCCGCCCTACCCGACCAAATGAAGGTGAGTGGTCGCAAATGTCCACGGTGCGGGAAAACGCCGCAGCACGCTTTCGCACGATGTCCGGCGCGTCAATCTGCGTGCGCCCTTTGTAAAAAGAAAGGACATTGGGCAGCAGTTTGCAGAACGAAGGCGGTTGCTGAAATTGACAAGCGGCTACCGGGTGAAGACGACCATTTCTTTTTGGGAAGCGTTTCGACGGGAGAAGAACCATGGAGGGTCTCACTCGTCATCGGTAACCAAGAAATCCCCTTCAAAGTCGACACAGGCGCGGATGTCACTGTCATCGGCGCCGAATTATTTAAAACGTTGAAGGGAATACAACTCGAAAACACCACAACATTCCTCCGCGGCCCAAATCGAAGCAGATTGCAGGCCAAAGGAAAATTCCGGTCACTTCTACGTTGGAAGGATCGCGTGTACGAGGACGAGATTTTCGTGGTGAATGGAGTTGAAGATGCGCTCTTGGGACGTCCAGCTATATCATCCCTGGGAATTTTGACTTGGCTGCGAGAAATAACAACTGGCCATCCGGAAGAAAATTACCAGGAACTTTTTCGTGGGCTAGGAAGAATGCCGAAACCTTACGTCATTCGCATCAAGGATGAAGCCGTGCCCTATGCGGTATCTACGCCGAGAAGAGTGCCCTTGCCATTGAGAGATAAGGTTGAGAAAGAAATCAAGAAAATGGTGGGGGAAGGAATAATAACGGCGGTAGAAGAGCCGACGGAGTGGTGCGCGCCCATGGTAGTAGTGCCTAAAGCAGACGGAGGAGTTCGAATATGTGTAGATTTCACTAAATTAAATAAATGCATTCGGAAAGAACAGCACGAACTGCCAACCGTGGATGAATGTCTAACACTGATGAAGGCTTCAGAAGCGAAAATTTTCACAAAATTGGATGCTTGCAGAGGATACTACCAAATACCACTAGAGAGGGAATGCCGTCCGCTGACTACTTTCATTACTCCTTTTGGAAGGTATTGTTTTAACCGGATGCCGATGGGATTATCTTCAGCTGGAGAGCATTTTCAAAGACGAATGTCTGAAGCATTGACGGGGTTAAAGGGAGTAGTCAACGTTATGGATGACATACTCGTATTTGCAGCGACGCAGCCGGAGCACGACGTGAGATTGAACGCCGTCCTCCAGCGTCTTAGAGAAAATGGGATCACGTTGAATCGCGAGAAATGCCGATTTCGGGTCGCAGAGACAAAATTCTTAGGTCATGTCATATCGGCCGAGGATGGAATCAAGCCAGATCCTGAAAAAATTACGGCAATAGAGAAATTGCCGCAGCCCGAAACGGTAGCAGAGATACGTCGATTTCTTGGAATTGTGCATTATCATCTGAAATTTCTCCCTCACTTGGCGGATGTTACCCAACCGTTGAGAGAGCTGATGAGGAAAAAAGAGCCTTTGCCATGGGCTGCTACGCACACCAAAGCTTTCCAAGAAATCAAGCAAAGATTAACCCTTTCACTGCTGTTGAATCTCCGGAAACCTTCTCCTCACATGCGGCGAAAATGTTAAAATGCTCTTCCTGGCCCATGGAGCAGGTACCTCCGGGATGGGTGTGGTACACCCTCCGAAGGGTCGCTAATCAGCGACCCTATCCTCGACGAACTCACCCTCGCAGGACCGTCTCATCGGCCCTACCAGCGGGGGCCCTACCTCCGGAAAAGTGACCGCTCTGACTAAAATATGAAAATCAATCAATCAATCCGATCATCACAAAATTATTGTTTTCATCGCACTCCTGCCAATCAAGCAATCAAGTACGTCTTTGAACCGTGCTTCTGCGATGAAAAATAACGATTTTGTTAACTTTGCAACAAAACGTGGCTGCGGACCACTGGAAAACTGCCATTATATTAAAGTGAACAAAATCGTTATTTTTCATCGCAGAAACACGGTTCAAAGACGTACTTGATTGCTTGATTGGCAGGTGTGCGATGAAAACAATCATTTTGTGACGATCGGATTGATTGATTGATTTTCAAATTGTAGTCAGAGCGGTCACTTTTCCGGAGGTAGGGCCCCCGCTGGTAGGGCCGATGAGACGGCCCTGCGTTGGTGAGTTCGTCGAGGAAAGGGTCCTGGATTAGTGGGTCCCTTCGAAGTGCTTCGGCGAAAGTGCTGACCGCATGGCAGGGAGGAAGAAAAAGTACGTCCACCGCAGTCTACCGTGCGGACGTACTAGGTACGTCCACAGCAGTGAAAGGGTTAACTAGTGCCCCATCATTAGCCATGTACGAGACAAATCGACCGACAAGAGTATTAGCCGACTCATCGTCATATGGATTGGGAGCTACACTGGAGCAGCGGCAGTCAGATGGTGATTGGAGAGTGGTATGTTTTGCGTCACGGACGTTGATAGATACCGAAAGACGCTACGCCCAATTGGAAAAGGAGGTATTAGCGCTTACCTGGGCGTGTGAAAAATTAGCAAATTATTTAGTAGGCAAGAAATTTCTTCTATGTACGGATCATAAACCACTCGTGGCACTATTGGGAACAAAACCCCTCAGCGAATTGTCCGCCAGAGTGCAGCGTTTCCGTATGCGCCTCATGCGTTTCGACTATGAGGTAATTTACGTTCCCGGAAAGAAATTGTATACGCCAGATGCTCTCTCACGATCACCAATCTCCAAAACCCCAAAAGAAGGCGATATTCTCACCGAGGAAGACGTGGAATTGTACGTCGAAGCTGTGAAAGCGGATTTACCGATGAGCGACAAACTCATGAAGGAAGTGTTGAAAGCGCAACGAGAAGATGAAAGAACTCGACGAATAACTAAGTATGTGAAAGAAGGCTGGCCACGTAAAGAGAAACTGCTGTTGGAGGATACCAGCTTCTACCACGAACGAGCAAATCTTTCCCTCCTTGACGGGCTACTAGTCAAGGGGACCAGGGTTTACATCCCGGAATCATGGAGGAAAGAGATATTGAGCCGTATCCACGAAGGTCATCTAGGTATTTCAAAGTGCCGGAGGCGGATGCAGCAGTCGGTGTGGTGGCCAGGAGCATCCCATCAAATACTGGAAATGATAAGCAAGTGCCCGGAATGTCTCGAACGTCGTCCATCGCGAGTAGAGCCGTTGAGACCTACGGAGACACCGGCACGGCCCTGGCAGATGGTGGGAATGGATATTTTTCATAGCAGAGGGCGTGAGTACTTAGTCATCGTAGACTACTTTTCAAAATACCCTGAAGTCGCGTATTTGGAAAATACGCGGGCCACGAACGTGATAGCGAAAATAAAATCAATATTCGCACGTCACGGAATCCCACAAGTTGTCCGAACGGACAATGGGCCACCGTTTGGAGGAAGAGAGTTCCAGGAATTCGCGAACAAATACCCACACAGCACATCGTTGCCAGAGGACGTCCGCTGCGCGTCCGTCGCGTCCTCTCAGTGTCCGCGGATTTTCAGGACAGCCAGAGGACATCCGCCGGCTGTCCTGGCCATCCGTCCGCACACTGTCCTATCTTGGATGTCCAGCGGACGTCCAGCTAGTGTCCCATTATGCAGGGTTTCGGAGTTTTGGTTTCCTCTTAAAACACTCACCTCCTCAAGGAGGAACTCCGAGAGAAAGTCTCGAGATCCTCCTCCGAGTAGGGAGTATAGGAGAAGGGAGAAAGAAAAAAAACTCTCTCTCGTTTCTGAAGCCAGAATACTTCCTCCCAATCGAGGAAGAGGAAATTTTTCGTGGAGGAAGAGTTATTTTGAGGATTATTTTAGGTAACAAAGTGTAATCCTCTTGTTGGAGCGTGGACTCTGGGAGGAAATTATAAACTATTTAACGAAAAAAAAAATTTGACATTTTTACCGCTTCTATAGTTTAAGAACAACAAATGTACGCTATTTTTAAGTTTTACATTGTTTATAACAATTAATTAAGTTTAAAAAAAGTTAGCAACAATTTAAGTAACATTTACGAGCGTTAAAAATTTCTACATGCCTTACGGGTTAAACAACAACAATTGAACGAACTTATGACTCTCTACATTATTTATAACAATTTTTAAAGTTTTAACAAATTTAGCAACAATTTTAGCAATTTTCAAAAAATTAAAAATTTCCGCATGTTGTACGGTTGAGAAGCGTTGTATGAACAATACCGTACTCTTTCATGATTATAAAAATTACTTAAATTTAGCAACTTTTACAAAAATTAACAACAGGAATAATGGAATTTATCGATTTTTACTGAAATTTTATATTATGTACCAATGTCCTGCCGACGTCGCGTAGCCGTCTCGGGGACATTCCATTCCTGCAGGTTAAATGAACTCTTTCAACTTATTGATTAATTAATATTTACTCTCTAGGGATTAAAAAATCTCAGAGGCGATTGATTGGAAAGTATTTTAATGAAACATAACGCTTTAAATTCATTTTAATTTTTAATGGTAAGAATTCTCCTAAAATTATCACGGCATCGATGGCCTCATTCCCAGATTAGACATTGTAATTGTCCAATTTAAGGATAGGCAATAGAAGGTAAGTACTGCCGTACCTTTACTTTATATTGAAATTCTAGATTTTTTGGTGGCGAACGAATTTTGAATCTACCGCTACTCCGCGATACAGATTTTCCCATGGTTCTCCATATTCCTCCGTTCCTCCTTTCCAACAGAGGAACCGGAATGGAACACCGGAGACAGCATGGTGGTTTGGCGGTTACAAAGATGCAGCTACATGTATTCCAAGTAAGTTTGATGTGACATCCAAATAATTTTTTCTTGGCGTTCACTGTCGGCAGTATAGTGTTTCCGCATGCTCCTTATATTTCTTATAACTCAGCCTGTAACATCTCGAGGAAAAATATGGCTCTGCTTTGAACAACATGACCGTCTCGGTAAAACCGTTACTTGGCAACTAAAGGTAGCGTCTTTTTCCGTTGTTCATGGTGAAATTTTCGCTTTTGTTCCTTGTTTACATGATATAATTTAAAGTGGAAGTTCTTGTACTATAGTCTCTGTACGCGAGAACGTATAGGAAATAATGTAAGTGCTAGCGTATAAAATAGAACCTGTTGTTTTGATAACGTAGGCTACGGCTGAATTTGTTGTCCGAACGGTCCGTTTGGTTCCGTTCCTAAATCAAATCAAGTAGGGTTCTTGGCAATAAATATAACTAGGAATTGACCCACATCTCGTGATATTAAAATATATATATATATATATATATAACTAGGAATTGTACTTACGTGTAACCGGGGGATTTTGCAACACGCATATATGATTAATAGGTTTCACGTAAATTATTAATTCTTTGAAATCGGAGTACACCGTGTGATTTCTTTTGATATGTATATTCACGCACGCATCGAAAAAGAACATTAATGTTATGATAGGATGTTAGAGCGTAGGTTTCCGCGGCGATGGTTTGATCTCTGCATTTCTCCAGGGTTTTCTTCCGCGTCAGATTGTTGGTTGACAACAGTTTCGCTGGCTATCCTGCCAGCGTCTTCAGGTCGAAGGGTTATGATAGGATATATATGGCGATTAAGGTTATGATAGGATAACCACCAATGTTTAGCCTTTTTACAAAAAGTTTTTATACTCTTTATCTGTTTGATGGAACTAGGTTAATAATTAAAGATTTTAGGTCCTAAATAAATAAATGATCTATTATGTCAGTAAAGATAAGGCTTAGGGATTAAAAAATTACAATGCCGACGTAACTTTTATAGCGTTTAATATATTTTTTCTGCCCAACTTTGCTAACCTACTAAATTATAAACTAATTTAACTACAAACTAAGTAACTGTGCTATTAGTCATCCATGCATTTAATTTAGTGGAAACTATAGGACGACTGTAAGAAACTTGGGATGAATCTAAACAAGGTCTAATTATAAGTGATATATTGTGTAAACAAACCTTACGGCTATGCTACATGGTTCATTTATTTGCTCAAACTGCTGCATGAAATCTTATACCCAGAAAATAGAACTTGTGCATCTTTTCGTACAGCCATCGGTACACATTTTGGTGTAGAGTATCGTGAACCTGATATATTTACCTGGAGGCATTTACTGACTATAGCTTTCATGTAGTGGAGTTGAATAAAAATACCTTATCTGTATTTTATTTAGTTCCTATTTCTATTTATAAGTTTGTATGTCTCTCTTCTTATAATTGTCTGTATACTTATTTGTCTTCATTCTTTACAGATGTTGCTCTGAACCAGGACGATACAGCCACCAATTCTAGTGTGGAAGTTACAGTGAAGAGTTGGCTGGAACATGCTAAAGCAAGGCATGAGAGAGAGGTGTAAGTATTCGTTTGATTATTATATAGGTTTGGGCAAGGAGGAATAATTTTGGTCTGGATACTTTTTTCGCAAGTTGCTCCTGTTAAGGGAGCTCATATAAAGTAAATTTAAATAATTATTGAACATCTTGTAATACAAGGTTCACCCTTCCATGCTAAAGGTAGAGAAAATAGTATTGTTATGTATTATTTTCAGATGTAGATTCCACTACCAAGTAATTCAAACATTTGAAAACAATTTTTGTTCTGCATATGGGAGGTATAATTACCAAAAACATGGTTGAAAAGGATCTCATGCTCTATAAAAGTTCGATGTATAACACCTGTAGAACTTAAGAATGGGATAACTTATTCAACAGGGATGGTAGTCGCACAGTACTACAGAAGCTACTATTTTCTAGTAGCTCTAGCTAACTAAGATGTTTTGAAGTAGGTGTTGTTGTAGGAGCTATAGAAATTTCAGTAGCTCACAGCAGGCTTTAGCTGCTATTCACCTGTTATGTCTCTGTCGAAATGTGAATATTGCCAGTGAGCTAGGTTTTCACTTTTGCCTCGATACCAGACTACATTAGAAGATCTATTTTAATTATTAAGATTGGAAGAATTCGGAGATCTAAATCATGGAATGGCCTTAACTACAGCAAGTTTTTGCTAGTTTTTCAAAGTTTCTATTTTTTTAAGTTGCATCTCGGCCAATGCAGCTAAGTGGTTTGTGTGCCAAATCAGTGTGGCTGTTTTCACACTAATCCCAAGAGATCTAGTTCACTTAAACTTCCTCCTTTAAATTTTCTAGTTTCCTTTACTCCTATATCATATTCAGCTCCTCTGCATTAGTCTTCCTTAGCTCCAGCTTATGTAACACAATTCACTCTAGTGTAGTCATAATCTTCAAGCAGAGACCAATTGTTCAGAAATATTATCCTCCATTTGAATGCTTTTTCCAATATCTTTTTCGAGACCTCTACTTAGCTGTCTGGCAAGGATGGATCAAAGAATTTTTTTCTAGATGGTGCACCAGGGTCTAACAGGCAAACAGTCTTCTCATATTTGGGATTAAAATCTAGTTCAACAATTGTTCTATGAAAAATGTTCTTAATCATAATGTATACATTACTAACATATTAATATTTTTACTCAAAATCTTTTCTTATTTAAGAACAAGAAAAAGTTAAAGAAAAGTTTGTAAAATGTATTCAGCCTCTAATGGACAGGTTTCCTAATTTTGAAACCTTAAGAATGTTAAACACGTGACTAATAAGACTATAGCGTCCTGTCTTATGTAATCTGCTTGTTACGTACAAGATACAATTTCTTGCTACAATGAAATGTTTATATACTTCATTATTACAGGAGCAGTGCAGGAGAGCATGACCGCTGAAAAAGATGTGGAGGTTGCCATCCAAAACTGGCTAAGGCACGCCAAGGAGCGGTTGCAGGGGAAGAAGAAAATTTAATAATATGTATGTAGTTTCTTGCATTGTATTATTTTAAGAAGCCAAATAAATATTGTGCATGGAATTGATGCCTTATTTATTTAAATTCTTGTCTGGACCTATTATTTATTTGTATCGAACAAAATGCAATCCTAACCTAAACGTGTCCTCAAGGTGTCCAGAGCGGACAATTTCAGGTCGTCCATAGGCCACCTTTTTTACTGACATGCGGACTTGCAGCGGACATCATTTTGTATGAATTCGGCTGTCCGTAGGATGTCCATAGGCCACTTGGCGGACAATCACCGGATGTCCGAAAGGTGTCCGTGTGCTGTGTGGGTACGGAATGGATGTCGTAACTAGCAGTCCATACTACCCAAAGAGTAATGGACTAGCGGAAGCAGCGGTGAAAACGGTAAAAAACATACTGGCGAAAGAAAGAGACCCGTGGTTGGGGTTTCTTGCATACCGTGCATCACCCATGGAGTCGGGGTATTCCCCAGCGGAACTACTAATGGGACGTAAGCTGAGAACGACTTTGCCATTTCATCCTACGAAGTTGAATCCCAAATGGCCCAGCCTCACGGTCCTACGGGATAAGAATAAGGTCATCGCGGAGAGACAGAAGAGGAACTACGACCGACGACACCGGACGAAAGAACTACCCCTATTGCCTGCGGGAGCCACCGTTTGGGTGAGAGATCGTCGGGAGTGTGGAACGGTTGTCGGAGAGTCGGGCCATCCCCGGTCCTATCTCATTGAGACGGGTAATGGAGTCATCAGGAGGAATCGGGTGGCGCTGACATTAGCTGAACGGCAGCCGAGTATGTCGAGTGATTATGAATCATTCTTTCCCGACCTCGAGTCTACAGCGAAGAGCCACAGCCCACCAGAGACGGGAGTATTCAGGACGAGATACGGACGACTTGTGCGTCCCCCTCAACGATACACTCCTTAGACCCATTTCCCTGTTCCTTTCCCTGTTTTATTCAGTGTTTTTTTCAGAAGGAGAGATGTGGCGGGTTCGTCGCGGAGGCCCCATTTAATGACAACCCCGGATTAGACAGCGGGCGCCGAGGTCGCGGAGCTGCGGGAGCGACGGATATAAAAGGCCGTGTCTTGCGGCAGACGGGGGTTATTTTGCTGTAAAATCCAGACAGTGAAAAGTTGCTTGGTGGCTACTGAATAAAAAGGCCGAAACCCGGATCGGAGTTTACTTATTTTTACGGCAACAACACACTTCTATTTTCTTTTACTTTCACTTTCCCACTTCTCCGGGTACGATTTTTCCCGAGCAACGCCGGAGGGCCAGTTTGCTATAAATTGAAATAAAGATATTTCTGTACGCGTTTACTTAAAACCATTTCAAATTTTCATACTGGTGTTCAAAGAAACAAGAAGTAAACATGCCGTACTGTGTCTTTCCTTGTAACATATTATCGAATTTAATAGTAAAAATTCTCCCATGTCTATATAATACAATTTTCAAAAATCATTAAGGGGTTATAAGTAGGTATAATGAAGTAATAAGTGTAATATTTGATCAAAAAGAAAAATATGGGGATGATACAAGCAAACCTTGGAGTTATACTCTTATTTTTGAAACCTAATATCGGATTGGAATCCCAAAATTTGCATGAGAGAACGGTCAATATATTTAAACGTACAACGTCTTCAAAATATGTAATGGGGAACTTGCATGATTTTTTTTTATTTCACAGGCGGACAGAAAATTATTTTCTGAATACAACAAAGAAAACCGCATGTAAACCTGAGTTTTCCTTCGCGAGATATTTAATGATAAATATAACGAATTCTAAAGCGCGGGAAAAACTCCCTCACCCCCCAAGCCACTGCCGACGAAGCCACGATGACGTCAAAGGTGCCTAAACATCACACGAAGCTATTGTTGTGATTGTTTGTAATAGTTGCCTGCCGTTGTGAGAGCTCCGTTTGTGAGACGTGTTGATTGTTTTCTATTTAAAGATAAATATCCGACAATAGAGGCTCAAAAGCCTCATATTTTGTATTATTTATAATATTAATATCTGAGTAAGGACATAAAATATAAAACTGAAGAAGTGAAACCAAATATTTTATAATATCTAATTGTAAGTAACATCGTTGTAGCAGTCTGAGCCACGGCCGTTGGAAGGGGAATACGTTAATTGTAAGTTGATGTTATCGACGGCATATCATTCATTTAAGTATGTAATTAGAACGATTTTGATGTTTACTAATGTCCGCTTAGCTTTTATATACAATAACTTCATCCGTTTATTCGTAGGTACCGGAGAATTCGTCGTTTAGGACTGTATGTGCTTGTATTATGGGGTGAATTCCAGTCAATGCAACTTTTGCTCGCTGATTGGAGACATCTAGGAACATTTTTGTGCCAAAATAGTGTTATTTTCAACGTGACATCTCCCGTTAAGCTACTACTAATAATCAGTGCCAGTGGTTGTAATGCACAAAGTTTGACAAGGTTGAAAAATATCGGCCAGGAGTTATCAGTGTTCCATCGTGATTGAATTGTAAAAAGTGCTATTACGCTATCGATAAATGTCTAACAGTAGTGTAAAAATTGTCAGTGGCGTGCTAATCTCCGTTGTTCACCGTAGATATGACATTTCACGATCACGCTATTGAAATAAAAACTGTGAGTGAAGTTTGTTATTCCATTATTTCAACGAATAGTAGTGAGAAAAGTCACCTGTGTCACTTTTGTGGGCTAATTTAAGGGTTTAAATCAGTGAATAATTAGTTGTTTTCATCATAACGAGTTCTGTTATTGTAAGTTGTACGTGATGAATATAAGAATGTGATAGTGACATCCAGTTTTTGATAAGAGTATTTGCCTATTTCCCACTATATTTTTATGGTACATGCTAGTATATTGTTTATGGATTTACCTATATTATTGAAATAGGTTGTAGCTTGTGTGTGTGTTGGCAGCGGAACCGATTCGCGATCTCACATGTGGATTGTGTGCAGACTGTTTTGCTGTGAATTCGTACCGTAGGACGGATAGGACTACCTTCTCCGTTAATCCGGCGTTGCCAAATTCAACAGCACAGCTTACTCTAATGTCAACAGCACAGCTTACGATCGTTATCCTCCAGTATTAATAGTTTCTTTTACAACTCGATTTGCCGCCGACGTATAGCAATAATTTGTCTTAACAAATTCCATGAGGGTCGTGGCATCAATTTTTGGTGTCCTAAAAAAAGGCTGGTGTCCTAACACCCCATGCCACACGCCTTTTAGGCGGCTTGCGGGGTATTATGTAGACGTAGATGAATTTCAGGTGTACTATTCGAACGAGTGGTAACGTTATCATCCATTTTTCTGATAACCAAAACACACGAAGTGAAACGCTTGTACTTCATCATCCCGATGCCTCATTATTAATATCCCAAGTAATAATCTAGGCACAATAGCAATAGGAAAACTTTCCCAAGAATAACAGAACAAAATAAAGTGACGATGAGTGGCTAAATACTCCCTCAAAACAAATTTTACACCAAGCGCTCAGCGTATTTCCCTACTCCCTACGGTTGTTTAGGCACCTATGACGTCACGCCTGGCCTCGGCAACGCTCGGGTGTCTTCGCGCAGTGGTCGGCTCAGAGAAATTTTTCTCGATTTTAAATGCATTTTTTTTATTTCTTTTGATGCTGAATGGAGAAACTGAAGGTATTTTTGCGAGCTAATGTATCCATTTGACTTATTCAAAATAGTTTTTAGAGCAATCTACGACCCATGCAAGTTCCTCATTCAAATTAATCGCCATCCCATGAACACGATGCTAGTGGCACCTGCTCGGCAAAACTGAAAACAATGTGTCATGCCGTCCAAAGTGAGGGTCGATGGAGCGATGTCGGAGATTGACGTTTTCACGTGAGAGATAGGACTAGGAATATAATTTGTTTTCAAATTTAGCATTTTACAATGGAAGCAATAATTCTGGTGTTGAATGCAGTTGTATTGCCTGTGTATCAAATTTTGCCTCGTTCTGTGATGCCAACTTGTCCATGGTGATTAACTTTCAAGACTTGGTTTGTGCCTCGCTAGTGTTATGGAATACAAAGTGATATTACCACTTCTGGCTTCGAATTTCAAAGGAAAAGGTGGTTTTGAGTGACATTTGTGATTTTTTGTTACGCCGAAGGTATGCATATCGTTATCTTTGGTGTGCACAATCGTATGGTCGCATGGTTATTTAGTTGCAAGTTAAATGAATTCTGTGTGTGATTTGCTCGTATCACTCTCATGAAATCATTTTGTGATCTTAATGTATTCAACCTACTCTCTTACACACCTCTGCATGCTGAAATATGCGTTTCGCAGCGATTTGTTGCATGTGTTGCTTCTTGGCCATTTCTTTCATTCACCGCATTTACTTTCATTTTGGTGTTTTGTTGTTGCCTGATTTGGTTTTCATTGCAGCCGCATTACTAGTAAATTCAGTGTATAAAGGTGTGTCTCACCATTGTTTTAAAAATGTATATGTCGTTTTATGGTCTTATGTGTGAATCAAAGATCTTCCTATCTCTAATAATGATTGCCGGCAATCCCAGTTATATTTCCTTATGCCTCCTTAATACCGTGAAGCCAAATATTCCTAAATTGCGAAAAATACGGCGTGTCAAGTTCAATTTTGATGGAAACATATGGGAAGTCAATTCCCTGTTTACTAATTGATCCAAAATTCAAGGACTGATACGAGCATTGGATTTATAATCGGGTACTTATCAAAGTCAGTGTGAAATGTGCCAGCCAATATTATGGCTAGCAGTCAGTATTAATTACATTGTTTTCCCTCTCATACGCGAAATGTATAAATTGCAGAGCTAAGGAGATGTGTGCCACCGATCTTTTATTTGCACTTTGTTTCCAGTGTGACACATGTAATTTTTTGCATTCGAGTGAAAAGTGTCGAATTGAATAATTATTAGTTATAAAATTTCCGAGGAATTGGTAAAAATATTTATATAAAATATGTTCTTACTACTGTAAGCGATTTATGAGTTCAGTATTTTTTTTCTTCATTTTTTTGGTCTTGCTGCCCAGGCCTTCTTTGTATCACACATTCCATCGTAGCTCTCAAAAGCACCACCCTTCATAACGACCATCTTTCAGTGCCACTGCCAGTGGTCGCGTAAAACAGGTTTCACTCTTTTTTCTATTTATTTCAAGTGTCCAATTATTCAGGAAAGAAAAAGGATTTGTATTGGAGAAGTTGAATCGTATTGTAAGAATCCAATGGTATCTGGCCACATATTTTGGAACAGATCATAGTGATAATAATAATACTGATGAATGACAAAGCTATCGTTCATGCCACCATCTGACTTTCCTTTTCGATGTATTGCAATGCCCCAGTGTTCTTGTTGTCCAATATCAGTTGTCCTGTTGATAATGCTTGGACGTGGAAATGAAAGACTGTGGAGAGTAGGTTATTATCATTAAAAAAATTACTGAAAATTTTCCACATCAACTTAAATCTTACAACTGGTATCAGCACATTTCATTATTAGTAAAATAAGACATTGCAATATTTCAGCTGAGTTTTATTATGGCACTATGCGTTTCATCGTTACAAACAACGCTATTATTTGTAACGACGAAATGCTTAGTGTCATAATAAAACTCAGTGGAAATATTGCAATGTCTTATTTTACTAATATTAAGAACTTCCGCCATATCATGCCCAAGATCATATAAGATAAATGCATTTCGTATTATCTTTATTTATTTAAATATGGTGGAGGGGAAGCAAGTGAGGGTGGGGGGAGGACGAGTACGTCGGGGAAATGGCTCAAGTCTGGTGGAAATATCACCAAAGGTCTCGAAACAAACACCACCAATTAATATGAGCAGGAATGAGGGAGGTTTGCAAACTTAGAATCCTGACACTGAAAGCAAATAAAGAACAAGTGACAAGGCCATGGACACAATTTTTTACTCTTGGAGTGACCTATTTTAAAAAATTGTGACAGTTCCATTTGGATAATTAACTATAGTTACTCTGTTTGATTTGTAAATTTCTGCAATTTGTTTCAATGTAAGAGCAGTTTCTAAAGATAGTTTTGGAGCTCTTATCTTTGTCTCCCTTACTAAGTATTGTTTAATTTAAAAAAGCTCTCCTCGAAAAATTTGTATTTTTACAAGAAATGGATGACCAGGATTTCAATGCATCATCAGTTTCATTAGTGAAGTTATTCTTTCAATCCCATTTATTAAAATTTTGCATAATGTTGTGCAGTAATAATAATGATAATGTTACTTGCCGGTATTGATTATAGTTTGCGTTATTCTGTTCTATTCTGACTGCATGTGGTATTTAATGACTGTCGACGGCCTTCGGAAGCAGCTGTGTATTGCACTTTGTCACGCAATACGCAGCTGCTCCCAAAAGCCGTCAACATCAATGACTTTCGCTGCGAAAGTCTACGTTCCAGTCTATGTGGTATTTAAGTTCTTCTTAATTAATTCCATTAATGCATGAAATATTTTTGTATGATTCTGGGATTTAAAAAAAACAATCTAGTAATTCCAGGGTTGTAGAATTTCTCCTGGGTTGCAATCCTTTGTTGTAACAAATTAAGAGAATGCATGTTTAATCTATGAAGGGGAATTTTGGGAGATGTGTGTGGGTGGGTAATGCATGTACAATATTAACCCAATTAGTCCTAGATATGTATTTAACCTCCTGACAGTTGTGTGAATGAGTAATTGTGTTTATCTTATCTTCATTTCATTACCATTCGTGTGTCCCTTTGTGTGGCTGTGGCCTACTGCCATTCAGGGCAAATATTTACAATTTTATTTATATCAGCTGCCTATTGTTGTATAATTATTTTTTGCCATTTACTTTACCTTGTTTCATTTACTGTGATTGGCTTTTGAGTATTGGTGAAATTATTTACAATTTATTTTGCCTGTAACTGAAAAAAGTCATTTTTCAGACTATTCTTCATGGGATTAATTAGTATAATAATTACAGAAAACTACGAAATTAATTTTGGGTCATGTCATCTTACATGTTTGGACCTTATAAGCATGTTCAATGCCACACATATTATTCCGTAATATGCTTTGACTGTTAGGTTTTGTTGCTCTCAGAGTATTTTTTAGTTTCCTTCATTTATTGGAATTAAAATGTGCATAGCGTTGTCCAAATGTAGTGGAAGATCTTTATGCTGTGGAACTTTGAAGCATTACTGTATCATTTGTACTTCACATTTCAGCTCATCGTTCAGCTTCAGTGATGCCATCTTTGACCAATGAGCTTCAAGTTTTGTTTAGAGAAAGTCGTGTCAAGCATATTGGCCTTTTAATAACAATAAATTTTTTATGTTGTTTAATTCTTCTTACTTGGTGCACAAGTACTCAAAGTTTAGGTGAGTCATGATTTCTTTTGGTTCTAGTTGTAGCATGTTTTCCGAAATGATGTGAATATCTCTCTGATAAGTTGAAAAGGCACTGTATGACATTACTCAAGAACATTGACTTTTGAAATTATATTCATCGTGTAGTCATTCGGGTGGTGTGAAGTTTCAATTTTTATTGCTTTAGTGTCGGGAAGTTGTGATTCGTGAATACTGAGAGAACAAATTATTCAAATTGTACATTACCTCCTGATTGCAGTAAGTGTTTGAATGTTTAAAAAAATATGCTAATTTTGCCCCTTTTTTGTATTTTTTCAAAGGCTGTCATATTTTTAATTGTACTACGGTGAAAAAAGGTACAACTCTCAATGTTAACCCTTTCGCGCCGAATGCCACACCTGTGCGGCGAGGATTTTTTTCCATAAACAACGAATGCCACGCCTGTGCGGCACAGGTCGAAAAAAGTGACCGTGGCGGACACAATAGACCCACGGACGCGGTTGCCTTTCATGATCCGCCTTAGCGCGAGCCCAGTCCCATCTTCGGTCGCTCAGGTCGACCCTTTCTTATCCTCTCCAAGCGGTCAACTACTGTTATTTGCAGTGTGTTTTCCAAAAGTGTAGTTGTTGCTTACTTTTCATATCTATTCCTATAAATGAAATCATCTTTTTTTGCTGACCACATGGAAATTTCAAACAAAATTCTAACGTTAATATCAACGGAGTTATAGACCAAGTAGTAAATATACTAAATCCGTCTATATCAATGTTAGAACTTCGTTTAAAATGTCTGCACGCTCAGAAAAGAAACACAAAATTCATTTTGAATGTAAAAAATTAATGCGAACAACAAATATTTGAATATATTTTGTACTAATATTTTTGCCAGTTGACCGCGGACTCGTCCTAGGAAGGGGCTTTTAATCCCTCTAGGGTCTGGGACGCAGGCCGAGGAAAGGGATCGGCGCCCCACTGAGTTGGGTCCAAAAATGTTTAGGGAGGGAACCACTGCCTTCAGTCGACGCGAAAAAGCTTCGTACAGGGTAGTAAAGTAAACTTTCAAGAGACCGGAAGAAGGAAGAATTTCCCTCAACGAAGGTCCGATGCAAAAGGGTTAAATATGAAATTTTAATATTTTCTTATTGACATGATGTATTCTGACAGTGGAAAGCCATCAGAAACACAAAAAAATATTTTCTTCCACTTCTTAACCAAATCATTCTATCACAACTTAAGGATACAGATGTAATGGAAAACTTATTAAAATGTTTTTTTTGTCATATGGGAATGAGTGTTGAGTGTCTCATATTTAGCAATTCCAGAAACTTTTGAAAGGAAACTACCCACCTACAAGGATGTGTTGCAATGCTGTTATCTGGAGAACATAGAGTTAGCAAGAGAAATCAATATTTAAAAAGTTAGTTTTTGTCCTGTATGTGAACTATTGGCTCTAAAAGTCTGAAGCATTTTTGATGAGATGTCTATCCCAACAGTGTCTTTCTACAGAATTGTCCAACTCATCAATGAATTTTATGGGAAATCCAATATTCATGGCAGCAAGAAACTAGACCTCATTGAATGTAAATTAGTGAGCTTAAAAGGAAAGCAACGGACATTTTTAATATGTAATAATGTTTTATCCTTTATGTTTTTGTTTAATTAGGCTAAGTATGTATGTCAGCATTTTCTTGTTGAAGCGATTTTTTTAATTTGATTATTTTGGAAACAAAGGCATTTATTGATCTTGATTTCAGTGTGATTCTAATGTAGCCATCTATTGCTTGCGATCAATATACTTCAAGCGGACCTTCTGTTACTTGTTTTCTGGGTGAGCAAAGAAAGCATTCCATTGGATGACTCAGTAATTAAACCGGCTTCAGGTTATCAATTAGGTAACATGATATTGCTAGGTACAAATGAATTAGACTCAGTCTATGAAGTTGTAAAAAATTTTATTTTAAACTGGAAGGGGATATATGAATTCAAAATGAAGGTTGCAATGCCTTTGAAATGATTTTTAGGGAATTGTTTTGTTTACGTGATGAGATGGAGGACCGTGAGGGTGCAAGGGAGCCGCCTTAAGTGTGACATTGTGCCGGGGTCAATATTCGAAAAGTCATCTAGACCATATCCACATTTTATTGCTTGAGATAAATTTAAAAAAATATATACTTGGGTTTCGTTAAAAAATTTTCTTTCCATTTCTGGAGTTGCAGTCTGTAGGTTGAAAATCTATCCCTTACAATTTCTCAAATCCAATGAGATTCATTCAAATTAGTCCACGGATTGATCTAGGACCAGTTGATAATCCATCTGAATGTTGCAAAATCTTTGGGAAAGGTGACAAAATAAAATGTAGTACATAAACAGGAAGCCCGCTGAAGCGTACAGCTGTCAGTGACGTGTTGACAAGATGCCAAATCACTATTTATTATTCTGACCAACATGAGTGCTGTCTCAGTTAACAACATCCTTGTCAATGAGTGAAATTCCTGGCTCATTCAATGAAGAAATTGCTTCTGCTAGAAGTTATGAAGAGAATAGACTATGATGAACATGGTGATAATAATTAAAAGGGTAAAAACAATGGCTTCAGAACAGTTGGATTGGGTGTAGGTTGAACTCTCTCAAGTGCTGCCACCTCCCCAAGATGAGTTCTGGGTTGTTTACGTATTTCAAAGCTAGTTGTGCATCTGTATGTTTACTTTAGATTCCTCGCTTAGCACTTCAGTATTTTAAAATCTTCATTTGATTAGTTGAGTCTGTTTATGACATATGTATTTCAATTTAAAAATTACGAGAAATTTCCTAGAATCATAGTGGTAAAATGTAGGAAAATTTCTGAAAACACAATTGATGCTCTATTTGATAACTTTGTAAGATCAGAAGATATTATTTAATGTAGAAAGTATTTATGTAACTACACTAAATTAGCTGTACCTTTTTTTGCCATGGCATAACAAAAAAAGCCTTTGAAATAAAAATGGTTGAAATTCACAATTTTTGCTTCTTGCATTTGGAAGAGGTAAATTTATTTTCCACAGGGTCAGTACTTACAGGGTTCCCACTCAACCGTGAAAACCGTGAATTAGCCGTGAATTTCGTCTACCGTGAAAAATCATGGAAAAAGCCGTGAATTTCGTCCTAAAACCTTAAAAATCTCTCAATCTTGATAATAATACCTTACCAGAAATTTTCAACTTCGTTCGTAGCGAGCGCACTTCTATTCATTGTGGCGAGCATCGTCGCATGGGTCAGAAAAGCGTGGGAACGAATGTTGCCTGAAGAAAAAAAATCTTTTCCCAGCGCCGGCCTTTTCTCTCCCCCCTCCTGAAATATGACACCACTTCTCATCAGCTTCTTTACTTTCCTCGACTGGCTTGGTTTCCCCTCCCTCGGTCACTGCTTAGTCCCCCTTCCACCCAATCAGGCTTCCCACTGGCTGCAGCGACCACTTTCGAAACTAAATCTAGATGGCATTTGTGTCGAAAAATTTGAACGTTTATTAAACACCCTCAAACCTGTGATTGGAAGACCGCTAACCTTGACAACCTGCTATGCGCTGTGGACACTACCACACTACGCTCTCTGCGTTTGAACCGGGCGACAGCGAGCTTTCGGCGCGACGTAACTAATTCTCGCGCGTTTCGGCCTGAATACGAGAGAAGATATCCGCTTCTGGCAACACAGCATTACACGGTTTTTGCATGCGTCGACCTGGGACTTGCCAGTTTTACGTCGCAACGGGAAAGTTTGTGTGGAAATATTTGACGAGTGATAAAGTAAAGTGAAAGTGAAAATAACATGTTTCAGCAGGTATTTATTATGTCTTTATATATTTCAAACCAAGTGAATTATAATGTACCTATTTGCACCTATCTAAGACAAGGTTTTTTTCCTTCTAACTCCCGCAGTTCGTCTTACAATCGAATGCAAAATTCTCGACGTCAATCGGGTTGCATAATTTTCGTCGGAAATAATATGGATACCTGAGGTTACCACCTAATATATATATAGCTATACAACGAAAAATAAACGTCAAAAATACCTGAACAGTAATTTAGCTTATTTAATTTTCTGTTCAAGTGAAAAACAATTGCCATTTTAGGCAGCAGGTAAAGCGTGCGTGCCAATCAATCGCCGGGTGCACTTCTGCCGTGTCCGCTAGATCGCCTGCTTTACCCTGGGTTCGGCTCCATTCAAGTTAGAGCTAGATCAACTTACAAACTTTCTGTGTGATTGATTACAATTTACCTAAATTTTAACCAGAGGCGGATCCAGGATTTCTTTCTGGGGGGTGGGGAGCACAAGCAAAGCCGTATCCAGGGGGGGCACAAGGATACCTCATGATACAAAACGAGCGCAATGATAATGTGACCGTATTCAAAATCTTGCATATTTTTTAAGTGTCTGGGGGGTATGTGCCCCCGTGCCCCTCCCTAGATCCGCCTAGGATTGTAACGTTAAAGCCTCAATGCCGTCGCGATATAAACTGCTACAAAGCCGTTCCATTTTTCCCAGAGCAACAGTATGAAGGGAACATGATTTGCCTCTGATTAGAGAGATCGATTCAGTTTTGGTTTCAGAGTATTACGACAGCAGAGAAAAGAAGTCATTACACTGCCGCTTTCAAAAGAAAAGTTATACGGTGGAACCTCGATCTATCTTTCCCGGATTGATCGTTCGCCGTTTCTGGTCCCAAATAAAGTTCCTTATAGACAATGTAATTTTTTCCCGCATCTATCGTTCCCCGAAGAATCGTTTCTCGCATTGATCGTTTGAAGATCGCGGTTCCGACGCATAATTTTCCCGCATCCATCGTTAGACGAAAATGAGACGAAATAAATACAATGTGTCATTTATGGCTAATGACGAATAGCACATAGTTGGAATCTTCCCCAAGAGATGGAACTACCATTGGGAGAAGCTCAGTGCCGTGGGAAAGTAACATTAGCGCATTTCCCAAGATCCATTCAGCATTCGCCTCCCCTCTTCCGACGCTTTCATCTTCTACAAAATAAAAAAAAGGTCCCAGCTCGCGCAGGGATTGTATTACGAAGACCTTAGCTTCGAAAAAAATATCGAGTTACACGAGATCAATAGAAACGTATTTCGCGCTCCCCCCTCTTCTCATCTTTTTCAGCCTAACTCCTTCAATGTTCCCAGTTCCTGGAGGTCAACTGCTGCATGAGTCACATATTAGCCCAAAAGGTATCTAACAATGATATTCAGCAATTGCTATTATGCTTTTATTAAATTGAAATGTTAGTAATGTGCGCGTAATTAAAAAAAAACGAGACCAAACACGACGTATTTTAAGCAAGGAAATAGATGGAAAAATACGATGGTGATTTTTGGCGAAACGCGATATCCTCGTAGCTGAGCTTCTCGGCAGTTAATTCGGAATTTTGTTCCGAAAATATGATATCAGGTTGTTATCAGTAATCAATTTACGAGCTATACTATAAGTCTCACTTGTCAGAGTTACTGACGAAGGGATATCTTCTCAGGATTTTTGTTTCTCCCTACTAACAATTCGAATTCATCTGCTCATCTGGCGCTACGATAGTTAGAAAAGAATGGGTATCTTAAGGGTAAAAAATTTCATGGCGGAGTCATATGGTCACGCTTCGACCTCTGCAGTATGCTCTGCGTACCCCCGTACGCGATAGCATCAGTTCCGAACTTCACCTCCTACGAGTGGTTCCCTACTTTCCAGGGTGGCTGGACTTCGAACCACCGAGTGTTTTCCATGTGGGTTTAATAAAGTCAGGTTTCATTTTCACTAGTTTAATTCGTCTTCGGACCATGGCCCCTCCGAAGAAACTATTGAGAACTTTAAGAGATGGACTGAAAATAATTGAACATGAAGAAAAGAATCCGGGCTAGATGCGCGTGAATATTGCAGAGTGCCTTGGGTTGTCCGCTAGCACATGACGGTAGGGGTGGGGGTAGAGTGAGCTACCTGGAGAAAACAAGTAGAGATATGAAGGCGAAGATCCAGGTCGGCGTGCCACTGACGATTAACGCAACATTGTTCACGCTTTACACACTACCTCAGTTATATTAAAAATATATTCATTAGACAGGAACAATTCAAGTAATACACTATTTTTGGCCTTCGTCATCCATCTCACCGCCAGTCACTGCGACGGCGAATGCGGTTGTTTTAGGCACAACATGCACATTGCTCTCGTGAATACGTGTACTGGAAATGGTGTTTGATGGATAAGAATTTTTACATCAGACTGAAATCCATAATAGCAGTGTAAATGCCGAGTGGAGAGCAAAGATTTTTTTAGTGAGGTGGCGTTTTCCTCAAGAATTTTGAAAGAGATATGGGTCAAATCAACAATATGACCTATGTGTCTTGATAAAGTACTACTATTCCTGTTATTATCTAAAATATTGTTTGAAACCTTTAATGAACATCTTAATTACTCGCCAAAACCCTGCGTTTCCTGGGACATAGGCAATCTAGCAAAAAATAAAGCATTGATCGTTTTTTCCGCATTCATTTTATAATCATATCGTTATTAGGAAAAATATTTTTCTCCTAGTGGAGTTCCAAAAAAGGATGGTAGACTTAGAATCGTGTTCGTCTTAGATTTGTGCTAATACGTTGTATGAAATTGTTTTTCGATTTATTGTGTTCTATAAACAATTTTCATAAAATATTTCCCGTTAAATAGGAGAGAATCAATTTATTATATTCTGTAAACAATTTAAATAAAATATTTTCCGTTAAATAAGAAAGATTGGGGTGGGGGAAATTCGGTTACTGTGCAGTAATAACAACGTGCGCAAAAAACTATCTCGGCGAGGAATTAAAAAAGGACCTCGGGTGTCAGGACAGAAGAAGGTCCGAAGGGTATTCGGCGTCCAGGCAAGAGCGCGGTTGGGCTGGTCCTTTAGTCGGCCCTGAATTTTGCAAACGATAGATCACGTCATAACAGATATCACTTTTCATTGCGGCGTTAACATTCACGGCGTTTGCCGCGTACGTTAATTTTCTGTTCATATACGGCCAGTGATTTTCTTAATGTTGGCTTATTAATGGACCGTGAATTTAGCGAAATTGTGACCGTGAAAACCCGAAAAAAACCGTGAAAACGTGAAAAATAACCGTGAAAACCTGGAAAAAGCCGTGAATTTCATTATTCAGGTAGAGTGGGAACCCTGACTTATTCATGTAAAACAACTATCCCTACTCAAGCAACTTTGAAATAAAAACATATTTTATTTGCACCACGCTAGTAGTCATCCTCATATTTTAAATTCATTCCGTCAAATTTTTTTTCGTCTCTTATTGTGATGGTTGACTGGTCTTTTGGATGAATGGACCAGTGAATCTGTGAGTTTGATTGTGTTTTATATGTGCCTGTATATCAGCTATGATTAAGGTTGCTTTTTGATCAACCTTCTCATCAAATTGACGTCAGTGTTATTTTCTGTTTCAGCTTTGAGAGCTTATACATACACTGTGTGGTTTAATATTTTAAGGTGAGATATAATGCTGAAATTAAATGACTGCTGTGCTTTGCCATAAGTTGTATTCCCAGTTAAGGTGCTACATAAATTCTTTCTTTCCAGCTTGTTGACATGTTTGTTATCTATTTGGGTTGAGAAACAGAAGCCAACATCCATATTTACATTTGGATATGAAAGGTTTGAAGTTGTTGCTATATTCTCATGCACTGTCCTAGCACAGCTTGCCTCTTTATTTATCACGAAAGAGGGCCTGGAGAGACTCCTCGATCAACCAGAAATTCACACGTGAGTCCATATTGTACAAGGTACATGTTTTTACTGTGAACCTGGCCTTGGTTTACCATTACATATGTATCGCCCCTCAGTGCATATCAAGTGCAAAAATTCCATGGGGGAAAATATCTTTTGCCTTGATTGACTGGGATTTGATCCCAGATATCCTGAATTCATGCTTGTTGTTCTACCACTTGAGCTACCAATGACTGAAGGAATTATATGAAATAAGGCTCTTTTTTTTTTGCAAAAATGTGAAAACTCTGAAATGCACATATTTTGCAGAAATGTTTTTTTAGCATTATAATCTTGGGGTACTTCTTTAGTTTGAGGTGTAGTTTGGAATGTTCACCTTTGCTGAAATTTTCATCGAAGCAACCCCAAGGGTCAAAATTTTGTTGATATGAGGTGGGCATTGGTGGTGGAAAGATGTATGTACATATGTCCCTGTTATGTTTCCATATTTGATGGGATTCACTGCAAATTAGCCATAAACAATTAAACTCTCCGATCTCGTTGTATCTGTAATTTCCCTCTATTTTGACACCCATTTATCATGTGTTTGTGTGAGGCTCTGTTGTCTTACCACGAGCCCACAGTCCTCGAAGGGAAGGGGATCGGAAAACTGAATGGTGTTTGCCTTCTTGCCAACCAAGAGAAAAATCCTTCTCTCAGGAAGGAGGCCAGTGGGAGATGGTGCCAACTCATTCATTTTTGCTGGGGAAGTGATCCCTTGAGAAGATAGCCACCACAAGGACAGGGCAACTGAGACTCAGCGGTATTGCCGTGAGGAAAAAGGCACTTTGAAAGAGAGCTACCGAGAGGTAGTTGGTGTGTGTGAGTTTACGTGTCTTTTCCGCTTTACGGCAAGTTTGGTTATGGCTGCTTTGGAGTGAAACCCTTTGTTCAACATTTCAGTGGTAAGATCTCCTTTCTCACCTGATTATGATTTGTGCGTTGTAGGGGTCGTCTGCTCATGGGCACGGGCATTGCCCTGTTGAGTCACCTGCTGGTCATCTATGGCAGCTCCAATTCTGCTCTTGACCATATCATCGCCACGGCCTCATCCAGTTGGCTGCAGGACCAGTTCACGGATATTAGCCAAAGGTGACTCAGAAATATAACTTTGCCAGCCTCGGTGTCACCGTGGTGATGTCTTTTAACCGAAGGGGTTAGGATATATTCCCATCTGGGTGGAATTTCCACTCTCCCGGGTATGGATGTACAGGGTGTTTAGTTTTAGCAAAGAAAATAAACTCATTTAATTGAATTTATGTAAAGTATCCTTTCAAAACTCTTGTAGTCTCCTTCAGCATCAATTTACTTTAGCTGGTGAGTTTTTCACGCTTCGTATGCTCTGTGGAATTGAATTACCGAAATATCCTTCAGAGTGGAAGTTGCATTGACAGCATCCAGGCTGCGTGGCTACCAAGAAAGTGGTGTTGTAACAATTCCCCAGCCTCTCGATTTTGCCCCAGCAGACTTTTCTCCTCCCCAAAGTGAAAACTGCCCCATAGGACACTGCCATGGGAGGGGTGACAGCAGCTTGCAAGCATGCTCTGAGGTATATTTTTGGTGTTCCCTTGTCGGGAGCATACAAAGGGTGGAAAACTCTCCTGTAGAAGTGTGTTGATGCTGAAGGAATATTTGGAAACTGCTGGCGAATTCTGTGTTGTTCATTAATGAATCGTTCATTGGATGAGCAAAATGAGTTGAACCATGATTGTCCTGTGAAATCATTAATAATGAATGATGAATCGGGTCAATCCATGACTCTGATAATTCCAAACCCATTTGATCTGTAAAGTTGAGTGATGTAGTGCTAGAGGAATCAGATGATATTCTGGTTATTGGTTTCCTAACAAGGGGTCGAGAAGAAGATTACAGTATCATAAGTTGTTCCTTACGAACGATTAATTAGACTTGTTATATTTAAGGTTTTCAGTGTTGATTTGGATTTTGGAGAAATTACAAAGGGGACTGGAGGATTTTGAAAGGTGGATTGGACGTTGGCAGTGCAGTTTGATTACCAATAGGAATTGTCTTGAACTGATTTTGACTTAGTTTGGTTTACATTCCACTTTGATTGAAATAATATATCCTAATTTCCATGAACGTTCACCTGTGTCAAAATCTTTACGTAGTTATCAATAATTTTTTCTGTAAAATGAGAACTATTTGGACTCAAATTATTAACCAACCAATACCACATGTATTGGTGGAGCAAAATGTTGGTCACTACTGAAAAAATTTTCAAGAGGAGTCATGAAAAGCTTACTCTGGACCACTAGCATCAAACACCTCATTATTCAAGCTAAGCATGTGCAACTCCAAACAACCAGCTCAAATTAATGGCAAATCAAAAAGACCATCACAGCTATAGTTTCAAGCAAGCAATCATCAATATCAAGCCATGCAAGCAAAATTTTTCTGGAGCAATGTCCACAAGGAATTACAAATTTGACTCTATCACCAAGCTGACTTAAATTATTTTAATTTATAATAAAGGAAACCCGCAGCTGAGCTTTAAGCCTTCGAGTGCATCCACCTACAGGGCTACAGATGGTGGGTCAACCTCTAGATATTGAGGTTAGCTGCGATGTGAGTGAGTTTACTTGTCGAATAAGTAGTCGTGGACAAAAAGAGTCAGCATTCCGAGGTGGTAGGGGTCTGTCCCTGGGCCATCTAAATAATACAATAAGCCTGTGAAGGTGCCGTGACTTGGCAGTGGGAGGCCTCCAACCATTATCCCTCTATTCTCCCAGGGGAGAGAGAATCAGCTCTTCTTCATGGATGAGTGAAGGTGGAGACCACGGTGGCTGGTGCAGCGACACTCATTTCACTGCAGGCGTGGTAACATTTACTTTAATGGCTGTAGTACTGCAATGTGCAAGGCAAGGGGAAACCACCACAAAATTACCCCGAGTAGTAGCAGATACTCCAACGTAAATAATCAAACATGATGAACTTCTCTCGAGTTTCCAGAGGTGAATTAGTCCCCCATTCGGATCTCCAGTTGGGGACTACCCAAGAGGGTGCATCGGTCAATTGTGATAAAGCTATGAGGATAGGAGCATGGAACGTGAGCTCGCTTAGGACGTGAGGTAAGCTAGTAAACATTAAGGTGGAAATTCAAAGATTGAATCTCGACGTGCTTGGAAGCATCGAAATGAAGTGGCCTGAGGAGGAGACTTTTGGAGTGGGAGTTACAGGATTATACTCACAGTATCTTTAAAAGGCAATGCTGGGGTTGGGATAATGCTTGGAAAGAGTGCATGGAAGTGTGTGAAAAGCCTATTACAGTTCTGTGAAATGATAGTTGTAGTAAATTTAGAGACTAAACCAGTAGATACTGAAGTTGTACAAGTTTACATGCCTACTTTAGATTGCAAGGATGGTGAAGTTGAAGACATCTACGATGATATTATGGAAGTAATCAAACAGGTTTTGGGTGAAGAGAACCTTAGATAAAGGACTGCAAAACGTACCCTGGGGCAGGTGTCAATAGTGATGATGGTCTAGTGATGATGAAATGCCATCTGAAATTCAAGAAATCAATGAAAAAACTCGTGGCAATTGAAGAAACTTCAGGAGACAAAAAGTGGACACACATTTAATGAAGTAGTAGATTGGATCAGACTGAGAAATCAGTGGAGAATAGCTGGAAAAACATCAAAAGTGGGCCTCAGGAGGCCACTTGAGGTCTAGGGAGGATAAAATTGGTCAAGAAAAAGTCATGGATCACAGATGAAGTCCTAGACCTCATTGAAGAACGGAGAAAATATAAGAATGCAAAAGTGAGGAAGGACAGGCTTGCTGCAAGGGAATAAGGAATGAGATTTGTGGCAAAGTGAGGAGAGGTGGAGAAAGGTGGGAGGAACACACTTGCGAGAATGTGCAAAATAACCTCGTACAAGGTACAGAGGCAAGGTACGTTGACAGCAGAAAAGAAGTCAAGAGTGGAAGCATTCGAAATGTGGTGCTACCAAAGTATGATGAAGATCAAATGGATCGACCGTGTGTGTAACGAGGAATTGCTAAGAAGAGTGGGAGAAGAGAGAATCCTCCTAAAAACCTTAATGAGAAGACAGAAGAACTTAGTTGGTCACATTATGAGACATGATGGCCTGATGAAGATAATCGTAGAAATACATGTGGAAGGGAAGAATAGTAAGGGACGGCCCCAAATGAGGCACATAGGACAAAGGGTTATAAAGGATGTAAAAGAGAAAAAAAATCACTGTGAAAAGGCTAGCGGATGGGAAGGAGGAATGGGGAGCTGTTGTCAAACCAATCTAGTTGATAGTTGATTAATGATGATGACTAAAGTGTCCCACCCAGTGTCGATTTGGCTGTATGGTGCGAACGTTTCAATGGCTGAGTCTGCTATTGTCTTCAGGGGTAAAATATGAAGCCAAGTTTTTATTGGTACATATTTACGTGTACTTGCCATTCAAGTGGACTCTGATTGGTTGTTTCTTGATCGTGATTGGTGTCGTTTTTGTGTGCTTTTCCTTGTACTGCGTTATTGGAAGCCTTTGTCCCTGTTGATAGTATTTTCTTCTCAGCTAATTTGTGTCCCTTCTTTGACGAGATGATGTTTTTGTCTCCTTGCAGTCTGTGCTCCATCATTCCAGCCCTGAGTGGTGTTCTGCTTCCTCGAGTCAACCCCATGTTGTTGATTGCATTTGCCGGAGCAGGAGCGCTCTTCCTCACCAATTTTTTGGTGGAAATGAAGTAAGCATTTATTTTGCTCACTCTTACCCCTATTAATCATATTACTGAGCATTTTCATACTGCCTCTTGTGTAACACCAACTGAAACCAATGTTTTAAACTTTGACCTATAAGCTTTCAGAAAATTGCTTTTTTAGTATAAATTCATTTATCTCATTAACCCTAAGAGTGCAGGAACGTATTTATACATTTTGCACGCTGACTGTGGCATTTACCCAGAAATTTTAATTGCTACTGGTATATCTTGCGCGTGGGCACTTTCCCTGACCATTAGGATGTCTAGGGGGATCACTAAACTGTAAACCAGAGCAGCCCTCATGGCAGGGGGTGCCTCTTCTGCTCAAGGGGTCTATTCTGCACTGGCGGCTGGCTGCTGAAATTGTGAACTCCTACAGCCCTAGGCTTTAACCCTGTGTTAATAAGAAATTTATGACCTCTGGCTGCTGAAATTGTGAACTCCTACAGCCCTAGGCTTTAACCCTGTGTTAATAAGAAATTTATGACCTCTGGCAAACAGCTTGCCAACTTATGGAGGTTTAACAATATATTTTATGTAGAGATGGGTCGAATAGCAGATTTCTCGAACTCGAATATCGAATTCGAATATTAAATCATTGCTCGAATTATCGAATACCTCGAATACTAAACGATGAATGCTGGAATGTTTGACTCGGTTGCATATGCAGCAGGCAACACAAGATTTTGGGCAGTAATTTTGATTTCTTTTGAAGGATTAGAACAGGAATTTAGATGATTAATGGAATATTTTAATTTTATGGAAACAATTGGGCATATAATTAATTCAACTATCATCGCTTTACCCCCACTACTGCTGCCAAGTGCTAGCTGACAATTTGAGGCATTTACAAAATACAAGCTCTTCTCCACCGGATTTTCTTCAATTATTTTCAGTCCATCTTTGGGAGTTCTCATGAGATAAGAAGATGAATTGGAATTGCTATCAGGGAGATAACAAATATCCTGAGAAAATATCCCTAAGTCTGGGACTGTAACAATAAAGATTTATAGCACCACTCATAAATTGTAACTTGATATATGTTTTCGGAAAAAAATACCGCAGGAGAAGCTCTGCTGCTCATATCGAGTTTCGCCAGAATGCTAAGTCTCCGTCCAATTTTGACATTTATTTCTTTGCGTAAAATGCTTAAATAAACTCAGAAATGCATCACGTTTGGTCTTGTTCTTTTTTAAATTACGCGCACATTACTAATATTTCAATCCAACAAAGGTGTAATATCAATTGCCGAAAGTCATTGTTAGACACCTTTTGGGCTAATAGGTGATTCATGCAGCAGTTGACCTCCAGAAACTGGAAACTTAGAAGCAGGTAGACTGAAAAAGGTCAGTGGGTGAGAAAAAGGGGGGGCCAAACACATTTATTTTGTTCTCCTGTAACTTGATTTTTTTTTCGAAGCTAAGGTCTTCGTAATATGATCCCTGCGCGAGCTGGGACCTTTTTTTTATTTCGGAGAAGAGGAAAGCCTCAGAGTGGGTGGGGGGGCCTAGTGCTAAATGGAGGGGGATAGCGGATCTTGGGAAATGCGCTAATGTAACTATCCCACGGTACTCATTCGGCAGTTGACCTCCAGAAATGGGGAACTTCGAAGCAGGTAGGCAGAAAAAGGTCAGTGGGTTAGAAAAGTGGGCGTGAGACACGTCTTTATTGTTCTCGTGTAACTTGATATTTTTTTCGAAGCTAAGGTCTTCGTAATACGATCCCTGCGTGAGCAAGGACCTTTTTGTTTGATTTTGGAGAAGAGGAAAGCGTCAGAGTGGGTGAGGCGAGTGCTGAATGGAGGGGGATAGCGGATCGTGGGAAATGCCCTAAGGTTGCTATCCCACGGCACTGAGGTTCTCCTGGTGGGGAAAGCGGGGATTTTTGGATTTTTTCACCCGAATCAATATAGGTTCCCCACGTCGAACTATTTTCACCACTCTGACCCATGCATTGTATGTAGTTCGTCAACTTGCCTAAAACGGCGCTGCAAGCACTAAAAGACTAGAGTTCTCTACATTTTTCTGAGTCAACTACCAACGACGTGCGTGCGACAGTGTACGACGCAAAATTGAAAGTATTCGAGGTATTCGAGGCGGTACTTTTCGCATAACTATTCGAGACCTTGAATATCGAATACTTTCTAGTATTCGAGGTGTTGGAGTATTCGCGGATACTATTCGCACATCTCTAATTTTATGTATTGTTGTATTTAAAGTGGCAGACAAACTCACTCATATTTCAGGGCTTCTTACCAAGGTATGAGGAGTAGGTTTCTTCTTATAATTCTCATTCATCTGATAATGCTACATAGTTCTGTCACATTGTATCAGTCATGAAATTAGGGGTGTAGTTAATTGTTTTCATTAAATTTATCAACAAATATTTCCAAATATGTTTCCAATTATGTACATACTGGCATATAATCAATACTGTGCTCGACAGTACCACCAGTTTTGATGGCTTCTTGTTAAAATTTGGTTTATACATACACACGAAAATGTTAATTTTTAAGGAAATCAATCGAAAACAGCCATGTGTGAATGTTTATAAGACAAAATTGTAATGTGGTTTTTACAAACTAGGTACCCAAGTAGCATCTGAAAGTTTCATTTCTGTACCTTGCTTACTGTTGTATGTAAATGCAAAAATGTTTGATTGATAGATTGAATGAATGATTGGCATTATATGTCCATTGAACAGAATTTTCCGTGTGACTTCGAGCGCACAAAAACTCATACCTTGTAAAGCATTAGTTTCTGGGCCAAAATATTTTGGATGTCTCATAGGTTAAGGTTGTGACTAGATTCTCGGAAAGAGTTATGAAAATGTGAGATGGTGAGCATTGGTAGCGTTGATGTGTCTAATTCTCTTCCACTCTCACAGAAATTACCACCTGATGGACTCATTGGCAGCAATGGCCATTGCGTCCATGACCTGTGCCACCCTCTTCCCCATGAGTGTCTACAGCGGCAAAGTCTTGCTGCAGGTATGTGCTATGCAAGCCCCTTGCAGAGATAAATGCTTTGAAGAATTGGAGATATAGGTGTTCCTCAATAGAGAATTGTTACATTCATACAACAGCTTAAGAACAAATAAACATAAAGAAAAATTCAAAAATATGGAAAGGGATAGTAGAACATGATATATAAAATTAATCTTTGTTGTATTCCACAAAGATTTATTAAAGCACTCGACCAGTTTCAACCTTTCCAGGTAATAATAAAGAGGTGAAATTGATGTGCAGACAGGGCATACGTATGAGGGATCTCACCACTGTACTGCATATCATACAAGATATTACAATGCAATGGCCACCTGAAATATTATTATTTATTGAAGAGAGAGAATATTGGTCCCGCATCAACAGTACAATGAGCAAATTTCATTTCCAATCATTACAGAACAACTATCATACTTATTAACAATGATGGCCTCTCAGATATCACAAATTTGCACATCCTATAGGTATTTGATACCATAATGGTTCTCAACGCAAATAACTTGGAGAGTTGGAATGTTACAAGCTATTTCAAATCCATATTAACTTTTTTACTCTCTTGCAGACCACACCCTTGCACGTTATTGGCCAATTGGATAAGTGTCTCCGAGAAACACTCACCGTGGATGGTGTCTTGGAGTTTAGAAACGAACACTTTTGGACTCTATCATTTGGAAAGCTGGTGAGTATAAGTGTGCATGTAAGTCCATGTTGTTTAGTTCTTTTGCATGGTTATTGAAGGAAATGACTGTAGTCTAGCCAGCCAAGCTCCTTTACTGAGTTGCCTGCAAGTGCACTTAGGTGCAAAATTCTTGCAGAGGGAATATCATTTGCCTTGACTGGGATTTGAACCCATATCTCCCAAATTCACACTATTTGAACTAATTGAAGGCATCTTCGTCCCTTGCAGAGTTCTTTTCTTTTGCTTTGGGGGACAGGCTGGTTTATGCTGCGACACCTACAGTGTCCCACAGTGCTTTAAGATTTTTTCTCCATATAATTTTAGCTGACGTAAGTAAGGTGCTTCAAAAATAATCGCATGCAAGGTATTCAAAGAGAGGTAGCATGAGACTTAAAGAGTAATGCTCATAACAGTTCATAATTTAAAAAGTTCCTAATAGGAATTGTTGTAAGTTATATTTGTTTAATGTAATCATCGAAGTGATGTTCAAAAGTTGGACCGATTGCTAAGTGGAAGTTGATTGTAATTAGTTCCTCGGACTAAAACTTCTTGCTATTTCATGATTGTGCCGACGCATGGTTGGGAATCCATGAATCAAGTGGTTGTTTTCTTTACCATATCAAAAAATTCATCCGCAGTGCAAGGCCTCCAAATGTGTGTTGTGATATTCAGAAATATCTATACAATTTCACGACAGAATTGTGATTCAAATAATCATCATCATTAGTCAACAATGCTAAGATTGGTTTGACGCAACTCTCCATTTCTCTCTCCAATCTTCTATCCTTTTCATTGCGACGTATTTCTTCTCTTTTACATCCTTCATAACCTGTCCTATGTAACTCATTCGGGGCCGTCGGATTCAAATAATGCCGTTCATTATAATGAATAGTTCATTTAAAACAATTCGTTCATCAATAACACAGCTACAGTAATCATCAAGTCTTTCTTTCAGCTGAATATAATTGTCTGCCTCTATTGATCTATATTTCAAGCGTGGTGAAGTTTTTCTTAATTTTATATGCGTATGAATTATTTGGTAAAGTAAAAGGACAAAATTTCATTTTCTTGGCTCCTGAAAGCCATAAATGTAATTGTAAATGATTCTTGAACACACTCTGAAAGTGAGAATGTATGTGGGACCAATGATTCTGATGACTCACTCACTCGCCTATTCAACGAGAGTAGAGGGTGACCCACCCCACACACTGTGCCGCTGGCATTCTCGGGCAAGGGGCGGGGGGCAGCAGTTCTTTTCCCACAGTCCCTTTCAAGGATTTTATTTGGCAGTGTCTGGTGTGAGAGGTGGTGTGGGGAAAGGAGTTGCCCCTCTCCTGCCCGTTTGAAATGCACGTTCGTTCCTCTGGCTTCGTTCGGACTGACCTCCGCCTGCCTCTACCCAAGGCGTTGAATCACACTGACTTCACTGCATTATGTACAATTAATCTCTTGGGTGGATGAAAAGTTCATTTCAACCTAAGAAAAGTTTCATTAGCTAAACCTTGGTTACTGCATGAAACAATTTCACATCTTTTTGATGTATATACATATGGTTTACTGTCATGCACATGGGTGCTAAGTTATTTCTTACAACGAGGGTGAAAACCGCTGTGAAAAAATGATTTGGCTAAGACGAGGAATCAAACCTAGATCTCCCTATTGCCTATAAGGTATGCTACCTGTTTCAACACAAGCTATCTTTCTTCAGGGTGAATTTCTGACTTGGTATCCTCTCAAGTCTACTTTGTGGCACAGGAAATGGAGGTCATACTCACAAACTCTGTTGTTGTGAATTTACAGCTGTACATACTAGAACACAAAAGTAATTAGTAGAGGTCCGTGAAAGTGGTTTTATTTTTTGCTAAAATTCGTTTTAAAACCATGTGTTTTCGGTATTAAAGAAAATCTTGGCGGTGTTATTATAATGCTATAATTTTCCCACATTTTTAGGCATTTTATTATTTTATGGCACACGTTTCATGAATACTTACACTTTTATTAAGCATATTACGTAACATTTAACACAATTTGGATTGTACAAATTTTCTGATAAAACTAAATGAAAGAAAGTGTTCAATTTATATTGATTCAAGGTATATGAATGGTTCAAGTATGTAATCTTGGTGAATACGGAAAATGGCAAATTCCCACTACCTCGTATGTGTAACTTCGAGAGCTATTCCAGAATTTTTGGATTGTCAAGTTTCTCTACACTAAATAAAGCCTTTAAAAATGCTTCTGTAGTAGCAACAACAAGCTCCTCCTTTGCTTTCTTTGACTGAGTGACTGTGTGTTCAAATGATAGCTGTTGTTTTGCAGGTCCCCTTTCTTTCGCACGTTTATGTGTATCGCTACTGATGTGCTTTAACAAAGTGTCACATCTTTCCAATTAAAATATTTTATCGCAAACTTTGCACAGTAATACTCTGTCTTTCACATAAAATCCTTCTCAGCTGAATTCACTTGCCCTGGTATGAACAGTATCACTAGCTTTTGGCATTTTAAAATTCCTATCCTTTGTTTGATATTTAAAGCTGGAACTGCGATAAAAAAAGTCCAACCGCAAAACACAACCTATCATGATGGTGTTTTCAAACTCAGTGCTGGGTTATTATTATTATTATAGTATTCTACCGATTAAGGTAGGTTTCCATGGAGTACTAAAGAGGTGATCTGGGAGCCTCCCTTTCCTTCCAGCACTGCCTTCTTTAATTCACTGTAAGGCCTACTCTCTTTCAATCTATCTAAAAATCCTATTCTTTTCCTTCCCCTCCCTCATTTCCCTAACATTCTACCCTCCAACACCATTTTCAACATCCCCTCACCGCTAAGCACTAACTCCATCCAAATCTTCTGTCTCCTGCGTATCTCATCTAAAAGCTTTCTCTCCTCGCCAACCATATCCAGCACTTCGTCGTTCCTTTTCCTCTCCATCCATTTCACCCTCTCCATTCTTCTCCATACCCACATCTCGAACGCCTCCAATCTTCTCTCGTCTTCTTTCCTCTGAGTCCACGTTTCCGCACCGTAGAGAGCTACACTCCGAATCAAACTCTTCACTAACCTTTTCTTTAAACTCTTACACAACGATCCTCTCAGAAGCTCCTTCCTGCTCATGAACGCCTCCTTCGCTAATGCTATGCTATGGTATAACCATAGTACTATATAACTTACAAATAGGCCGAAATGTTTAATGTCGCTGGTTCCCTTGATAACCCTCACCCAGGTGTTGAGGGAAGGTAGGACAGCAGCTAGATACAAAGAAAATGCTTAGTTTTGATTACAGCTGTTGCCAATCAGTCAGGAAAGGCAGTGAAAGAAGCGCACTTAACTAAACATAATCAGATTCAAAGAAACTTGAAAAATTATTTCCCATTTATCGATCCTGAAAATCTAGAATGAAACTCTTTCTCACCTGAAGAATTAGATATTAGATTTGGCCAATGTCGAAATGTTTTTTTTTTGCATTGTAGCTCAGTGGAGAGCCGAATATCCGACGATCCACCCGCTAATAAGGAGAACCCCCTCTCCCCCTATCCTTTCTGTTCCTTCCTTTCCTTCTCTGAACTAGCGCTTTGTGCTTTCAAATAACCATACGTGTCTATGGATGTCTTTAAACTAAACGAATCGCGCAGTTGACGACCGCCGTGGTCACCACGGTGCCCATTTCAATCCGGCCCGGCGGTGCAACGTCTACGGCATGTAATACAGGCAATGCTACATTGAGGCCGCTTTTTGACGAAACGACTTTTCACCGGCCGCCGTTCACATCATTACGGCCGCGCGGCCGAAATTCAGGCCGCTTTCAGACGAGATGACTCTCTGCCACGCTGTGGGCCGTGACGTGAACGGCAACCCGGTCCCAGCCAGCGGCCGTGTTTAAGTCAACGAAATTTTTTCATTAGAACCCACATTCAAGGTTTTCCTGCGACAGGTTATCCATTTACGCTGTCTAATGCGTCGCGGTGAGTCACCGGAATTACTGCTCGACATAGATGCATACCGGGCGTGTGAGCTTGTATTTGCGCTCTTCCGTGGCTGCGTTAAATTTCTTTCCGCACATTTTTAATTCATAATATCTAATTCATCAGGTGAGAAAGTGCCTCATTCTCAATATTTCAGGATTGATACATGGGAATCGAAGAGAGAGGCTGTGATAAATTTAACGGCAAATTCTGGCCAAGAAATCACTACAGTGCGCGATATGACGCGGATGCGTTATGCACGAGACCAAACGAGCTAATTGACCTTGGAATTGTAATGAGATAGAGCAAATGAACGTTGGTAGCATTAAACAATGAAGGCTTAGTCTTTAATAGATTATGACTCATTAGATGTGATTTTTTTGCTAATTCCCCAGAAAATGCGAAATTTCGTTTTTATTTACCAAATTCGCGTTATTTCGTGTTATTTCGCGATATCGCGTCTCGCGAAATTCACAGACCTCTAGTAATTAGTAATGTTTAGTGTTGTAAAATAATAAGTAATCATAGTAATGCATTTAGTACTTCTTTACAGTAACATTTATATCATTTATGTGAGTAAAAACAGACAGGCCCTAGAACATTATTAACAATTGTATAGAGCAATATTAATTTTAGTTTTAAGGTTTTCGCAGCGATTGGATGCACTATTATAATCCATTTTCGGGTGTACGTCTGCGTGCTTAATATTTTTCTCAACGTTTCATTCCACGTACTGGGAACGTCGTCAGGAGAATGAAAATATAAACATCTATTGTACCGTTGGAAAAACTGGTCCATTGTTGTCAAGGTATTTAAAAAAGTAAATAAAAATAAAATAAAAGCCAACTTCTTTAAAACATCTTCTATAAAAAAGGAAGATGAAAAGTGGAATATTGTTTTTAAATTTTCGAAATATATCTCTTCCACACATGGCTTAAATTATATCCATCATCCCTGTTAAAATTCATAGGTCGTTTAGAAATTTCTATCGCCTCTCTAATAAGCCGTGGATAATATGCAGATTTTCTTGCAATGGCTTTGGCCTCATCCAGGAGGATCTTGTGTCCTGGCCCCGACATATTGATCGGCGACAGGTGAAGTTTCCCATTGCCTTGCCTTCAGCGCCCTTTCATGCTCTTTCAGCCTTGTCACTATCTTCCGTTTGGTCTGTCCGATGTAACTAGACCCACATGAACACGGAATCTCATATATAGGTACCTTCCATTTGTAATGGGGGAATAGCATCAATGACGGATGGAAGTAGGTCTATGATCTTCCTCAACGTGCCAAACCTGGTTTCAACGTTGGCTTTTCCAAGGATGCGAGCAATCCGGTCCGTTGTTCCTGATATGTAAGGCAGAACTGCTAAAGCACTTGGTTTTGTTTTCTCCATTGGGGCCTTGACTTCCCTTAAAGCTCTCCTAATGAATGAATTAGCATATCCGTTTCCTTTTAAAGTTGAAATAAGATGTTCCATTTCACTTTCCATGCTATCTTCATCAGAAATGGCAAGGGCTCTATGTCTCAAGGTCTTGATAACGCAATAATTCAATATATTTTAATTAAAAGTCAAGAAACAAAACATCAATGTCAAGAAAAAACTCGTGGAGCTCCGTGCCTGCTCTGCCAGGGGCAATGCTCCTCATTATCCACGGATCTGGCTTTGCCATCTAATTTTGTGGGTGTTCAATCCATTTTTATTCAAGTATCGGCTTCGTCGGTCAGGTGGGAGGGAAAGGGACGCTCAGCTGCCCCAACAGACAAAGTAATTGATGACAGCACAAAGTAAGGCAGGGAATGCAATTTTTTTTGTGAAATACATTATTGTACGGATTTATCGCAGCTATGCTCGGGAAAACCCACTTGAAGAATAACGAGGTTATATGGTCACATTCATTAAAATTCATAATTAATAAAAATCCCTCGTATGGCATCCACATTTTGGGAGTATAGCTAATGTCTCCCCAGAAAAAATGGTGTCCGCCATTTTTATTTTTTTGCCGAAAAATCGATGACATCATCTATATAAAGTTTACTTTTTTTGAAATGTAATGCAGTACTTCAAGTAACTGCAAAGTTTAAAAGAAATCGTTTTAGGAATAGTTAATGAAATTTTTATTTATCTTTTGGAAATCATAATTTTCGGTGATTTTGAAATATTTTAATTTTTATGTCAGAAACGAAGGAGGACGATAGCGAACTTAAGTTATTTACTTGTAGTTGAGGGCCATGTGAGCATATATAGTACATAATAATTTTCGTCATCCAAATCACAAAATTACGCCAAGGGCAGCGGAAAGTATGAAAATTTTGTGTAACCTCTATTTTCATACAGCTTTTTTGTAACGTTGTGCACAATCTAACTGAAAAAATAACAGTGCAACATTCATCAGCTTTCTAAGTAAGTTTACGAAAACCATCCTCATAGAATCCTCATTCGTAGCATGTACGGTTTGGGTTCATTTAATGAAAAACCGAAAAACTGTCCGCAGAGAATGCACGGTGTTGCACCTTCGGCATGTCAACATAAATAAACTGTTTTTAGATTTAAAAATGGACTGTATTTATTTGTTTGATTTCGTCGTTACAAAGTGTTTTTGAAACTTTCGTATGCTGTGGAACAAGCACCTTCCACCGACCGTCACTCTCTTGTGACTGACTGCGCAGTCGTTCCTTTCATAACACCGTCTCCTCTCCCTTCCCCTTCCGGGGCACTCCTTACAATACAATCCCCTGCCCGGACACCCCAAACAGGGTCCATCCCCTTCTGGGGCACCACTCAGTCACTCACGTCCATTTCCATCCATTTCATTGCCGTAACGTACCCCCCACTGTAAACAAATGGTTTACCAAAAAATAATTGAATACATAGCACAATACTGAGATAACTGAGACAATTAACTGAGATAGCAGAATAAATTGAATGAAAAGTTAAAATTACAAAAAACAACAGTAACTTATTTGTCCATTGGCAAAACACACACTTTCGTTACTGGACGTTTAAAAACTCCTGAGTTTGTTCGCACTGATACTACTCGCACAACACCATCAGTTCCTGGGTGTACCACTTCCACGAGTCCTATCATCCACTGAAGAGGTGGAACGTTGCTTTCCTTCAGGAGTACCACTGCCCCGGGTTGTATGTTGCAGTGGCGGTGGCTCCATTTCCCACGCTGCTGTAATTGGCATAAATAGTCAGAAGACCATCGGTGCCAAAAATGTTGGAGTTGCTGCTGCAAAAGATGCCATCTGGAAGTCAAGCTTACTTTCTTAAATGTTAAGTCTGGCTCAGGAATGGCTGTTAAAGGTTCTCCTATGAGGAAATGGCCTGGGGAGAGATAGGTTAAGTCAGAGGGATCATTTGAGAGGGAAAGGAGTGGTCTTGAGTTGAGGCACGCTTCTATCTGTGTTAACAGAGTATACAGTTCTTCGAACGTAAGGCAAGAGTTTCCCATAATGCGGCGAAGGTGATACTTCATTGACTTCACTCCCGCTTCCCACAATCCTCCAAAATGCGGGGCACTAGGGGGAATAAAGTGCCATTTGATGCCTCTTTTGGATGTTTCGCTGCCGACCACTTCTTTGAATTGTTCGGACTTCATGAGATGTTTAATTTCGCGTGCAGCTCCAATAAATTTTGTTCCGTTGTCTGACCAGATCTCAGAGCAAAGCCCTCTTCTGGCTATAAACCCTTTAAGTGAAGCTATGAATGCATCAGCCGTTAGATCACTCACTAATTCTAAATGAATGGCTTTAGTTGCCAAACAAATGAAAATACATATATATCCCTTCACCTTCGTTTTACTTCTTCTTGAGCCATGCTTTATGTAGATTGGTCCTGCATAATCTACTCCACTATTAAGAAATGGGCGAGAAGGTTTGACTCTTGCTTGAGGAAGCTGTCCCATCAACTGATGCGTTGCTTCTGCCTTTAGCTTATAGCAAGTAATGCAACGGTGAATTATTTTCCTTACTGCACTCTTGGCGTTGACTACCCAAAAATTTTCCCTAAGAGATGCAAGAAGTAGCTGGCTATTGGCATGTAACAGTCTTTCATGTTCATTTTTTATTATTAGATGAGTTAAATGGTTCCCATTTGGTAGGATGATTGGATGACGTTTTTCAAATGACATGAGTGAATTCTGAATCTTCCTCCCACCCTGATTAACTTGTGACCACAGATGAATGGGCTGAGATTTTTTAATTTGCTTCCCTTCTTAACTTCTCCGGAGGTCTCTAATTGATGATACTCATCAGGATACTCTTTCTGCTGAATCATCCTTATTAAACAGTGAAGGGCATCCCTTCTCTCCATAGGAGTTAAAGTTCCTATGTTACGTTTTGATTTGCAACATCTGGTATTGGATATGAAACGAAGACAGAATGCAACTGTTCCTTGCAGGCGCGACAACGTGGAGTAGTTTTCGATCGTTACAAATGGGTTCATCTTTGTGGTGGTTAATGTGGTAATGTGATGAGTCAACCTTGATTTTCTTTCTTCAGGAATGTCGTTATTGCTGCAAACTTCAGGCAATAATGACGGCCACGAGGATGTAGGTTTTGATAGCCAAACTGGTCCATTCCACCACAAGCGAATGTCCTTAAGTTTTTTCATATGACCCAAGGATTCATACTCGGACATGAAAGTATTGTATTGCTGTCGCAGATCAAATTGTTTTTCTAGTCGCCTTTCGAGTTGCAGAAAGCGATGAGGAGTGTTTTTATAGGACTCGCCTAGTTGCTGAGGATCGGTCCTTAAAGGAAGTTTCACCATATAATTTCCCGATGGATTTCTAATCGTATTCACTTGATAGTGTTCCTCGCATTGCCTTTCCTCCAGAGACATTAGTGTGGAAGGTAATTCCTCCAATTCCCAAAATCTTTTAAGTTGTTCCTCCAGACCTTCTTCCTTTCTCACCACAAATGTTTGCCGTGTTGTTTTGGTAGAGCCGACCACTGGAGTTGGTCCTGATAGAATCCAACCTAACGCCGTTTCCTGAAGAACGGGATAATTTCCTACTCTTGTTCTTTTTCCTGGTCGCATAAGATGGAAGAAAACTTCAGCACCTATTAATAAGTCTACTGGCCCTGGTGTGTGAAAATTGATGTCAGCGAGTTGAATATCGGTCGGAATACCCCAATCATAGTTCTTGATATGTACTGAAGGAATATTTCCAGTGATTCTTGGAAGAATTGACAAAGTTAGATCGAACTTGTAATCATTTGTACAAGACAAAACTTCTACATTAGTGGCATATTTAGTCTCTGAATTTGATGAACTAATTCCTTGAATCGATATGTGATTGCGAAACTTCTTTAATCCCACAGCCTTCAATATGCTCGCTTCTCGTCACCCAAACCCCATTCTCCATCTTACTCCCACCCTCCCCTCAAGCACTATGATATATAAGGAAAATCTTTAAGACTTTTTTCACACTTGAAAATGTCGCTGTAACGACGAAACGCGTAGTGTAAAATAAATCTATAAGTGGAAATATTGCAATGTGTCATTTCAACAATATTACGAACTTCCACCACATCGTGCCTAACATCATACAAGATATTCTTTAATCCTAATCGCTGAACCAATGCTTCAGTCATAAAACTTGATTGTGATCCTGAATCTAGCAATGCTCTGCATTTTTGATATCTTCCATATCTGTCACGTATCCTCACCATGGCAGTGGAAAGAAGGACTTGAGTATCTGGTTGAACCTTCATTGAGCAGTAGGTTTTGACGTTCTCTGATGACGAAGAATCTGATGATCTTTTGTAGCTAACCTCCTTTGGTTGCATGCCAGACTGATGATCTAGAGTACTATTTGTACCTTCCTCTTCCTGATTCCTGATGAAAACTCTGTGAAGAAGCGTATGATGCCTCATATTGCATTTCTGGCAATGTTTGGAAGTACACTGACTAAGATTGTGACCTGGACGTAAGCAGTTGAAGCACAATCTATTCTTTTTTACCATATCTGTTCTCCGTTGGACATTAAGGGTGCGAAACATGGGACATTGGTACAAAGAATGTTCATTACCGCATGCCACACATTTATTATTCGTAGCAACGTACGCCTGCTTATGAGACCAATGCTTTACTTGAGTGGGGGCTGATCTCGTTTGCTTTGTGTGAGTTGAATCCACAATTTCTAATTCTTGGCACCTTTTTTCGATGAAAGAAATTAAGTCAGTTAATCTTGAGAATGTATGGGTGTCCGTTTGAGCCTCCCATGCGTTTCTCGAAGTGTGGTCCAACCTTTCCAACACTATTTGCGAAATTAGTATTTCATGAATAGGTGTCTCTAAATTCAGCGCTTCTATGGCGTTCGTGTTGCTCACTAGTTGATTGAGAAGGTGTCTTAAATCACGTACAGATTCCTTCCCAATGTGAGGTAAGTTAAGCAATGAGCTAACATGATTTATAGCAATTAGCCTAGGGTTATTGTACCTTTTGCAAATGAGTTCCCAAGCTATGCTGAAGTTGTTACTTGTCACGGGTAGATTTTCTATAAGCGCCTTTGCCTCTGCTGTAAGTGAACTTAGAAGATAGTGAAATCGTTGGATGCTGTCCAGGCATTCGTTTTTTATTATTAAACTTTGAAATGTGTCGTGGAAATGCATGAACTCAGTCACTAGACCCGAAAAGGTGGGGATTTTAATGGTTGGCAGCCGTGATAAGTTGGCAACTGCCGCAGACGTCGCTTCGCTTCTATCTGATGCAACGTGTGACGATGGTGGTGTCGGTGGATTTAAATTTTCAATTAATGACAAACACTTTGCTTGTATTTCGTAGTAAGATTCCTCGACAGCTTCTCTATCACCACTGTGATCTTCGTCGTCGTTCAATTCCAATTTACGTTGAATCTCATCGTATTCTTCCCATATTTTAGGAAGACGTTCTAATCTTACACGCACTGAATTCAGATTGGATGACTGATCAAATGAATTGATGAATGTGCGAATTCTTGTTAAACTTGCCTTGACAATTCCTCTTTGTTTAATGAGGTTCTTACGTTCAGAACAATCCATAATTAAAGAAAGATGCGTGCAAAGGAATGGTTGAGGAAATGATTGTTCAAGAAAGGAATAAGGAATAAATGAGCCACACTCACTCTACTGCCAAGTGATGTCCGTCGCCAGGCCGTCTCGCCGATGCAGAAGGAAGCTGCCGAGATGATGCAATCCTTATCCCGGGTTGAGTCTGTATGGCGTCGTCGCAGCGCGCGTTGAAAAATGCGAACGAAAAACCTTCTAGTTGATCTCAATCCGGCCCGAAGGACCAATTTTATGTTGCACCTTCGGCATGTCAACATAAATAAACTGTTTTTAGATTTAAAAATGGACTGTATTTATTTGTTTGATTTCGTCGTTACAAAGTGTTTTTGAAACTTTCGTATGCTGTGGAACAAGCACCTTCCACTGACCGTCGCTCTCTTGTGACTGACTGCGCAGTCGTTCCTTTCATAACACCGTCTCCTCTCCCTTCCCCTTCCGGGGCACTCCTTACAATACAATCCCCTGCCCGGACACCCCAAACGGGGTCCATCCCCTTCTGGGGCACCACTCAGTCACTCACGTCCATTTCCATCCATTTCATTGCCGTAACACACGGTTTCCGCCTTTTTTTGTCCTAGCAATGAAGTGTGACATAAACTTCTGGTTTTCGTATATTTCCTCCAAATCATTTCCGGTCCCAGGCACGTGTGCCAAATTTCAGCTCTCCGGCATGTCTAGAAGTGGTCGGGAATTCGTATCCTTGAGGACTTTGGCTCTATGTATTGGAAATTAAGTCTAAATGAAATATACTCATAAACAGAAGAAGATATTTATCAGAGCCATTTTTCAGGTCATCTCAGGTTGAAATGTATTAAAACTTCAGAGCGGGAACTACAAGGCTGCTTAATGAATAAACAGCTTTATTGCTAGGTTTTCTGAATTTTTGAATGTTTTTAGCAACCAACAATGACTTAGTAATTCATTGTTTTGTGGTCTCGCATGTGTGTGCTAATGAGCAATTGTTATCCTCATTTTCGTTTAAGGCTGGTTCGCTGCATGTGAGGATCCGCCGTGAGGCAGACGAGCAGCTGGTGCTGGCGCAGGTGGTCACCTGCCTCTCTCGCCTCGTCCCGGTGCTCACGGTGCAAGTGTTCAAAGACGATTGGTCGAGGGGGATGCCTGTAGTCTCGATCCCTCCCCTCACCTCCCCCTCCCTACACCACGCCAACTCTGTGTTTGTCAAGATGGGTGCGTCGTCGGGGCCCAGTGGCAATGGGAGGGACTTCCAGACCTTGGGCCCCACCTCAAACAGTGCTGTCGTCGAATCTCCAATGTTCAGGCCGATGCGGATGAATACCTTCTTGCCTGCACCTGAGAACTCTGTGCCAATGTCGGCAAACAGTGTTGCCTTGGAGACCAATGTGAGGACTCTAGAAGATAAATCCAATGGCCATCATGATCGATAGTAGTAGGAGGAGGGAAGAAGTTTTGACTCTTTAAGGATAATGCAACTGTTTCTACACGGGATGGAATTTCTTCCTGGAAAGAATTGATGTTACCAAAACATTGAGTATGAAGGATATTTTGTGTCTCTTTGCTGCATTTGAAATAATTGAAGTCCAAGTCCTTTTTTCCTTCCTAGAAACCAGTTGAGTGAAACTGTTTGTTTTATATTCTGGAGAAAAATGTGCTAAGCATGGTGTAGTGCATTCTTTTTCATCACATTCTTTTTTGTTAAATGTGATTTGTTTCATTTTCTGCCTTAAATACCTCTCACTCACCAGGACCACCGGTCATATTGTGTCTTTTATTTGTGGTAAATTACTCCTATAAAACTTACACTATCATCTTGAAATTTGTAGTACAGAATGATGTCAACCTTGACCTGTTTCTCTAATAAAAATGTGTATCTGAGAAAATGTTGAGATTAAATTAGCAAATTTGAGGTGCAAGAAAATTTTGTACTCTATGTAAGCAGCGTGTTCTCTAATTATCCCGAACATTTAAAGATGGTGGTGTAATTTTTAAGGGAGTAATCCATCATCAAAAATTACCCAATTAGCAGGAGGTGATTAGGTCTATCATAATGTGATTACAATGTGGAAATTACTTGCCATTGTAGATTTTATAACACAAGGAAGAGTGAAGTTTATTAGGCATGTATGATTAATAATCTGGTAAATTTTAAATTATACATTTTCAGTGGTTTGACATTATACTTTCCTTTGAACAGTTATTGTCAGATGTCCTGTCACTGAAGAGAATTTTCGATAAAAACAATAAAACATGCTGAACCAAAGGCTTCAAATGGACATCATCCTCTGTGTCTGGTCTTTTCCTATAATCAAACGTCTCCAGATGGATTTTGTATAAATATTAATGATCATTTCTATGGATGAATTTTTGCAATTGTTTGCATATGTATACGTATATGTAATTCCAATATAGCATCAACCTTGGTTATTGCCCCAGATAAATATCATAAGAAGTGAATTTTTGTGCAGAAATGAATGGAAAGTCAGTATGTACATATTTTGGACCAAAAATCAGTTGCTTTTGCCTGAAAATTTAATTTTCAAGCACTTTAGAACCATAATCTCATGATATATTATTAAAATTTCATTTGGTGTTGGGAAAGTAAGTTTTTAAGTAGTCTGGTTTGGTTTGGAAAAATATTTAATTGTGTTAGACGTGTTAGGCCAAGAGAGAGAATAAATTTTGGTTGTTTCTTTTTTGCAATGTGGTTTTAAGCAGTGACGTCGCTAGGAATGTGCTTTGGGGGCATGGGATGGCCTGTAATGGCCCCCCACCAGCAAAATGTTTCTGGGAAAATTTTTCAAAAATGACAAGCCTGGAAATGCATTTTCCATGATTTCGGCACTGAAAAGTTAACTATAAGTGGATGCAGTTAGTGTGTGTCAAAACTAGACATTAGGTTTAATATTTTTTTTATTTCGCTGAGGTTTAGGTGGGGATCTATCCCCTCATCCCCCCCCCCCATAGTTACTCCACTGGTTTTCAGTAATACTATTTAGACACCCACAAGATCTGTTTTACTGATTGAGCCAGGTTGGGGAAAACTTTGTTGGGTTGGCACATGCGGCAGGCTGCATCTTTTGATTTTCTGCAGCAAGAGTCGACAAGGACAGATGGGGTTTCAACCGCACTGAGGAAACAGCATTCAAATACCAGGGCAGAAAGCTCAAGCAGATGGACCAAAGGAATTCATGTGCACGTTGAGCCATGGGAGTGTTTTATTCCGGGGTACATACTTGGTGAGGTTTTTACTCTCTATAGATGCATATATTTATACAAACCATTCATGTCTCACAAAGACATGGCTCTATAGCCAAGTCGGTCAATTCTGTGTGTGGTAGTTGCGGTGAAGTTCAGGGAGGGCTCAATTCTTAAATAATCATACTTCTTCTCATTTTTTAAAGATGACATCAACACGATCGATGAACGTCTCTAGAAAAAGTTAATACTGAATTTTTTAAACGACTAAATTTATTAAAATCATGAATCTGTCTACGGTAACTATTATTTCTAATGCTAACAGGTTTCATTCGCTGAGAGGAAATAAGCAGAGGCAGTGGTTGTATCTCCTAGACGCTAATTACTGTCAAATCTCCGTTGAGTAAAATTGCTGCTTATAGTATTGACAATTCTCAATAAATATGACCCAATATCTCGAATAATATGAATAAATTCGGTCATATGACACTTAAGACAGCATGAATATCATTCACTCCTTCAACTTTTTAATATTAGGGCAGACTCCCGATTATCCGGCTGTGGATTATCAGCTCTTGAGTTCAAGGTCCTTCAAATTTTTCTGCCATCTCTATAATAAATAATGTCAGACGAAAAAGCACCAAGATGTTTGCATTTTATAAACACAATGCTACAGCGGGCTTAATATTTCCACTAGAATTCCCATCTTAAATTGGAATTATTTTATGTACTTACTGACACGGAAAGTTTCAAGTTAACTTGGACGTCTGCTCAAGCATTGTAGACAACGATCATCGCAGGAAAAAAAATCTTCATTAGTTTTAGAAGATTCTTCAAAGGTTTATCATTCGTAAATTCAGAGAAGTGTTACTTGCGATCTTTATTAGGGTGGTTTCCTATTATTTTTTTATTGCCGAAATCAAAAGATTATTACTCCTGGAGTACGTATTTCACGCTTTTAGATTTTAAAATGACGATATCTATTTTTCGCGATTAAATGAAAAGGGAAAAATTTCAAGCGCGCGAAAACGCGACGGCTAAGTATGAATGCCGGGAAAAATCCCGTGTGACGTCGTTCTGGTTCCCGCTGCCGCAAGTGAGGTGACCGTGGGGCGAGGCTCTGAGCGCGGATGCTAGAAGGTAGCAGAGTACCATGCTAGCTGGTAGCACTTGGCTTAAATAAGGATTATTAATACCTTATCAAACGAGGAAAACTTTCCGACCTTAGCCAGTTTTAATAGGTGATTATTAAGACATGTTTTCCTGAGCTCTGTGCCTCATGCATGCATTGGTAACCTCAGGCGATGTAAAACTCCTATCTACTCGTATAGAAACTAGGTCCCTGTGACGTCTCGTGGAGTGGCATCGCATGGGCGCCAATCTGGCCTTTTTTCAAATGATAAAATTGACCCTTGCCATTCGTCTAAACAGGTATTTCTAAAACCAAATAATTTTTATGTTATGAATACACTAATGGTGGGTAACGAATCGCAATCAATGCCTTTCGTTTTCTTTGATGAAGGAAACTACCCTATTGTGTATTTCATATTGCAAATGCGCAGTAATTGCCGTGGCGTCGCATGCGGTTGAATACCCCAGTGAGAAATGGATCATCGAATCTACGTCGATTCGACGTCGAAGTACTCATCGATAAAACGTCGATGGTAACACATCGATCGATGTCTATATGGTCCGATAATCGACGTGTTTTCGACGTCGACACCATCGACGAGTTTTCTATGTCGACGAGATATCGTCTTTTTACCTGCGATTCCTACTAATAATTGCGGAAATATACATCTTTTCGGCTTAGCCGATGATCATAGATCTATTGCTGCGCCAACGACGTATTTCAATCGAGCACGAAAAGTCTAAACAAATGAAGGCTGAAATAAATTTATAGTGGTGATTTGTAATCTTAAGTCCTTCGTATTCATCTTCAATAATAATCAGAAATCCTTGAGAAAAAATGTGAGGTGTTGACATCTATGACGCGAGTATAAAGGTATCGAAATGAGGTAAACGTAGTCACAAAGCCAAGCTTGTGCATATCACATACCACGCAGGAAAGAAGTAAGAACTTGGACGCAAATAGAAGGTACGGCGTATGTGGCAAATGTGTGAAAATGGAAATCTTGAACACATTAAATAGGGGAAGCTAATCCTACCTGTCATACAGCGGTCCAAAAGCAGACCGATTCCGAAGTATGGAAGAGGTAGTGAAGCTTGTCTTTACTAAGCGACGGAATGCCTTTTTCGATGATTAATACGAATCCAAAAGCTCATTAAGTTTCAGAAGGATTTTAAATACCAATAACAGGATTTAGAGCTAGCAAAGTTTGTCGCGCAAAATAAATGCGACAATAAATTTTCTATACGGCGCCGAATGTCTCTGTTCCGAGTTTACTGCAAGGAACTAACAGCATGACGACTAACAGCTCAACTGATACACGCAATCGAACTTCAACGGTCAAGTTACAGAATTAAAAGGAATCAAAGATTGTTCTCGGAGATTAAAACTAATGTTTATGGATAAATAAAATAATTATTTAATTTTATATTTCTTATTTAAGACACATATATTGTAATAGCGTCTCACCGTTATTTTTAAGACATTTAAACTACATCACTAAGTTCTCCCCTCAGCCAATCAACACGCTGACCCCGCTGGCCAATGAGAATAACACGTCGAAAAAACGTCGATTGAACAAATAAAATCGACGTCGACCACATATCGATCTATAGTCGTCGAATCGACGTAGATTCGATGATCCATTTCTCACTAGGATACGGCCCAAGGGAACCGGAGATTCCGTCGCACTCAGGCATGTTTACGCCGTTGCCAGTGAAGGCCAATCTGGAGAGGAAGGGAATTGCAGTACAAGTGGAAGTAGAGTCAACAATAGCGAAGCACTCGCCTGCGTAGACAATTTGCCTAAGTCCTATAACCGCTTCTGCGCACGCCAGGAGGGAGTTAATGGGAGTTCCGTGCTCCTCTTTTCCAGGCATCGCGGTGCGGGATCGGGCACAGTGATTATGGATCCGCGTCCTACAGCAGTTGCATCCCGGGCAACTTGTGCGAGACGTGAATACTCGGCATGGTGCCTGTCAGTATGGTTTCCGACGTCGCCCAGTGGTTTCGAAGCATTTGTGCAAACCAATTTTCTGAAATCGTGAACTCGTAGCCACGGTCACATGGTTTTCGGAAACCAGGTGAAGTAGCAGTCGGAATACGAACAAAATCACGTTATCACCGCGAAAAAATGGCGGTCGGGAAGAGACAGCTCTTAACGATTCCGAAAAAAAGCAATCGAAATGAAAAGACAATGCGCGTAAGTAATGATAGATTGTTTGAGTTACGTTAATTATGAAAATTACAAGACCGTACATTAACGTTTGGATTATCCGTGTTTTCCGATTATTCGTGCGCCTCTCCCCCTTTCATTAGCACGGATAATAGGGAGTGCACTGTATTTGAGTAACCATACGGAAATATTTCTATGTGGAAATCTTAAAGCCTCACATTCTGATTTTACCACTAGGGATATAAGAACACCAAGGCGGGCTCATTCATATGACCATGGAAATAATGACAACTGATGGGCACCAAAACAGTAGAGGCGCTGTGGGTGCATGTCTATTACTGGTGGAATTCATTACGATGATGGCCTCATAAATGTGAAAATTTAGTTCCATCAATGCCGAAAGGCCTGCAGACGGTTGTGAAGTCAGCGATTAACACTAATACATATTGATAAACAGAAAACAATTGCATAATTTTACGTGTTAAGCACTTGTTGTAACCTGAAAAAATACAGTATAGAGGAACAATGGGTGAGCGAAATTAAAAATTTTAAGGACATGCTTTACATCTATCTCGGTCATAAGTATATAATTATCACAATTCTTTAGATTATTTAGGGTAAAAGAGTTCCCATTTCAATTTATTTCTACCCGATCCTTTGGGCTAATTGTGGTTTGCACATCCACTGCAAAAAAGGCTCTGGTGGTTTTAATTACGTAACTTCCCATATATTTTCTTGACCAAGTTCTGGATATTTTAATACGATGATTATCTATTGAATTACCAGTGGACGTAACTAGGAATATGTTTTGGGGGATTGGGAAGGGTGACCTCCCATTTTGGGAAAATTTTGTAAAAATGACATGACTGCAAATACATTTTACACAATTCTGGCACAAAAAATTTGGGTTTCATTGAAAGGTTACGTGAAAATTTACTTTATGCCCAAACTAGACATTAGTTTTGAATATAATTTTTTTATTTCTCTGATGCTTTGGGGGGATCTATCCTCCCCATGGTTTCGCCACTGTGAATTACAATCATTTCTCATGCAGGTGGTTTCTCAAGATTTCAGCCACCGGCGTATCTGGTTATTTATTGAGAACTGTCGATAATATCGATCATATATGAGTAAGAATTTTAATCATGGATATGGGCATGAATTTCCTCAATGCATTCCTTTAGTTAGGTCGCCCTACAGCTTGACCCTAATTTTGTCAGACCGGTCTAATCCCTGTCGGTCCTGGTCAGCTCTTGGCGGCCTAAAAGCAAAGAATGTAACCTGCCTTGTGTGCCAACCAAGTTTTTACTGACATGATCCCGTCAGTAAATGAGACTGGTGGGTGTTTACGTAATATTGAAAACAATGGTACTCGTAAGGATGAAAATAACACGGTGGTTGCCATCGCCTTGGCAGAAAAAAACAGGAGATAGTAAAGAAAGAACTCCTAACCTGCCAAATATTTTCAATGTTCTCTATGGAAACATTTTACACAAATCGTCAAGGCATGGGAAATTGATCTTGTGTGCAGAGAGAACTTCAGAAGGGGGTGCGGAATTTTTAACACAGAGGAGAAAGACATTTTTTTGGCAAACTAGTTACCAACCTTATGTGGTGTGAAAATGCTGTATCATGGGTTATATAGTAGTATGCCTGGCAAATATTTTTTACCATGACATTTTTCATCAGGTTTGTACTTCAAACTCATTTACCTTCAATTTTGAGCTGAACATCACTGTCTCCAAATATGTCGTTTAGATTTTTGTCCTGCCGAGGTGTGGGATGGAGCGCTTGAAATATTCATTTACAGTATACCCTCGTTATTACGAAGTTCGTATGAATGTTTCTTTTAGGAATCATCGAAAATAAAACATACTTAGTCAAAATGCCTTGCTCTTCAATCTCGTACTTATAGTCACACTGCGAAATAGATTCATAGTCAAGTGTGTAATACACGCAATTAAATTACGTGAAAATATATAGGAACGAGTCGATTGGGCGCTTGAATTCATCAAGCGGGTAAATAGGGCGGTGGGAACATAGTTGTGTCACATATTTTCGAGTCATGTGCCCATAAGTGGTTTAAACAGCGAAAGAAACACCCAAAATAGCGTTTAAATGAGTGAAATAGGCGAGCAATACGCTCATTCACAGTCAACAGTACTTAAGACATTCCTAGTAACCACGGTGATAAATGCTTCGGGAAACCGTTTAGATGTGAATTATTTACGCAATGTAGAGGAATACATAGTGTATGATCGATGAACTTATGAAATCTAGCCGATTTTTCATATTTTAGCCCTTACCCTAGGATTGTATCGCCTCCATTCTTGATTTTTAACGTTTGAATACAGCAAACTTAATGAAAATAAAAAAATCATATTTAGACAATAAACGAACAGAGACTAATGAAATGATTATCCGAATAAATGTCTCTAATAATGAAGTAATGTTCGGATTTCACTGACGACATATGTCTCTCAATGCTGTCATCTGTTTATATCTAAGGAAGGTTTTTAACAATAAAACGAATTTATTACAATAAATATATGAATGCGGTTAAGAAACTTGAATTGGAGAAAGGACCAAAAAATGTTCAATTGTCCCCGTAGATGTTAAATTCTATAAGTAATAGCAGTTCGATATATTTTACAAAAACGTAGATTCGATATGTGTCGAATGGGAGCTTTAAAATCATATATATTTAATTGGTTCAGCATGAACAATGCTATAATAAACATATTCATAAAATTTCTTCGGCTTAACATCAAGAGTTAGACATACGAAAATTTGCATATTTGCTACCATAATCATCTCGAATTATCAAGTATACTGACACGTGAAATTAAAATTTCGCAATCCTATTGATTTATCTTCCCGTTTGGTCATCTACCCTATATTCCATGGTCAAATACGCCCGCGGATGTAAAATCCTGCATGTTATAGCAATTCGATATATTTTAAGAAAACGCTGAATCGATATATACCTAATGAGACACTACATGAAAAACATATTTCCATTGGGGTTGGTGAAATATACCAGGATGTGCACATTCACCAAATTTCATTGGTCCAAAGGATATACGAATCAAGTTATGCCAATTTGCGTATTTTCTATAATAATCGATTCGATCATTCGATTATAGTGCATCTGTAATGTAAAATTCGCAATGCTTTTGATTTTAATTCCGGTCCATGGCCATTTACCATATAATTCCTGGTCAACTTTGCCCATTGATGTAAATTCCGATGTGTTATAACAATTCCATATATTTTAAGAAAAAGCAGATTCGATATATATCGAATGAGAGACTACATACAAAAAATGTTCCCATTGGGCATTGTGAGGAATACCAATGTGTACCCATTCACCAAATTTCATTGGTCCAACGCATATACTATTCAAGTTATGCCAATTTGCATATTTGCTACAACAATCGATTCGATCTTTCGATTAAACTGCCATCTGCACTGTAAAATCCGCAATGCTGTATATTATAATTCCAGTTAATAGTCATCTACTCTATAATTCCTGGGGCGGAATTCTGTACACGGATACCGACGATCGTCGGTGTCGGTAGCTACCGACGATCGTCGGTCGCACCGATAGAAATGCGATTCACAAAACCCCGCTACCGACAGATTGTCGGTGCAACCGACAAATTCGTGACGTAATGCTTTTGTCGGTACGAAAGTGGCACCCGCACGCGAGGCTAGGCGCCTCGACCAATCATATTTCTCCTTTGTTTGCATTAAACAAATGAGGCTCCGAAAACGCCATCTGTTATTCGTCAGCCCGCGAAGAAGTTAAAAAGAGTTGATCACTGCTTTGTGAAATGTTTACGATGTTTAATCACTCTGCGAACACAATTTCTTACTCCCGTTGGTGCGATGTGGCTTGTATTCCGAGATTTTGCTGTATTTACCATCGGATTTTTTCTAGCTCAAGTAAAAAAGCCTTTATATTCAAGGATTCAACGGTCGTTGATAGAAGAACACCGGCAACATTAGGTGCTCAATGTATTGGAATTTTCAAGTATAATTGCCTTGAAGAGGACTTTTTCTGCTACATAATTGTTCACCTACGCTTATTATAATTGTATTCTTGGGATTAGCAGTGACGAAATTATTTTTATTAGTATTGTAACAATGTACCTTCATCTTAAGCCACGGCTTGTTTACATCGTTTGCCTCATTGTTCGCCGTAAGTCCGATACTTCCACAAGGGTAATTATTTAATTAGAAAACATTTTTGTCGCTTGAATTCACATGTTGGGCTATTTAAAATACATTCGTTGAGAAAAACACCGAGATTCCGCGGATGTCAAGGAAGGTATCATCAGTATCATCGCGTCAAGTGTTGTGATTGTGAACTTGAGTGACATACTTTACGCTATCTATTTGGAAGCGTTAACTTTTGTATTTTGATACCATTTGTGTGTTATTTCAAACTTTGCGTTGATATGACTTTGACTAAATATGCTTGATCAGTGATTTGTGATATACCGTTGGAAGTATGAAGGTTTTCTCGTGTTGAAATTAAATTTTTGTAGTTTTATGATGAATAATTCATTAAATGTTTCCTTGTTTCGTGCAATCATTCTTTTTATTTGCCCCTTTCTACCGATGGAATACACGGTACGTACCTACTCAGTGCTCTTATAGTAATAATGAAAATCTATCTTGAAGTCCCGTACGGTGTTTGGTTAGTATGGTGAAGTAAATTCGGCATTAATTTTACGGGAAGTTTTGTGCACCGCTAACGATGTCAAAGAGTGAGAGGAGTTAAGTGATGCCATTTATATTCTTCTAAAATATAGTAGCAATATGCTTTTCTATTTCGTCGTTGCTGTCTGATGCTCTCAAGAGTACTTAAGAAGGTAGGAGAGTTATTTTCATTATAAACCCCATTCTCAGACGCTCACATAGGGTATTGAAGTTAATATAGAAGTGAACGAAATGTCCACGTATATATTTCATTGGAAGTGCATCAATAGGCATTCGTTTTTATTGAAAATATAAATTAATTTCGGATCCAAACTTTACGAATCAACAATAGATACCTATCGTGTCTTGTTGTGAGTAATTTAAAAGCAAAGCAATACGTTACATATTTAAAATTACGGAATATTTATAATGTAAAATACCTTACGCTATTGGAACGCATAATGTAATATACGTGTAACATTGGCAAAGTTAAATACTGCTCCCACTATGTAAATTTTACGTTTCAAGTGTTAAATCAATCATTTTTATTATAAATAACATACAATTAGAGCACTTCCACGGATCTAGCGTCGTAGATTATGATTTAAAATCGTCAGCTAGGCCGAAAAGTGTAAACAAAAGTCCGCCATGTTGCTAAAAATTTGTCGGTAGGTCCTACCGAGCGTTTTGAAATCGTCGGTATGTACCGACGGGTTTACCGACAACTGTCGGTGGGATAACGACAATCGTCGGTAAAACGTGTCTCCTGAATCGCTCGTACCGAGACTTATCGGTAGGACCGGCTTACCGACACCGACAATCGTCGGTACGGTGTACAGAATTCCGCCCCTGTAGGGGCTTTCTCTAACTCGTTAACGAATTGTTGTTAACGGGTTGTTAACGAAAGTCCTCTCTTGCAACGACACCCTCTTATCGAAAGTGTGTTTCTGTATCTCACCTTAACGACAGCTCGTCGTTGCAAAACAAGACCACGGCCCGTCGATAGCAAACAATACACCGTCGGCGCCTGCGAGTGAGGCTAGAATTTTCAACCAATCACAATGCCTAGATTTATTCGTTCGGTAGCATCAAGAAGCAGTGCCTAACTACGGTAACTAATAAATGATAAATAGTCACCATAAATAAACAAGAAGCTGCTAAAGAACGAACCGGTCGATTTGGAAAAGAATAATAAATGATGGAGAAAACTGATGAGTATTATTTTAGTAGTGGATTCATATACTGTTTTTATGATGTGTCGTAATATATTTTCATGATGAACGAAATAAAATAGGGGAAAATTAGTGTAAATAAGCGTGTATATTCAAGGATTCAACAGTCGTCGATGGAAGAATATCGGCAACTTTTGGTGCAATATGTATCGTAATTTTCAAGTACAATTATCTTGAAGAGGACTTTGTCAGCTACTTACTCGTTCACCTACGCCTAGAATAATTTTACTCTCGTGATAATAGTAGTGACAAAATTATTTTATTAGTATTGTAACAATGTAAATTTCGGAGTGCATCTTCAGCCACGGCTTGTTTACATCGTTTGCCTTATTTCCGCTATGAGTTCACTACTTCCACAGTGGTAGTTATTCAATTAGAAAAAACTTATTGACGCTTTCATCATATTTTGGGTTGTTTGAAATCAATTCGTTGATAAAAAATACCGAAATTACGCGGATGTCATGGTAGGAATCATCGCGAGTGCTGTGATTGTGAAATCGTGTCACATACTTAACGCTTTTTAGTGTCAATTTCTTGAGTAAATATTACGGAAGTGTTAATGTTGTTGGTGTTGTTACTTAATATTATATTCCACGCAAAGCGAAGATAAGCACAATAAAGTAAACATAGAAAAAATGTGCATTTAAGGAAGTAATATAAATATTTTCATAGCCACTCACCATGTTGAGGGATCGAATTACTGATTAAACTCACACAAAAGCAAAACGTAGCATAGCTTAATCGTTGGTAGCCACAATTAGACATAGAAAATCACTTAAATCAGCAACTGCAAATAATACTAAAATAAGTATATGCATGTACTCATCAAAACACGGGCATATTAAAGTTAAAAGTGACGACCATGGTGACGACTAATGAGTAAAAGAGGGAAACCGATATTTTTTTCGTGAACGGTGGCTTTAGCCAGCCAAAAAAAGGCGTCAAACATCCGTCAGTGTTAGGGCCATATCGGGGGTTATTGAAAAGGTTCCGAATTAAAAATCCTTCGAAAATTAGGATTCTGAGCTTCCTTAAGTCGTCTTCTCTGCACTAGATGCTTGATTACATTTGCTCTTTCCTCAAGAGTGATTAGCTCCCTACCTAAAAAGTGAAGTCCCATCAATCGAGCCGAAAGAAACTACCGACAAAAAATAATCGGAGCACCATAATTGTAATGTGTAAATATTATTTTCACACCAATTATCTACTTCAAACGGCATGTTTACTCCCCCGAAAAAACTAATGTCTCTAATGCCACTTTTTATAATCATTGATTACTGCAAAACGTTTTAATGCTTTCCACCTCCTTCGCAAAAGCATTCCTATAATTTTTCAAGTAAAAATACCTTAATCGCTTTGTTGTAGCAGAATTAAAACTTTAAAACCGATACCGAAAAGCATTATGGCGGGCGTCGATAAGCTTAAGACGGGCTCCCAAGTCCCCGGATAGGCTATCGACATTTTTCGTTAGTGCTACCGAGAAAATATCGTTAAGCGAGCATAGAGAAAGCCAATTGTCGTTAGTTAAGATTTTCGATAAGCTAACGACGTAGCAACGTCGGTAAGACTTGCTATCGAGTTAGAGAAAGCCCCTACTGGGGCGGAATTCTGTACACGGATACCGACGATCGTCGGTGTCGGTAGCTACCGACGATCGTCGGTCGCACCGATAGAAATGCGATTCACAAAACCCCGCTACCGACAGATTGTCGGTGCAACCGACAAATTCGTGACGTAATGCTTTTGTCGGTACGAAAGTGGCACCCGCACGCGAGGCTAGGCGCCTCGACCAATCATATTTCTTCTTTGTTTGCATTAAACAAATGAGGCTCCGAAAACGCCATCTGTTATTCGTCAGCCCGCGAAGAAGTTAAAAAGAGTTGATCACTGCTTTGTGAAATATTTACGATGTTTAATCACTCTGCGAACACAATTTCTTACTCCCGTTGGTGCGATGTGGCTTGTATTCCGAGATTTTGCTGTATTTACCATCGGATTTTTTCTAGCCCAAGTAAAAAAGCCTTTATATTCAAGGATTCAACGGTCGTTGATAGAAGAACACCGGCAACATTAGGTGCTCAATGTATTGGAATTTTCAAGTATAATTGTCTTGAAGAGGACTTTGTCTGCTACATAATTGTTCACCTACGCTTATTATAATTGTACTCTTGGGATTAGCAGTGACGAAATAATTTTTATTAGTATTGTAACAATATACCTTCATCTTGAGCCACGGCTTGTTTACATCGTTTGCTTCATTGTTCGCCGTAAGTCCGATACTTCCACAAGGGTAATTATTTAATTAGAAAACATTTTTGTCGCTTGAATTCACATTTTGGGCTATTTAAAATACATTCGTTGAGAAAAACACCGAGATTCCGCGGATGTCAAGGAAGGTATCATCAGTATCATCGCGTCAAGTGTTGTGATTGTGAACTTGAGTGACATACTTTACGCTATCTATTTGGAAGCGTTAACTTTTGTATTTTGATACCATTTGTGTGTTATTTCAAACTTTGCGTTGATATGACTTTGACTAAATATGCTTGATCAGTGATTTGTGATATACCGTTGGAAGTATGAAGGTTTTCTCGTGTTGAAATTAAATTTTTGTAGTTTTATGATGAATAATTCATTAAATGTTTCCTTGTTTCGTGCAATCATTCTTTTTATTTGCCCCTTTCTACCGATGGAATACACGGTACGTACCTACTCAGTGCTCTTATAGTAATAATGAAAATCTATCTTGAAGTCCCGTACGGTGTTTGGTTAGTATGGTGAAGTAAATTCAGCATTAATTTTACGGGAAGTTTTGTGCACCGGTAACGACGTCAAAGAGTGAGAGGAGTTAAGTGATGCCATTTATATTCTTCTAAAATATAGTAACAATATGCTTTTTCTATTTCGTCGTTGCTGTCTGATGCTCTCAAGAGTACTTAAGAAGGTAGGAGAGTTATTTTCATTATAAACCCCATTCTCAGACGCTCACATAGGGTATTGAAGTTAATATAAAAGTGAACGAAATGTCCACGTATATATGTCATTGGAAGTGCATCAATAGGCATTCGTTTTTATTGAAAATATAAATTAATTTCGGATCCAAACTTTACGAATCTACAATAGATAACTATCGTGTCTTGTTGTGAGTAATTTAAAAGCAAAGCAATACGTTACATACTTAAAATTACGGAATATTTATAATGTAAAATACCTTACGCTATTGGAACGCATAATGTAATATACGTGTAACATTGGCAAAGTTAAATACTGCTCCCACTATGTAAATTTTACGTTTCAAGTGTTAAATCAATCATTTTTATTATAAATAACATACAATTAGAGCGCTTCCACGGATCTAGCGTCGTAGGTTATGATTTAAAATCGTCAGCTTAGGCCGAAAAGTGTAAACAAAAGTCCGCCATGTTGCTAAAAATTTGTCGGTAGGTCCTACCGAGCGTTTTGAAATCGTCGGTATGTACCGACGGGTTTACCGACAACTGTCGGTGGGATAACGACAATCGTCGGTAAAACGTGTCTCCTGAATCGCTCGTACCGAGACTTATCGGTAGGACCGGCTTACCGACACCGACAATCGTCGGTACGGTGTACAGAATTCCGCCCCTGGTCAACAATGCCTGTGGATGTGAAATCCTAAATGTTAAGGCAAATCGATATAATTTGGAAAATGAAGATTCGATATATATTGCATGTGAGACCATATACAAAACATATTTCTATTGGGCATTGTGAGGAATATCATGATATACCCAATCCCAAAATTTCTTTGGTCCAACTTATATAGCAATCAAGTTATGCCAATTTGCGTATTTGCTATAATTATCGAATCGATCTTACGATTATACTGACATCTGTACTTTAAAATCCGCAATACTATTGGTTTAACTTCCAGTCTACGGGTATTTTCTATATGATTCCTGGTCAACTATGTCCTTGGATGTAAAATCCTATATGTTATAGCAATTCGATATCTTTTAAGAAAAAGTTGATTCGATATATATCGAACGTGAGACTACATACAAAACATATTTCCATTGGGCATTGTGAGGGATACCAGGATTTACCCATTCACGAAATTTCATTGGTCCAGCGGATATAGTATTGAAGTTATTCCAATTTAAGTATTTGCTACAATAATCGAATCGATTTTTCGATCATACTGACATCTGTACTGTAAAATCCGCAATCTTATTGATATCCCTTCTATGGTCACTCCCTTATCCCTGCCTTCTCTAATATCCCCGCTTTCAAAATTTAGTCTATGTTCTTATATTGGTGACGTAGATAGACGGGATGCGTGTATTTCTTACGGGGGCCTAATACAAAAAGATATAAATTCAAATCGATGTATCTTCATTAGGAAACATAATTCACCTAAATAATTTATGTGTGCGCATAATTCATTCTTTTCCTTACATATTGTTAACTTTTTTATTTCCGTAACTATGTAAATAAGCCCAAAAAATGGCTCAATCGAATACAACCTTGTATCAATCATAATTTCGAGTCTAATCAATCGATCCGCTTGATTTAACTTTTGTCGGATGAATGACATTATCAGCTTTTATATATTTGACTTTCATATTCAAAACTTGATTAATAAAAAAGTTATTAGCGATTAAAGCGTATCCAATGAGATTGGTATCGATATAACTCGCACATGAATCGATCGAGCGGAATTATCACCATTGCAAAAGTTGACCATTTTAATGATGCTATTACCCTGAAAATTTCATTCATCTAGCTGAAATGGTTGCTAAGATATCAAAGAATGTATGCTCCACAAAAAAATGGCGACAATGATTTTTCGCGTGCAGGATATTTTTCGGAATTTAATAATGAATTAACCAAGAGGGTTACGGCGAAAGTAAGCTTAAACGTGAGGGTACGAAGTACCCTCTACGGTTTTTCCAGAAGATTCCAAATTTTCATATGGCACATGTCTCAAGGCCGAAATCCGAATAGGGTGGTTTCCTATTATTTTTTTATTGTCTAAATCGAAAGATTATTACTCCTGGAGTACGTATTTCACGATTTTAGATTTTAAAATGACGATATCTATTTTTCGCGATTAAATGAAAAGTGAGTTTTCAAGCGCGAAAATTGGCGACTTAAACCCTCTCGCCCATAAGTTGATGACATCTCCAACTCATTTTTAGACCCAGTGGAGCTTCATTTTTGTTTTCTCATTGGGCGCAGTTTAATCTGTTTTCAAAAATATCCACAGCGCGGCGTTGAGTGTTAACGATTTACATTTTTAGTATTCACAATTTCATAACGTTTTCATAAACTGGCTTTGTTCCTTGTCATCTTGTCTGGATCAAACCATTCAACTCAATTTTACCCACTCTCCGAGTAGGTATCAAGCTGACATTTTCAGGATAATTCAGAACCAGGTGACAATACTATACTCTACAGCTTTTATTGCGATTTCAGTTTTCACCAAAATCCGATGGCGGAGATGTAATCATTGAAAGGAATAGGAAAGAATGTTAGTATCATAACAACAAATTTTTTTACATCAAAGTTGATTGAAAAATTGGTCAAACCGAAATTTGCGAACTAAAGGAGGAGGAGGAACGAAAACATAAATAGGGGAAAGATACTGGGGGTGGGACACCTAAAAGTTTTGAAAAGGCAAATTCTTCATGGCTCTTGTACACATGAAAAATTCCAAGCTGATGATTTTGTTGCTTTAATCCCTTTTATCTTGATATCCTCTTTCGTTTTTGCAACTGTAACTGAGGGAAACTATACTCGCGTATGTATTTCGTCGACTACTATCTAAATTAAGTCGCTGAATGTATAAATAATGATTAATTCTCTAGCATTTCTGGTCTTACCGAAAATTAACAAGCAAAAATTATTTCTTCTACGTCTATATCTACATAATACCCTGCAAGCCACATCTAGGGTGTTTGGCAGGGGGTGATCAATCACCAGCATGCAGCATGCAATAGGGTGGTTTCCTATTATTTTTTTATTGCCTACATCGAAAGATTATTACTCCTGTAGTACGTATTTCACGCTTTTAGATTTTTAAATGACGATATCTATTTTTCGCGATTAAATTAAAAGTGAAAATTTTCAAGCGCGCAAAAACGCGACGCGTAAGTAGGAACGCATTTCTGGTTCCCCCTCCTACCTTGTGAGGTGACCTTGATCGAGGCTCTGAGCGCTGATAGGACGCAGGATGCCAGCGGGTAGCTGAGTACCTTGCTGAATGGTAGCGCTTGGCTTAAAAAAGGTTTATTAATACCTTATCAAACGAAGTAAACTTTCCGACCTTAGCCAGTTTTAATGGGTGATTATTAAGACATGTTTCCCTGAGCTCTGTGCCTCATGCATGCATTGGTAACCTCAGACGATGTATAACTCCTATCCTCTCGTGTAGAAACTAGGTCCCTGTGACGTCACGTGGAGTAGAATCGCATGGGCGCCAATCTGGCCTTTTTCAAATGAGGATAAAATTTGACCCTTGCCATTCGTCTAAACCGGTATTTCAAAAACCAAATAATTTGTGTATTATGAATACACTAATGGTGGGTAACGAATCGCAATCAATGCCTTTCGTTTTCTTTGATGAAGGAAACTACCCTATTTGAAAAAATCCCCCATCACGACAATGTAAAATCGAAATCGTTTATTCCTCGGAATTGTTTCGACATATGAAAATTCCAAGATAGCCAAAAAATCAACCAAAAAATTCTCTACCAAATAAGTCAAGGAATTTGTCGTACAATTATTGCAAGTTGGTCAAAAAATTCCTAAACTTTTTCCATAAGAAAAGCATAGAAAACGTTCAAAAAATAATAAAAAATACTAAATATCAATTTGTCGCTATGGCAACCGTACCAAAAAATCAACCAAAAAATCTAGTTTATGTCCATTGAATATCATGTTCCTCAGACGTTTAAAAGTACAAAATAAAAGCGAAAAAGTTTTAGTCCCAAAAGGCTCCCATGTTAATTGAAGTCGATATATCTCGAAAACTAATCGACTTTTTCAATTTTTAAGAATTTTTCTCCCGATGAATTTTTTTTTACTTTTACGTCCAATAAACCAAATTCCTATAAGTATCACAGTTTTGGCTGCGTAATTGTATCAATGAGTCAGTCAGTCAATCAATTCGTCATTATATATTAGCTTAATTAATTAACAAGCACATTCGTTTGATTTTCTCAATAGAAGAATGCGTTATGACGCAATCGAGGGTTCGCTATCAATCAATCTACCCGAATACAATTAGTCCTCGATATACGGACAAGATGAATTCCGAGACCTTGCTCGTATGTTGATAAACCTATGCAAGGGATCAAGGAGTGCGGATATCCTGCATAACGCAACACTGCATGACTATTATCTCACGAATGTGACGGACTAACTTGGCGTGCGACGCTGCTGAAGTGGAAAGAAATCGCTGTGCGTGGAAAAGAACAACGGGGTAAGCGCTGAAAGGTTCCTGACTTCACACCGGGTGTAATGATATGTATACTTTGTTCAGATGATGCCCAAAGTGCGAGTTCCTCTACGCCACACCGCGTCGCGTCGGCCAGCTCGAAAGGCGCCAAGTTTGAAATTTTGGGCACGCTTGAGTTTTTCGAATGTTCGTATCTCTGAAAATTCGTAAATCGAATGTGCGTAGGAAGAGGATTACCTGTACATCCAATTCACGAGCGGTAATGAGTGGTTCACCATGATATCATAGGATCGAAGCTCATCATATGATGTTGATGCGTAGTTTGTCGACCTGAAGACGCCGGTTGGAATACCGGAGAAACTCGTCGCAAAAGAAAATCCACGCGGTGAAACCCAGAAGCATGGAGACATCCTCATTATATGATGTTGCGTACATACTGAAGTAAGACCCATAATTGACGCTCTTGGGAACAGTACAGAAGGAGAACTTAGCGCAACGATTATAACGTAGCGTAGTGTATATCCACCTAAATGCCGTAGCTTATTCATGGAACTTCTTAACAAAGTTCATTTTGTTATCGCCGGGACTGAGGTTCGCAATTTCGGAATAACGTTTCTTTTACAGTAGATTGGATAGGTCTTTTCGTCGCGACCAGCGATTTGCTTCGTAATAACGAGCCCTTTGCATTGAGGTCGTTCGTATTAACCAGAGTGTACTGTATTTCCATTTACCCCAGAAAATAGCGAATGGCCTTACAAGCCGCAAACAACCAACCAACAATGAACGATCACAGGCACAGAGGTAATCTATCTGAATAGTTGATGACTGGGTATCCTCAGCTTCTGTTGGAGCCTGGACCACCAAATACGTCATCTTTCCTTCAAGTCCATTCTCCCTGTGAGAGCAGTGATTGGTCTAAATATTGGTTTATCCTCCTAAATGATCCAGACAGATGTTTCCCGACGTCTCTGTTAAAATTGTATTTGTAGATGATCTTTGACTAAACAAGATAGTTCCCGAGTACAACAACAGCATCGTGGTTATTTTGATTGAAACTTCACACAATGAATTTCGTCAAAATTCCGTTATTCCCCAGTTAGCGTTTAACAACCCTCCTACTAGTAGGTCACAATTGTTATGGCAGAGGGCTGATTCTGTGCCAAAACCATCAATATGACACGGATTCAAATTCTGAAAAGCATTTCTGCTTGGCATGCCTCGAACTTTTTTTTTTTATATCTCATCTCCATTGTTCTGGACGTTGATCTTTTTAACTAAAATCTTGGAGGTACCTCAAGCCATGGAGCAAAGGGAATGATAAAGCCATTCTGTCAATGCTACATTTATGCTCCCCCATCGATCGATTTTTAATTCATCCCCAAACATGTCTGCAGCACGGCTATGAGTGTAGAGATCACTAACTATTCCCTATGTTTACTATGAAGTATCCTCAGTCAATTGTACCGTCTTGATTACAAAATTTGGTCGACTTCTCTCGCTATAGTTTATTTCCCCGATAAATATAGATTTGCTATCGCGATTGCGGGTGACAGTACCCTGAGAGAACACCGATGGTCATGAAGACGTCATAAAGGTCATCATGTGGTCAGTGGTTTTACTGTGGTCTTGAAAAGAAAAAAAAATGATGACTAAAATATGTTTCAATTTTTCGCTTGGCAGTTCTAGGACATCCTGGAATCCATTTTCCCAAAGATTACTCGTTTATTCAAAAGATATTCACTTCATCATTAACGAGGTCTAGGATTGGTTTTTAAATGGTCTGGGAGACATCAAATAAGACGCCTTCAAAAGGGGTAAAAAATATCATATATGTGGTCAGGAGATCCTCTCCATCCCAGGTTAATAATACCTATTTTAATTAGCCCTGTGCGTGAAAGTTGCCAACCTATTCAAGATCTCAGGACCGATTTTTTTTCGAAATCAGATTTAGTTGACCATCCCGCCACCGAGGGAGAACACCCAGTTGCCAAATTGAATATCCCCTATTATAAAATTAGTGCTTTGGTGTAAAGATATATTTTGGGATTGGGATATGTATCAGGTCAGTGGGAATTAATTTGCATATGGTGTTTTTTACCTGGCAGGAACGCTCTTGTTTGTTTTGATTATAAACTTCGAATGACCATTGGCATTAACCGAATCCGAGTCATGGGAATATGTTAATTCAGTGGTATTCTTTTATCGGTTTATTTCCTCGATCATATACCGACGTCTACTCGTATTACCCTGCGTACAACATGACATAGAGGCAGTTGGTCCCATCCAGTGGCGCCTGCACTCCATGGGGCCTGAGGGGGCCCGAACCCCCTCAAAAATTCGTTATTGGTAGGAGGAAAAAATTTGTCAGGCTCGTCGATTTTCCCCGGAGTGTCCAGATATCGAGATTCGAGTTATCAAGATTCTAATATGACTCTCTAAAATGCTTAAAAAACTTAAAACTCACTACTTAAAACATTTTCCGGGGCAAGATCTCCGGTTTGGCCCCGCCCAATATTTTTTGTAAGTCGGCATCCCTGGTCCCATCAACCCTGCAACTGGCGCAGGCGCCTGGCCAGAAATCTTCTGGTTCGATTGGTGTATGATTGCGGTGTCCTGGTTGCCTGTGCAGTTAATGTGTTGACAATTTGCACGCGTAGACCTTTCAGTTAATAAGCTTTAGTTTCCATTTACCTGATGCTGGAAGTTAAAGTAATCGGACTAATAGCTAGGCTATTAGTCCGATTATACATCTCACAGTCATTAAACCACAAAAATGAAGGTGATATTCAGGGTCGGAACTAGCAGTTATGTCGGTGGGGCGAAAGGCCATCCCCCCCAGCCCCTGCTCCCTCTCCCCATCACTAAATGATAATACATCCGTGGAAGACGCCTTATTCGCGAAGCCGTCTAAAAAGCGAAAAGACCAAATAATTTCAACAGGGAGGACGGTATAATCATTGGCTATAGCTAGGAATTTCATCCGGGGTGGGGGGGGTGGGAAGAAGGGGGGGCAAAAACCAGGGGAGAACAGTTTTGAAAAACAGGGTACTAATTAATGGGTTTTAAGCTAATTTTAACACTTTTCATAATCGAGATAACTTCATTTATTAAAGAAATATATCGTAAATTCATGATTTTTCTATATTTTGTTTTATTTTATGAAGGAAAATAATTGTCTTTTTATATTTCGGGGGGAGGGAGGTCCGGACCCCCCTGGCTACGCCACTGGTCATAAAATAAATGGGTCTGGCCCAATCTAATGTCCAACGGCCGTCGCCTTCCGTGGCAAATATAAATTGGGTCAACAAGGGGATAACATATCCTTTATAAGATCGGGGCGAGAACGTTTTCTGTCTCATTCTTTTGAAAACGCTCCCACTAAGAGAAGTGAAACTTGAGCGAAAAATGTTTTCAACGCAGCATTTCCCGAAAGGAACTTACAATGAGCTCTCATTCCACAGAAGCAATGTCAGAAGATCTAAAAGTATAATAGCAATGCTGTCTATCTTCCTTGCAATATAATACGACAATTTTATGCATATTTATTGTATTTTTTACGTTCGTAGCTGGTGGAGGAAGAGGAATGAATGGATTTAAAAGTGACGGGAAGACCAGTTGCGCATGCGCAAGGTGTGTGTCGGACGGCCTCCGCCCGCTGGCTCTATCTGTCGGCCGCTCCCCGTAGGAGCCGTCGTCAGTGAAGCAGAAGCTCTCGGCCGGAGAGGTTCGCCATACCGATCGGTTGGTGCGCGGGGCGTGTGGCAGCCTGATCACTGTCTTTCTTTTCTGTGTGTGTGTTCCTTGCCATCCGTCAACATTCTGCACCGCGCCATGAGACGGAACGTCAAGCTGCTTCTCCTTTTCTCGATGGCTTGGATGTTCGCCATCGTCTACTACCTGCAGGCATCTAAGGATGGAAAGGTACGTACTTACTTAGAGATACATATGATGTCATCCCCTCGTTACGTTCGAAGGCATAGGTGTTCTATGCTACGAGGCAAGAGGTCGAGGCGGATTCTGTTGGGACGAGGTTTCTCCAGTGTACCCTTCGCACGAGTTGACAGCTACGCTCTCGCGGTGTTTCCGTCCGCCCCTGTCTGCTGCCGCCGCTACTGCAGTTTCCAAGTGGGTGTTGGTGCCGCACGTTCAACGCTTATCGATTTTGAAACCTCGGCTAAGTGACGATCATCCTCCGCCGAATCTCTCATTGATTGAATGAATCGCGTTACCTTGGTGCAACACGTTTGTTGTGGATACCATTCTTGTGTGTACTTGTGCGGTCAGTGTGTGATCCGGGTGTGTCAAGTGCTTTCAGATTATTAGTGTGCTCAGGGTAAGATGTGCGCCTTCATTGCTGTTCCACCTGCCATGTCGTGGTACGAATCGAGTGATATTCAAGAGGGAAGATGACACTGAGGGTGGCAGAGCTTCGCGTCGCGGCGGGAGGTACACAACAGCTGATGGCTAGTCACGCGCCCGTGTGTTTCGGGGCGGGCGATCATCCCTGTGATGCCGGGGACTGCCTTGCTGCCTCCCGGCCATTCTGAGTGGGAGGCCGGCGGCCTAAGCCACTACCCACTCCGACAACGTATCAGGGAGCCTGCATGTACTTCATTGCGTCTTACGGTGTACTGCTGTAATCGGGCGGAATACGTAGTCCTCGTCCCGACCTGCATCTACTCGCATCACATTATGAATTCGAATACCTATTGATGAGCGGCTTATTTGTAACTGTGGTAGAATCACGGTAAATGAAGAATGCCAATGACAACCTACGCCTTGACAATTGGAAATCACTGAGATTACATCCGCTGTGCTACAATTGTAACGGCGCTAACAAACGCTGCTGCTGGTCGCCGGAATTATCTGCGATGGAATTGGATTATAGGAGCGTGGTATCAAAGTGGGCGGAGGGAGCTCTTGGTTGATGACTCTAGGGTCCTGGGTTCAAATCCCGGGTGAATCCAAAATAAAAATGCTATAAGTGGGAGGTGGTTCAGGGAAAGGAACTGTCCCCTCTGCCCTGCATGTGTGAACGTTACTCGCCTGTGGCCTATTCCGAGGTGAGCTCTACCCTCACATAACCAAACTAACCTTCGCATTGAATCACTGAGTGAGTGAGAATTTGCGATTTAGGATTTGAAATTACTGAGATTGTGTTCACACTGGTACCAAATGCAACGGCGTTTTCACCGTTGCTGCTGTTTACTGGAATTACCTGCGAATGAATATGATTGAAGTAGCTTGCACTTTCTCTGTGAATTTTAAACTATTGCGGTTTTAAGTCTAGGAAGCCGATAGGTACGCTTATGTGCTGATACGAATGAATTTGATTGAGGCGATATTTGGCTCGATTGCGAATTATATTGAGTGATATGTTGTTTATAACGAAACAAGTGCTTATTTATTCATTTGTGATTCCCATGTCTTTCCTTGATCGTTGATCCTTGTTTACGAAAATTTTCTCGAATAAACCGCTAAGTCACGGTGGAAACTGGTTTTCTTAATTGTGAAATTTGTGAATGCATGGGGGATATTGGTGGACTGGTACGGAACATGAGCGAATTTCCTGAACCGAATTGGAACGAGTTCTTTCTCTGCTGAGGCATTCATACTTGAGTTGTTACATGCTGCATTTCCTTGTTTATGCATGTCGAGAATAAATATGGCATTTTAATGCATATTGTAACTCCCATTAGTTGTTCATATGCATGCAGGCCTTTTGGCACACGAGTTGCAAAACTTTTAGGGTCGTAATGACATTTGTCGCGTTTCGGACTCGATCCTGGGCCTCCTGTGGCCGCTAACGGCCACTTCCATCGTTAGACTTGGAATCATAATTGGGTGGAACACCCGAAGCAGAAATGGAAGATCGCGCTTCGAGCCCCGGTCAAAGTTAATGTAATTCCCTCTTGTTGGATTCCTCGCCTTTGTATGTCACAGTAGCGGGCGTTATTCGGTGGAAATCCTTTATCGTTGGAGTAAAGGGAATAAAAGCTTATAATTAGCGCACTGTGCGCGTCATGTGGAAAAAAGCAAGGTTTTTATTCCCTTTACTCCTTGCCTTTGGCTCATTATCGCTCATCATTCCGGAATATAAATTCCGTAGCAAGTGCTCACACGATACTTGCATTGACGCTTATTGGCACCTCGTGTTAAGAAGGTTGAAAACAATCGATAAGCAATTTCGATGGTATAAGTTTTTAATTTGCCAGTGTTCACCGTGTTTTTGGCCGGCGCCGCCGCCCTGAGTAAGGATTCCAGCTTAAGAGGGCGGCGCCCTCGAGGAATAAGTCACTCTCTGAACCACGGCATTAAACCGATCCCGCCTTTCACTCGGCGAAACAAATCCCAATTTTGATTCGAATTTTGATGTTTTAACATCCCTCGACGGAAATCATCGCGTCCGTGGAGGTTTCTTCAGAGGACCCAGCAATAACTCGCCAAGTTGATAACAATCATTTCTATTTCCATGGAAAGACCGTGGCAGTCTTTTAGTAAATTGAACATTTTAGTGGATTTAAAACCGTGGATAATCCAAATGCGAAAGTCATGAAAATATGACAACTTCTTAATCTGATCGCAGCGCCACTCGTATCGCTGATTACATTTGGTAGTGATTTTGTCAGCTGAGTAAATAAATTGTTGGCGAATTGGTTTACGATTGTTGTTATAATTGATGGTTTGGTGGTCATGGATATTGTTGTAAGTTCCTATGGAGACTTGTTTTGGAGTGTTTGTCGACGTCTTGGGCGTGGTTTGGGTTCCGTTTGGGGTCTGTTGCTGTGTTAAGTTGAAAATATTGGACTGCAGAGTCTCCACTGTGTTGGAGTTCTTTATTGTTCGTGTGAAAAACCAAGTACTCTGTCAGCTCGGTGGAATATCACTCATATATATTATCATTTCAATCGGACCTTGAAATACGATGAGGTTCTAAGTTGACGTTCTCCTTGTCGCTCGGAAAGATATCTATTCCTAATTGCTAAAACATAGTAATCGCAAGTCTAGAATGTAACTTCCATCGACTGTAGTGGCTCCAAGCGTAATATCTTACATGCGTTCCCAGCGATAGCTTTGAATTTGTCGTTTGGCAGAAGGAAGCCGACGTTGTTTGGCTTGTTCGTGTGTCTGTGTGTGCTTCGGCCGCGCGCTTCTTCCTTGCTATCGACTCGACGCGGGACCTCGTTTCCACCCCTTCCCTCACCTCCTACATGTACATGCCTTCATGCATGCATACATAAAAACGCATGTGTAAATACATACATGTACATATGTATCTATATATGCGCCCGCCGTTTCCGCCCACCATTGACTCCCAGGATATGAATAGAAACCCCTCCCCTCTTTCGCTAGTCCATTTTTTTTCGTGCGAGGGTCACAGCGGCAGTGCACGGGGGCAGAAAATAGCGTATTCTGGCTCTTAAAAGGGGGAGGGGGTGGGGTGGGTTCCGCCCCTCCCCTCCCCTCCACTGATTTCCCTCTCACCCAATCTAATGAACGAAGGCCGCGTGTCCGCCCAGCCGCCGTGACTCAGACGTGACTGGATTTGCGCAGAGCACGGTCGTGGGGTCGTCGCTCTGTTTAAAAGGACATTTAATGGAAAGAAATGCGGAATTAAAGGAAAACTTAAAGGATGAATCGCCATTTTTACGGCCCTGCGGAGGGATAGCTCCTGGGAAAACTTTTCAGGGACAAGAAAAGTTATCGTTAGATCCATCATTTTCTGAATCACACGCACATTCTTATCGTCACTCTTTCCATCGCCAATCCCGTCACTTTCCGTACTTACAATTGTTATTCAGTTAAAAGCCGTGATAGCGTCAGCGATGGGATTCCCGTCCCTGGATACATCGCGGATAATGCTCGCGTGAAGCGTTAGTTTTTTCGCCATCATTGCAGTCATCGGTGAAGGTTTCCCTCGAAAGGGATGAAATAATGGTGGGAATATTCAGGCTTACTTAACGATAACATAATTTCGTGGCCGTGGCATTTTGGGAAGCGTACTGAAAGGAATCTGTCATCCCGCTGAAGAACCAATTCAGTCAACTAAGTCGAGTCGAGCTACTCCTTAGCTGCTTTTGTGTCTTCTCTGGAGCTTACTTCAGCATTCCGTCATCGTGTCCCCGCTTTTTTCATCCAAATATGTCCCCCTCAATGATTCCAAGGTCTCCCGCGCTCCCATGTGTCGCTGATTTGTTTCTCTTGTTTTGTCCTGCTTGTGTCGTTAGTGGATTTGCGCCTTTGTAAGTTTAGTAAGGATAGTACGATCGTTGTCGAGGCTGTTTCATGCACCGGAGCAGCAAGTTTATTCACTTTGGCACGACAGGCTGTTGACAGGGTTGGAGATGGGGGGGGTTGGAGATGGGGGGGGGAGGGAGCTGCCCCCACAAAGTGAGTCAGTCCCCTTACCATCTACACCCTCCCGAAAATGTTTTCTGGCTTCGCCCTTATAGCCTTTAAAAAACTGTTATTTTCAAAAGTCGCCTTGTTAATCGTGTAGAAACGTCTTCAAATATCGCCGAGGTTGGGCGCCCGCTGGTGATTGTATGGATTCACCAGTTGAATCGGGTGTCGGGAGTAGCCCAACCCAACGGAGAGCAGAATTTTCAGTGATGTGATACAGCCAAGCATTTAGCAATCGGACTATTGTGAAAGATGGCCGATTCGGTAATTTTTACTAACTTCCAGCTGCATTGAACTCATTCACAGGTGTAAATTTATGCGAGAGCATATTTATATATGGCTTAAGTGCCTAAACCAAACATTTTCATCATAATTTATGCAATGGCATTAAGGAATAATTTAAATGCTGGTTTGCCTGTTTGTTTTACCTGTTTGAGGAAATATTGACTGCAGTTGCATAATTTACTAGAGAAAATTTATAAGTACCTGTAATTGTAATGCTATTGATAGTTTTTCCAGAGAGTGATTTAAGTAATTAAAAATTTGGTAGTGTAATTGTAATAGGGCCAGGCAATTAAAAAAAAATTCCTCTCACATCACCGACAATATTAGAATCTCACTATATTTCCATGTCATTCAGAAACGATCAATTTCGAGGGATATTTTGCCGAACGGATAGGCGTAGGAATTAGTTCCTTCCCCGATGAAACAATAAAGGACATTAATGTGGAACTCGTACTCAAATCACTCCGAGCTGCGCCTATTCTGAGTATTTGGTAGACGGCTACGCCCATCGAGACGGAATGTGTGGTGTGATTGTAAGCCGGAGTTGCAGTCGTTCGGCTGACTCGGGGCGCGGGGTCACTCGCTGAAGACTGCGGTGCAGGAGGCGAGTCGTATGCGTGGCGGGGATTTTCGCATCCTGCACGCGTTGAGGATAGGTCTATAGAGAGCACTCGGTGCTTTTTCAGTTGTGTTTCATTCACGGCTGGTGTCGGAGCCGTTGCTTCAAAAGCAATTCGTCAAATTAAAGTGATAAAAGTCAGGGGCGCCGAATTATAAAAAATATTGGGGGGGCCCATATCGGAGGTCTTGCCCCGGGAAGAGGTTAAATTCAAAGTGTGTCGCAGCACCGAAACATTGTCATGATTCACACCACTTGATTCAGTTAACCCTTTATAACCCAGAGCGGTAGAAATCAAATTTCAAGATTTTTTATTCTGAATAGATGAAAATTTTGCATTCGATCATAATTGTCGAGGCAGATAAATGTTTCGTCATCAAAATTTACACCCCAAAATAATACGTAGTTTAGGTATTTCCTAAATAGAGCCGAAAATTTATACATTTTTGACGTTGCTTTGAAGCAACATTGGGTTATAATAGGTTAACCTGCTTAATCTTATAATTATTTGTTTCAGCACACGTTGAATTTATTTTAAAAGGTAACTATTGTCAAACATGGGAAATAAAAATCACCAATATATTTTTGTGATTTCACAAAGCATTATATTACTTAATTATTTTCTTGAATTTATCTCTCCGCCTCGGCTCCGGCTATCTCGGCTCCGCCCCCCCAAACGAAACTTTGAGGGGGCTCGGCCCCCCTCAGGCCCCATGGAGTCGGCGCCACTGATAAAAGTATTGACGTTGCCATTTAAGGATTCGGCCCTTGGACGGAAATCGTATTCAACGTATTATTATCAATGATTTTGATCACTGCAAGCATTCCACCCGTCTTCTTACTCATCTGCGTGGTAGACAACACCACTTCCTCAATCGAATGCATAAAAAAACTTTTTTATAACTGCCGGAAAAGATTATTTCAGATAATTTAATTATTGTTTTGATTCCTTGTTGATCATGTAGTAATCATGCAAGGTTAGAAAAGTGAAAGGGTATTACCTCGAATATATCAGGCGATGCGCAATAGCGATCGATGGTGCTTTTGCGGTTGAATTATTGTCCTTCATTGTTCGGCCTCACCTCGGGATATTTCGCGATCCTCGTTCAACCGTAGTACTTTCATCTAGCCTCGCTCCTCGGGGCTCTCACCGTATCAGACTTCCATATCTACTAGATAGTGGCTCCATGTTACGCGTGGGAATCACAGGACATTATCTAGGCAATTTTGAAATCGAGTTCATGACCTGTGTTGGCTGGCGTTGTGGCTCCGAGAAAGTCGGAATCAGTAGTGAATGAGGAATCGAACAATGTTTGGATTCGCGACTGATGAACGAGATGGGTAGTTGTGTTACTGGGTCCCGGCTCCGGTGTGTTATATCCTTCAAAGAATGGGTTCCTTGGGTTCTCGTTCTTGTCCGAGATGGGTATGGAATTGCTCATGCTCTTCCACGGCTCTTGAAAGTACAGTACATGCTCTTCTACAGTAAATGACCCGAAACGTAAGTTATTTTGAAATTTCAGAAGGGAAAGGTGACTAAAAACCGTATTCCTAGAGCTGCTCTCTCGTTTGCTTAGAATGAAAATAGACAAGGAAGTAGCCGCCCACATTTAGTGAGCTGGTGACGTTATCAGGAATCCGATTAATTCATTGTGAGCTTACCCCTGAGGTGAGGAATCGCTTACACGAGTGTTAAAATCGATGAACAATGCGAGGCTCATGAAAAGTGAATATTGTACTCCATGAGAGCAATCGGTTAGTGACCAAATTGATCAATTGCTTCGGATAACTACACGAAAGAAATTATTTAAGGTAAAATTGGGAATAAAATTTTCCGTAACCGAAATCAATTCGAACCTGCATTTCTTTTCAATTGCAGTGCAGTAAGTTGTTACAATGTAATCCTCGGGAAACTATTATTTGGATACAAAGTATTGAGTTAAGCATTGCTACACTGAAAAACATAGAACCGAATTCTCGGAGGTTTCAAGGTGGCTCAAAAATGTACTATCTTTCTGCTTTTAGGAACTCCAGGAGTTTTCCCTTGAAGAAGGAGTAAGGGGAAAGAAGCGTTGGCCGTGATACATCGCACATGTAGCTAATTTTAGGGGCCTTGAAGCGGGGCTGGTCGATGTGGAAACGGTAGTCAAAATTCACTCCACAGTCAACTGCCCGAATGGTAATGCAATATAGGAGTTGAATCTCGACAAATTAATAAGCACGTAAGAATTCAATATTCATGTACCATTCTCTGGAGCTTTTGATAGATTATTCGAAGTTATAAGATCAGAAATATGTCCGCGGTGTGTGTGCAGCATCTAATCATCCGGTATTGAAACTTGATCCGTGGAACCTATGATTCGTTGCTTGATACTTCACCCACTACACCGCCGGAACGATTGTCCCCTGAGCAGTCTCTATCCCGAATTAGTCGGCTGTGTCCACTAATGTCCCGCGAAAGAAAACTCCATTCTAGGTGAGTCGTGGGCCAAGCATACTTCGGGGAATATGAGGAAGAATTCGTAGCTGGATCATCACTGCGCGTTGTCATAATGCGACGGATATGATTCCTGGTTGTATGAAAGTATTACGAGGGTAAATTTTGGAAGACAAGTAGTTTCTTGAACTGACCGCTTTCATACACCAATGAGCTTTGCGTAAATTTTTTCCGTCACTGTACAATGCCCAAGGAGAAGGCTGTCATCAATTAATTGCGAACTGTTTAATCGACCGTCGTTTTTTCGTCACGAATACATCGAGAAGCTGGTGACAAATCGAGAAACATTATGCTATGAGTGTCTCTTCATTTTTTCTGTCTCTTAAACCACTCATTCTTCATTTTGTACGCAAAATCCAATGGTCATTTCAGCTTTGCTTTCAATGGCAGGGAAAATGATTGCTTAAGCCGTCATTTTATATTCCACGCGGACACTTGAGGAGTCCTTAACATTCCCTTATGTTCGCTATCCAAAATCTCAATGGCGTCTCCACAATATTTATTTGGTCTCGTTCACTGATTGGCTGCTGATGCATGTCGCGTGCCTGTTCCGTGATGGAAAAAGCGACGGCAACCAACAATTTGGGAATTGGTGATGACGGCGATGCGTGGTTCAGCGGAACAGCAGAAGCATTCGCATCTTCGGCACGGACATCCAAGGTTGAATGGTCCATCTATCACCGCTGCCATACCTGAAACACAAGAGCCAGCCATCACTCGAGTCCGTCCCTGAAAAGTGATCGTGTTGTGATTCACGCGATCGACAAAGAAATGACAAATTGAAGGAGCCACTTTGTGGGATTACCAATTCCGTTTTTCATACGGATAGATGCACTATAAATTCCCCCTTTATTCGCCAGGTGGAGTCGTGTCTGTGTTGCAATTCTGGATGATGGGTTTGCCATTCACCGTATCCAAATGTTTCCTTTAGAAAGTCCTCTTTTCCACCGCAGTCAATTAACTTTTCTCTCTCCGATTGCCGCCCACTGATGCTTCCATCGCAATCTGGATATCACACTCCTTGCAATCCGCCCCCGTGACGAATCTCAGATTGGAATCGAGTTTCTCTTTTTTTACAGCGTTTAATTAGGCGCATTAATACCGCTCTCTTCTCCTTTACCGTTCTTGCCTTCCGCCAATGGCCTAATTTTTCCATACCCGTATTTCCCGAGAGAAGCAGGTGGACCTCTGTAACTTATTGGAAAGGGTTGATTTATGCGGGTAGACGTCTTCTGCTAGTTGTCTGATTATGCGTTGGGGCCTTGGCTTCCGGGTGACCACTTTCTTCGATGGTTCCGTGAGCATATCGATACTCCCGGTCGAAGCGCGTATTTAGCGGTCGACTTTTTCTTAAGCATTCCATCGATCGAGGTAGTTTTACACGGAGTATTTGCGTAGTATTGTGGTAGTCTCTCCTCCATTCAAGGACTTCAACCCTTGAATTCCAAATAAGGACAACTCCCTCTCATTCAATCTAAAATCCTATTCTTTTCCTTCCCCTCCCTCGTTTACCTATCATTCTAGCCTCTAACGCTGTTTTCAACGTCCCCTCCCCGCTAAGTACTCCCTCCATCCATACCTTCTCTCTCCCCCGTATCTTATATAGAAGCTGCCTCTCCTCTCACCCACCATGTCCAGCACTTCGTCGTTCCTCCTCACCTCCGATCACTTCACCTTCTCCATTCTTCTCCACACCCACATCTCGAAAGCCTCGCGTCTTTTCTCCCTCTACTCCATCCTAAGTGTTTCCGCACCTTAAAGCGCTATACTGCAGATCCTACTCTTATTTGGCTTTTGACCTTACTGCTCCATCCGTTTTCCTCCAACGCTCTGTCGAACTAGCAGTCGACTATTCTCAGGATCGTATTTTGTCGAAAGTGATATCGAAGCACTTCAAAGAGGTACAACTTGATCGATCTTGCTTCTCTCCCGTGGCGAAGTCGCAGCAGTTCAGTTTTCAACGTAGTAGCTAATGGATGAATAGGGACATATATATTGCATGCGGTAAATGATGATTTTGCTACGCAGGCAATAAACATAATCACATAATGCTTTCTTTATGTCAATTCATTTCATGCGAGAGTGTTCATTGGTAAAACAGAGTTACCTCTAATTCTTTTACAGAGAAGAGGATATTAAAAGATTTCTTTCTCGCACCGCCATTTCTTTTTGTCGTTCCTCAATTACGTTGACGAGGCGTTTTGGGATTATTGTCGGTGCTCTTCCTTTGCCGATGCAACACTCGCGAGAGAGAGTCAGTCGTTTCTGAGCTACAGCCTAAGCGAGCTCCTTCGATGCGTAAATCAGGATTCGGCCGTGAAATAGGCTATTTCGAGAATTGATAAAAAATTTCTATCGATGCCACCTGTCACATAAATCAAACACTTAAAAGCGAACACTCAAGCATGAAATCTAATTAGCGAGGCTCCGCACTGAATAATCACAGTTTAATTATGCTCTCTAGTCCACGGTACGCCTTAATTCTTGTCTAATGTTGGAAAGATCTTCGGTTCTAAGCATTCTCGTGAGCCATTTTCTCACCTCTTCCGTTCTCGAGTCTTTCGCCGACCAATATCTCGTCTTGACTCAATTATAAATGGAGCTCGAGTGTGCTCGCTGTGGTGATAATCTGTCTGCTTGATGAATTCCACGTTGACTGGACTTCCGATGTTGTTGTTGGCGATATGAGTGGGTGCTCTTAAAATGAGGCTGTTCCTATGGCAACCATGATGTTATCTCGTCGGAGATATCACGAGCGCGATTTATATTGTTCTCTTCTTATGAAATCGTGGGAGTTCTCGCTTCTCTTCCACCCTAACGTATTTCTGGGATCAACTATCGCGATTTTGTCACTTTTATTGATCAATACATAATGCACTTTCTCGCACTTTCTCGGAATCTCACTGGTAGGCCGAGGCAGTCAGTTGTTATCGGTGACGGATTCAGCATCAAATTCGGGGGGAGGGGGGTCAAGGTATACACCCCGAGAGAGAGAGAGAGAGTCATTTTTGCAGTAAGGAGTGCTACACTCTAAGATAAATACAACTCAAGCTTCTCTCACGTTTGGGACTTGTAGATTTGCATTTGCATTTACATATCCTTCACTTCTTTGCAAGGATACGAAAACTGCTAAAGTTATAAAAATAATTTTTTAAAATGAAATTCGGGGGAGGGTGTCATGACCCGCCAAAATCCGCCCCAGGCAGTTGTAGAACAATACTTGTGGCAGGCGTGCTGGAGGGCTGAAAGTAACCTTGATGGTGTTATCATAGAGATCATAGAAATTCCTCAATAGGACATAATCTATTCCTCCTACCGTTGTCTAGAGATTTTTAGCCAATTTTTTAAATCCGTGTCGAATATTCAGATCCGAAGTCCCAATTCATTGAAACAATTAAGAGAATAGAAGGGAAAGAAAGGAAAGTTTGGGCGTTAAATAAATTTTCCGAATGCGGCTATTTTCTCCTAAGTTTAAGACTAGAAAATTCCCCCTTTTCACGCATAGGTGACGTAATTAGAGTCCAAGTATGTTTACCTGTTCTGGGAGTAAATTTAATGGATGGCATTTATCCCACTGAACAGGTTAAAGGTGAACGGGCCGGGCGAGGCCCACGAACGAAAAGGACACGAGGAGGAAGGAGAGAGACGCGGAGACCCGCTCGGCGTGACCTAAACTATTAGTCGGCGATAGTGTCGAGGCATTCGCTTTTTCTCATATATGGAATTTGATGTAAGTAGCATACCCTGTTAACTGCGGCTGTGCCGTAGTTAGGGGTGAGCTTTACCCTCTTATTTCCAAACCACTGTTTTGGTTGAGTCACACATTGGGTGAGTGATCATCAAAATGAAATCGGTGCGCCCGCAATCTCCCTTAGACCGCTGTGGGACGCGTGTGGTGTTGGCGCAGCGCCCCCTCTTGGCGCCATTGGCGCCCCCCCTCCCTCTCGCGGTGGCCCTGAACTAGACTGCCGTCGGTCTTCTTCTCATGTGAGGGAGACAACTAGGGAGAGAGGGGTCGTCGTTTTTATTGATTCGATGCAGATTTGCTCGCTCTCTCTCTCTCCAAGGCGAAGATTAAGGTCGATCCGTGTGCTGTTTGTCGCTGCTTCCTAATTGGATGGAAGATCACGGTCATCCCTGCGACGACTCTCATTCAGGGTTTCTCTCGATAAGGCACCGCTCCCGTGCTGCTCCTGATGCTCATGTGTCCCTGGGGACCACGGCAACTCAACCGCGGGCGCGACGTAAGCAAACGAGGGCTCCCGAAATTAGATTATTATTCGAGTACTGTTGATGCCATAAACTATAGTTAAATAAAATTGGTGAGTGGTCCCCCTCGGTGACTGTCCTTAACTTTTGCGTCCTCTTTCCCAAAGTTATTTTAAGTTCGTATCGTCTGTGTCGAGTGGTTTTTTATTACGCCCGGGGAAGTAAATATTGGTGAAATTAATTGTCATCGAGTGAAGTTACTTTTCTCCTGTGATTTGATGCCACCGTTAAGTTCGTTGCAAGCGGGTACAGCCTGCAATGTGCGAAAGATTGAATCGAAAGCGGTCGCCCGTTGCATTGTGGGAGGGATGCCCTTGACTTGCAGTTGAGCGGCGTATGGCGGAACTGATTAATTCGAGAACAACTGAAAGTCTCGCGGCGCCTTTATTCCGTACAATCTGTGGAGCGGAGTGCATATTCGGAGCGGAAGTTGACAGCCACGCTCTTTGAAAGACTGCCTGCCTGCCTGCTTCTCCCGCAATCGACAATATTTCTTTTTTCACTCGAAGTATTTGCTTCGGCATCTCTCTCTTAAATAGACACATACCGATTGCTCGACCGGCTTTCTTTGGCGATGGATTACTCCCTTGAAAATGTTGTCATGGCAGTGAATATTTATCGATTTTCACACCGGGCGAAATCCTGCCTATCTTCCTTCAGTGTATCGATTAGCGGCTTCAATGAATCTAATTAAATGCGCTACTCGTCCAAAGGTGGGCTGAAGAATGCTCCATGGATTGTAGCATTCGTGTGTGATGCATTCGAAGCGAGAGTGGAGTAAAGCATCAAATGCAATGAGTGTCTGAAGTTTTGCAAAAAAATCCTGCCATGGTCTATAATTTGAGGTGTCAATTGGCGAAATGGCTTCATTTTAAATAAAAGGCTTTGTACATTTTGGAAGATCGGTCGGATCCAGCCCCAACGTGACGAATGCAATCGTCCAGAATGATATGAGATTTACTAAGTTGTTTATTCAAAAGAAAGTTACGCGCTCATGCCGAAATGGGCACCGGCTCTTCGTCTGCTCTTTTCTGCATGGGCCTCGCGTGGTTCGTTGTCGTTGCCACTCTTGTGAGTGACTCCGCCCTTGAAATGAAATGTACTCCATGAACGAACGAGTAAATGGACTAGATCTCTAATGACATAATCAACTCATAAAATGTGGCGGGCAAATTTCCCACGTTCTTGAATGGATCTCTGGGGAAGATGGCTGAATGATAATGATTTAAGTTTTGTCATAGCATTTGAACCTTCTTATCCATATGTACCGTAGATATTATTTTGAGGCATTGCGAATTGAAGCCAACCCCATGCCATAAAATTGAGACTGATGGAAGCGTGGAGGATGGCGCGCGACGAAGGCCTTGCTATATGTTCCTTCTTCTATATGTTCTTATTCCTGAATTAGGAGACATGTTATCCATGTTTTGAAAAACAAAATCCGCGATCAAGCTCCATGCCCGTTATGCCCTTGCCGCTCTTCTGAAAAAACTTCCGCTTAAAATGTCTTATTGCTGCGATTTCATTGTGTATTTTGTGTAGTCGGGTGCTCCAATATTTGTACACCGTGATTATTAAGCTGCAGCCTGAAGTCAAAACCGTTTAGTGCCCATGAAAATCAGGAGGGGCTGGTGAAACGCACTCTGGCGTCCACGATTTTTGTCCTAGTTTAATCACTTTAGTTCAGTCTATGATTTAATTATTTGCTTTATACAGCGTGTATTTTTTACTGCTTGGCTCTACCCTCATTCCGAATTTGACTCTCATTTTTAAACTCAACTCTCACGTATATCTCTCAATTATCTGCAGTAGATTTAAAAAAATCAAATTATATTATTCCCTCGTTTTGCATATTTTTTATTCAATTCATGATGAATTTATACGGGGTCACGAGCTAATTAGTTTCCCGTCAATAAGTGGCGGAACGAAAGCGCTCGTCTGAATGCTTTTTTTTAACCGTTGGAGGATAATGAGTGAGCGGGAATTTTCATTGGCTGAATAATTGGGTTCCCCGCCCCCTCTCTCCTTTGAGAATATTATAAAAACGCATATAAGCTCGCACCCACCGCGCTATTCACTCGGGATAAGCTTGTTTGTGTAATTTTCATTAGAGGTAAATGATCGAGATAAGCTGTTGTTATCGTCATGAGCCAACAATTCTAAGATTTGCGATAGAAAAAGTCTGAAGCCAAATGAGATCGGGTCTGTCTGGAGTGACGCGTCCTCTTAAGCATGAATATCACACAGTATAGTTGACCCTGCACAAGTAAAAATATGCTGGCGAGTATCCAGGGGCTCATGCCAGGCCAAGTACCATGTGATTCGGAGGTAGCATGCTGGAAATTGCTTCTACCCTTTGTGGTATTCCTGTACTCAGCATTGGTGCGATACTAGCTTTCGTTATTGCTCCCATTAGGAACTAGTAGCCGTGGATCAATCCGGTTTTCTCACTTGCCAATTGTTGACATTGACTCGTTCTTTGAGAAATTGTTAGTTGTCACTGAAATATATTGAAGTTTGGGGAAAGGTCTCTCCGCTATCTATGTTCTCCTGCTGCTGACGTCACTCGGTGTGAGACCCTAGGGGTATTCACCCCCGAATAGTTCGCCAGCGAGAAAGCAGCAGAGACAGAGGATGTGTGCGTTCCTTCCGTCGGGATGTGCACATGATGGAGAGGGCCCTCCTCTAAGAAGGGATCCTCTCTATGGAGGCACCTTCTCTTTGAAGGGACTCTTTCCGTGAAGGGACCTTCTCCACCAAGTAATCTTCCCTCAGGAGGGACGTTCTCTTTTTCCGATCATTTCGGATGCACGAATGACTTCCTCTTGTGTGTGTCTGGGGAGAGTTGCGTTGGATAGGTACGGTTTGTTCATTGGACTGCGATGGGCGTGCATGGGGCTGGAGGGGTGGGAGAGATCGATAGCGGCCCGGCTGCCCCCCTCCCCCCTGGTGCTGCGCTGCTGCGGCCACTGCTGCACCCAAACCCTCCTCCCGATGCGATTGCGACCCCCCCCCCCCCAATCTCTCGCTTTAAAACATCGAAGTCCATTGCCACGGGATACCGCACTCTCTCTTCCTTCATTCCACGCCTTCCTCTCGTCTTTCCCTCGCACTCTCCGGCACGGTGAGATAGCGGCGCACACAATGCCATAGAAAAATGTTTGCATCGTATTCCAGAAATAATCTGCGAGGGCCGTTTTTTTTCACCCTCCGATCGCTCGGCGAAAACACCATACAAGTGACAGGCGGGTACTGCGCTGATAGGGCAACTGCGTGTCCTTCGCGCTGAAGTCTGGTTGAGGCGCGAGATTACTGCTACGTTGAATGAACGCTCTGTCACTGACAATCGCCAATTACCAGTTTTGGATCACTAATCAGCGATTTTCGTATCAGAGATTGAAACGCAAGTTGACCGTGCTCAATTGTGCGAACGGTGTAATTAGCAGTTAAAATTGTAAATGGTCATTCGAATGCTGATACTCCTGATGATCATGCGAATATCCCCCTCCCCCGACACGTCAATGGCCACTGCCAGTATGGCCTCCATTTTAAGGCGCAATTGAAGATATATCGCCCACCGCTTTTCCTTATGTTGATAAAATTCCCGCCTTTACTGCTGCTCTGGGGCTGCTGCAACAGCCGCTGTAACTTCAACAACAGAGTACGTCATCAGACATGAAAAAAAATTGAAATTCACTGTAGACAGCCTTCAAGGCTGGGAACAGTGTAATAGAAAAATTGGAAAATTCGGCGTGGCGTGGCGATTCGAGCTACGTAACATCTTGCTGCGCGGCACTGCCGCGAGATCACGGAACGTGACAGTGAATATGCGCTCTCTAAAGGCAGTAATGTTGCTTAGGCTACATTTTAACGTATATTAGGGAGGATTATGCTGATTTCAATATCTCGTGCAATTTTAGTAACCGCCTATATTACTCTACGTTCTTACTGTGTTGCGTTTTTTTGGAAATTCGTAGAGCTTTAGTCGAAATGAATTATGCCCTCCAGACTTTGCAATGAGTATCACATCAAGGCTGCCTCGTGACGACGATGGCGACTTTTTTATTTCCATTGACTAGTCGCCTCGATTGGACAGTTGCGAATCGACTCGACGGGGCAAGTGCAAGGCCCACATTTCATCACCAACTGTCGAACCATCTTGGACATATGGAAAAGTTCGCCCAATTTGGACCATTTTTTTATTTTTGTAAATATTTCAACTGCAAATTCTTCTGCATCAATATTTAATTTTACATTGAATGTTTTGTAGTTTTACCTTTCAATTATTAGTTTTATATTTGCAATATGTTACTCTTGAGATGAATCAAGTGGAAAAATCGAACTAATGCAAAATGGTAGAAAATTTGAAACCTGTTGTCTAATTTGGACTCGTAATCTAGGTTAATTATATTTATTGATTGCAGCTAATTTGTTTTAGCCGTTCGCGCCTAATATGATTGCTTATTTCGGAAGGTTCCACGATAGGCACTACCGCACCGAACGGGTGAGACGAGCAGCGACGTGTTACTAAGCACTTCAACGGGAGTAGTGGAAGCTGATGATCATTCGTCTGTCGCCTGGGAGCGCCGTCTCTCATTGTCAGTCCTTTGCAACTTGCAATTTGTTTCAATCTGAAGGGAATAAATGTTTAAGTTTTCGAATTTGATCATTTCTGTATAGTTATCCTGCGTCTGATCCCGAGCGCAGTGTCGTCCGAACATAATTTTAAGGCGAATGGAACTATTAAAATAATTAAAAACCGGGTCAAGTACGCTGTAAATGCTCATACAGTAGCATTAAATCCAACAGAAATTGATAAATAATGCTAAATTTGCAATGAAAAGTACCTTCTCTCAATGAGCGCATAGTATATATATTTACGTACGAGCGAAATATTTGCGTTGCGTAACCAAGGACTGCAAAAGGGAAACGAAATGTTTAGGGAAGAGCGAGTGGCGCCACGAACTTTGTCCTCAAACTATTGAAAGTGGCTCACGGCCCTCTGCACAGTCGTCCGTAGCGATAGCGATGAGGAGACGCGCTCTTTCTGTGTGTTCGGCATCGCACAATGTAACTCAGCTAACTGCAGGCGCTGAATCCCAATCAATAGAAGCTCAATCTCTCGTGATAGTTAATACTGATACAGTTCAACTGGACGTTCTTCATACTCAGTCAGAAAAGGAAGGGTCCCCCTGTGCTGCCTTCTCACCGTCGCCACTCTTCCCACAATGCACCTCCCTCCCCTCCACCTCCTCCTCATTTCTAATAACTTTGAAAATCCATCGCGTTCCTCCGATCTTGTTTCTGTCGTTTCGTTCCTTCTGTTTGATAGCCACGGGTCTCATTTTGTAACGTAAAGAAAACATTTCCTGCTGGCCATTTTTCCTAGTATATTTTGTGGGGTTTTACTTAAATGTCCAAGGCTAAGTATGTGTTACATTGAACTCCCAGATTTTCTCTCCTAGAGCAGGAGAACGTTTTTCATATCCGGAGTTTCGATTACTTTCCCACCGAAAGACTAGGCGGTTTTCCCAATCGTGTACTTAACGTAAGCGTACCTCATAAGTGCACCTTTACTCTTGCCTCTTCGCACGCACACTTTAACAGGGTCACATTGTTTGAGTAAATCGTCACTGTTCTCGAGCAGTCATCTGCGATTTGACATCGCCCCATGCATCCATGCATGCATCCATTTTTCCATCATAATTAGATACCTAAATAGATATTCCGGTAGATATGCCATGTATTGTATATTGGAGTAAATTTTCCTTTTTGGGAAGAAGTGAATTTTAATTTTACACCCTTCAACTGTCTCCTAATAATGGGCGGTCGGTCCAACTTGGGCAACACGTCACCCCATCTATAAATCACGGCACTTGGCGAATATAAAATGTTTCAGACCCCTGTGCAGTACTCCGCCATTAGATAACATAATGTGGGTTAAAATTGTACCGCAGAAAGATTATTTGCATTATTTAACTTGAGTCAGCTGCTTACGCACTGAAGGTAAATTATTTTTACAGCAGAAAAAAATAAAATAAAAATAAAACTTCATACTCCAAAAATATTCCTCTCTGTTGATAAATTTCGTTGCCTCTGAGATGGCTTCATGAAAAATGTTTTATCGCTGCGGATGAAATGAAAGAAGAATAGAAAAAAGAGTGGGAAACATCCATAGAGGATTAGCGACGACTAAAAATAGGGGGTTCTCTCCGAAAGTGGCTTAAAATAGTCACGACTCTTGTCTCCTGTGCCGCAGTCGACTTGAGAAGTGATCACCATGTTGACGGATAACCCAACCTGACATTCGCCTTGAAAGAAGATGTTTCGGTTGTTTAGGCAACTGCTCTCATTCGGGAGATCCGGATTCGAACCCCCCCTAAACCCATCATTCCTTTTAGTGCGAATTTCATGATTGTTGTGAAAGTATGTAATTTATTTCGCACATATGTTTATTGGAACGATGTTCATAAGCCTAAAATTTAGAGTTAAAACGTCATATTTTGCTTCCGTCAGGGCGGAACTCTCTGGACAGACACATTTTCCAAGATGATGGGTGCCAAATTTTCCATTTTTCGGTTACTACCGCGTCGGTTGCTGTGTAGCAAGGGAAACAGTTTCTCCGGGCAACAGATCGACCTGCAGTCAGACCATGAAGTAAGTAGCTGACAGTGGTGCGAGGGAATCTTTTGCCTTTTACGATTCATCGACCGACGTGAACTGCTTTTCGTAACTCTCGTTTCCCTCGCACGCACGCGATCATCTAGTACAAGTGGATTCCGTGGAGGCGATGAGTGCGTAGCGATCCATTTATTCATTCTCAATATTTACTCCATAATGCATACCATCGCGAGAGTTAGCATTGGAAATGTGTCGATTTGAGAGAGTACCATCAATAGGATTATAAATTTTGGTTAACAGCCCAAATTTTAGCTTAATCGCCCAAAGTGAAATTCGAATTGCTCTGCACGTCAGCGAAGCGACTTCCATAAACAAATTGTAATGCGCGGTGCGTGACAACCCGTCCAGAGGCCGTCCGTCTCATCCACTGCATTGCGATCTCGTGCTCAGACTTTGTTTTCTCTGCCGACCAAACACCCGGAACATGGCTCGTTGATTCGATTTCCTCCATCTGACACACGCACCGCTTGCTTCGAGTTGTTCCCCCTCCGCCCCCCCCCCTGCTAGACGGAGCAGCCGATTTGAGGGGGCGTCTAGATGCCCCACTCCGAGCGACGGTGCAAACCGAGTCCTTCCCCCATCTGGACCGATTCCCCAAACATTATCATCATCCCCCGCCCCATGTGTGCGCCAGGGCGGCCACCCTTACAGATTTCTCATCTACGCGTGACGAAGGTCCTCGCATTTCTCTTTCGCAATTCTCGAAACCCACTTTTAACCCACTTCCCCATTTGATATCGACTTAAAATTTTCGGCACGGCTCAGAACCAGATGACAGTGCATTCTTCCTCTATTTCTAATATATATATTGTATTGGTATATTGACCCTCCATTTTCCACAATTAATATTCTGATGAATCGCCTATCTGGAGGGCAATCTTTAACGATTTTTTTCTCGACTTTTGAAGCGGATTTCCTCTGGCGCAACGAATAATGCGTCTGCCTGCGCATTACGTGATTCTAAGTTCCAATCTTGGTGGCTTTTTCTTATGTTTTTACGAGTCATCTAAACGCGTCTTATATCGTTTTTTTGCTTCGCTGTTTCGCTCTTTTTATGTAGAAATTTTCGTTTTCATAAAGGCCTCATTTTCATAAAATCGAGAAAATAATATTATATAAAAAAGGTAATCGAGAAGCCCTCGTTTTTATTCGAACGAATGAGCCCTGTGTTGGCCGTAATCCCACGTTTAAATTTTAATCAGAAAGTACATGAACTTTCTGCTTCTCCTTCCGGTACGTATTTTTCGAGCTAATCGCGGCGAAGAATCGCGGAATTAAACTTATTTCTTAATTTTTGAATTACCGTGCTGATTTTAATCGCCTTTCTGTTGATTCTTTCTGTATATTAACATTCAAGTTCCATTACTTAGAATTTTGGTGTGAGTAGTATAGATATGATTCCATAATCATTTTAGTTTCGTCTGGGTGCGAAATGTTTACCAGTGGTCATATGCCTTAGTCAAGATCTCTGTTCTCCCGATTTTGTAAGCAGTACGGCGTCATCAAAATTCATCCGTGTAAACTATAATGCAGTAATTCTGGAAAATGTGATAGAATATTGTTAATAAACAACTTTTAACCTTTCTTGTGACTATTGTAAACAAATTCCTCCTACGAGAAAGAAAAATCCATGCTCATAATCTGGTTTATAATCATTATGATTTCTAATAAACTTTCATCGTTCTTCCCTCTTGGTGAGATATTATTTATCGAGTTTCGGATGCACAAAAATCGTAACATACACCATCGATCGGGCATCTTCGTCTGATGGACCACTTTGTTCGCAGTTTACAATTATGTCTCGCGCAATTTGTCTCCAAGAATCACATAAAGCGACGGAAAATTTTAATTAGTGAAGCGGTGAAAAAGTTTCGCGTGAAGTAGCTTCCGTGCTTTTAAAATGTTTGCCACGATGGAGCTGACCAGTTTTGCGCACACGAAGGAAAAGAGAATTGAAAAAGCAAATGCGTGCCTCGTTGCTAGGTTGCAGAGTCGCCTCGCATTGGGTGGTCACTCTCATCTAATTTGCCCAGAAGCTCGCATTTACGGAAGTGGTTGGTCGCTGCACCTCCCACCAAACTACTCACTCGCAACTCAACGCAAATGAGCGCTTCTGCTTCCAATGATAAATGCCCGAATGAGCGAATTCCTTCTTGCTGCTCCAATTTACCCGATTCCCTTTGTGGTACATGCAATCGAACAATCACAGCGTCTTCTGATGCGCCGCAACTGCCACCTGGTGTCCAGCTTCAAAAAAGTTAACAAAGTAAGCCCTCACCGCGCTTGGTGGGGCTGGGCACTACCGACATTTGGCAACTTCGAGTTCGCTCTATCCCTGAACTCCTCCTCGCCAAACAGCGAAATGAATGAGTGAATTCCACGAGCGAAACCCAGCGGCAATGTGCGGGCATCTCCTCGTCCGTAGGGCATCCTCTTTTCTCAGCTTTACCTCCTCACCCGCTCATACTTGAAACCCACTTGACTGCAATGATCGCAATTGAATCGATTTGACGACCTTAGCGTTGGCCGTCGTGTTGGTGAGTTGACGCCAACGACGTCTTGTTTGTGAAGAGTGGTTGGCGGAGTGAGGCAAGCTTGCTTTGCTTCAAGTGTTTGGACAGTGATTGGCTTCCTTTCTCGCACAAATTATCGAATTTCTTTCGTCGAGACCACGGTCTTAGAATATGAGAAGGTCTGGACACTCTCCGTCCAAGCATGGTCATTTAATGAAGCCGTTTCCCGTTGAGGCCGGTAGGGGCGCCACCTATCCTGAAGGGCAAGTTTCCTACGTATCTGTATACGATACTTCAGTAATTATGAACTAATTTATGGCAAAAATGAATATAAACACATCGACAGTGGTTACTAGTTAACAAGTTCATATGCACTTAACATCTTATAGCGAAAAATACCTAGAAATCGTTCTCATACGTGAGTATTAATCAAATGGAAGGCGTTGGATTTCAGCTTCGTCTGCTTCCATACCTTTTTAAAATCAGTTACAGCCATAACGAAAGATTGTCAGCAGTTAAAACCTTATGTAGTGAGGAAAGGTATTTTTAAGGAAATAATTATTTATAGCTATCTTGTGGTAAACGTTAATATAAGTTGTCATAGAAGCTACGTACGCCCCATTGCCTCTGAGCCCATCGGCATGTTTCCACGGCCTTATAAGAATATAGATGTTATTCCTTGCTTTCAAACACTATTAACAAATATAATATCAGAAACGCAAACGGCTTCTTACCAAGGCCGAAGTGAAATACTTCTAATGAAGTGACGTATGTTAATGTTTTTAATGTCCTGAGTCTCGATCAAGTGATAATAATAATGGCAGGGCACAGCAAACCTAAAAAAATGATTCTATCCTAGGGACGTTTTGCGGGTATAGAATAGGCATATTTAATCGTTGAACAGGGTGAATAATTTCCGGAAGTACCATTATTACCGTTAAAGGCTATTTTATAACGATGCTTGCCTACTCACCAAAGGAATAATTTGAGATTTAAGGAAGTAAAATACCATATGAAAGATAAGAACGAAAGAGATTTTGCAAATAATTTCCGAATAAACTTCCACGAAAACAGTGCAATGGATATAATCCGAGGGATTTGCGGATGTCTGATCACTTTCAGGTGCTGGCAAATCTGAAATATTATCCCTCACCCAAAAATAAGATGAGTAGTACGACAGAAACCACAGGCTAATACTGCTAATACGCGATAAATGTACTTATACTTTTCATGAGAGTTGCACGCACCATCGATAACAGCTGCATTAAAAGAAATCTTCGAAAGAGGTATTAAGAATGAAAACGATTCACATTTTTCCAACTTATATAATGTACATACACATCAAATCTACATTTCCAGAATGATTACACAATGCTATTGAAACTGAGATTATTTATACAATCAATGCAAGGTACAATAAATTTATACAATCATGAAAAATAAATTTTAAGTACTCAAAACTTAACATTTCTATTAATTCTTTCTATTACTAATTTCTACTTCTAATTACTAATCATTCTAAGAGATTCAATTTAGAAGGAGAGAATGATGAATAGTTGATGAAAGCCGTCGCACATCTTGCATTTTCTCAGTGTTACTTCATTCCTCCACTGTGCATGACATTGACCACTGGAACAGCAGAACCTGTAATTTAAAATATGTATAAATTTTGGAGCTTTAGCAAACCAAAAAAAGGAATCGTACAGCTATTTCATCGCTTCTCAGGGTCCTTGGGGACTCTAAAAAGCGAAATCCCCGAAGTCTTGTGGCCATAACCAGTGGTGCAACGCGGTACCACACACGTCCACGGCATTTTCCTTTTTTCAGTAAATCCGCGATATTTATCCACGAAATATTAATGTAGAACAATAAGGAAATAATGCAGAAGACTAACATTCGAAAATAAATGAAAAATAAATCTTAATTAATTACAAAAATGACTATTTCCACTCACCTGTAGTATGCGCTCAACAATACGGAAATTAACTTACCCGCTAATTCTTGCCCTCCAGAATACGTGGCGCCGCCCCGGCAAACGTGCGGCAGGTTGAGGAAACGACTTCAATAAAAGACCATGGGTTCCCAATGGAGTGGGATAGGAAGTGTCATGGGGCTGGTCGAGACCGTAGTTAAATATGCGTAAAGTACGCGTCTGTTTTTGAGGGAGTTGGAACCAAGTAAATAACAAATCGCGGAAAATATGGACAGAGAGTTGGAGGGCGAGCGTGATATAGACGAATTTAATATTCTTAGCTCTCCTCATCCGAGATTTAATGTAAGCCAAGCACGTCGGACATTGGGGGATGTGTAGGCCTCGAGTATTCTGTAGGCTCACCGAATGTACCGGCCTCTTCGATTTAAGACCTTTTTACCTCATGCACCGACGAAACGACATGCATTATTGTTTAGATACATTTTAACTCTCAACTGGCTGCTAAAACAAATTTTCGCCGTCATTTGCAGAGGAAACACTTACTGAATTATAGGCAGTTACTCGAAAACGAAGCTAACGAGAAAAGTGCCGTTAGGCCATTGAAAGTATGAAATCTTACATCATTCATCTTTATTATAATTCTGCAAATGCCTTTAATCTGGGCTCTTACTAGGAGTTTGGATGCATAGATTACACCGTCGGCTAATTAATAGAGGTTAATTGATTTCAATTGTCCAATTGGGAGTGTGCGAGACAGTAATTTTCATTCATCTCCTGGTTATGACACAATTACCATCAACGTCCGTCGTCGTCTTTTCCATTTTGCATCAGGGCAATTGTCCGGAAGAGAAAATGCACCAGGGCATTGGAAAAATGAGAATATGTTGGAGCATGCGTCGCTGTATTTCCTGGTCTAGAAGTTACCATACTTGACTCGACTCGATACTTGCAAGTAGTTACGACTCGACTCGAGCGGGTACTGCTCGCTCATCCATCCATTGCTCTTTCGTGCCGCCCATGCTGCTTTGAAGATGTGCCCGTTTCCTTCCTGCCTGTGCCGCGTGAAGTGATTGCCTCTAGTAATGCAATGATATTCTCTTGTGGTTGTTTTCCATAATACCATTGCAGAATTTGAATACTAGAGCTGAGGATTGGTTTTAAATCCATCCAGTTACGTTATTAGGGATTGCATTGTTGTTTCTTAATTAAGAATGTTCGATTATTATGACTCATCACTTAGTCGATTCATCATTCATATTTTTATAGTTAGAATTTCTAAGCTTTGTGGGATCATTCTCAATACATGTTGATCGTGACGACTTTGAAGCTAACCGAATCAGATGGTACACGAACCTGTAGAAAGTGTTTTTTTTTTGACGATTTTGAAATTATGGAATGCCCTTGTATGCGAAATTGGTGAAACCAAGGTACGTATGTGTGGGCTGAAGGAAATTCTTTGTTTCATCAATATTGTCAGTTGAGTATTTCAGTGCAGAAGTTGTACACACCGACTCTCAAATAATACATGTATGTATATATATTCGCCCCGATAGCTTTCGCCTCATTTGTGCAATCAAATATTCGTAATCGCTAATAATAGCCCTGAAAATACGTGAATTTGATAGGCTACATTATCTCGAACATTTAGTTCGGTTAACATCCGTGATTAGAGCTGATGTCCTCTTGAAGTTCGGAACGATCTGCCGTCAGTGACTCGAGAGATGCGAATTTTAAACTTCCCATCCAATTGAGAGACTTAATTTACACAAAAAAATCGTGGGATACAAAAAAAACTCTTGATACACTCGCGGAAAAATCATAAGTTGGCCTTTGTTGTCCATCTTCAAAAGTTGCGTTGAAAATCCAGCTTTCGGCGAGTAATAAATCAGAGCTGAAGGTGTCTTTTTTAAAAATTGATTTTGATCTTCAAACACGAAGTAATGAACGTTGCTATCACTCCGGTGTGCTGCCAAATATTCACCAATATTTCCGCCGAAATCATGTTCCAACTGCTTTTCAAACCCTTATCTCGTTTTTTTTGGGCGATGTTCCGTTTTTATTTCGTGGAATCAGATACTCGACTGGGAAAATGTAAACTTCTTTAACAGCCCCCCGCACCGAGTTCACATCGAAGCACAATTCGAGCACTACGAGAAATGGAAATATTATTTCAATTATTCATCGCTTTTTCCACTGGAATCCCTAGAGTTAATCGTAGAATCCTTCTCTTCCGATGATGTTTTCATTTAAAGGAGACCAAAGGGCGTCGGGATAACATCGAGAAACGAAAAGCTTTCGGAATAAATTGTCTGACACCGCTGTGCAATGCCAATTGTCTAAACTGTTTGAAACCGTAATTCATAACTGACTTAAATATCACCTGTCCCTGGAAAATAGCATCAGGCCGGAACAAACGGGTCTCCGTGCCAAAACTGCAACAACACGCGACTCACGGAACAAATCACCACCGGTTTCAATGCCCGGCTCATCACACTGGCAGTCTTCTTGGATTTTGGAGGCAGCATTCGACAGGGTTTGGACATTGGGCCTTCTTCTGAAAAATTTCTCTTTTCCCATTCCCTTTCACCCGCAAAAACTAATTAAATCCTTCACTTCCGACTTCCTTCTTCCTTTTTCGTAATCCTTCACTTTTTCGTAAAACTGAACAAAGCCTCCTCTGAAACCCTCCCCCCCATTGCCTCTGGTGTTCCGCAAGGCGCCATCCTTTCTCCCTCCCTTTTACACCTCTATGTAAATGACCTTCCCTTAATCCCCGGTAATGACGCTCTACTATACACTGGCGATACCACTTTCGTGTCCCAAGGTTAAAACCCTAGTTCAACGGCCGAACAACGACAAATCTACACCTATGAAGAATGAGCAGACACCTGGAAGCTGACAGCAAATCCTTGCAAATGCGTTCATATGACATTCAGTCGTATGATATTCTGTTGAAAGCAGGCACCGGAAACCAAATTTATTGCGGCAACAAAGAAATTAAAAGACAGGAATCAACTAAATTCATAGGCGTCACACTCGACAAAAAATTACTGAGGAACCAACAAATCGCCAACTCCATTGGAAAGACCAAAGCCGCAGCAGCAGCTCTTGGCCCTTTGTTGCAGAAAAAGTAAAAATTATCTATGAAAACCAAAATCACTCTTTACAAAACCATGCTGAAACCACTTGTGGCATACGCATCTCCGTTCTGGCTGATGGCTTCGAATAAAACACCTCACAAAAATCCAGAAAACTGAAAACGTCCTCCTAAGGAAAATAGCTGGCGCTCCATGGTTTATCAGAAGTAAGGAAGTACGCAAGGACCTTCACATAACACCTATTCTTCACGATTTAAAAGAAGATCTAACACAATTCAAGAAATCCTTCAGCCGTACCGAAAATGTAAAAATAGCCAACCTCTGGAACTATATACCAAATTCAACTTTTAAGCACCGAACTCCTAACTCTGCATTCCTCCCAAATCATATCCCCTCCCCCTAAAAAATGACACCACCAGAAATACTAAAATGACATAACAAAAAACACACCAGAAACTAATATTTCAGAAACACACTGGAGACAGCCAGAAGGCTGGGACTAGTGATCGAAATAAAACCAGAAATTCCGGCGAGGCGAAGCAATGCCAATTTTGAGTTTTTTCGCATTGTATTGCCATCCCTCGGGATATTATTTTCAGTGTTTGTGCATGTTTCAAGGCATCTACACATTTAGGCCCCTAAGAACTAACCAACTAACTGCTTCTCGGATTTCAATTTCTATAATTAAATCCTTCCCAGCTACTACTTACTCCTCACTCATCCTTTCACACTAATGTTGATAATTGTTCATTGATGGTATTCTGCCATTTCGGTTAACTTTGCATGGAGTTTTTTTGTCTATTACTCTCGTCTGTCTGCCCTCTCAACTTTGGCTTCTCTCTTCAGTTAATAATGAGGCCTACTCTCTTTCATTTCATCTAAAACTCTTATTCTCTCCCTCGTTTACCCTTTGACACTGTTTTCAACATCCCCTCATAGCTCAGTGATCGTGCCATCTAAACCTTCTGTCTACTCCGTATCTCATTTAGAAGGTGCCTCTCCTCACCCACCATGTCCAGCACTTCGTCGTTCTCCCTCCTTTCCGTCCACTTTACTTTCTCCGTTCTTTTCCTCACCCACATCTCTAACGCCTCCAGGCTTTTCTCATTATCCTTCCTAAGTGTCCAAGTTTCTGCACCGCAAAGCGCTACACTCCTGATCTGACTCTTGGCCAACCTTTTCTTTAAACTCCTACATGACCATCATCTCATAAGCTCTTTCCTATTCATGAATACCACTTGTATTCACGCAATACTCTTGCTGTTGCCCATACTGCTACATCTGCTTTCCTCTATAGTACTAACTAAATATTAAAATTTCTCTACCTGTTGAAGTTTTTTCCGTTCCACCTTTATCTTTAGTCTCGCATTCCTTGGTCGCAATGCTTTACGAATCCTGTAACTTTCGTCTTCTTGTGATTTATCTTCATGCCGTATTATTCGCACCGTTTGTCCAACGCATCCAATGGAGTCTGCAGATCTCTCGTAAACTGGCATATTAAACCTGATATCTGTTCACCTCATTTATGTAAAATTACCTCACCGATTTGATTGGTTTGGTGTCGGTACCGTGAAGTATGCACTTAGGTTATTCGCTGATTAAATGTGCGTTCTGAGTGTGTCTTCCCTCCATGAGTGAGTGTGGCATTCGTGTTGAGCTTCCTTACTTTGTGGATCCCTCCAAGCGCATTTATCGATTATTCTGCGATTCGAATAGAAAGGCGAGATCCGTCGCTGAAAAGTTTAAATCGCACCTAGTTGGATCGGTCTGGGGCTATTTGACGGCATATAAAGGGATCTATAGATGCATAGCACGATAGGCATCATTGAAGTGTTCCTTTACACTAATTATGGTGCTTTAAACTTTAAAGGTGTACCGCTGAGCCATGCTAAGAGTTAATAATGTTTTTTCGTATCTGTGCATGTCAGGCACATTGCGCCTGAACTCAGCAATTCCATTATGGCACCTGAGGAAAGGTTAGCCCCGGACTACATTAAATACAAAGGAAAGCTTCCGAATTCATCAAAAGCTGCTACGATTGAGCAGAACAGAGCCAAGTCGTCAGGTCAATACATATTCAGGTAAATATTTAATTCGTGAACTAAAGAGTAGGCAAAGAAGCGACGAAATTCGTCAAAAACGGGAGAACGGAAAGCGGTGCAAAGAGATTGAGCGCAGTAAGAGATTGGGAGACTCGGAGGCTGCGCGCTAGTCTTAGACTGCTTGGGACGTTATGAATATACATATTTCAGAGACACATGGAGAACATCTCATTAGAACCTCACTTTCCAGGTCCGACATGGAGAAGGATAGGTAATGGAAAATGTTTTTCCTCCGAACAATAAAGGTCTTTCAATATATGTGGGACTCTTCAGCCAAACACCTCCTACACACGCACCTGCTTCCCTTTTTTTTAAACAACTGACCGTGTCCTCGCATCCCCCGCCACATGCCTATTCATGTAGCTTATTACAATTTTGTAATTTCATCTTGTCTGAAATGAAATCCTGAATTTAAGTTCCACCTTTAAAAGTGTGATGATTGCGATTAATCAATGATTATTTTTACACATCGCATGTATTCGCCAACTGTGCATACGTGGTAATCATTTGCACTCACTGGATGTGAGAGGGAGATATTGATTTACTTCTGGAGGGAATTTAAATTCCTTCTGCGACCAGCTTTTGAACGTCTCTTTGAAATGCTCATCTGTCCTCGAACTTTGATTCCACTTTCTCAGGTATATCGGGAAATTAATATTCGCATAGAGCGCGTCAGAATATGTTTAGCCTGCTTGATTTCATTCAGCCGAAATGTGGTTGCCAAATATTCCACGACATATTACTTCTCCTTTTCTAATGAACATTATGTTTCCTCTGTATTTTTATTGTACACCGCAAGGTACGTAATATTTACGGCACCCATAATTAAAATTTAAAAGGTGTATTTGTGGCTGAAACTATGAAAGTGATTTAAAATATGTGTCTATTTTTAACCAATAAAAAAATCGAAAATTATGAGTTGAAATTGAGTAAAATGTATGCAAGCTTATATAGACTTACCTCTGAGCTTCAATTATCTGGACAGGAGAAGCTTCTCGAGTTAATACTGTTAACACAGTTCGGAGCACAGCACTTGTTCGTTAAGAAAATCATTAAATAAAAGTGAGTGGGAAATATTCACCACATCCATGCAATGGTAATTTTGAGGGAGGACGTCATCCTCATTCCGTTATTATACGAGAGAAAAAATGCACTTGCAAGATGCACGCACCCTTGGTTGGTTTTACCTCCTCATCCCATCCTGTCTACGTCTACGGGCTGTTGAAATGACCCTGTGAACAATTCTTGGCGGCACTAGGGCGGCAAGGGGTTAGCGAGAATGTATTTCTCTTAGCGCGAAGACCTTATTTCGGAGTAACGTGCTGACAACGCTGTCCAGCATGTAAGTCATCTATTCTGTATAAAAACATGAGGAAAGATTTACAGAGAAAAGCATCTAGCGGTTACTGTAAGTTTCTCGCATAGTGACTCTGTTGGTCGCTTTTGATCACGCATAATTTATCTCAGTAAGAGCATGAAAACCAGCCCTCATTGGTTTCGTGAATATTTGAAGGAGGGTGTACTTCCAAGAAGTGTTCATACGATAGGTGTGAAACACTTGCAGTATGAAATCTCACAGGATGTAAAATTATTTTAAGTATACGTCATACGAGTTCGACCACCGATGCAGGAATATTTGATCGATAATGCCATTCGGTCTTCCACCGGCCACGGGCCAGCCGCCCTCAGCACCGCTCAGCTTAAAACCCTCTAGATGTCAGATAGGCAAGTATAGTTTTTTTCTCCATCTTGTTGTATATGCTCTTCCCAAAGATTCTGCATGGGAATCTTCGAGGAGCACGGAGGAGCACAATCCTACACATTTTACTAAAAATAGGGCCAAAAATAGCTAACGTTATAAAAAATTCAATATTGTTATAAGAAATTTTGAAACGACCAAAAAGTTACTATAATATTTGCAAAAATATGCAAACTTACCGTATTAAAATTGACAGATGAATCCCATGAAATTAGATAAGTCATTTATTAAGAATTTCCCTAAAATTGACTGTTTCACGCGTCGGGCGTTTTGGGCTGAACGCCCATGTTTGACGGGTAACACAGGTCAACATAATAATAAACACACAAACCTACCATGTAACAAATATTGTAGGGCATATTCTGCAGAATCCGAATACATAACTCAAAACTTCCTTTGTAAAAAGTCGAAAAAATGACTTTTGGCCAGCTTTTTTCGATTTGGAACCACTGTGCGACGTTACCATAGAGACGCTGCAATTATGTTGGGACCGAAGTGGTGACGTCAGCCGCTCTCCACTGATCCGTTGGTACTCTGAGGGATTCGCGCCTAGTGACGGTCCGCTGGGATGCGGCGGAATGAGCGCCCTTTTCGAGTCCCTGCTGTTGTGCGTCAGTGTCCATGCCCTCATTAAAATTATTCATTGAAAAGAACATTTTTGAAGACGGATTGAGATGAAGACGTGTGCCGGAGAGGAACACCCGCGAGTTTGGGTTTGAGCTCCATCGTGTGAACGAAGCAGCCGATGTCAATGGTGAGGCGGATCATTTGGACCAATTCCTCCCAATTATTTTATGTACTTAAAATTTTCGCAAATCAATTCCCGTTCGTTGCGTTCCGTTTGCCAATTTATGTTGCTCCGCTTTGAATGCTTTTTATTACCGCCGTAATCCTTCTCATGTATTGCAGTTTTTATGTAAGGAAGCTAATATGGTTATTTCTAATTGCTTACGAAAAAAATGTACCCCTAGAATCGCACGGAGGAATGGGCAGATATCATGTTTTCTTTTAAGGTTAATAGAGCGTGTGAAGATCATCGGGCATTCTCATAGAGTTGAGATGTTTTCCGGAGCCTAAATAATGAGAATAAGATGGAATTGCTAACATTTGAGGCGCAACAACAATGGGAAGTATGGAAATTAAGCGAAAACCCTGAAACTCATCTACTTATGGAAATTCTTACTGCTGACGTATTGTCCAGTTCTCTTAATTTTAGGATGGAAAATAGAAAATAAACTAAATCCACACGGCTCGTCGCCCACGCCCATGCTTGTGCACAGTTCGCTGCAATTAGTGACGTGGCACGCATTGATTGGTAGCTGCTGCGACTCCACTTCCCGTGAGGCAATCTGGAGGCGTCTGCTTCTTGATGCGCCCTTGATGCTACGTGGTGTGTGGTGGTCGTCGTCTCGTTGGACGGAGGAATGCGGCGGTCGGTGCAGTGTGTAGGGTGCAGCGGTGGGACCCCCCTTCCTCCCCACAAGCCCACTTCCTACTCGAAGAAGGGTGTAGCATTTGTGCGGATTCTCTCCTTCGCCGTAATCTCCTTCTCTCTCGTCAGAGAGCGCGGCAGTCGCCTCACTGGGGAAAATAAAAGAAGCCGTCAAGGCGATGCTGTTGTGGCGTCTTCTGAGGAATAAACGGACGGCGTGAATACTGCTCTAGACGTAATGAAATTATATCCTACACTCACTCAAGGCGACCAGCAGCATTTAAACGAATCGATATTGTAGTCAAGGGTTAAGGACATACGATTTGTTCGGCGTAGAAGAATTGCGAGGCGTTATTTGGGGGGCGAACATGATTATTCCTTACGTTATTTTTATCGAACCTCACGGAGTTGGGAATAAATTTGATCGAAGTTTACTATCTTATTTGTGCCAAATTGTTCATTGCTGAATATTTTTGTGAAATATGTAATCTTTGTCCCACTCCCTGTCCTAATTAACTGATTGTAAAATCGGATTGGTTTGGTGGCGATGGTGGCATTCATACATGAAGTCGCGGGGTTCAAACCCCAGCGGGAGCCGAATTATTTCAGAAGTTAGTCGACCCAATTATGAGTGGTGCGTCGAGGGGACTCTATTTAGAGCGTTTAATCGTTGCCGATCTTCGCTTTGAACTGGAAGCGTCGCTTTGCAATGTTTGGAAACCAATATTGAAGTCCATTATATGCAACAAAAATGGCGGGAAAACCGCAACACGCCTGAACCAATCAGGTTGCACCTGATTCTGGATGGAGTGTATATATACTGGAAAAAATTTTCGAAGAACGGCATTCGGAAGATCCCCTGAGGATGATCAGCGAGTCGCGGATCGAAACGTCGTGAGACATGGACGACATCAACCGGTGGAAAACCCGAGAAACTTTTCTGCAATTATTGGCTGCTCAAATTGCATTACGTAAGATAATTTTATATTATTCCCACAAGGACGTATACGCATGAAAAACAGGCCGTATAGTTTCAAACCGATGACAATGGTAAATCGGATATCCCGGCTACTACGTACGTACATCCGAATAGAAGCCTACGACGGTTGGAAATAAGGCATTTTAGATTTATAGTGTAGTGTTATATTATATGAAACGCACAGAGGGCGTTTTCTTTTCATTTTTGCCGATTGGACGCCGTCCTTGATCGAACTCCGATTTGAGGAATGCCCTTTTTCACCTTGCTGCAATCTCCTGCAATTATTATCGACTAAGATAGAGTTTGGCTGGACCCACTTTTTATTATCTTGAACAGAAATTTCGGCTAAAAGCCCTTAATACTGATTATTCCTCCGTGAGATCTGAAACTCTTTACCCTCTGCGTAGGCAGTGGCGCCATCTCTTAATGCGAAATGGGTTCAGCTTAAAAAATAAAAAATATGTCGGAGAAGTAATTTTTTTCGATTTTTGAAATTTCGATCGAGATGAGCAATACTTCTTCGTATAAAGAAAAAGAGAAGAGACAGTTTGTTTTCTTTGGGCAAAATTCTATTAAAAGGGGGCACAACAAGATTAAACACGCAATGCAATCAGTAAAACTCATTTTAAAAATACCGGAAGTACTCATTTTTTTAAAATTTTGATTCAGATGTGCGCGCGTGGTCCGGTCCCAAATGGTCCGATTCCAAAATTTTTGTCTCAATACTTAATGAGGGTGCCGGGTCGCCACTTTTCCGCTCTTATGCGATTCGATTTGTATGGGCAATTCGTGTTTTTCATGACGCCCACCCCTCTGCACATCAACCGAAGAATGCTGCATTATAATATTCGAACGGGTTGGGACAGCGGCCGTTGAAAGGGCGAAATCGGGATTCCTGTTCTCTTTTTCGTTATTCATTGAGCGCTGTGACCTGGATATGTCGCCTCGAGCGGATGGATGCGCCATCTGGAGTGTGAAGTGTTTGCGCCCGCGCGCACGCTGACGGATCCCGCATATTATAATGTATGCCTTATCACGTGTGTAATGCACGCTTGGTCTTGGCTGATCGTTTTGACGCCAATCAGCGCATCACTCATTTTGAATCGCACGCAACGAGAGGTGCTCGTGCAGGAAACGTGGCTCCGCGAAATTTCGCTAAGCGATCGCCTTCCTCGTGAATCATTTTCCCGCGACAGTTTTATTTCATTGAATTCATTCGCCTCGAGAAGTGAAATTTTCGCATGGGGAACGGAAGTGGAGCAGTTGTAGGGGGCGATGGCCATTCCACGCACCATCACTACAACGGAGTGATCTCCAGTTGGTGGGCAGTCACTCACGGCAGATTTCAATGGGCTTACTTTAATTGGCAATCGCGCCGCTGATGGCCAGAGCGATCCCAGTTTCACGGAAACGTAGGCCACAACGAGGGCTATTAAACGAATTTAATGTTTGCGATGATATCATCTATAAAATTCATAACTTTTCCATGCTATACCACACGAATGTAAGTATTATATAGTAAATATTGAGAAATGGATCATTTTGCAGTCATCGCCTCGCTGCGGACATATTTGGAAGCCGATTAAAATGCGCCTTGTGTTTCAATTTAAGTGAAGATTCAATGGGACGAGTCCTCAGTTGTGTGCTCCCCTTTGTTCGTTCTGTGTTCAGGGGCCGTATTCTGTATTTCGTCGGTACCGCACCGGTCGGTTTCCCTTCCCAGCCCACCGACAGCACATCATTCCGTACCGACGACGGTTTCCATACCGACGACGGCAAATTCAGCGATTCAGTATGGTCGTCGGTATCACACCAGTCGGAACGGCTCCCCCTCCTTCCCAAACAGGGAAAATCCGAATATATCCGAAGTTAGAAGTCATCTAACGTGTATCCACCAATGAAAGAAGGGTAAAAACAAGTGAAGACTCATTGGCACAGTTTGTTGTCGCCATTCTCAATCTTTTTATTTGCGGAAATGACGACTTATTGCTAGATTAAGATAATCGATATTGAATAAGTTGTTAACAATGCTTATATAATGTGTGGTAGTAACGCTGTACCTACAGAATCGAAGGAAACAATATTACAACATCACAATATAGTTTGTATGTGATGGAGATTGTTGTTGCTGGAATGAATTATTGAAACTATCCTTGAGATCGTAGTTTCTTTTCAATATTGGTTCCGTATATTGCTATTTATTCATGATTTGGTAATATAGTTGTCATTAAGTAAGTTCCGTCTAAATGTTATCAACGGAAGGTTATGCCATTGGCACCGTAGCAGACGAAAATCACATACCATGGAACGTGAACGTAGGATTCAAAAGCAAATGTAAATGTTATATTAGAGGAACAAGTTAGGAAATTGTTATAAAAATATGGAGCTGGGTGTAATTAAAAGAAGTGTAATGACAAGGAAGTAAAGAAATATTGATTGGGTGAAATACATATGTATAAGTGATCGCATTCCAAGGGAGAGAAAATGATAATATAGCGGCAAACCTCATACTTATTAACAAATATCTTCTTTTATCGTCAAGGGAATCAATGGCTGACGATAAAATGAAATATAGTTGCCTATTACAAATGAAAGAAACTGATACCGTAGTGGTAAACTTCATATTCAAATAAAAAGATCTTATTTCTATGTCGAGAGAAACGCCAAATGATGATCGAGTGAAATAATAGTTGCCTATTCAAAGTGAGATAAAGTGATAACATTGCGGCAAAACTCATATTTAATCAAAAATATCTTTTTTATGTCAAAGGAGGAAATAAATGATGATAGAGTGAAAGAAATCCTATTACAAGCGAGTGAAAGTGGTAGCATAAATGAGAGAAAGTCATTATATAGTGGCAAACCTCATGTTTCTTAACCAATATCTTATATTTATGTCAAGGTAATCAATATAGATGATGACACAGTGAATTATAGTGGCCTATTCGAAGGGGTAGAAAAAGATAACATTGCAGCAAACCTCATTATTTACTCGGTGATGAGATAAAAACAAAATAAAACGTTCAATTCGCACCGGGGAGTTGATGAAACCCACTTGTCGGTGGCCGTACCGACACCTTTTTGCTGTCGGCAAGGCTACCGACGATCTCTCGCCATTACGTCGGTGTCGCACCGATCGGGTTCGTACAGAATCGCACGACTTCTTACCGGGAGTCGGTGTGACGTCGCACCCGACGAATCGGTGCCGCACCGATCGGTTTGGAGTTACAGAATACGGCCCCAGTGCGGGGCTGTAGGATTTCATCCCGTCCGCCATGCTGTTCTACCTCGGCAGGAACAGATATTGGTAGCCTCTCACAATAAATGAACCTCCGAAAACTCATACGCTCCTTCTAAATTCTTCGTCAGACTCAGATTATATCGAAGTGTAGCATTTATTTAGCACGTACGTGAAGCAGAGAAAAACGTGGTTGATTTGACGCTGACTTCACGTGAAAGCACTCTCCATGTGGGCAACGGCTGCGTGTTTTTTTTTGGTTGCTGTGGAGACGAAGACGAACGGTTTGCGTCGGTAGGGAAGGATTGGGATCGTATGCAGTTTACTTTTATAGTATGTGATGATTGGGATGACGAGGCGATAGGAATCGAAGGCGTTTGGGGGGAAATTCGACATCGTAATTCGGATATTTGCGATCTATAACGAGTGAAATACCGTTGGGCTGAGGAGTCGAAACATATTCATGTCTCCAGGTCTGACAGAACGGATAAAATGGGAGATATATTTTTCCTAACGGATAGATGCGGGAATTCGCTATTTCTCCGAAATAAATTAGGACTGTGATGAATGCTAGGTGGAACTCAATAGTGAAATTTCTCCGACGGGAAGAATTCTTTTATAGACGGCTGTCGTTATTACACGTACACCAACTGCCTATTGAGACGGCTTGCTGAGTAGAATTGTGTTGCCAATTTCTTAATGATGACGTGGAGAGGCCTGATATCAGTACAGCTTTGCTGGAATTCTATAATAGTTCTCTCTTCATATCGTGACTGCCTTTTCATCGGATTAAAGGGGAAAAGAAACTTGATGATATTTCACAAAGGAACTCATTTCCTGGTCCTCGACGCAGTTTTCCATTTAGAGCAGACATCATTCGAGATGTCATGAGATTACTCACTTCAGTAGTTGAGCCTTGAACGTTGTTTAACTCTTATTCATCGTTCGGCCTCTTTTTCTCTTCTTTTATCGCCTTGGATTTTTTTTACGAAGGTTGCTGCTCATTACCGAAGAAGAGCGGAACAGTTTTGCCGGTGGAGAGGAAATGAAGGCGAGCGAAGGTGCTGCTGCCTGGGCGGCAAGAGGTGTAATTAACGCCGATGGGGGACAGAGGGCTCTTACGTCGCTAGATTGAAGCAGGCAGGGGCCCTTGCTTTCTTTCCTTATCTCTTTTCCTTATCGGGCCCTCTTTTCGACTTTCTTGGGATGGCTTTCCTCTGAACAGGAGACGAGACTTTGGAGGAAGGTGTCGCTAATTGAGTTTTGCCCCTCGCGCCTAATTACTCTCGATCCCAATCGACGGAGCAGACATCTGGCGGCCTCTCCACGCATTTGTTCGTTCGTCCCGCCCTTCAGGTACCTACTCGCTTCATACGTCCGCAGTTTTCCTCGTCTCAGATGGTCTCTAGATGGCTTCTTGCGAAAATTCAATTCCCCCCTCTCTGTATCTCTGTTTCAATCCCTCGATTCAGTGTAGATTTGATGGGCAGGCCAGGTCGGCAGCCGAGTGTTTTCCTGGAGAGGGCGTCACCTGCCACTGTCGGCGGGTGAAGACTGTGGTCCGCCACATTGTTCTGACAAATATTTTGTTATTTGCTATCAAAAATTCAAATCCTTTAGTACTTTTATACTAACTGTTCTATCTTTTATCGTTGGAGAGACATTGCATTCGTGATTTCATTTTTTTTTATATGAAAAAATAATTTTTATGTTGATTTACTTTCTAAACTTTTGGAGGCAAATATCAATTTCCTTTTTTTACTTTTTAAAAGCAGCAGTAGTTGTGCTCCAGTATCCGCTATTGCGTATTATTTTACGTTGGTTTCTGAACTTTATTAAATATAGAAATTATCAGGGATGCTCCAAATCTATGCAGTGAACACCTTCTCATCTCTACTACCTCGGGAAAAATCATCCTAGAAAAATGTTGACCTTTCACACAGCACAACACATTGACTTGTATTTGTTATATATGAAAAAGTTTCAAGCATGAGAGTATACATTTTGTGATAATTTTTATTGTGTTGTTTTACCATAGCACTCCTTAATTTTCTTAAATGCGTATTTTGTAACTTTTGAATGAATAACTAACTTTATACCTGTTATACTTATTTTGCTTGTACCAAATATTTAATGTCATCATCATCATCATCACTGGTCAACAATCCTAGGATTGGTTTAACGCAGCTCTCCACTCAGTTCTCCTATCAGCTAATCTTTTCACACCTACGTATTTCTTCTCTTTCACATCTCTCTTTACTTGATCCATATATTTTGTTCGAGGTCTTCCTTTTCCATTCTTGCCTTCCACCTGTCCTTCGGCGATTGTCTTCATCAGGCCATCATGTCTCAAGATGTGGCCTATAAGGTTGTTCCGTCTTCTTATTAAGGGTTTCATGAGGCTTCTCTTCTCTCCTACCCTTCTTAGGACTTCCTCGTTACTAACTCGGTCGATCCATTTGATTTTCATCATTCTTCTGTAGCACCACATTTCAAAGGCCTCTATACTTGCTTTCTCCGCTGCGGTCATTGTCCATGCCTCACTTCCGTATAGGAGCATACTCCAGATGTAGGTTCTTATAAATTGTTTCTTTACTTCTATATTTAAGTTTCCCGCTGTAAGCAGGTCTCTCTTTTGGTGGAATGCTTTCTTCGCCTGGGCTATTCTGCTGATAATTTCTTTCTTGCTTCTCCCGTCACTAGTTATCTTGCTTCCCAAATGACAGAATTCATCCACCTCTATCAGTTTTTGCCTTTCTATTTTAATGTTGGTCTTGACTTCTTCTCTTCTGTTGCATACTAAGATCTTGGTTTTCTTCGTGCTTATTTTCAGTTGATGTCTACTCATTACCCCACCCATATTAACCAGAATATTTTTCAAATCCTTCTCTGTTTCTGCTATAACGGCTATGTCATCGGCAAATCTTGGCATGCTAATTTTTTCTCCATGAATATTCACTCCCAATGCCTTTTCTTTGATTTCATTAATGGCTTTCTCAATGTAAACGTTGAAAATTACGGGTGACAATGTACAGCCTTGTCGCACTCCTTTCCTAATTCTTGCTTATTCACAGCTGGGCCCTGATTTTATCACGGCTACTTGGTTTTTGTATAAACTGTGGATGATTCTTCTGTCATTATAAAGAACCCCAATTTCCTTTAGGATTCCAAGCATTGTGCTCCAATCCACGTTGTCAAATGCTTTCTCTAAGTCCACAAACGCAACGAACATTGGCTTGTTCTTTTCCATTCTCTTCTCTATGAGAAGTCTTAGGGCCAATATTGCTTCCCTTGTGCCTTTGTTTTTTCTGAATCCAAATTGGTCCTCATCCAAGTACTCTTCTGCTTTTCGTTCTATTCTTCTATAGATGATCCTTGTCAGTATCTTTGACGCATGTGTAGTAAGGCTTATGGTCCTAAAATCTTCGCACTTCTCCGCTCTTTTCTTCTTAGGAATAGGGATTATAATGTTCCTCTCGAAATCCTTTGGTATCTTACCTGTCGTATACATTTCACTAATGATTTTGTATAGCTGGTTCAACGTCTTCTCTTCGGAATTTTTAATTAGTTCTGCAGGAATGTCATCAATGCCAGACGCTTTATTTATCCTGAGGTCTCTTACAGCCGCATCAAATTCCGATCTTAAAATTGGGGCTCCCATGTCATCGGCATCCACTTCCCTCTCGTTTTCGATAGCATTCGTTCTGAGGCGACTTCCTTTGTACAAATCTTCCAGATATTCATTCCATCTTTTCCCTTTTTCTTCGTTTTCAATCAATAGTTCTCCGTTTTTGTCCCTATGGGTATTACATCTTACATTTCCTTAAAGTGGTTCCTCGCTATCCTATAAGCGGCCTCTACTTTTCCATGTTTAAGATTGTTTTGCACGTCTTTGCAAATGCTTTTCATCCACGTTTCTCTAGCCTTCCGCGCTTTACGACATATTTCGTTCCTTATTCTCTTGTAACGATTCTGTCCTTCCTCTGTTCTCGCAGCCCTGTATTTTCTTCTTTCTTCAATGAGATCTAATACTTCCTGCGTGATCCATGGTTTTTTCATAACGACTCTTCTTTTACCAAGAACTTCCTCAGCTGCCGCCTGCAGACCACTTCTAATGGTTTTCCAACTCTCTTTCATTTGTGTGTTGGTCGTATCCTCCCCTATTTTATTTTCTACAGCCTCTTTAAAAGCCAGTTGATGCTGAACCTCCCTCAATTTTTCAACCTGCCATATGTTTTTCACGGCTTTCTTCAACTTTTTAAATTTAAGGTGGCATTTCATCATAACTAAGTTATTGTCACTATCGATATCTGCCCTTGGATAGCTTTTGCAGTCCTTCACCTGGTTCCTGAATCTTTGTTTCACTAGAATGTAGTTGATTTGGAATCTTCTACGGTCTCCTGGCATCTTCCTCGTGTATCTTCTTCGCAGGGGATTTTTGAATAAAGTGTTGGCAACCACTAGCCTGTGCTCCGTGCAGAATTCAAGTAGCCTTTCTCCTCTTTCATTTCGGTTACCCAACCCATATTTCCCAGTTATTATTCCGTCTTGACCTTCGCCGACAACGGCGTTCCAGTCACCTAAAATAATAAGATTTTCTTCCCCTCTTACCTGCTTGATAACTTCCGCTGTATCTTGGTAGACATCTTCTACTTCTTCGTCTTCATAATCTGACGTAGGCATGTAAACCTGTACCACTACAGTAGCTACGGGTTTAGTATCTATCTTCAACATTACTATCCTTTCATTAAACTGCAGGTAGCTTTATACACGCATCCCGGCGCTCTTTCTAAGCATTATGCCTACTCCAGCATTACCATTTAGCGATCCCGTGTGTATCATTCTGTAGCTTCCACACCAAAAGTCTCCTTCCTGGGGCCACTTCATTTCGCTGATGCCTAATACATCGAGGTTCATTCTTAGCGTCTCCACCTTCAAGTTCTCTAGCTTACCGCAGGTACGAAGTGATCTGACGTTCCATGTTCCTATCCGTAACATTCTATCTCGTTTGACCGATGTACCCTCTCGAGTAGTCCCCGCCTGGAGATCCGAATGGGGGACTAGTTTACCTCCGGAATATTTTACCCGAGAGAATTCCACCATGTCATTATATAAATTGAGTGGAGTAGCTGTGACTCCTCGGGATGATGATGTGGTGGTTTCCCCTTGCCTTCCACATCGCAGTACTACAGCCGTGAAAGTAAATGTTACCACGCCCGTAGTGGAATGTGTGTCGCTGTACCGACCAGTATGGTCTCCACCTTCGCACATGTGAAGAAGAGCTGCTGCCCTCTCCCCCGGGTGATGAGAGGCATAATTGTTGGCGGCCCCCAGTCGCCAAGTCACGGTATCTGCACAGGTTTTGGTGTCTTTTAAATGGTCTACCTTGCCCAAGGGTAGCCCAATACCCCCTCAGAATACCGCCGCTTTTTGTCCACGACTGCTTATTCGACGAGAGAACTCGCTTATCTCGCAGTTAACCTCTATATTTAAAGGTCGACCCACCATCCGCAACCCGGTGGACGCACTCGGTGGCTTTAAGCTCAGCCGCGAGATATTTAATGTATTGCATTTATTAACAACGGCAACAATATCATACTAATGTCAACAAACTTTAGTCCACTTAGTGATGCCAGTAATGGTGACACGCATAGTGCTTAATTTTAACTGGAAGTAGTAGAGTGGAGCAGGTATATTTGAAGTGAATATTATGGAATTCCGCGAAAAAGAGTCTGAGGCCGTAGATTTCATTTAGAAATCCTTTATCGCTTAACTTCAGACACTTATTTGGTCGACAGCGATATTTCGCCTGAGTTTGGCTGCTTGGGAGCGTCATGGGTCAAGGGGGCTTTACGAGTTATGCAATTTGTACCAAAGTTTGGGCACTTTTATAAAGCACTTTCCCAATAACATGAGTTTCTGTTTTTTCATTCTTTAAAGGAAACGATTTTTCGGGCAGAGTGAAATTTTTCTGGGTCGGATGCGGGCTGCTAGTGGTCCGAGGTGAAAACGGAATTTTTTGGCGAATTTGTCTATTTTTATCATTAGAAATGTGACGCGCGTGTATGGACTTTTGTTGTTAACTTTTTGGTGGCTGACCCTTTGACTATCGTGGTGGTATAAATACCTATTCGACTTTTTTCTGCGTTCTTAGAGGCCTTACACCAGCGTCCTCTGGATTGTTGATAATGCACTTTGAGGGAGTAGTGTAGAGAACTACCATCGAGAGGACTCTGCCTTAAACTACAGATTGTCTGACTCATCCGCTTTGAAACCGATTCGATAATTCACTCGAAATTCCTAGAATAGTCCACGCGAAGAGGGTATTCCTCGAACAGAGAAGTCTTCTTATAGCTGAAAATATAAGCGTTGCTGTTAGGAAGCATTTTATTTGGACGTACATTTTGAGCATGCTTCTTTAAATTAGGAAGGCATAGAAGGAGAAGGATTGCGGAAGGAGGGAGAGGCGGAATGAGAGAAGGGCTGAGAGAGACCACGAATGAGCGTGGAGCATGTGATGAAGGACGCACAGCGTGAGAAGTGGACGTAGCAGATTGAAGATGCGAGTGGAGAGCATCGTCAAACCAATCTTACGATGGTGACTCCTGATAATGAATCGATATATCCACTCCATTGGTCAAAATATAGCATTTTCAGTTCATACGTGTTGCAATGCAATAAAATAATTATGCCCACTTTTAAGTTTTATGAATATAATTTGATGCTCTATTGATCTATATTCCAATAGTATAGAGCCTACGTCCGTAAATAGTGGATAATTGATACTTCCCGATCACTCTCCTTTCCGTGTTTGCCTAATTTGCCGTCTCATCCTCGCCTGCTTGGTGTTTGCTACGCACCTGTAAACATAAATTTTACCTCCCACCTCTTTCTGCTTTATTTTATTTCTTTGGATGCGTCGCGGTTTCAGCGCCCTCCATCATCGCGCGTCACAAATTTCAAATCAAAAATCAAATTTCTCATTTTGTTGATGGTGATATTGTTGGGAAAGAACGATGACATTTTTCTGTTTCATTTTTCTGCTTCTCGAGTCATTCGAAAATTGGCGACTTAAACCCTCTCGCCCATAAGTTGATGACATCTCCAACTCATTTTTAGACCCAGTGGAGCTTCATTTTTGTTTTCTCATTGGGCGCAGTTTAATCTGTTTTCAAAAATATCCACAGCGCGGCGTTGAGTGTTAACGATTTACATTTTTATTATTCACAATTTCATAACGTTTTCATAAACTGGCTTTGTTCCTTGTCATCTTGTCTGGATCAAACCATTCAACTCAATTTTACCCACTCTCCGAGTAGGTATCAAGCTGACATTTTCAGGATAATTCAGAACCAGGTGACAATACTATACTCTACCGCTTTTATTGCGATTTCAGTTTTCACCAAAATCCGATGGCGGAGATGTAATCATTGAAAGGAATAGGAAAGAATGTTAGTATCATAACAACAAATTTGTTTACATCAAAGTTGATTGAAAAATTGGTCAAACAGAAATTTGCGAACTAAAGAAGGAGGAGGAACTAAAACATAAATATGGGAAAGATACTGGGGGTGGGACACCTAAAATTTTTGAAAAGGCAAATTCTTCATGGCTCGTGTACACATGAAAAATTCCAAGCTGATGATTTTGTTGCTGTAATCCCTTTTATCTTGATATCCTCTTTCGTTTTTGCAACTGTAACTGAGGGAAACTATACTCGCGTATGTATTTCGTCGACTACTATCGAAATTAAGTCGCTGAATGTATAAATAATGATTAATTCTCTAGCATTTCTGGTCTTACCGAAAATTAACAAGCAAAAATTATTTCTTCTACGTCTATATTTACATAATACCCCGCAAGCCACATCTAGGGTGTTTGGCAGGGGGTGATCAATCACCAGCATGCAGCATGCAATAGGGTGGTTTCCTATTATTTTTTTATTGCCTGCATCGAAAGATTATTACTCCTGGAGTACGTATTTCACGATTTTAGATTTTAAAATGACGATATCTATTTTTCGCGATTAAATGAAAAGTGAATTTTCAAGCGCGTGAAAACGCGACGGCTAAGTATGAATGCTGGGAAAACTCCATGTGACGTCGTTCTGGTTCCCGCATCCTCTGTGTGAGGTGTCCTTGGGGCGAGGATATTGTGCGCCGCTGCGTTGCTGGCTGCTAGCAGGTAGCAGAGTATCCTGCTAGGAGATAGCGCTTGGCTTAAATAAGGATTATTAGTACCTTATCAAAAAAATAAATGTTTCCGACCATGGGCAGTTGTAATAGGTGATTATTAAGAGATGTTTCCCTGAGCTCTGTGCCTCATGCATGCATTGGTAATCTCAGACGATGTAAAACTCCTATCTACTCATAGAAAATAGGTCCCTGTGACGTCACGTGGAGTGGAATCGCATGGGCGCCAATCTGGCCTTTTTCAAATGAGGCTAAAATTGACCATTCACATTCGTCTAAACAGGTATTTCTAACACCAAATAATTTGTATATTATGAATACACTAATGGTGGGTAACGAATCGCAATCAATGCCTTCCGTTTTCTTTGGTGAAGGAAATACCCTATTAGATAGACAAAGATCGGATGTACAAGTAGCGGCCTCTCCTTGAAGCTTCCACGGTGTGAACTCATTGTGTCAGTGGCTTCGAGGCACACTGCCACGTGGCGCTGCATTCACCGTTATTTGCCTCTACTATTTGCGTGGAGGGAGTTGAGGTAGGTACTCTTTTTCCCGATACGACTCTTCAAAGTCTCCCGAGGTATTTATGAAGGGGGTGTGTGGGTGGGCAGGATATATAGAACAAAACACCATCGCGCCATGAGTCTTGTGGGAGGCAGGCGGGGGGGGGGGGAGGAGGAGGCAACTACCAGAGCCGCCCGGCGGAAACGACGCGAAACAATGAAATGTTTATGCTTCCATGTGGAGTTGAAGGAGGGAGGGAACAAAGGTGTGGAGGAGAGAATGGAGAGAGAGGGGCGGGGGGGGGCTCCCCCTTGGAGCTCATCGACCAGCAGCAATTGATATTCCACATTTTCCATTCACCACGGCCGAACGTTTAACACGAGCTGTTGAAGGAGAGTGAGAGGGCTAATGAAATATCATAATGCCTACCAGCCATTGTTACGCAACAACGTCGATCCTACAAGCTATAACAACGCTCAGAAAATACCTTCATTTACAAAATAGTGGTCTGAATTGCATTGGATAAAGGCCAAAGCATATAAACGTCCCACTACGCAGACATTCTGTTTATAAAAGAATATTTAACTCAACGAAAGTTCTGCGTCGCGGAAGCCAAAACCATCTCCACATTGCGTCCAATGGAAGCCGGCGTTCCTCAAGGTTCGATCTTAAGTCCGCTGTTATTTAATCTTTTCGTAAACGACATGGCACACACTCCAAACACAACATTACACATGTACGCCGATGACACTGCTATTACAGCAACGTCATGGCGCGGTGACACGACACTAATAAACTTAACACGCATCTAAAACTTATTCACAAATGTACACAAACATGGAAAATTCAAATCAACGCAGACAAAAGTACACATATACACTTTTCACGCAGACGTAAATTCGCAACACAAACATCACCACACATAAACAAAACTCGAATACCAAGAGCAAATACCCACAAATTCCTCGGTGTCTTGCTGGATAGCACATAACGTTCAATACCCACCTAAAATATTGCATACGCAAAGCAACAATAGTCAGACAAGCCATTCAGTCATTATCGACTCGTACTTCTCCACTGTCCAATAGCTGCAGAATTAAATTATTCCTAACAATTATTCGCCCAACATTACTGTATGGCTGCGAGATTTTTGCAAACTCCACTGCAATCTGAGATAAACTGGAATGTTTCCCAAATAAATCAATCCGCTTCCTCCTCAACCTTTCCCGCCTTACCCGAATGTCGGACGTTTTATCCGCTCACAAACTCCCTACAGCAAAGCAATTTATTTCCAAATTAGTTAATAATTTTAAGTCCGGGCTCGGGGCAACCAAAAACTCCTTATTAACAGCCATTTGGAATTACGATCCATCAATTCCAACCACATATAAACTGCCTCACCAAATAACTCGTCTCTGAGTCTTTCCTATGTCTATCTTTCTTGTAGGATTAGAAAAACTTGCCATGTATTTAAGGTTTTAATTAAATTGTTAATTTACTAATAAAAAAATGAAAAAATTTGCTACTTGCATTAAATGAAAAAAAAGATATAACAATAAAAACATTTTATAAAAAAATGATATATAATGCAAAAATGGAAAAAAATATATTAATCAAATGAAAAAATCAACTTAAAAAAAGTTAACATATGTTAAAAAAATGATTTATTAATTAAAAATTAATGTATTAGTTTAGTCTTACTGAAAAATCTATTTTAGCCTTAAGTTTCTGCTATCACAAACGACACACTACACACACAACACACACAATGGCGTAAAACATTTATTAAATTGTAAACTGGCTGGTTAGGGTGAGTTTGGCTCACTGGGACAGCGAAATAGGCGCGCGGAGAAATAATGATCTGCGCAGCATATATCATCACGTTTAACTGTGACACTATTATAGAGCCCTTTGTTTAAATGATATACCTTCATACACACGGAACCATTTATGAAACTAGTTCAATGGACTAAAGAGACATAAAAACTGAAAATTTATCATTCAATTTCTCTCCATAACAAGCATGACCTTTTTCTACGCCGAAAAAATGTTACCATTCTGTAAACCTAAGAGATGACTTAATGGGTATCTGTAATTATCTATTTAATAAAACCGGCATTCTAATTGCAAGTGATTGATGATCGACATCATTTCGCTCAACTGCTCAAAAGTAAATTTTTTCACACATCGATTCAATCACTTTGAACGAATCAACCGCGAACTACTAATCACAAATTAGAACCTCACTAGATTTCAAGGTCCAACAGAAACAGTAAATTAAAATAGATATTTTTTCGAACTGATAGGTATCACCCGCCATACGACAATAGAGGCAGCTTTCGGGGTAGTGTGTAGATGAAAGGGTAATTCGGTAACGCCTTCGGAATGAGAAATAAAATCCATCTTGGAATGGCATGTACCTCTAAAGGTGTAGGTAGATCTCGCGCCTCATAATTTGATGTACTTACGAGCAGAGATGGGAAGAGTAACGGAAAAAGCAACCGGACCATATTAAAGTTACTGCTCTTTAAAATTTACAAAAAATTACAATTACCAGTTACGATTTCAAAGATTTTCTAACTTCAGAATCAGAACCTTAATCAGAAGACGGGACAACTTAGTTGGCCACATTTTGAGGCATGAAGGCCTGCTGAATACAATCGTAGTAGGAGAAGTGGAAGGGAAGAAGGGCAAGGGACGGCCCCGAATGAGTTAAAATAGGACAAAGGGTTATAAAGGATGTAAAAGAGAAGATCTGCGTCGCTATGAAAAGGCTATCGGATAGGAGAGAGGAATGGAGAGCTGCGAAAAACCTGTCTCCGGTCAAAACATTTATTTCCATGATAACGATAGAATTTAAATTGAATCCATCAAACATTCCACTCATATATTCAAGGATGCAATTTATCACCTTTCATTTATGAGAAGATGAAGGTCTAGGATGTGCACTGCAAAAAGTATTCATGAATCACATGTATATCCAAAGATAATATGAGCAACGGGCGTGAATGATGTGCACAGAGGTTTCAAGTGGCCAATATTCTCATCAATATACCGTTGACAGTGGACTTCACGAAAATATAGCACCCGATAGCACCCAGACACTTCCAGTCGCCACATGATAAACAACTGATAAGACGAGAGCCAAAGTTCTGAAAGTGTATTCGATTGATACGACTTAAAATGTTTAAAACTCGAAGAGGGTATTTCGTATCGAGAGGAAAACGGGTTGTGCTCACAGTGAAGTCGCTCCCAAAACAGCCAATGTAGCCGTTCAATCAATGCTCGCAATCACATCTACATCTACATAATACCCTGCGAGCCACCTCTAGGGTGTTTGGCAGGGGGTGATCAATCACCAGCATGCATTTGGACTCCCACATGCACACCACACCGTCCAAAAAACGTATAATAACAAACTATACTACTATATGCTGTTAGAAATAGAATATAGAATAGAAATTCAGAAACATGCTTTAAGGTTTACATAGGTTAGTAGGCTACACTACAAGTCATGCAATCTATTTACGAGGTCTATTGCTGCCGTTATAATCTCTTATTGATCGTGGAAAAAATGACATTCGGAATCTGTCTGTTCTGCAATCTATCTCTCTTATTTTATTTATATGATCTGATCTTCCGTAGTACGTTGGCGTCCGCAAGATATGGTTAACTTCGTCAGAAAAGACACTGCTCTTGAATTTATCTAAAAGGTTTAGTCTATTTTTCAATCTACGGTCCGACAGAGATTCCCATCCGAGTTTTTGTAAGAGGTCAGTTACACTAACTAGACTATCGTAACGACCTTTCACATACCTGGCAGCTCTTCTTTGGACGCGTTCTAACTCTGTTATTAAGCCTTTTTCATGAGGGTCCCAAACACTGGCAGCGTATTCCAAATGTGGTCTAACGAGGGAAAAGTAGCTAATTTCTCTCACTTTGTCGTCGCACTTTCCTAATATTCTTTTAACAAAACCCATTTTACGATTAGCTGGACCGGTTATTTCTCGAATATGTTTGTTCCACGATAGAATGTTTGTTCAACAGTTCCATTAAAAGAATTCGTGAGAAAGAAAGATAAGCTGCGACGAATCAAACATTTTCGCATTCGGCGAATCTCTAGCAAGGTTAAAATTAGAAAGCGGGAAAGCATCCGCCCACTATTTGTGAGTTGGTGACGTCATTACAATTTTTGTTCATCAGCTCCAACAGGAGAAAGGTGTTCTTCCTGATGGAGTCAATAGAGGATTTGGTCGGGGGAAGGAATCGCTCGGCCGAGTGCAAAAACAGAGGAAGCCCAAGGAACATGAGTCCTCGCTCGAACCGAAGGACTCACTCATGTCAAGGTCTATCTTTGTATGCTCTCGCCCACTGCATTGCATTCAAACGGGTTCCTGAAGTCGCCACTCGCATCGCTGTCGACAAAAGCGATCCGAATGTCACGGGGAATTATGGCCTTTAAACGACATTTGCATTTTTGATGGTGTAATCCATCAAATTCTATTCCTTACGATTTTACGTACTATTACATGAAACTATGAAATACATTGAAAGTAAGGCAATTACATTTTCATTGGTGTATACGAAGCAATTTATTTAGAGACTACGTCAAGCTAATAGAAAATTTATTCATTTCCTTTTAGTTCATGATTAAAAAGTTGCTTTAAAAAAATTATTTTTACTTCGTATTGTTATTTTTATTATTTTTAGATACAAATAAAATCTACCCTTAATTTCAGATTCTTTCTTGAAACTTAATAAAAGAACTTTGAATGAAGGACTATTTCATGAAACTATTTAAGATGTACATACTTATCTAGTTTAAAACGCATAAAATTGAGTCATTTAGAATGAATTATTACACCCTTTTTCATCTAACTCATTGTTTCTAATAGCATCCGCATAGCATAAGGCATCCGCACCAAACAGAGGAGAAAGTATTCTTGATTTATTAGCGACAAATATACCTCATCAGGTAATAAACGTTAGCACCGTCGAAGGAATAAGTGACCGTAGGGTAGTAACTGCAATCATCATGTTTCCTGTCACCAAGTTCCACTAAGTATCGCCATCCAGCCTTCAGTTGTTCGCAATATTGTTCTACCTAGGTTGAAGCATAAATACTCAGGGTCTTAAGATACATATGGCTACGGAAACTAAAATTTTTTTCTCAAATGACAGTGGGACATTCTCTCGTACGTTAGTCGTACTAACGATACCATTCAACACAACCTTTCCACGTAAGCATACGGCAACATGACGTCTAGTTTTAAATAATTACTCTCTGGAGAGATATGCATTTCGGTGATTGATTGTGTTCTTGGCTTGATTCCGCGTCAAATTCTTGTGCTGAAAGCGTGCAGACAAGGCGAATGTGCCAGCTCGTGTCTTCTAGGCGCCTTCTTGCTACGCACCGGTTTTGGACGGCCGGTAAAATATCGAAAAACACTGAACAAGGTGTGGTTGACGTCCAGTGGAGCACGAATGCAAATGACGCAGCACTGCGCTGGTGTACATAACTTCGCCGTGGCTGCGTACAAAGTCACTTTTGAAGTGCAGTTCTTTGAAAAACGCTCATCGCGGAATAACGACGACTAAGAATAGGGTTTTTCTCTCCGAGAGTGGCTCGTGGTAAGCTCGAAATCCGTCTCCTGTTCCTCAATGTGGACTTGCCACCACTTAACCACGGCTTCTTCGCTCAACCCAGGCGTCTGAAGATTCGCAATGGAAGAAAATGGTGGCACTGATAGCATGTGTGACCGGAAATCCGAGTTTGAATCCCGGCTAACTCTAAGATTTTTTAACAGTGAATTTCATCTTTGGTGGATGCGCCTCACAAGGGGCGTGCCGATTTCAACGCGAAGGGAAGTGCGCCTACAAAGAATCGTCCTTCATTTATTAAAGTCCTTTGTTGTTCGGGGAAAAAGTGGATTCCTATGTCTATCTTTTGGACAAAATATCTCTCTTAATTTAACCTTTTTATGGGACAAGGAAATGTAGGTTCTAAAATGATGCTCTCTGTGTTGCTGTGGAAGATGTTTAATCTCAATTGCTCAAGCAAGCCCAGCGTGCAGCCGCAGTCTCTCTAGCAGCTCCCAACCTAATTCGTTCTAACACTGTGTAATGCTTTCTGTACGCCAGTGGCACTTTTTGACGAATCACGTGGTTTTCCTTTGTATTTTATTGAGTTCACGGGTTAAGTCTTTCTGTCCCGATTCCAATATATTCGCTCCATGTTACGGTGTTTCCTGGCGAGTGCGAAATTGTTGACTGAAGGAGGAAGAATTTTATTGTCCATTCTCTTAATCGAAGTTTTTCCATTAGTGCCATTTTGGGCGCAGCGGACGACCTAATTGTTTTTTTTATACAAAGGCAACGGCTACGAAAGTTTAAACAATCTTTATTTGTTCTTTAATATTTTTTTGTCGTAGCAAGAGGAGCAGGGTAAAGATTGGATCTTGGACGGGAACATTCTGTGTGTGTGTGTGTGTGTAATATTCGCAGCGCTCAAGTGTCCGCAGCTAAGGGCTTTCCTTCTCGCCTGCGGATGAAATCTGTGCGGTGCGAAGACCGCCAACGCCGCTAGGCAGGCAGCTGCCGCCGCTGCTGATCACATTCGCGAAGACGTAGAGGCGCTGTCTTTGGCTGCGCCGCCTCCTCCCCCTACCCTCCGTGGTCACCTCCTCCTCCAACTTGACCTTCTTCGGGGGCCACCGTTGGTTATTTTATCAGGTGTTTAGGGGAGTTTGTTGATCCGATTCTCACTTTTGGGAGAGGGTATTGGGAAGGGCAAATAGAACCTGACCACGCCACGTCTTTAATTTTATTACCGCGTTTTCATAAAGGCACTTTATTGTTTGTTTCTTGGTTTGTCCTTCCGGGAAAATCTTGCAGCTCAACTGTAACCCACGTAGTTCAACGATTAGCTATAGACTCCAAATTATCAGTGCATATCAGGGCCTCATGACAATGCATTCTTACGCTATATCTGTTTTTTTCAGAGGCAGTAAAATCCGTCATTTTTACTGTAAATATTTTTATTGTTCGCTCAGCTATAGTACATATTTTTATGACTTAGAGCCGTCGCAGGGGTTCGGTAGCCCCCCGAATGATGCGTCCCACTGCAGATGACTCTGAAGATAAAACACGTTCGAATAGTGGCGGAGTTGTTATGTTTTAGTGGCTCATCCATTGTTTTAGGTTTTTCTCTTTCGCACTTCTTGGTATCGACGGTTTTGGTTGCCTGACATGCCCCTCTTTGATAACGTGAGATTGAGAAAATAAAATTACAAAAAGCAAAAAATTAATAGAAAAGATAAGAAAAAAGGTAATAAAAAGAGGAACGTATTATGATAAATAAGCAGAATTAGTTATAAACTGACGTAATCATTCGAACTAAAATGAAGAAAATTGACTACCTACCTGCGGTGGCCCAAGGTCATGTGTCTGTCGTCAGCTAATCTCTTCACACCTACGTTGGAACTTCTTCTCTTTCGCATCCTTCGAATAATAATTTCGTTCGAGGTCTTCCGTTCATCCCTTCCACCTTTCCTAATATTCACGTCTCACCCTCGTGTCTCATGCCGAGTCTTCTCTGTTTCTCTTTCTCCTGTTGTGTTCAATTCCATCCCTTGATCAAAGATTGCTCCTTCGCGATCAAATGATCCAGATATCTTGATCTCTTATCCAATCCTTGAAAAGTGGTTGGCAAATTTCGTGCTTTTTTTAAATGTTGCGCCTACGAGCGCGTGATTGAATGGGGAAGATTCATTATCGTCGTGATCTGTCTTTCTTCTTCTTCCATCACGAGAATAGTGCACTGATGAATTGCGAATTTGGGTCTCTATGAACACGACTCCATTTTTCCTGCGCATAAAACAGGGTGACAATTGCACATCGACAGTGCGCCAGGCGCTTTAAAGCAGCGCCCCCACGGATGGTGGTCACGCGTTGAACTACCGAGCCTCTTTCGCGTGCAAACGACAAGTGGATCAGGTGGTAGAAGTGGCGGAAGGATGAGGGCGATGGGAGCGATTGGATAACGTAATAAAGACCACGAGTCGACATGTTAATCTCTCCAGTCTCTTTGGAGGCAGATTCACTCCAAAAATTCCCGTTTGAAATCTCACGAATAAAAAGCTTTGACCATAGAGTGATGAGATATTATTCTCATTTATAATAAATTAGTTCCTCATCAGCAATAATTACCTTAATCATAAATCCTAATGATTCGCTAATTCTATGAGCGCTCAGAAATCACGTCGTGTAGCGCGGTTAGCGGACGGGCCCTGGTCATTTGGGTGAGTTGCATTGTACCAGACGCACAGACCACTAAACACTAACTCACGCAGGGTGTAAATTCATCCTCCTCTCCTATCTAAAGGGTGATTCAGTGAAATGATTTTGGGTATTCACGGATTACCCTAAAAATTTCCTCTATTTTTACTTTGATCTTTTCGAGCGACCCGGAGAACCTAACTATGCGAGTACCTACTTCTGGAGCAATAAAAGGATATGTTGGTATTTTGCCCTACGTATAGGTGTAGGCTGTAGTTTTTCCACCGAAAAAAAAAAAAAAAACTTTCATAAGTGTAGGTGTGGTGGGTGCGACTCACTCACTCACCTGCTGTCAAATGCCTCCATCGCCCACCGTCTCGTGTCCCTCCTGTTGAGGCCAATATTTTAGCCGACTGTGGTAATTATTGAACTTGGCCTTTTTTTAGATATTGCCCCTTTTCTCGTCAATAAAAAATATCAAAATTTACACAATTTTATATTTTTTGAACCGAAATTTATATTATGCCCTCACCATTCAGTGGAAGTAATTGGCGATCTGTCAAGGTTTAGGAAAATTAAAATCGGCCAATTTGCAATGATTCATTGACCTGTAAAATTTGTATTATTCTGATAAATATCCCAATTGATGACCTCTTTCGTGAATTTGTATGAAATGGCCCTGAGGATGACAAATTGGAAGGAAAACTTGGAATTCAACGATCTTGAAGTTCCTCGATGCATGGACCAGTGAGTTGACCGCATTATACGGTTTTGGGTATAGAATTTGCAGTCGCTGACGTCAGTGAATAATAAATTATGGTCCATCCATTTGGGATGTGATAATTTTGGGAATGGCGAATGCATCCCCTTTTGGATGCGATTGTGTAGGTATAACTGGAAGCGATGACTGCGCAATTTTTTAAATCCCGCTCTGGGAAACTTCTTTTGCCTTCATTCGCCCCACCCACTCCTGCGAAAATGCAAATGGTGGTCGGATTGGATCCCATTCACGGGGAGCACAAATTAGCATACAAATGCTGCGGGGTCACGCTGGAACAGAAAAATTGCATTTCCTCGAAATTGGAAAGAAACTGGATTTAAATGGTGGTCTGCTTGCTTGCGTTGGAATGGGAAAAGAAGTGAAGGGTGACCACGGCCCGCGTGTGCTTCAATTGAGAGACCTTCTACTTGTACTACCTCGCTTTCTTTCGACTCTCCGCTGGACGTGAGCTTCTTTCCTTTTCGCTCTCTCGTTTTGCGATGAAGCTCCTTTCCTCTCATTGCTGGATAATGATCTCGGCGAAGAGTATTACTTTAGTTTAATGGACCATATCTATTTTGTAAAGTAGCTGACGATTTGACGTATTTTTAGTGTTTTTTCATTTGTAAGTTTGATACGTTTGTGTTTCACTGGCTTGATTACCGAAGTAAAGAAATGCATATATTTTTGCTTCCATAGTTCCCATGTAAGTTCGTGGAAATTATTTTTGTCAGCCTATTGTGTCAACTCTTAAGCGGAGCATTTTTTTTTAAGTTAAAATTTTTAGTCCTTTCCCAACCTCGTTGATTAAAATCCCAGTATGAAATTTAGTTAGACATAGTATTTGAGGAATTAACTTCAACTTAACTCACTAAACTAAATTAAATGTGGTAAATATCAAAAATTTAACTGAAGTATTTTCATTCATGGTCTCATGCTCATCAATAACCATTATCACTGGAGGACAATGTCACGCGTGGTAGTATTTATTGGTGAGGTATTTGATTTCAAACTCGTTTTGAAGACGGCGGACATCTTGGCACTTGGCGTCTCGATTTGAGTTGGGACTCGAGTGATATCAACGCGTTGGTATTACGTGGCAACCGAGTTGAGTTTTAGTTGGAATAAAGACTTGAGTAACGTTATGGACTAACGTTCTAACGCAGCCCTAAGCCAATGGATGGTGGGTTTAATTTAGATCTTTAAAAATAACATTTCAAACGTACTATATGCGTGATGTGCTGTTTTAAAATTTTGTTTTTCTAAACTTGTTTTGGTTTATCTGCCGCCTGATGATGGTTTACAAAGCAAAGCAAACTGTTGGCAATTTTGCTATAATTTGGCCAAAACCTAAAGAAATTTGTAAAATAAATGTGACGAAAAGAGCCGTGGAAGTCAAGGAGAGGGGCGTGTAAGTTGTTCCCTCTGGCGTCGCGACGCTGTGTCATGCAGTACATGTGTATGTACTTACGTGCACGAACACTTTCCCCATTCTTTCGCATATCTCCCCACCCACTCATACTTCCGTGTCCTCATCGTCTGTTTTTGCAATCGGTCCATATTCTCTCATCTGCGTCCCCTGCTCTCCATCGATCAGCATTGCACCGGTTTTTTTATTTTTATTTTCCTGTTCATGTATTTTGTTTATGTATTGATGGTTCAATTATTTATTTCACCCAATGTGGAAAGCTTTGGGGAATTGGGTTGGTGTGGTGGCTAGAGTGTTGGCTTCCCAGCCTGTGGGCTCGGGTTCAAATCCCGACGGTGCCAGAGGATTTTCAGAGATTGCCCGATCCCTGCTTGAATGTTGTGTGGAAGACATTTCAAGCGCAACACTTCGTCCGTCGGATGGGACGTTAAGCCGTGGTCCCCTTGGTGCCTCTCGTTAAGAGCAGGCTAATGCCGACGCCAGGTTTCTCTCCCCCCTTCCTTCCATACCCTTCCCTCACGGCGCAAATGACCTCAGCTGTCGGTCGTCTCCTTCAAATGCCATTCGAGGAAAGCTTTGCCGTGCCGTGTGCCGTTTTGGGGCGTTTGGCATGAATTAATACATTTTGCTATTTTTGAAAAGTGAGTTATACGTTTCTTCTCTTTTCGTTGTTTCGGACGAATTGAAGAGCACCGAACTGTGCGATTGAAAACAGAAACTGACGCCAAATCGTGCGATCAATAATTATGAAAATATTTTTTAACGTTTTCAACGGAGAATTACAGCAAATCGCTCTCTTAGAAACAGAGCATTAAAAATATGGCATACTTGTGGTGAGGCATGGACGATGACAGCGGCGGAGAAAACAAGGATGGAAGCTGTGGAAATGTGGTGTTGCAGAAGAGTGATGAACATCAATCGAATAGATTTTGCGGGAGAGCTGAGGATAGTGGGAGAGAAGTGTGTTGAAATCCTTGCGTAGAGTTCGGGAAAATCAAATGGGCTTCATCACGAGACGCGAGGGTGGACTAATAATTATCTTTTGAGGACAGGTGGAAGGGAAGTGGGAGGGAGGCCACGCCACGCTGGGGGGAGGGGGGTGATGCACAGAGCAGAAGGTGATGTTAACATGAAGAGTGATGTGTTGATGGTCTGAGGCGTTACTTTATGGAAGTTGCTCATGATGAATGAAAAATTTTTACCTTGTTTTTCCACATATACTTTATTAACACGCGACCATGGTTTCGACGCACTGCGTCATCATCTGGCATCTGCGTCATCATCATCGCCAGATGATGACGCAGTGCGTCGAAACCATGGTCGCGTGTTAATAAAGTATATGTGGAAAAACAAAGTAAACATTTTTCATTCAAGAGTGTTGTGTGCGTTCGATGATTGGCCGATGGGAGAATGGAGAGGAGGAGGATTACCGATGACACTACGAAAAGACAAACCAAATCCTACCGTGAAAAATTAAGTTTCTAATGTTTTATCTATTATACCTAGGTTACATAGGGAGTGAGTAAGATGAAACTAGGACCAGATGTGAACATGATCAAAGAGAAGGACAGACCAAACCATGACGAGGACAAGCATATCAGCTTGAGTCGTAAGTGGTGATGCTGGACATACGGGGTGTCATCTCGGAATCAAAACATACTTGATCACACAAGTCCATGATAATCGCTTGTGTGCTAATCACTTTTTAAAGTTTAAGGATCGCGCTAATTTTAGGTTTACGGGCGATCCAAAACAATTCTTTTGCCGGGATATGCATCGAGGTTTATTGGCTAATTAGAGTGCACCGAGTATTGGCAATATTTTGATAAGTTTATACTTTTTTCCGTAGTTGGAGCCGGCAGTAGCGGCATTTTAATATAACTAACGTGATTTTATTTCAATTACGGTGTTCACGTGCTTAAAACCTCAAGAATTAACACGCTTACATGCTCAAAATCTATTTTATCATGTTTCTTATGGAACATTTTGTCAGTGTTTTTTAAATGAAATATGGCATTCTTACTGTAATAGATATTATTCATAGGCGTAGGCAAATGTCGTCATTATGGCCAAGGTAGAAATGTGGGCTTAAAATGCGAATTTGGGACATTTTACCAAGGAAGGCCTACTTTTTATGGCCGTGAGATGATGAGGTGGTTGTTTATGTTGATCAGTTACTTAATCCTCCATTCCCAACACCAATCTGCTTAATTACTGATTCCTTATCATTGCGATATTCTTGGGAATATTTCTCGGGCCCTGCAGCTGCGTAACTGCTGGCCATCAGTGAGTGACCACAGTGGATCGAAGGTCATGAGGAGTTGGATTAGATGACGGCGTCGCCAAGCGCTCGTCCATTGTTCTCGGGCGATGCTTACACATGCATGGATTGGACACGCGTGCAATGAGGGAGCCATTGTCGCTCGATTTTGTCTCGGATCATCACTTCGAACGGAACTTCTTGTCTTGCGGGAAGTGATGATCGCATATCCGGCCAAATAGTCCCAGCACACGCGATTAGCCGCTCATCCCCCTCTCGGCCCTTCAAAAAACGCACGCGCACACGAATGTGTGCTTACAACGCGATCACGCTTCAATTCAAACACGCTTACATTACGATAGTAGTGTAGAGGGTTCTCAAATCGGTCACCAGATGGGTTGACTTTATCCCACGCATTCAAGAGGACTGCATTTTTTCAACGTCCGATGGGCCATGAGTTAAAGACAAAGTGGTCGATTAAAAGCTATTTCATCGCTAAATATTAAGTGAACTTTTAGTTACTTTTCGACATGATTGCATTGGCGATTGAGGCATCGGTCGTGACTGTGGACACGGGTTTTACTATGCCTAAATCTTCATAGATCGGTGGCGCCAATGACTTTCAATTGATATTACGGTTGTACCGTTGAAGATCCATTTTAAAACGTAGCAGTTTTAACGGCATAATGTGCAGTCATCTAGGATGTAAACAAGTGAGTGATAATTCCTTCCTTGAGTGACAATTGGCGTGAAATTTTGTCTTCCCATAGCCTTTCGCAATCAACAAGGCTGTATAAAGAAACACTGTACGTATTATGAAGGGCATGTCTTTTTTTTAGATTAATTTTCGAGTTGTAAATGAAAGGGGTGCTCTCGTTAGGTACTGCCTTGGTGTTCACTCAGAGCGACAGTTCTCCACTGCTCCGGCGAGGGAGAGGCTAAGAGAGAGAGGGAGAGGGTTTGAAGGGGGTTGGGGTGGGTGGGGAAAGGGTTCCATATCTCCTCTTGCAATTTCCATTGTCGGGCAAGAGCAGCGCGGGTATTTCCCACGGTGCCTCGATAGTTGTCGTGGAAGGCGGCGAACTTGTGTTGTGAAAATGTTGAGAAAAGACGCAACCATAGAGGATTGTGAAGAGGGCATTAGTGCTGAGAAAAGCACCATAGGACGCGCAAAATTTGCTCTTTTTCATTTTTGCAATTATTTTACAATTATTTCAATGCGTTCGACGCGTTTCGGCTCAGTAGAGCAATCGTTTTTATTCGGAGGAGGACAGTGGCCATGTTCTCACCTCATGTACTCTACTCATGTGTAGCAAAAGGACTTCCTCCTCTTTTTCTCCTCTAACCTCGCCATTTCCATTTAATCTTTGGCATCGCCTCCCTTCTCACAAAAGTTTTTCGAATTAAGTCACTGAAGTTTCGTCGGTGTGCTTTACAGCAATGAACATTGCTGTGTGAACTTTGGCAAATATGTCGTCTATCATGTACAAATGGAGGCATCGGCGAACGTCGTCAGAATGAGAAAGAAAGAAATCGTTTGTTTTGGTGAGAGCGTGGTTGGAGAATTGTGGTTGCGAGCGAGCGAGTAGCTTGTATGCATCAATCACGGGCAGCGAGGCGGCGTGACAGGTGGCACGGCCGGTTATATCGAAGCAGCGTACGACGATTTCCGCGTCATTTGAAATGCCCACGGCAGATAATGAGGTCTGCATCTTTCGTGCAACTGGAATTTTATAATGCTGATGAAAGGTAGCTATTGAAATTGCACCTCAGCAGAAAACCTGTACTAGGAAAATGTTTACTATGTGCAGTAGTTTCCGTAACTCTTCACTCAACTTAGAGCTGCAAATATCAACGCTCTAGTGACCAAAAGGACGTGAACACTAGCCGAAACTTCGATCAGCAATTTGCATCTATCATGATGGTCTTAAGTCAATAATACTTTTGACCGGTTTATCCTCATCATTCTTCGGAATCACCACATTACTTACGCTTCCGCGCTTGATTTCTCTGCTGCTGTCAACTTCCGTGCCTCGCTCCCGTGAAGAAACGTTGCTTGCGTGAATTATTAATTACGTTAATCAACTATCTTATATGAAATTAAATACTAACGTACATAAACTCATGAGAATTGAGAAAAAAAAGAATCACTGTGAAAAATTCGTCGCTCTGCGAAGGAAGAGGGAATCTTACGAATACGTACTCTCCTTGATTGAATGGCCAAAATGGTGCATCTACTTCCTCGAATCATACCCTTATCGTCATCAAGCTGTATAAAGGCGATGATTTAGCTAGGGAGGAGTCATGTGGCATCATCGTGTGGTCAGTAGCGCTTCCTGGAGGTCTTCAAATGCACGTGATTCCCCCACCAACACGAGAGGCACCACTTTTTCATTAACGGGCACTTGCAACGAAGCCAAACGATACGTAGGAATTCAACGATTGCGCCGTGTAGGTAATGCAAACCTTAAGAAGCGAACACGCCGTGCTATCCAAAGTGCAAGAGACGGGAAGCTGTAGAAAGCGAGTCGTAGTGGAGTAAAAAATTTTAATTTTATAAATAAGTAATCCATGTATGTATTTCTCACTGCCACTCTACATGCACGACAACTGCACCCCCACCCAGGCCTTCCTTACGTGTTGAAGTTGATCGCTATGGCAGCATCTCAACAATGCCATCTCGCTGCTGTTATCTACAGAGAAGTGTCGTATGAATGCCTCTGTACCTTGGTGACGGCAGAGGTAGAAGGACAAAGAAATGCACGAGCATCGATTTAATCTCCTCTTCTTCGTTTGAAGATTAATTCAGTATTTGTCTTATCATGGATCCATGTCTTATCATAGTAAATAAATTGTGAAAATTCAAGTTGTACGTATATTGTTCGCCTGTGTAGTTTCAATCAGCAATTTCCGCATGAGATATATCTATATATATCGATTCCTAATGCGTCCAAAGAGGGAATGAAACGGAGAGAGAGGTCCGCTCCCAGTGAACCATATGTCATGCGTTTATCGAAGGAAGGCTTGAGGCACCAGGTGGCGACACGGGATGCGGAATGTTATTCAAATATGAATTACCTATTAGCCTATTTTCATTCGATTTTTCTAATATACTTTAATGGAAATCAGCCAATAGTGGGGCGGAAACTCAGCAAGAAGGGTAGATATTAAACGAAAACGTTATATTTGTGAAAAAATGAGACATTTAACGCATTTAAACATGCGTACAATAAAAGGGTAATTTTCATGCACGAATATACTGGTAAATGTTCAAAACACCGATGAGAAATTGAGATTAAATGTTACTGGAAGAAAGTGAATCCAAAACAAGAATGTGGGCAATGTAACACAAGTTGAAAAAGCGCAAATATCGTCAATTCATATCTAAACTACATTATTAGATCCAATGATTCTAAAACAGAGAACAAATTTATGGTGAAAAGATAAATTTAACATCAAAGATGCTCATGTACACACCAATAATTCAAATGCAGGTGTTCAATTTTTAACGTTAGTCAATGCGAAAATTCTACACAGATTTGGTATAAATTCCGCGTATAATTCCGCGTAAATGGCACACATTTACGCGGAAATCGCTCATTATCTCAGAATGCATTATCCCTTATCTCATTAGTCACTACTTTTTAGTATTTTATTCCCTATTTATTTTGTTTTTGTAACTTATCCAAGTGTAAGCTTATTAACTCTACCAAAAATTTCAATTCCACACCTTGCACTATCAACTGTGCCGTTAGGGCACCCGGTTATAATATAACTTCCAACCGCATTGACACAATTTTAATAGTTGAGCAGATTCCGTGTTCCATGAATAGGGTCCCCATCGCGATTAAACAACACGAGTGAACGGAGAGCAAACTCAAAATGTGTTCATGAGCGAGCGCAACTCACTAGTTGCTGAAGATGAAAGACACTCAATACGCACGCTCGATGAAGGCTGAATAATGTTCCAAGCACGTCGTACCATGCAAGTGGAACAGGTGAAGAATATCGCCTGGAAGTGAAACCGTCAAATGATATTGCCTATCATCGCTGATCCACAGTCATGCCCAAGATTGGTTCGACACTCCACTCTATTCTCACAGCAGTTTATCTTTCCACGCCTACGTATTTCTTCTCTTTCATTTCTTCTTTACTGTTCCATGTATTTTGTTTGGTGTCTAACTTAAATACGAAATCAAGGCTTTCCTTCTCACTCGACCTTAAAATAATTCATACGAATGAACGTAGATATTTCACATGAAGAAGGGCCGGGGTGTTTTTATTACCCCACCGAAAATGCGAATTTCGAAGAGGCAATGATCAATACGAAGCGAATAATAGAGTGAAGGATTCTCCATGAGGCCAAATAAATCTTTTGCGCGATTGGCCTTCTCTCTGTCCACGTCCAATGTGTTGGGAACTGAGAGAAGCAGCGGAGGACGAAGAAGAGTGAGGGCTCGCAGGATCATCTCGGGTGAAAGTGTCGCAGGCCCACGGTGGGCGTGGTCTCGCTCCGAATAAAAAAAGAAGACTCTTTCCTTCTGCTCTGCGCTACGACGGCGGAGAGTAGGAAGCCGCTCCCCTTCTTAGTGTAGTATTTCTCAAGAGAGATTTGGAGGGAGGCCGTGTGGTCCCCAGGGAGATACGTAGCGAGGCCAGCTGGCGTGGGAGGGAGGGACTCCCAGTTACGGCGAAGAGCGACCCAGTTGCACGGAAAGAGCGATGGCGAGAGAACAAAAGCTCAAATTCCCTCTCACATATCTCCCTCTCTCGTACGCTCCACGTTTTCAGTTAGCCATCGTCCTTGTGTGTTGTCTGCTCTACGTAATTTCCCATTGCGTTTTCTATTTTCTATTTTACTTGGCATCAGGGGCCTGTGCATGGCTTTTTTAGTTGTTTTTGAGCGAGAAAACGGTGATATTTGGTCATGTTGTGGCTCGTGTAAGGGGTTGTTGGCCTCCTCCCCTGAAGTCAGAAAAACTTTTTAGCGTTTAGGCTCACAACTCAAAACTATCGAAGTAGGCACCTCCCTCTACATCTCTTATTACATCTGTATTCTATTTGTTTTTAATTTAAGCGTGAAATATCTTCAAATTTTCTTATTGCAATGATCATGTCCCATCCTGCGAAAATATCTTCTATGTACGTTATCGTTTTGTCAATAATAGATATGAAAAAGGAAGGGAAATGATTTTTATGATTATTATTGGTCCATTGAATGCATATCATCTTGTCCCGTGTAATTCACAGGGGCTGCACGGGTTCGCCCGATTGCAAATAGCGGCTGGTCGATCGAGAGCCTTCCTCGAGGTCCATCTCTCGATGACGGGGTCACGTCACCCCGTAAATCTGAGTTTTGGAGGGTCGTGTCTCGGAGGGACGGTGGTAGTGTCACTCTAAGACGGGGTTTGGGGGATGCTGAGGCAAATCCCGTCCCCGTCTCGAACAGGTACCAGTTGCTGTCGGATGGAAACTCCGAGGTGCCTGACGTGCCTACTCCTACCCCGAAACCGGCACCTAGGAAGGGGCGTCAGAGTGGGAAGGGGGGGATCATAGTGTTAGGGAGTAGCAATGTCCGTCGTGTGATGGTCCCGTTACGGGAGAGGGCAGACCGCGAGGGTGTAAGCGACCGTGTAACGTCATGGTGCATCCCTGGTGGCGGTGTTCCTCAGGTGACGCAGGCGGTTGGTGCGGCGGTACGGGGCACGAAGTGCTCCAGACTGCGGGTCGTGGCTCATGTCGGCGTCAATGATGCCACCTTCCGTGGATCTGAGGAAATTCTAGATTCCCTCCGGGATCTGAATTCCGAAGTGAAGCGGGTGGGTGGGACCATTGGAGTCGGCATTGAGCTTTCGATTTGTAGTCTTGTCCCGAGGATCGATCGTGGTTCTCTGGTTTGGAGCCGAGTGGAAGGCATAAACCAGAGGCTGCGTCGTTTCTGCACGGACATCGGAGCCTCCTTCGTGGACCTTAGGCCGGCAATCCGATCTTGTAGGATCCCTCTGAACCGTTCGGGAGTCCATTACACGGCCGAGTCGGCTAGTCGTGTAGCGAGTAGCATATTTGAGCACTGTAGGTCTTTTTTAGAGTAGAGAGTAGGGCAGAGTGTAGATATATTAGTGGGTTGAAAAATAAAGGGGTAAGTTCAAAACTTTTCACAGACAAAGATTCTTCCAGAAATGAGAATAGAGAAGTAGAGAGAAAAATCAGCGTTTCAGGTATTACATTTAAGCACGAGAAGCGTCAGTCGAGCAACACGTTCAAAGGCAGTCAAGGCTCAAGTCATTTTGATAGTGTGTCAATAAGACATGCATTTCCATTTATCAGCGGTATAGAGCCTGTGAATAGTCTATTCGACAAAAGCAAATCAGAATTATTCCCGAATCGCAATAATACTAGTTCCGAAGTTTTAATCGTGGCTGTGGTTAATTGCCGTAGTTTAAGAAATAAGATTCCCGAATTCCACCATTTAATACATAGTACGAAGTGTAACGTCATTTTTGGAACAGAAAGTTGGCTAACAGATGATGATTCAGACAATGAGATCTTCCCAAAATCGTTCACTGTTTATCGGAAAGATAGAATTAATCGAGTTGGGGGCGGAGTTTTTATAGCTGTAAAGAATTCAATCGTCAGCCAAGCGATAGCCGTAACTGAGACCAGCGTTGAATCTGTGTGGTGTTTAATTAAATGTCCAAAATTCAAAACTATTTTATTATGTTCGTATTACAGACCACCTAACTCAGATATAACGTCAATGTTGGATTTTCAAAATCAAATAAACAGCGTAGCATCCAAGTATCCTGAAAGAAACTTGATTGTGGGTGGAGATTTCAACGTACCTTCTATAGATTGGGAGACTTATAGCTTCATTCCTGGTGGGAGGGATAAAGTGATCTGCGAGGCTTTATTACACACTTTCACATCTAATTCATTGTTTCAAATAGCATCCGCACCGAACAGAGGAGAAAATATTCTTGATTTATTAGCGACAAATATACCACATCAGGTAATAAACGTTGGCACTGTCGAAGGAATAAGTGACCATAGGGTAGTAACTGCAAAGTTTTCTCTAAATACCGCTGTAAACTTTAAAAAAGAGCGTAAAGTTTTCATTTTTAAAAGAGCTAATTTTGATGGGTTTAAGAGTCATATGAAAAATGCTTTCCCCGAGTTTCAAGAATCAGTATTAAAGTTAAATGTAGAGAATACTTGGAAAGCTTTTCTTTCGCTCGTAACTTCGGGAATAAATAGCTACATCCCTAGTAAAATAGTAAAAGAAGGCAGCGAACCGAGATGGTACGACGCGGAAGTGAGAAAATCATTGAGGCGACAGAGAGCGTGTCATGCTAAAATGAAAAAAGTCAGCACGGATTTATCCGCTAATGAACGCGAGCTAATAATTAAAAAATATAGGATGACTAAAGCCGCCACGAAGGAAGCGTTCAGGAATGCGTTCACGAATTTTAAAAGAAAAACACTAGTAGAGCAGTTACAGGATAACCCAAAAGCATTTTGGTCATATGTTAGGGAAGTTCAAGGTAAACGATCTACCGTATGTTCGCTGAGAAACGACAATGGAGATGTGTTGACAAGCAGTTACGATAAAGCCAATTTATTAAATTCCTACTTTAAGAGCGTGTTCACGGAGCCTTCCGAAAACTCACCCGAGACCGATGACAATCCCTGTATTCATAAGATGCCAGCTATTGACATTAGTACGCTCGGAATAGAAAATATATTGAAATCGCTTAGTCCAAATAAATCACCTGGTCCAGACGAAATCCCTTCTCGCGTATATAAAGAACTAGCCTCAGAACTTGCCCCCTACTTGCAGTTAATATTCAGTAAATCCATCAAGCAACACGAAGTACCTAATGACTGGAAAATCGCTAATGTAACGCCTATATTTAAAAGTGGAGACAAGGAACAGCCATCTAATTACAGGCCGATATCTTTAACGTCCATCTCTTGCAAAGTCCTTGAACACATCGTAGTCAGCTCGGTAATGAAACACCTAGACGCGCAAAACTTATTAATGGGAAATCAACATGGATTCAGGAAAAGCAGATCGTGCGAAACTCAGTTAGCGCTTTTCGCCCACGATATTTTAGTCTCCGGGGAAGACAACATTCCAGTAGACGCGATTTTTCTTGATTTCAAAAAGGCATTTGATAAAGTACCCCACGGAAAGTTAATAATAAAACTGAAATCTTATGGTCTAGACGAAGATGTCATTTCCTGGATTAGAGAATTTTTGAGCGACCGCGTCCAAAGAGTAGTATTAGACGGTGCAGTCTCCAATGAGGTTAGAGTGACTTCTGGCGTTCCTCAGGGTAGTGTCATTGGCCCACTCCTATTCCTTCTTTATATAAACGACATTGGCGAAGTAGTGCAGAGTAAGTTACGATTATTTGCAGACGACGCTGTAGTTTACAGAGAAATTCGTTCCAGCAAAGATATAGATGAACTAACGAATGACCTTGCTGCTATCCAAGCTTGGTGCGATGCTTGGCAGTTAGAACTAAATTTGGAAAAATGCGTCGTAATGAATTTCTGGAAGAAGAATAACTCCCTACAGCGTAACTATGTCATTCGGGGCGCGCAGTTAAAGGCAGTTGAATCTGTGAAATATCTAGGGGTTAGACTCAATAATGATCTATCGTGGAATAAACATATTCGAGAAATAACCGGTCAAGCTAATCGTAAAATGGGTTTTGTTAAAAGAATATTAGGAAAGTGCGACGACAAAGTGAGAGAAATTAGCTACTTTTCCCTCGTTAGACCACATTTGGAATACGCTGCCAGTGTTTGGGACCCTCATGAAAAAGGCTTAATAACAGAGTTAGAACGCGTGCAAAGAAGAGCTGCCAGGTATATGAAAGGTCGTTACGATAGTCTTGTTAGTGTAACTGACCTCTTACATAAACTCGGATGGGAATCTCTGTCGGACCGTAGATTGAAAAATAGACTAAACCTTTTAGATAAATTCAAGAGCAGTGTCTTTTCTGACGAAGTTAACCATATCTTGCGGACGCCAACGTACTACGGAAGATCAGATCATATAAATAAAATAAGAGAGATAGATTGCAGAACAGACAGATTCCGAATGTCATTTTTTCCACGATCAATAAGAGATTATAACGGCAGCAATAGAGCGCGTAAATAGATTGCATGACTTGTAGTGTAGCCTACTAACCTATGTAAAACTTACTGCATGTTTCTGAATTTCTATTCTATTCTATATTCTATTTCTAACAGCATATAGTAGTATAGTTTGTTATTATACGGGACGTTTCTTGGACGGTGTGGTGTGCATGTGGGAGTCCAAATGCATGCTGGTGATTGATCACCCCCTGCCAAACACCCTAGAGGTGGCTCGCAGGGTAATTTGTAGATGTAGATGTAGATTCCTCTTATTTTTTAATAAATCATTATTTATCAATTGCTAAAAGCCGTCATTAATTGCAAGATATTTGTAACGCTGTGCCCGATGCGCCCTATGTGAGGAAATGGAAAGGAAAGCCCCATCGCGAAGCGCAGAGAGAAAAAGTTGAACGCAGTGTAGTTTCTCGTCCCAGGGAGTAATATTTGACGGAAAGCCAGAGAAGGCTGGAAAGGGCGACTGTCCATATTTTTCATACTGTTGATCGTGGTACAGTTGGCAACATGGCCTTTCTCCCTCTCCTTGGGCCTTTTCCTATGAGGAATGACTGCGCTTTCTTTCGAACCCTTTCTTTCTTTCTCTCGTTGGGGATTCCGGGCATCGGAGGGTGCTCACCGCTTCTATCATCGCGCATCGTTCGTTGTTGCTGACAATTCATCAAAAAGCATCGTCAATCCAATTGTGTCATTTCATCATCATGTATCGGTGTGACGCAGCCCTCCAGTAAGTCTAATAATGCCCACGGAATGCATGTACTTTCCATCGCATTCATTATCTCTCATCCGCTCCACTCACAGGCTCCATCCATTTGATCTTCATCACTCTGCTGTAACACCACATTTGAGTGATCAATGACTTCGATCAATGAAAAGTTCTCCCCGAATGTTTAAATTAACAGGAACCCTAATGACGTCACCAACTCGTGTTTTTTGAGGTCTGCTGCGATGGCGATTATTTGAAATGCCTTGGATTCCATTCTTCATGCAACCGCCCTTGACGGCGTGTCTCGTGCTCGCATCGGCTCTTTGACGTCACTTCGTCACATGGCCAGGTGCTGCCTCCCTTTACTCGCCCTCGCACTCGCCCGCATTGGCGCAATTCACTTGTTAGTCTAATGTGTTGCTGCTGCTCGTGAAATGGGTGTGAATGGCAGGCGGTGGGCGCCATAAAATAATGGATGTGCATTGTGCACTTTGAACTCATTCCCACAAGCACTTAATTTGTAGTGAAATTTTGACAGAGGCAATGTTAGAATTTTTCCCTTATTTATTAATTTTTAGATGTGACCATAAAAATACCAAAATATTTAGCTTCTAAATGTAAGGAAGTAATCTTACGGAGCCGAAATACAACCCATTATTTTTCGGTGTATTGTTGGGAAATTGTATTGTTTGTGTAATGTTAGAGAAGACACGGACTTTACTTTTAAGGAATAATAAAATAAAGAGTTCTCTGAGTTTTCCCATGATCGACTGTAATTTTCCAATGATGATCGTTTCGGCATACCCCAAATTGTCCATCTAATTACGATATAATGAATTAAAATTAATTAATTGAAAATTACCTCTGCCCGTGGTGTGTGCTGCATTTATTTGTTCTCATAAAGAGCAATTCGGAGAGTCACGAACAAGGGACGAGGCTGCAGCTCTTCCCAATGACCAATGGATTCTCCCTTCCAGTAAACTAATCGCATTTTTTTACTCTCTTAATTTGAAAGAAAATGGAAATGAAATGTAATTACCATTTTGTAATTCAATCATCTCGTACAATTTTCATTGTTGAGATGCGAAAGTTGAGATTCGTGCTTGTTGAAATGCCACCTATCTTACTTAATTCACTGAGGTTTTACTTGTAGGGATTTTTTTGAGAACACAGTTGGCATTAGCTTACGGCGGAAGGGCCACATCTACAACTACCCCGCAAGGCGTGTGGTGGGGGATGTCAGGATATTATCCGTTGCAATTAAAAGGAAATACGTGTCCGCCCAGCATTTATTAAAGTCCTTTATTTTTCGGTGGAAAAACGAATTCCTAACTGGTCCGTTTCGGAAAAAATATATCTCTTAATTTATCGTTTTTGCCAAAAGTGGAAAATTTGTGAGTTTCTAATATGATATTCTCCGTGTCGCTTTGACTCATGTCTGCTTATAATTTGAGTTCGAGGCTAGCCCGTGGCGCCCCGCGTCTGTGGCGGCTCGCAGCCTAATTCTTTGTAACGCTCTCTGCGAGATCCGGAAGGAGTTTTGCAATTTGAGCCATTTGTTTCTTTTGTCTTTCCTCGAGTCGACCGGAGTTTTCCCACACTGGCATCCGGTTCAGCGGCTCCGTTAGCTGCTTATCCGAAAGACCTGGCTTCATATCTCATCGAAATATCAGCCGCAGTCGTCTCGAAAAATTAGGCCACTTTCTAATTGGCTGTGCATCCTTGCCCCAACCCCGCTGCTGCTGCCGCCTTTCGGAAATTGGCCAATACTTTTGGATCTGCTCTGTCGCGGCTGTTTGCAATTTGTTCACACTACTGAAGTGCATACGACGGGCGTGGCCACAGTGTGCGGCGTCCATGCGCACCATCAAAGGAGGGCGCCAGAGTGGCGTTGAAACCCCGAAAATCAATGCGTGCGTATGAGCGATTGTATGCACGTTTGTACTCCATTAATTGTCACACCATTTTGAAAAAATCACAACTTACTGAAGGTCGTCATTTCAAAGGCAAGAAAATGAATTTTGTAATGTGAATATTCCCAATCCCCAATGGGATTCATGGTTATGATGTTACTGCGTTACGTAAAACAAGAATCGTGTAAATCGGTAGAGTATACAATGAAGTAATCAATTTGTTCCATCACTCTTTCGAAAGCAGTGTTAAACTGTCCCGTGATTGCAATGGAGTGCGGTATTAGGAGGTACGTTTGGTGCTTCTCTTGGCTACACAAATAGACACTAGAGGACATATAGCAATACTCACTTATCTCACACGTGACGCTCGTGAATGACGCAAAAAATGATCTCATTAATTGTAAAATCCCTTGCAATTCTTAACTTTCAACGTTAACTCTCAATGAATAGTAGTTTTATTCATACAAAGTATTGCTTTTGTCGGAGACTTTGTGAAAAATTAGTAATAGATGTGATATGGAATCTATCAGCGATATTGAAGCAGGTCATCTTTGAAAGCAATAGGAGTTCTTGGTTATGGATATAACACAAGCTGAAAATGTTGATTTAAATACGAAGGAAAACATTATAATTACAGATTGATTTCAAATTATTTGCTATCAGGGAATCCATGGCTAGCTAAAATTTATTTTATGTCCCTCGCAAAGAAGAGGAGATGGCATTTTTCTCGTTCGCCACCAGTATTTCAATTGTTCTTCTTCCTCTGCCATCACCAAGCATTTTGGCACTCTTGTGGCACACCTACGCGTTGTAAATAGTAATGGCGAGATTTCACTTGGAAGCCGTTGCTGCCACCGGTCCACTGCGACCTGGAAACAAGGCTTTTGCTCCAATCGATTCATCTATTCGACCAGTATCAGCAAAATCGATCAATCGATAAGCTGTATCGCTCTAAAATTCATTTCAAGATTATATGTTGCCACATTAATATTGCATTTTGATTGGTTTTAGCCTGTTTAATTTGATGTGCCTTTGCCCCTTAAAAGCTCCCTCCCCGTGTACCCTTTTGCTGGGAGTGGTGCACACGCTCTCTCCTTTCCATTTGTTGGTGTAGTTTCACTCTAAAATACAGAGCTGGGATTTTTTCATCGGAATGAGTAAATCTATGCTCGTGACATCCTCCAAATCTCCCTGATCGGAAACCTCCGAATTGTGAACACCTCCGATTAGCGGACATCTTTTCGCAGAACTTTGATTGTTTTGGCACTAATTCCTCCGTTGCGGGCACTCTCAATAAGGGACGCGGAAAGCTTAAAATTTATATATTGCTCCCAGTTATCTCCAGTGGCGGACAAACTGCAAAATGCTATCCAGTAACGATTTCTCAAAACAGCCCCCGGAAATGATATCGCTGACAAGTAGCTTATCCTGGAAAAAAAATCATTAAGATTTTGATTACGAAAGTTTACGCTAATAAGAGTCGTCGAATTTGTAAAATTTGAAATTGAAGAAAGAGGAATGAAAATAATTATTGATGACACACTTGTACTGCGAATAATTTCTGTAAAATGTTCTCGGGCGAGAAAATCGAAGGCAGCCGGCGCGACGGACGCTGAGGCCTTCGATTCGTTGCCCAATCATGGGGCCAATCGACATTATTAAACGGTGGTAAAATTCTTATTTTTAAACAACGCGTTTTTCATAACATAACTCTTCCGTGCTGCCGACCCCTTTGCCGAACACACCTCAGTATCGGACAATTTTTCCGGTCCCATGCATGTCCGCCACATGGAAGTTTGACTGCTTTGAAAAGAGCAATGTACTGTTTTTCCAAGGTCAGTGACAGCTGCTCTCGGCCTCGCGGCTGCTTTAAGCCACTGAGTGCGTCCACCGGTTTGCGGATGGTGGGTCAACCTCGAGATACATAGGTTATCTGCGGTATAAGAAGCATGCTTGTCGAGTAAGCAGTCGTGGAAGAAAAGCGATGGCATTCCGAGGTGGTATGGGTCCATCCCGGGGTAAGACAGGCCATCTAAATGATACATTAAACCTGTGAAGATACCATGACTTGGCAACAGGAGGCCGCCAACAATTATGCCTCACATCACCCGGGGGAGAGGGCGGCAGCTCTTCTTAATATGAGTGAAGGTGGAGACCACGGTGGTCAGTACAGCGACACTCATTTCACTGCAGGCGTGGAAACATTTACTTTAACGGCTGTAGTACTGCGATGTGGAAGGCAATGGGAGACCAGCAATTATCATTCCGAGGATTACCCTCGTTTTTATAGCATGGAAATAAACTGTCTGGATAGTTGAGTGGAGAGCTGCGTTAGCCCTTTCTTAGGATTGTTCACTAGTAGTAATGTTGATTGTGACGACTGCTACTGTTATTACTGCTACTATTGTCTTCTGCTTCCGTTCAGGCTCTAACAATTGGAATTAACCCCCAACAAAATTGAAACACGATTTTTCGTTTTTTAACCATATCTCCAGGTTTTATTCTTGGAAAATCCCTTTCTTAATTTTAAAATGTAAATATTATTACGTCCTACCATCCTGATTTTTAAAAATGTTTTTAAATAAAAATAACACGAATAACTGATTTGCGCCATTTCCATCTATGTATTCCAGGAAGATATTTGATTTGATTGTTGAGAGCAACAACTGTTGGTCAGGTTGTAATATTATTGATTAAGAATAAAGTTTAACGTAAACAATGCCTATCACACTTAGATTAATCCTAATTATTAGTTAAACCATACTGTTAAGCTGTAAGTTTCTTCTTCAAGCTTCGAAAAATACAACGTCTGCCGAAAATGTTTTTTTTCGTATCTCCTGCCTTTAATTAACCATGAAGTTATCGCCAGCATATTAGCCAATTTCCTAATTACCTACTGCGCGAATATGACACAAGTGTCGATAATTTGTACATCGTCTTTACGAATTCGTATTCGTATTCAATATTAATATGCATATAGGCCGTTTTACACGAGGCAAATCATTGCGCAGGTTAGTATTGAAAGGATTTGTTGAAATTGCGAGAATCAGAACCTTCAATTAGAGCATGGGCTATTTTTCCATCTCACAACAGTGCATTCTCTCGTGCCCTCAAGCAATTCACCGCTTTACAAGACGCAATTTTGACTGCGCCTTCGCACATACGTAAGATTGCGCAATGATGTGACCGAGTAAAACGGCCTAACTCACAGTAGTACACCATTTACGGCACAAAATATCATTGACCAAGACCACGCCATTAATTTCCTTTGAAAATTCCTTCATAAACTAAGCTGTGTCAAGCAACTTTTTGTGTGCGATTATTTCCTTTCAGCGAATGCCACACCTGACACATTTTTATCCATATTCTGTCTCCTTGTAGACATGAGTGTCCATTAGAACATATATATTTGCTTTAATGTAATACTCTACAGTTGAAGTTAAAAACGGTCCGTATTTGAAAAAAAGAAATAAAATGGGTATGCAATTTAAAAATCAATTCATATCTTTCATTAGCTAAGCTTTATCGCAAAATGATTTTTTAAATATTACATTAAAAAAATAATTTTATACAATATCTCCATTTCATAAAAACCATTCATAGAAAATAGAAATTATTTAATCTAAAAAATCTCTAGATATATTGTTACGATAAAAGTTTCATCATACTATTGTTAACATCACAATCTCTAACCCTGTCGGTTATTTACTATCGGAGATCATATCTCCTCGCGTTCCTCAACTCACTAATGGAATCCTCTATAACTCAACTTCGTGTGGCATTGGGCAGTGGGGGGCACTTTTCACCATCTTAACCGGATAGACCCTTTGTATCGATTCTCGAGGTCCTTAATTTCAGGATTAAATCCTTGTTTACGCGTCAAAGGAGCCCGCTTTGGCTGAAGCTCAGAAACGACTCTCTCTCTCACGACTATTGTGTCGACAATGAAAGTGCACCAAGAATTCCAATACGCTCCGTGGATGCACATGAGGAAAAACAAATGTATTTAACCCAGATTTACCAATGAGCTATCATTATGAATACAAAGTGAATTGACAAAAAGAAAGCAGTTATCATGTACGTGTGGACAGTGACTATGATTAGATTAGGAATGGATTCAGATCTTGAATCGATCTATCGACGAAGTTGATGCGGATCAGCTTTGAACACTGCTAGAGAGTTATAGATATTAAGTAAGCGGAAAACTTCGATTTAACTACGCAGGCGAAGAATATATTTCCAGTTTGCCTTTTTGGACGTATTGCTTATTTGAGAACGCATATAAGTCAATATTTAATAATATTTTTTCACAATGAAGAAGAGATAAAATATTTCTATTTCAAACCCGTCACTTATATTGTATTTCTACCTCTTCCACCTCGAAGTGTAATGTATAGTAATGGCGGGTATTTATCGTTGTTGAGCTACTGCCGTGGCAACTAGTATCGACGGATAAAGCAGACTTAACGGCCGTATTCCAGAATCTGACTCAATGTCGAGTCCTCGCCTGAGAAGGGATTAGCTCCGTCGCGTCGTGTGAAACTCTTCTGTTTTTCATTCTTCCATCGAACTCTGGTCACTTACAAAGAACGTCTATCAGTGCGGCATTAAAAAAAACCAATCTCCATGGATACCTATTAATGAAGTCTTTAATTTAGATCAAATTAAAACGGTATATTTTGAGTTTATAAAAACGAAATTTACTTCAAATCAAACTCCTAAATGATGCAAATGTGATGAATTGAATACATGATTCCCATGTTGCACATGAATGCTGACGATATTTTCCTTTTTTTTCAGGTGAGTCTGCATGTCTGCATGTTTTCTGCTCTCCTGGAAACGTAAGTATCCATGGCGTTGATAAGCATAGTTTTTTTTTAATGAAAAATACGTTTCCCGGTTTATAATGATGGGTAACGAAGTAGTCGTTCTTTTTACAAATTTACTTTTTTATTTCGCCGTGTTATGACGCCGCAGCGTCAACGTACGGACAACTTATTTAGGAAACTGATTAATTCGCTCGCGACATGTCATTTAAATGAATTTCCGGAGTGTTAGATAGATAGTGTTTGATGGGACTGGAGATTGGATATATGTAAGTCCATGGAATGAGTTCTTATGTGGAATTCGAGGTCTTCAAATCGAAGCGAATATTTTGGCGAGGGAAGTTGTGAGAGGAGAGAAGGTGAGAGAGAGGGTGGGATCGAGGGTGATTAACTTGTAAACGGATGATAAGGTGAAGGTGGAGATAGGCAGGGGGTGACGGTTTTTCGACATCATTTGTCCCCATTGTCATGGCGGATAATATGCGTGAAATGCAAGTGTCATTGTGGAAGCTGCGATACCTTTATTATTTATTATTATAACATGCTGACCAAACATACACCGTCTGATGCCATTGAATCGTATCTTTAGAGATGTTTAATACAGGCATACAGGAACTCAACCTCATGCCCCATTTTTCATTTGGAAGACGGCCTACGCGAAGCGTGGGAAATACACTTATTCCATTGGTACTAATTATGACCAGGGCTGGCATGTGAAACGGAACGAAAATGTTTCGCTTCGACCCGGAGGGAAACGAAAATACGAGGCCTGGATTTAGTTTCGTCCCCAAATTGAAATCGCCAAGGGGTTTAGTTTCGACCCGGGACGATACTTCACTTCCGGGTACGAAACCAAATTAATTGGAACTTCGCTGCTCATAGTTAAGTTTCGATCCCAAAAATTTAGTGGAGGGGGATAAGAGGGAATAGTTTCGACCCGTTACGTTTGACAAACGTTTAGAGAGCTTAAAAATCGAATGGCCAGTTTGTGTTCACCGTTCTCCTGTTAGTGGTAAACATTTGAGTGCCATATGCATCTAATGGCGGTAGACCGAACATCTTCTTCATTCATCCATACTGCGTACTCGGTGTGTGGGTCGAAGCCATGGTCTTTATATAAACTAAACTGCTCGAAGTTGAAGCAGGTGTACCTCCGGTTCGAAACATTACCTACGTTTCGTTTCATCCCAGAGTTTTAGTTTAGTTTCGAACCCGAAGTAGTTTTGACTCCGATTTTTCCGACCCTGAGTTAAGCTCGGCTACGGTTTAAATAAATTCAATGTAGAACTACCGGAAAATGCTATTTTTATTGAAAAAAAGCATTTGCACCAAGTGGCCAGAGTACTCGCCATGATGTTACGCGTTATGTGAGGCGACTGAGTTCGATGCCAGCAGAAGGCAAACGATTTCCCCCTTTCGATATTTCCCACGCTTCGCAAACTTGCGGGCGACTCAGCTAAAGTTTACCTCTGCTCACCCCCTTTTACCGTTTGCAGCGAGGAACGGAAGAAATGGAATTCTGCAATTTCTAAAATGTCTCTGGAAACGTAGTGTCTTTATTTATGCCGGTTTATAGGAGGCAAAGGTTCTTGGGATGATGAGTGTGTATTGTTAACACACAGATGCAGTTTATATGCCCCATCAAGAGATTGCATTGTCAATTCACCATACATCATCGCATCGAAGACGCGTCAATTAGTATTATGTAAGATGGAATTGTGGAAATTATTACCTGAATATATTAATGCTTGATGTAGTATTATTATGGTAGGGCAGGAGAAGCATTTGCAATTCGAACGGTTTACTTCATGAACCCTCTTATCTCTCACTTAAAATATTAATGCATTTTTGTATCGTATGGGAAAATATGACCTCAGAAATGGTAAATGAAAACTTTTCCGTTTGGCCTGTTTATTTGAAGGAAAAGCTAATAAATTGGTTGAAATTGCATAGAACATTTTAAGAGCCGCCAGCAGCGATTGCATGATAACTGCGATAATTGTGATGTATATATTTAACGTGCTATCAAAATATTAGCAGCTCAAATCACTTTTAAGAAGAAAATTTTCATGGTTTTTCCAGAAAATCATGCTCAAAAACAGGCAACAGCAAATTTCGGACAATTGACCATCGAAATTCAGATGTTGCGGCCATCAAATCTGGATTGAGTGCTAAAACGGAGGCCCGAGGAGCAAGGAGCCCTCTTCAAGCAAATCGTTTGACCTTCCGCCGCGACCTTGGACAGGGGGCGCTGAGTCGTGAAGCCGTCACACATACCATCCGCACTCCCGTCGCCTTTTCCCTTCCATTGCACTCTTGCTATAGAGCGTTCCACATTTAGTTGACAGTGTGGGCTCTTATGGAGAATCGTTTCCCATGTTAATCTCCATAAGGCCGGGAGCGCGGTGTTGTCAATAATAGCACGAAAATTAATGTTGCGCTACACACTGATTAAAAATTATACTCCTATGTAGAAAGAGATGTAGTATATTCCTATTCATTGGTTTTAATAGTTTTTCATTATAACATAGGCAATAAAAAACATTTCCTTAAATTTCCTTCAGAAACGTGTATTTTTTTACTTTATCTTCTTTTCGCAATCGCTCCCTGACCGTTGTCTGTATTGAATTGAATCTTCTGCACAAAAGTTTTCACACTATTTTATCTTAGAAGGTTTTCACCAATTGTACAATGATTGAGTTAAAATGTTGTTATGCCGATGTAACACCCTTTAGGACAAGAAAATTTTGATTTTTGCAAGGTAAAAAGTAGTCGCTTTTTAACTTACGTTTCTTACGTCGTAGGTCCCTATATGCTGCGTATCAAATGGGAAGAAAACTACAAAGTTATTTTTGTTGAAAAAATCATTAACTTACAACAATTCTAAAGGGAGATACAAGGTTTTGATCTTAAGAAAAAAATATTACGGAGCCGCTGGGCCGGGCTTCTTGCTTATTCTTGCATGCAAAGGGAAAATTCTCGGGCGGAAAAGGAGTTTTTTGTCAATGCATACTATGAAATGTATATATCTATTCGTTTGATATCCTAAACAGAGAATACTCATACGTCGTAACAGCAGTGTTTTTATCCCAATACATTGATACACGAAAGTAAGCAAGCGGCTTGGAAATAAGACGCTTTCGCCTTGGGTATTTCGGTCCCACCGCGGAAACCAAGAAAGAGAATATCTCATAATCTATGCGAAACACTACCCCATCCAGTGCACGCCTATTACAAAAGGGGGCTTGGGTTTTTCCTGAAGTTCCTTTCATAGGGTACCATAAAACATCTGCACCAGAAGCGACCCTAGCCGAGGGGCCGGGGGAAGAATTTACGAAGGCGTTCAGTTTGTCGTTGCATTTTTTGGAGTGAACAGTGTTGTGTTGTCTGCTGAATTTGAGAATTGTGAAGTGTGTTTTACACTTATCTCTGCTGTAACGCGCCCAATCGACATGTCCGATACAAAGAAGAGGAGAAAAGGTGAGATGCTTATAAGCCGCGAAAGACAGTTGGTGCTGTCTTCTCGTACTTAAGGAAATCTCTCAGCATTAGTGAGGCCTGCCCAGAAGCTTCGAAGGCTACTGGGTGCTCGGAGTCCACTGTTTACAGAGTGAGAAAGGAAAGCTCCCGTGGTCCATAGGTAACTCCTTCAAAAACTAAAGAAATTAGACAGCCTTACAAAAATTCGAGAGCAGTGATTTTCGACAATTTTGTGAGATCGGGAATTAGAAGTAAGGTACATGAATCCTTCGTGAAAAATATTACTCTGACTTTAAAATCCATCTTAAACTCGGTAAATATGGATAGTATTCTCCCAGATTACAAAAGGACAACAGTATATCGTCTCCTTTTCGGCATAGGCTTCGTATACGAACGCAGTGGGGAAAGAAGCATCCTTATTGAAAGGGATGATGTTATTCTTCGGCGGCACAATTAATTATTTAAGGCAGCTGAAAAAATATCGTCGCGAACACAGGACGAGTGTATTCACAGACAAAAGTTGGATTAATGTTGGACAAACAGTGAACATGACTTGGCGAGATAAACAAATAGGAACTCCGCGTCAAGCTTTCCTTGCTGGACTAAGTACTGGGCTTAAGGCCCACACTTCCTGAGGAGGGCGATTTGCAATTATACATGCAGGAACGGAAAAAGGATTCATGAAAGGAGCATCGCATTTGTTTCTGTACAAAAGGAACTCAATGGATGAGCATGAAAAAGTGGATGGCGAGTGTTACGAGAGATGGTTTGAGCACTCACTTCTTGCAAACCTACCCGAATAGTGGTAGATAATGCCTCTTATCACTCAAGGAAATTGGAATCCTTGCCTACTACAAGAGGGGGAAAGAGAACATTATGTAATGGTTGGCTGGTAAAGAAATTAGCTTTGATGATGTCAGCTTGAAAAGAGATCTTTTATTTACAATAAACCAAGTACGGGTAAATTTTGAGAAATTAAAGATTGATGAAATAGCTAAGGAATACGGCTGTACAGTTCCATGATTACCACCATATCATTGCGAATAAAATCCAATTGAGATGGTTAGGGCCCAAGTGAAACATTACGTCGGCATGAAGAATTCAACGTTCAAGAAGACTGAAGTGGAAAACTGAGAGCAGAAAGCTTTGATACTATTACTTCGGAGAACTGGAAAAACTATGTTGAGCACGTCAAGAAAGTGGAACATAAATCAAATCAAAAGACATGCATAATTTGAAGGATGATATAGAGGAGTTGATTGTTCGTATGACATCGTCTTCAACCAAGGAGCCAGGGCCACAGCCGAGCACATCCCGCTACATGGAGGGAGTGGAAAGTCTGTCGGTCTCCTAAACGAGAATGTATGGAGGGACTACTACCATTTATTACCTTTTTAGTGCTTCTGCAAATTACGACGCTCGTGTACTATTAATCCTCAGGCAAGGAGTATTTATTGAGATTTGAAAGATTATTGCTATTCATAATTTATCTGCGTCACAAATTGCATCATAACGCTGGCCAAATGATAGTCAATAAATTGAAGAAGAGAACTAAGCTTAAAGAACATGAGCATTAGCCCTAATATGTGCGTGTGTGGGCAATGCGTTAAAATACTTTTATTCAATGTTGTCAGTAATGTTCTTTACTTACTATGTCCTAAAATTTTTCTGGGTGAAAATATTTCTAGTGGTAGTGAATTATTTTACTAACATAATTACGCATACAATTATTATTTCTTTTTCATCTAGGTTACTGCGTTTTATCTCTGCTGCATGAGTCGATAATGTTTGGATCCACACTGATACGAGAGAAAATTTCAAATAGGTTATGGATGGATTTTCAAGTTGGACGTTCCATGGTTGATCTTTGGAGTAAAGGAGAAGATTAGTAATAAGAATTGGCTACTACTTATTCCTGACGGTCTATTCGATTTATCCTTGAGTTTTTATTGACGCTCTCCGCAAAATTAAGGCACGTATGAATGCTTAGAAGCAAGGTATCAATAAGGTCACCTTTCTTACGGCAAACGTCTTACAGCTTACGTCAGTGGAAATAGACGTTTCCCTTACATGATTACATTAAAAACCCATTTATCCGTCTGATATAACCATCGTTGTCTTATAAAACATCGCCTTTCAAGTAATACTTGCCGGAGCCAAAAAAATATTGCATAATATGGAAGGAATAGAAATTTTATCTCATTCAGGAGTGGCGATAATTTTTATTATCCTTCAATTTATTGTTATTTTTTACATTACAGATTATTCATTATTAAGCTTGTGCATTGAATAAGTACATACATAAAATAACAAAAGACTTTTCCTATTATATTGCAGCAAAGGTATTGTAATTTACGCTAAAAAATGTCTTAATTTACGCCGTATTTCGTGCGATCCCCAACTCCTTTTTGAACTAAACCATTTTGGCGCTCTATTATGTGTGGTTGCTTACGCAATCAGGATGCCTGCCGGCGGAGCGGAAGCTTGGCAACACTGTTCTCCATTAGGCCTGTACTGTCAGCTAAATGTGGAACGCTCTATACTCACTTGCACTCTTGTCCACTCGTTGTGCTTGAGAACAGTAATAATTGTCGACGCCTCCTGCACTATTCTCATGGCATAGTGCATAAGAGGATGTAAAATTGATGTTCGGGTCCAGTCGACTGTTACGGTCGACCACGGAACTGTAAACAATGGAATAATGGCTGGTCGTCATGCAGTGTGGCAGAAGAGAGTACAAATGGATTGGATGTTGAATTTGTAATCTAACGACTTTCAATATTCTATCTTTTCTCCAGTTTTTTGTTGTTGTTATGTTTACATGACAACTTGTATCATGAAATGTATTTACTTTTTTCACGTATTGTTGTAGCAGGACTAAGCTCTTAGAGTAAACTTATTCCACTTGTGTTAACTCTATTATTTTAACAGGTTATGGACCCAGAGAACGTGAAAGTTTTTCTTTATTGAGTGTTATATAGTCTGTTATTAACGTAGTGAACATGGGGAAGCCCCGGAAGCCCGAAGATAGTTTGGCGGCATGCCCAGTGACGATTTCCACTTCTGTACCTAATATTGACAACAAAATTAGAAGGCCAACAATATTACGGTACGTGGAAATTCGCTATGAAAATGAGCCTCATGTTAGAGGGATTATGGGATATCGTGAGTGATAGTGAGACGGTGACGGACAGTAATCGGGATAGAGATTCGCGGGCGTTAGCCAAAATATGTCTGAGTGTTAAATCTTCCTGTTATATTCATGTCCAAACTGCTACATCCGCTAAAATGGCCTGGGAGAGTCTTCGAGCTGCATTTGAAGGGTCAAGTATGAGCCACGTTTTCGATTTAACAAGACGACTGTTCAACAGCCGTCAATCCCAATTTCCATGCATAGAAGATTTTATTAATGAAGTAATTGCAACTCATCGTAAATTACTCGACATGGGTGAGATCATCGAGGACAAGTACCTTTCTTTTGCTCTGATGAACGGAGTTGATGAGAGTTATGAGACTCTTGTCATGATGCTGACGCGAGACAAGAAGACGACTCCTCCTTCGGACGAAGTTAAGATTGCTTTTCTGGAGGAAAGTGCTCGTAGAAAACTGAAGTGTCAAGAGGAGAGTTCATGTGCATTGCTGTCTCAAGGTGCTAAGAAGAAGCAATGGAGACCAAGGAAAGAAAATGCTAAGGTGGTATGCTACGGCTGTAATGAGGAAGGACACATGCGTCCTGACTGCCCAAGAAGGTCAAGTTGGTCAAAGAATAAATTAAATAGAAATGTTAGTAAAAGTGCTAACTCTGTGCGTGTTCCTAAACAATCTACTTTGTTAACCACGATGCTTTTAACTTCTATATCAAAAGATTCTTGGGTTTTGGACTATGGAACCACTAATCATATGTCTCCCAACAGAAGTATGATGGTTGATTTTCATAAAAATTGCTATCAAGATATTACTGTTGCTGATGGTAGTAAAATTATTTCTGATGGCATTGGTGATATTAATGTTAACTTTAAATGTTCGAATGAAAATATTCCGATGACGGTTAAAGGTGTGTTAAATGTACCTTCGTTAACTTCTAACCTCTTATCTGTTTCAAAAATTGCTGAAAAGGGTTATGTTGTAATGTTGGACAAATACGGTTGTAAAGTGTATGATGAAAGTCTTATTTCCATAGATATTGCACCTAGACTGTCTGGAGCTCTTGTAGGAGGCCTTTATATCGCTGATCAATATAGCCAGGATAAAGAGCAAGTGAGGGCCACGTTGGTGAGTGCAATCGATCATGTTCTATGGCAGAGACGTTTAGGTCACTTAAATCGAAAAGGTTTACGCCTACTTCTGGGAGGTCTTGTAAAAGGGATCGCTTTCAATAAGGAATGTTCAGACCCTTGCATCATATGTTTAGAAGGTAAACAGACGGTTACTAAGTTTCCTAAGTGTAAGGCTAAAAGAGCCAAACAGCTTTTAGAGCTTGTTCATGCTGATATAATGGGACCGATGGAAAAACAATCTTGGTCAGGTGCTAGATATTGTCTGACATTTGTGGATGACTTTAGTCGCAAAACTTTTGGTTATATGCTTAAAGAAAAAAGTGAAGCCTTCTCTAAATTTTTGCAGTTCAAGGCAATGGCTGAAAACTATACTGGTAAACCTTTGAAAATAATTAGGACTGATAATGGTGGTGTATTTACTAGTCATCAGTTCGAAAATTTTCTGATAAAACATGGTATTGTTCATCAAAAAACCATTCCCCACACACCCCAACAAAATGGAGTGGCGGAACGTACTAATCGTACTCTAATTGAACGTGTTAGATGCATGCTATTTGATTCAGCATTACCAAAGGAGTTTTGGGCCGAAGCTATGAATACTTCTCTTTATATAAAAAACGAGTCGATGGGCGCTTGAATTCATCAAGCGGGTAATTAGGGGAGTGGGAACATATTTGTGTCACCTGTGTTCAAGTATTGGATCCATAAGTTATTAAAAAAAGCGAAAAAAAAACACTCAAAATGTCATTGAAATGGGCCAAATGGGCGAACAACTCGCTCATTCGCCCTCAACAATACTTAAGGTCGTCTTAGTTACCACGATTAGATGAACGTTTGGAGAACGTTTTGAACCTAATATTTACGTAATGGAGAGAAATTTAAATTTGATGACGGATGTACTTGTGAAATATAGCCGATTTTCGTATTTTAGCCCTTACCCTAGGATTGTAGCACCTCCATTTTTTGTTATGAGCGTTTGAACGCACCAAACTGAATAAAATTAAAAACATCATTTTTAGTAAATAAACGCACAGAGACTAATTCGGAAATGACTATCGGAATTAATATGTCTCGAATAATGAGGTAATGTTCGGATATCACTAACGACGTATGTCTATTAATGCTGTCACCTTTTTATATCCGAGGAAGGTTTAAACAGAGAAACGAAGTTATCACAATAAATATATGAATACGGTTAAGAAACTTGAATTGGAGAAAGAACCAAAGAATGCTCAACTATCCCCGTAGATGTTAAATTCTATTGATAATAGCAGTTCGACATATTTTACGAAAACGCAGATTCGAAATGTGTCGAATGGGAGCGTAGTAAGCAAATATATCTCAATAGTGCAGCATGAACAATGCTTTGATGAACATATTTATCAAATATCTTCGGTCTCACACCAATAGTTATAAAGATACGCCAAGTTGCATATTTGCCACCATAATCGTATCGAATTATCAAGTATACTGGCACGTGTATTGAAAATTCGCAATCCTCTTGATTTAACTTCTAGTCTTTGATCATCAACCCTAAAATTCCTGGTCTACTATGTACGTGGATGTAAAATCCTGTATGTTATAACGATTCGATATATTTGAAGAAAAAGCATATTCGATGTATATCGAAGGTGAGACTACATAGAAAACATATTTCCATTGAGCAGTGTGAGGAATACCAAGATGTACACATTCGCCAAATTTCATTGGTCCAACTTATATAGTAATCAAGTTATCCCAATTTGCGTATTTGATACAATAATCGATTCGATCTTTCGATTATACTGACATCTGTACTGTAAAATCCGCAATGCTGTTGGTTTAACTTCAAGTCTAAGGGTATGTACTACATAATTCCTGGTCAACTATGTCCATGGATGTAAAATCCTATATGTTATAGCAATTCGATATATTTTAAGAAAAAGTAGATTCGATATATATCGAACGTGGGACTATATACAAAACATATTTCCATTACGCATTGTGAGGAATACCAATATGTACCCATTCACCGAATTTCATTGGTCCAACTTATATAGTAATCAAGTTATGCCAATTTGCGTATTTGCTATAAAAATCGAATCGAACTTTCGACTATACTGACACCTTTATTGAAAAATTCGCAATCCTATTGATATCCCTTCCATTCTTTAGTCATTCCCTTATCCCTGCCTTCTCAACTATCCCCGCTCTCAGAGTTTCGCCTATGTACTTATATTGGTGACGTAGATAGGGCGATGCGTGTATTTCTTACGGGAACCTATTACAAAAAGATATAAATTCATATTGATATGTCTTCATTAGGAAACATTACTCATCTAAATAATTTATATGTACGCATAATTCATTCCTTCCCCTACATATTGTTAAAATTTTTATCCCCGTAACTATGTAAATAGGTCTGAAAAATGGCTCCATCGAATGCAACCTTGTATCGATCATAACGTCCAGTCGAATTAATTGATCCGCTTGATTCAACTTTTGTCGGATGAAAAACATTATCAGTGGTATAGTGTATGACTTTCATGTTCAAAACTTGATTAACAAAAAAGTTATTAGCGATTAAAGCGTAACTAAGGAGATTACTATCGATGTAACTCGCACCTGAATCGATCGAGCGGAATGGCCATCATTGCAAAAGCTGAATATTTTAATAATATTATTACCCTGAAAATTTCATTCATCTAGCTGAATCGGTCGCTAAGATATTCAAGATTGTATGCTCCACAAAAAAATGGCGACAATGATTTTTCGGAAGCAGGATATTTTTCGGAATTTAATTATGAATTAATGAAGAGGGTTACTGGGAAAGTAGGCTGAAACGTTAGGTTTTTCTAGGAGATTCCAAATTTTCATATGGCAGATGTCTCAAGGCCGAAATCCGAGTTTGAAAATTCGTCCATCTCGACAATGTAAAATCGAAATCGTTTATTCCTCGGAATTGTTTCGACATATGAAAATTCCAAGATAGCCAAAATATCAACCAAAAAATCCTCCACCTTATATTTCTAGGAATTTGTCCTACGATTATAGCAATTTGGTCAAAAAAATTCCTAAACTTTTTCCATAAGAAAAGCATAGAAAACGTTCAAAAAATAATAAAAAATACTAAATGTTAATTTGTCGCAATGACAACCGTACCAAAAAATCGACCAAAAAATCTTCTTTATGTCCATTGAATATCTTGTTCCTCAGACGTTTAAAAGCACAAAATAAAAGCGAAAAAGTTTTAGTCCCATAAGGCTCCCATGTAATCAAGTCGATATATCTTGAAAACTAATCGAGTTTTTCAAGTTATCAGAATTTTTCTCCCGATGAATTTTTTTTTACTTTTACCTCCAATAAGCCAAATACCCACATGTATCACAGTTTGGGCTGCGAAATTGTATCAATGAGTCAGTCAGTCAATCGATTTGCCATTTTATATTAGCTTATTAATTATTAATATTAATAGGTGTCCAACTGCTGCCGTAGAAAATGCAGTACCTGAGGAAATATGGTCTGGTGAAAAAGTTGATGTGTCACATTTGCGAATTTTTGGAAGTAGGGCACAAGTTCATATTCCTGATGTAAAGCATAATAAACTAGATAAAAAATCTGTTGAATGCATATTTGTAGGATATGGAGAAAATACTAAGGGGTATCGTTGTGTTCTTGCTGATGATCCTAAAACACCTGTCTTTACTCGTGATGCTGTTATTATTGAATCTGATTCCAAATATGAAGTACCCAAGTCAGAAAAAGACAATACTTCTGAAATTGTGTCGGTCACTGCAGTTCACCATCAAAGTTTAGTCCCTGTGAATAGTATTGAAGGTGCTGTGGAAATTTTTGATGAATCTGATAACAGTAAAAAGAGTGGTGATGACCAGGGTCAAGTCAAAGCTTTAGGTATGGAACCCCTACAGCCAGTACTAATAGGTGATAGATACCGTACTAGGCAAAGAAATGATGAATATGAGTATGACAATTTTTCCTTCTTAATTAGGGATGGTGCTCAAACTTTTGTTGTTATTAATGAACAGGATCCACAGAATGTGAATGACGCTTTAGGCCGAACTGATAAAAATATGTGGAAACAGGCCATGAATGGAGAAATGGAAGCCCTAACTTGTAATGAAACTTGGGAGTTGGTTGACGGTCCAAATAATAAAAATATTGTTCAGTGTAAATGGGTTTTTAAAAGAAAAGTGAGCGCAGATGGCGCTACAAAGCAAGACTGGCAGCAAAGGGTTTTTCACAAAAATATGGGGAAGATTTTATGGATACTTATGCTCCTGTTATTCGTTTGACTTCAATGCGTATCCTATTTGCGTTGGCTGCTCAGTTAGACTTAGAAATGGATCATGTAGATATCACTACAGCCTTTTTAAATGCGGAGCTAAATGAGGAGCTGTATATGGAGCACAACCAAAGGGATTTGTTGAGCCAGGATGCGAAAATAAAGTATGTAGACTAAAGAAAGCTATTTATGGTCTAAAACAAGCTGCACGGTCATGGAATATCAAAATTCATTCTTTTTTGACAAATATTAATTTTGTGAGATCAAAATATGATCCTTGTGTGTATGTTAACCATCATAATGGAATTTTTATTGAAGTTGGTCTTCATGTAGATGATTTTTTCATTTTTTCCAATAATAAGTCGGAGACAAGAGAATTAAAGAGACAAATTGGTCAAAGCTTTAAGATGAAAGACTTAGGCGAATTAAAGCAATATTTGGGAATGACAGTTGTTAGGAGCAAAGACACTGGCACAATAAATCTCAATCAATCTAAATATGCAGAGGAAATTATTGCCAAGTTTGGCATGGAAAGCTGTAAGCCAGTTAAGACTCCAATGGAAGTTAATTTAAAACTTGAAAAAGAAATAGATAGTCATAAGAATTTTGATTACCAAAGAATTATTGGTTCTTTAATGTATCTTGCTGTATGTACTAGACCTTATATATGTTATTCAATTAGCTATTTAAGTCAATTCAATAATTGTCATGGTAGGAATCACATTGTGGCTGTAAAGCGTGTTCTTAGATATTTAAAAGGTACTCTTGATTATTCTTTGTGTTTCACGAAATGTGATAGTAAACTGACTACATATGCTGATGCTGATTATGGAAATTGTACAATAGATGGTCATTCTTATTCTGGATGTGTTTCGACTTATAATAATGGACCTATATCTTGGATTTCCAAGAAGCAAAGTACTGTATCATTAAGTTCAACTGCAGCAGAATATGTTGCTATATGTGAAACATGTAAAGATGTTGTTTATGTTAAAGGATTAATTTCAGAGTTGACTAAAGATGTGGGAGTGACAACAATCTATAATGATAATCAGAGTGCTGGGAAACTTGTGGAGAATCCAGTGTTTCATAAACGAACCAAACATATTTTAGTTAAATATCACTACATAAGAGAGTTGGATGAAAATGGTGAAGTGAGTGTTAAATACTTGCCAAGCACTGAAATTCCAGCTGATATGCTAACTAAAGCTCTGTCTGGAGACAAATTGTTAAACTGTGTCAAACTACTGTATTTAAATACTTGAGTTTTTTGTTGTACGCAGTGTCAGTTGTTAGATTAAGTGAGGGTGTTGAATTTGTAATCTTACAACTTTCAATATTCTATCTGTTCTCCAGTTTTTTGTTGTTGTTATGTTTACATGACAACTTGTATCATGAAATGTATTTACTTTTTTCACGTATTGTTGTAGCAGGACTAAGCTCTTAGAGTAAACTTATTCCACTTGTGTTAACTCTATTATTTTAACATTGGAAACGTGGTCTGTCTTCATTGGATCTATCAGTGAATAAGAAGCAGTTCGACTTTGTTCGTAGTGGGCGAAGGGACTTCATTTGAGGAGGACTTATTCCACCCCATTGACGGCTGATTTCTCTTCTCGCCGCTTCGGCCGATTTTTAATCGCTTTGCAATAATATCCGCATCAGTGCAGAGCAATCTTTTTACCCATTATTTTGGAGAACAGAATTCGAAGTTGCGAGGAATAGCGTTGAAAAGTCATGAAGGTGATGGTTCATATCACCAAGAATATAAATTTAAGTTATCAGCCTTAATTCCCAACTCTGCCCGTCGGCGACGCTAGTGTCGAATTTTGTTAACTCGTTTGAAGTCGCGGTGGATTAAAATAATTTGAGTGGCCAACTAGACGATCCTTGTGGGAGTGGGATCCGATGGCTAAGAATACATCGAAAGAAGCTACCATTGGAATTACGTATGCAGGCAGTTGATATACTTACAGGTTGCTTTTTTCGATCTATTACTCATGAGGGATCGATGGTAAGGCGATACTGAAATTATTTTCCCCCCGAAGTAAAGCAAATGATAAATTTCGCATCTGTCACTTCTTTTGTTATTCTACGTCTGCCATCATGAGACGTATTGACACTCTTGGAACTCGCCTTTAATGACGATGGTATCGTTTTGGAGCTACTGCCAAAGTAGAAGGAATTATTCTTGGCTTGTCCAATCACCCATGTCTAATCACCGACACATGGCCGACGTTTCAATGCCCTCGTCAAGCGTGGACAATTGTACCCGGTGGAGATCCCGTGAAGGATTCCTTCGACTATTGTGGCACTTTTGAGTACCAATCCCCATCCGAAATTTACCCCCGTGAGATCGTCCTATTGGGAACGTCGCCTAGTGTCTAGAGTATAGTATTTAATGTGAAGTGTAAGGACATTCTTTCCCTGGTTTGTGCTTGTAGTTGTTGATCTTTTGAGATGCATTGGAAAGTTGCCTTTTGTATTGGTTTGGTTTGTTGAGTCGCTGGTTTCACCGACAGATGGCGTGGGCAAGAATTCGGCAGCGATTGCATTCCGTAACCTCTGGTCGTTACGCCATAGCAGGTCGCATGGTAACCCCACGATGATCGCTGCATAGCAGTTGACTTTTTCTGGTAAACTAAGAGGGCTTCTGTCTTCGTTTCCCGTGAGCCACGTCTGGAGGGCGGACTCTTTGAGTTGAGAGAGAGAGAGAGAGAGAGAGATTTTCACGCGACAGCATCTTCTCCTCTCCTCAGACAGTATTGTGTTGTGCGTTTCAGGCTCTTTAAATGCGTCTAGCGGATGAGATGCGTTTGCAAGAACTGAACCCTCGAATCGGAGGATTATTGGCTGTGCCACAATCTGTGCCGTCACCTATTGCGCATTTGAATGAGTCCACTGGCGGCAAAGCGGTCCGAATTCCACGGGATAATAGGCCAACAATTAGGCTTGTGAACTGAACTTTATACGCGAGATGATATAATCTACCGCATTCATTACTTAATAATTAAAAAAAAACAGTGGAACACATAAACACAGGAAGAATGTCAATATAAAGTGCACTAACCACCATAAAAATTAAGCAAAGAAGCTGATGATGTTAAAAAACAAAGAGTGACAAAACACAACAGCATTTACCAAGTTATTTGTTTATGCTGCATTTTGTGCAATGGTGCCAAGTCAGTGACATTTTAATTGATAACGAAAAGGGATCAATGTCAGAGGGGTGAGAACCTATCGCGACGGAAATTCGGTGGAATAGAGAACCTCGCGTGATTAATGATAGCGTGGGTATTGTCATTTAGAGTAGGGAGTTGAAACGGTTTTGGCGAGAAGGTACTCTAATGTTGACGAAGGAAACAATATCAGGAGTGTCAATGTGGCAATAAAGGGTATTCATCAGTGAATGAATTTTATGTCTGATGGAAGTCGGAGACGGAGAGATTGATGGATGGGGAAGATAAAATTGCATTCGAACATTTGGGTTTCTCTATTTGACAATTTTTGCGAAGTACCTTTCAGTGTGGCAGCATGAGTGAGAGAAGACATTGACAGTGTTGGGGAGCAATGGAACATTACGAGAAGAACGACGGATTGAAAGTAGGATTGGAGTGCCTTTGCACTGGTGATATCATTGAATCATTATTGAATCATCATTTTCATAATCATAAATTAAAGAAAGCGAAAAAGTAACCTAAACTTGATCAGTTACTTTTTCAGAAAAGTAACTTTTAGCTTTAACTAGGTACTTAATCCAATGTAAACTTTAATCTGATAGTTTATACGTTCCAACTCTGTGCATATTTATCTCAAATTCTGGCGACTCTGTTTGTCTTCGGATGGTGAGCCAGGATGAATTCCGCTTGCATGAGTGAAGTTTGATTTGTCCCTCAAGTGAAGGCGATTGGATTCAACGGTACGTGGGTGGCGCGCGAGTACCGCTAAGTCCCGGGATCGATTCCCTTCCGCGTTCCTTCGTCTCACATCGTCCTTGCGACAACGAGGAAGTGCAGTGGCGCCATCTCTTGGGAGGAGGATTCTCCTCTCGCCCACCACCCACTGCCCATAAAAATGGGTTTTCACGCGCGATGCGAAATTCACAGCGATATAAGCCAAAATTAGGGATCGATATTCTTGAAGGAGTTACTCGTATGGAATTAATACGCTTTCAATGCTATCCCTCGCGAGTGCAAAAACCACACTGAAAATTATGATGGCCAAAATCGCATATCATAATTTTTTACGCCATGTTCCTCCACCTAAAGAATTTTTTTCCAATTCACTAGCCTAGAGGTATTTCACAACGCCACTGGAAACATTTATTCTTTGTGGTCCTCTCGAAAATACTCGCGTTAGAAATTTTAAAATCGACGCCATTTATCCTTTTCTCGTTGAAAATTCTTAAAAACAAATGGACATCTCTATTAATAAAAATTTTAAATGTCGCTGTTAAAATCTATATATACAAAAGAAAGTCGAAAATCGTGTTAGTTAGAACACTTATAACTCGAGAACGGCTGCACCGATTTTAATGATATTAGGTTCTTTGGATTTGTCTCAGCCCCGGATAACATATAGGACATTAAAAAAAGGATAATTTCACAAAAAAATTTCATCTCTTTCTTAGTGATACGTTTTCAGGAGTTAGTAACGCAACAACAATAGATGAGTCTGTCAAAACTACCCAGTCAACACAACAATTATGGCCACAATGTGGCCATACTATGGCCGTACTGTGGCAAGGCATTATGGCCATAATGGGTTGCCATTATGGCGCCATAATGGTTTTGACCCCCGGCCACAATGTGGCCAAAGTGTGGCTAGCCATAATGTGGCTTTAGTATGGATAGCCACACTATGACCACAGTTTGGCTAGCCACAATGCTCCACCGCTAATATATTAATATTTATACATATAATAATTCCTTTTTACTAGAATTATGATACCTGCAATTACTATGCAAAGCAAAAATAATGATTTTTTTGGAAAATTAAATGCAAATCAAAAATTTTAATCAAACATTAAAAATTTTAATATACCATCAATTAAAATAATAAATAGGGAAAAATGCCCTCTGGTTGGCACCCCATACCCCCAAGTAGCAATTTGCGATATCAGAAAGTATCAGAAAGGTAAATGCGAAGAAAAGAACCTAAATAGGAAATGATGTTTGTAAGCACTTCATTATGGCACTAAATGCACCATAAATAACATAATATAACCATTAATGATCGTCTAGGTTATCTACTAAAAAAACAAAACAACATTGCAGATAAGCTAGCATTACAACATTGCCTTGGATTTGAGACAGGAACATGTCAAACGTCCACCTCCAGATATTTTTAAATAGGCCTGTGGACCAATCTGTGAGAAGTAAAATCACATATTTAGTCATTACAACATTTGCGGTAGCCTATCTAATTCCTCACATTTCAACATCAGAGTACTCACAGTAAACTCATGGAAAGACGCCGATATAGATTAAATCAACAAATAATGTAGAAGCCTTTTCTCTTGAAATAAATACGTATTCTTTAGAATTTTCTTTAACACGCTTTCTTTATATCAATGAAATCGACCAACTCTCATTTTGATAACTCATCAAGTCTGTGTCTATAGTAACCGTAGACAAACTTTATAATCTGTGGCAGCCGTGGCTTTCCAAAGTGTGGCCATAGTTGCATATGTGTTTGGCAAGCCACACTATGGCTTGCCGCATGACAACCACAGTCTGGCCATGGTATGGCAAGCTGTGGCTAGCCATAGCCATAGTTGCCACAGGTAAACCACAGTTCGACCACACTGTGGCAATAATTGTTGTGTTGACTGGGTACAAATTAAATTATTTGTTTTGTTTTTACCAATTTAATAACTGAACTTCGTAGCAATATAACATTGTAATTACTAAATATATTCAAAATAATGAAATTGTATTTAAAAAATTTAATTCGAGCTATTTGAAAGCCCAGCTAGAGTTGACTCTTCACTACCGTGTTTGTAAACAAATCTCCAAGCAATTGTTGACAAACGGTAATGTCCGTGTTCCTATCGAGGAATCGAGAAAAAAAGAACACTTCCTCGAAATGTTTGCAGATTAGTTTCATCGGAAGGTGAGCTCATCAACGAAGTGTTCCAGAATATGATTGATCACCACAAAAATAAAAAATGGATGATTTAGCGAACAAATTTGACGGCCTAGAACGAAGATGTGGATAACTCAAACTAGGGAAATCAGGATCAAATAGTTGGTACTCTGCATGAATTCAAATCTTTTGACTGTGTAACGAACTTTTGACTGTGTAATTCAGACGAAATCACCAACTTTCTATCTGAATATTTTAAGTCCTTGGACGTACCTGGCTTACCAAGGCACGATTTACAGCTAAATGTAGGCTCTGTGTTCATGATCTTTCGAAACCTAAACCAACCATAACTATCCAACGGAACGCGTTTGGCGATTAAAAAATTGATAGTAAATGTGATTCACGCGACTTTACTCAAAGGAAAATTCAAAGATGAGGAAGTTCTCATTCCGAAGATTCCATGATCCCAACTATTCCATGGTCCCTTCTTCCTTCGCTTCAAGAGCGCAGCTAGGAATTAAGCGCAGTAGGCGCAGCTAATTCTACGGGTGTGTAGGATAGAGAAAACTCGCTAAGGTAAGCGAGAGGTGTGGGGGCCCTCCTCCAGATATTTTTTTAAGATAAATGGTTCAAAATAGTGGGTTTTGCGGATGTGTGAATAGTTAAATATGTTTTGTTTGTTACTCATCCGTCCCCCTAATATTAATAACAAAAGTTTTTATAAAAATATTCTCTGAGCTCTTGGGGAGGTTTTAACCCCCAAAAACCCCCCTCGCTGCGTCACTGCTTCGCTTCGCTATATTTATTTAGCTTCATCCGCTTTATCCTGCGCCTGTTAACAAAACAAAAACTGTTGTTTATCCGAAGGTGCTTGACGCATTCAACCAGAATGTGTAGGGCACACCGTGGTGCGTTTACGCAGTACATTTTTTCCAAACAGAGATACTAAAACTGGCGCGCCTGAAGTCATTTGATACGAATGCTGCTTCATAGGGGCTTTTCTTACACTATTTTGAGCATCAGTCAAGCGTCGGTCTGGCGTCGCGTAAACCTGCCGCCGGGTCAGCTAGTCGTATTATGAAATGTGCTTTTTCACCCGAGATATCTAAAAAGCAGTGAAAATCGTATTTTCGGGCCAGCCGGCCTTGGTGGTCCTCTAGCGGGCTGGAAGTGTGGAGAGAGTAGTCCTTTTCGATCTCAAATTGGATGCTGTAAGTATGGGAAAAATCCCGGAGGGGGGACTTTTCACCCTCTTATTCAACTATGCCCTTTCCTTTTCACTTTCTCACGAGGTATTTACTTCTGTGATTGTTGCTTGATTAAAATCTGCATCGCAGATGGACTTCTGGAGCAGTCTACGTAGCAAAATAAAAGTAAATGAGTTTAATTGTGGACATTAAATGCTTTGCGGAAAACGATTCGGGCACAAAAACGGAGAAGACAGTTGAAAGACTGCTTGGTGCTGCATGTGTGTTACAGAGAAGAGGGGATTTGTCCAGGAATTGAAAAAGAAGGGTAGCATCAAAGATCGGATTTGAGCAAAAAAAAACATTCGCTTGAATAAGAAGTACATTCAAGAAGTAATGAATTGACTATGCATGAACGAGAATTTGACGAGGAAAAATATATCTGTACATGGGAAGTATCAACGTATAACTAGGGAAATATGTATTATATAACTATTTTTACGGACACAAATTCTTGAAAAAGTCATTCTCTCCTATTTACTCGCAAATAGAGTCGAATTCCATTAGGTTCCTTTCCATCCATTCAAATTTCTGTAATCATTCCAGTTTCCTTAATAACTTGGCAGTAGGTGAAACTCGTAATTAATACTTTTCTGGTTCTCATTTTACGTCAGCTTATAGTATTGGAACACATTTAACGCTGGGTTAAAGTACATGTATTTCAAGAAAGATTTAATTTTCAATCATTGTTCTTAATCAAATATGCGTTCTTACGGATCACCTACGAGATTAAAAATCAAATTAAAGGAAATTATGAAGTTCACAAACGTCAACTTGCACCTCTCATTTCAAAAAGAAAGAAGTCGTTTACTAATAAAATTAATCAGTTGCTTCGGAAAACTACGTGAAAGAAATTATTTAAGTTTAAAATGGACATAAAATTTTCCATTATCTAAATCTTCTTCTTCATCGTCTTCGTATTTCTTTTCAATAGCAGTATAATACTTATGTTGTCACAATGTAAACAGCGGAAAACTATTATTGGGCATAGAATATTGACTATAGCATCGCAACACTGAACTGAAAACAGGCAACCTATTTCTCGGAGGTTTCAAGGTGGCTGAAAAATATTCATTCTGCTTTGAGTACTTAAGGAAATTTCCCTTGAAATGAGGGAGGAGGCGTTGGCCGTGACACATCGCGCATATAGATAATGTTAGGAGCCTTGAAGCGGGATTGGAGGACGTGGAAAAGGTAGTAAAATTCACTCCACAGTCAACTGCACATGTGGTTATGCATATATTGTAGTTGAGTTTCAACAAATAAATAAGCGCGTACTAATTCAATAGCCATTCAACATTCTATGGACCTCGTGATAGGTACTGCGAAGTTTTAAGATCAGAAAAATGTCCAAAAAGTGTGTAAAGCATCAAATCATCCGTCACTGAAACTCGATCCGTGGAACCTCTTTATTCGTTGCATGATACTTTATGCATTACACCACCGGAACGATTGTCCCCTGTGGCAGTCTCTATGCTCAATATGTCGGCTGTGTCCACTTATGTCCTGACGAGAGTAAATACCATTCTAGATGAGTCGTGGGCCAAGCATACTTCGGAGAATATGGGGAAGAATGCGTAGCTGGATCTTCTGCGGGTTCTCATAATGCGACGTATATGATTATTTCCCCGTATATAGTTTTAAAATTCTCGGTTGCATGAGAGTATTATGAGGGCAAAAATTTTGGAAGACAAGTAGTTCCTGGACTGGCCGCTTTCAGACGCCAATGAGCTTAGCGTTAATTTTTTCCGCCACTGTGCTATTCACCCCATAAGCATTTAGTTGCTTATGGCGGTCAATTAGCGAGAATTCCATTAAATTTAGGGAAACGAAAATAAACCAGACTTTTGCGGACGTCACCAACTCATGAAAAGTAGGCGCAAAGACTTCTGTTCATTATTTTTGACTTGCGATCGATGGCTCAATTGGGAATTTTTTATTCCATCGTGACGTGTCTTCCCTTTCCATCTAGCAAATTGTTTTAACTGTGACTTTTAGGGGCTGAATGAACGACCCCATAGATCCTCTGCCCATTTCCTTGGGGGCACAAAAGAGAGCCGTTAGTGTGGCTGTGAAGCTCTCTGCGTTTCCCGCAACTCTCTGATGAGGAGAGGCGCTAATCACGAAAATAACAATGCACCATTATGCCAAGAAACAATTTATGAAGGTCGCACGTTTTCTCCGAGCGTGGTCAGCAAAGCATCACGGGAAGGGTCAGCGTCCCTCCGCCCACTTCTTAGTGGCGGAGGGATCGCCTTAATCTTCAAATCAAGCGCCATTCATTCACTCTTCGCGAATGGATCTCATTCAGTGCTTCTGTGACTGTGTGACGGTCGACTTGCATCGCACGCCTTTCGAATTTCCCTCCTCTCCTGATTTTCAAATCGATTTGTGGTCGATCGAAGAGTGGAATGCTGTTCGTTACGTTCCTCATCATGAGGGAAGTTGAATGGAATATTTGCGTGCTTTTGTTGTTTCCATTAAATTTATTAAACAGGTTACAATCAGAAAAATATTGTTCCTTCTTTACATTAATGGTATAACCACCGTGGTCACGAGCAAAATCCGCCTCTTCGCAGATGATGTAGTTGTATACAGAGAAGTTTACGACCATAGCGATAGCTTAGCATTAGAAAAGGACCTCGTTGCCGTAAATGACTGGTGCAGTACTTGGGAGTTAGAATTAAATCTTGAAAAGGCTATGGTGATGAATTTTTGGGAAAAGGATATATCCTCAAGAAGGAGCTACACCGCTAACGGGATTCCACTACCAAATGCCGTATTCGTTAAATACTTGGAGGTCACCGTTACTCGGGATCTTTAATACTTCCTGGTGAATACGGAAAAGAAATGGATCGCTGCTGATATTTTTGAAAGTCGAGTTAAATGCGTACCAGCATCTATTAAACTCCAACGAGACATAGAGTGAGTGCCAAAAGTATTCGGGAAGTACTTTTTTCAGCCACTATTGCTATTTTAACTTCGTTGCCCTCTTGCTCAGGATTCAACATGAATGTAGTTTATAATATACTGCTCCGGTGAAGGTTTACAAAATTGAAAGAACGAGTTCTCGATGATTTTGCTGTAAATTGAGTCCAATAGGCGAATATGCAAAACTTTTGCGCGCAAAAAGTATTCGTACACACGGTGCACGTCGATTTACACGCGTTTCTCGAAGCCCGCCGGTGCCATAGGCTGTGTCCAATTGTGTGCGGACATGCTTCCCCTGTGGCTGTGGCGAGGTGAGACGCATCTTTAACCGAACGGCGACCTGAAGTGCTGACAGACTTGGGATGAAAGGCCATTGAGACGAAAAGCTGAGCGGAAGCTCATTATTAGAAACTTTAATCAATGTACCATGTGGGGATCCCAGCGTATCCCAACAAAGGTTGTGCCGCCACTATCGCTCCGCAGGAAAATGGGTTTCCTTTCCAGTGGGTTAGTTATTCTTTGGTCGGAAATTCGAACAAGGCGCACCATATCTTTTTTTCGTCGTCCAAATACGCGTCCGATCACGGAGTCTCCCTCAACCCAGAGCATGAGTCGCAATGAACTCCGTAGAATAGAGGCGCATTCGACGGCATCAAGTGCGCACATTGGGAACGATCCTCTGAGTTTTCCTTCGCATCTCTCAACGAAACGATAATAATAACTTCGGGTCATAGCAAGCTTTCTCTTGAGGTAAACAAGACAGTCAACGAGCAGATTCGATGGGCCACATATTTGAATGCTGCTGATTCTGAAGAAGTTCCAGCTTTGTTAGAAGTACTGCCGAGCGCATTGACGCAGAACGCATTTTTCTTTGTATTGAGAAGCATAGCCTCCTATCTTGATTGAAGATACCGTTGTCACCAGGTGAGAGGCTAAAAGTAGTCGTCTTGATTAAGGCAAGCTTGGCACAAGCGGAAATATCGTGTACCTCCGGATGAAATGCTACATGGTGATGAGGCATTACAAAATCGGAGGAGAGGAGGGAAACCTAGTTGCACAATTAGAGATGTTGATGTTTATATATATCGGAGTGCCGCGATGTGCCCTTATACTCTTTACAATACTTAAATTTTACGAAATTGGTTTCCAAAACAATTGATAATGAAGTTAAGTATCAAATTGCTGAAAATAAAAGTTTTTTGTTTTGGCTTCTGGCTAGGAAGACAGAAAATGTCCTCCTATTCATTGATTTCATCTCGGAAAATTTTGTGTTGTCATTAAATTTGTAACGATCATGCAAATGTGCATTGAGCTAATATTTTCAGTCGCAACGGACGTACTAAAATATTTTAAAGTGATGATTGTTAAGGCAATTAGAGTAATTCCCTATCCTTTCTGATACAATCGTCCCTCGCCAATCGAAACTAAACGAAACTGAACTTCATTGAACTGTGTCATTAGCAGTGGTGGCAATTGAAACTAAACGAAAGTTAAAAGCAGTAAAATTGCAGTAGTTTCGTTCTCGGGAGCGAAACGTAGAAACGAAACGAAATGGGTTCAAACCCGGGGAGCTAAACTCAGGGTCGAAAAGAAATCGGAGTCAAAACAACTTCTGGGTCGAAACTAAACTGAAACTCTAGAACGAAACGAAACGTAGATAATGTTTCGCACCGGAGGAACACCGTGCTTCGCCTTCAAACAGTTTAGTGCCGACCCACACACCGAGTACGCAGTATGGATGAATGAAGTAGAGGTTCGGTCTGCCGCCATTAGATGCACATGGCACTCAAATTTTTACCACTAACAGGAGAACGGTGAACACAAACTGGCCATTCGATTTTTAAGCTCTCTAAACGTTTGTCAAACGTAACCGGTCGAAAATATTCCCCCTGTTCCCCTCCACTCAACTTTTGGGATCTAAACTTAACTATGAGCAGCGGAGTTCCAATTAATTTGGTTTCGTACCCGGAAGTGAAGTATCGTCCCGGGTCGAAACTAAACCCCTTGGCGATTTCAATTTGGGAACGAAACTAAATCCAGGCCTCGTATTTTCGTTTCCCTCCGGGTCGAAGCGAAACATTTTCGTTCCGTTTCACTTGCCGTACCTGGTTAGAGGGAGACAAACAGCGGGCCAAAGGAAGGCACGAGGGTTTAATTAACCATACAATGCTAAGGATATCGAATGCGCCAACATTCTGGCGAAAAGTACGAATAACCTTCTAGGCATGCAACTTCTCCGTCACAACCTTTGTTGCTGAAAAAAAGACCGTATTTGAATATCCCTCGCATCGTTCCAGATTGATGTTCCAGGCGATTTCCCGCTGGAACATCAATCTGAGCCTCTAGAGTGGTGGGATCGCGTGATTTTCACCGACGAGAATAAGTACAACATATTCTGATCCGATGGTCATCAAATGACGTGGCGTCGGAATAATACTGAACTTGATTCCATGAACTTGAAAGGAGCAGTGAGGCATGGGATTGGTTCCGTGATGGTGTGGGGGGACGTGGGCTAGTCTGAAATGGGTAATTCACACTTTTTGGAAGGGATCATGGAGCACAAGATGTACATTGTCATACTGAAGCAAAAGGTTTGCGTAAATGCTGAAAAGATGGGACCGAGAAACAAAAATATGTAATTCAACAGGACAGTGATTCCAAACACATGGCAAAGAATACGAAGCTGTGGATCGTGTGTAACACATCCAAACAGTTGAACACCCCTCCAGAAGTTTTCAGACCACAATCCGATGGAGCATGCTTTTCTAGAAGAATGGATCAAAATCCCCTCTATTTTCACGTCTGGATTCTACATCTACATCTACATAATACCCCGCAAGCCGCCTAAAAGGCGTGTGGTTGGGGGTGTTAGGACACCAGCCGTTTACAGCTAAAAAAATTAAGTGCTGATTGGTCCATTCAATGCCAAATCGCCTTTAAGCAGTCCTGAAAACAGAAAGGAATGCCACAAAAACACAGTATTGCGTAAAGTGTGCCTTATGACTTCATTTAATATGAAGAATTTAGGTATCCGAGTACTTTTTGTTCAACACAGCCGAAGTTATTTATCTATTTTGTTTCAAGTTTCGAAAGTTTATTATCTGTTGGGGTCGCTGCAGTGTCTAAAATACACGAATAAAATGCGTCTATAATGCACATTGAGGTTATTTCAAGCCGGGAACATACTCGCACCACTGAGAGAATGGAAATTTTTTATGGAAACAACAGCTATCGGAATACTTGTTACACTCACTGTGCTGGCTACATCCCTTGCTTTGGGATGGATTACTATGCCTTATTAATGAACAGGCTCATGCTGGCTGGCTATACTTACACGCAATCGTGTCATCTTCAGAAACCTCCAAAAAAAAAGAAGAAAAAACTTCACCTTGGCGCTACACAGGCGACTGTTCTAATCATATTATGCACCGAGAAGGATTGGTGTCTCAGATGCTTTGGAAGTGAAAGGTGTTGTGAGCTCAATCAATCATAGGATCGCATGGTGCAATGAAAGACCAGAAGCATTTGCGTGTTTGAAAGCACGTTTTGTGTGCGCGCGATTCTCGTCCGAGCGGTTGGTGACTTTCGTGACTTGGCCATCAAAGCGATTATTTTTACGACTCGTAAGCTCTAATGGTCCCATTTTTTCGGTCAACGGAGGCGGGTCTCTCTTATCGGAGCGGAGTATCTAGCGGGAGCAAATACTTCTTGGCCATTCAGTCAGCCACGGCGTGTGGCGAGTTGTGTTTATAATACGGCGCAAGCCTAAGCTCCCTCGAAGCGAACCCTCTCCTGGTCTCCACCAGGAATATTTCGATAGAGGAATCTCCAGTCGACCATCAAATGTTCTGTCTCAAGAGACCAGCGAAACGTACTCAACCACAATCGGTCGACTACTACTTCTCATTCCACGATTTCGAAATGTCCGAAGAGCCCGCACTCTGGCGGAATAATCGGAAACCTGCGGCCGAGTACGGCCTCGATCGACGAAGAATGGTCGAGTACGAATATGCAATCTCTCTTGCTCGAGAATTCGCGGCTGACTCTTCCTCAGAACGCTCCTCCTCGTGGCGGTTTTCTTTTCACGTACTTTGTGATTTTCTCTTAATTTTATTTCGTGTGCAATAGGGAGCGGGGGAAAAATGTTGTGGATGTCTCCAAAAGGCTCGTTGCTTCACTCTGAGGCCGTGGCCCCAACCCAAAGGAATGAGGCCTCAATTCCTCCCTCACAGTACAGACGCTAATTGATGGAGTTAATTCCCTGTCTGGCTCATCGCTTAAGTACTTAATTATGAATTTGAAGGCTTATAACTGTGAATCAGACTGGTATATGTGATGATCTGAATGTGTGGGAGACTTTTGCGGGGAATAATAGTTTTTTAAGTAGAAGAATGAGTTGGGAAATTTCTCTTTATCTCTTTCCTTCCCATCTCCTAAATAATTCCATACCCCCTTCTTACTTGAATTCCTGAATTTATGCATTCATTCCCACGATCTCGCTGGCATCTTCTTTTTAATCGAAGCGCCGCCCGCCCTCCTCACAAGCGTTCTCGCTCGTGCGGACGGATTCCTGCCATGGGCATGGGCATCGCTGGGATCGATGCGATCGAACCACGGGTGAAGGAGGAGATTCCTTCCTAGAGAGAGAGAGGGAGGGAGCGGTGGCCTGTTCAGCCCACTGGATGGACTGGGATCTATTTGGTGGTCCTCAGACTTTAAGTGTCTTGAGTCTTAAGTAGAAGCTGCGAATTAAAATTCATTACGAAACACTTAAGTGAAACTCCGTACTTGATTGTATATTGACCACTCCGTGTTTCTGCAGTTCATTACTACTGCCATATTCTTGATTTAAAATCGTGCGCTGTAATCATAAGGCGATAGGCATTTGTTTTCAATTTTTAATTTCATAAATATATTTATTCGAATAATTTTGGCAATGGAGGCTGGTGATGACATAGTTATTGGAATAAATTTTATCATTCCATGATACATTTTTAAAATGATGAATGTGTTTGTTTGAATTATAGAATATACTGTTATATCATTACAAGCAACTTATAACTATATAGAATATTTCTCTCGCAATGGTAATGAAGTAGAATTAAATAACTTATGAAATTAACTCATGAAAACAGATTTTTAATTTTCCGTAGGATGGACTAGGATCTATCTTGTGATGACAGTATTAAAATGCCGTAAATATTTATGTTCTACTTAAAATACCTACATTTGGAAAAAAGAAATTCTTTCCTCACCCACGCCTTAAGTGACCCCGACATCCACATGGTGTTTCCCGTCCGCCTATCTTCTCTACGTATTGTGTTTGACCATTTTCTATTGCTGGCAATTTCCTCCCTTGTACCCCCGCTAACTTTCACTCCTTCTCAGCTAAACCAAAGGGACTCCTCACCCCCGCCTCTTTTTCCTGCGTCGTTACTTACTCCTCTCACTTTCAAAAGACACGCGGCCTCTTTTTATCTTAAACCGCCCCCCTTTTTTTCACTCTTCTCAACACCCCCTCCTCCCGTTTTGCTATGGTTCTTCCCCACGTGTCGTCATTTTACAGTTATGACTATAACTCTCCCTCCAACGTGGGTTTTCCATATTCCGTAGTTGTATCTTTCCCCATTGTCTCTACTCTGTACACCCGTTCCCACAACCCCCCCCCATCCTCAAAGATGTTAAGTCCTCTCCTAACCCCCCTCCTTTCTCAAGGGTATAAAAGGGATCTTCACATGTGATCAAGCGTCTTGTACCAGATGATGGCTCAGTGAGCCGAAACGCGTTGTACGCATTAAAAATTCTTGTGGAAAAGTGCTACGATCTTTCATTCACTTAAATATGTCTAACTTCCACCAATTGAAGCCTGAATCTGTTGAACTTATTCCTGAATCTGTTGAACTTAAATTGAGTTTTATTTAAAATACACATAAACATAATCCAAGATGAAATTGAAATTTATTTGCTAAATGTAGATTTTATAACAGAAATATTTGCGGCATTTTGATAGGTACTGTCATCACAAGCGATATATTTTGTTCCTTAGCGAGTTATATTTTGATTCCTTGAAAGATGACCTCTGGCCCAATAGCCTCTTTCAACAATTATATCATTTTCCTTCGACCTGATGACGGATGGCTTTCGAAACTGTGGTCATCTATAAACGACAGGCGCGGCTGGAGAACCCGGAACTTGGCAGTATTCATGCACAACGCCGCGGAAACCTACGCACGAATTATAGTGCACAATATTGGAAGAAAGTGGATCGCATTGCACTCATCACCGCGCCGCGGATATTTTTGAAAACCAATTTAAATGCGGCGGAAGTGGTCAAAGATATCAGCCGTCAATGGGATGGAATTGGGTATGCCTCCTCCTCTATGCAGTCCCCTTGTTCGGAATACTCACCCATCCGTACTCGCTTAATTCGTAGCTGTTAGAACTCTCGTGAGGTATTCACTAACTCGATGAGCGGCCCTCTAGCCGAGCAAGATAATGAACGACCCATCAAGGGTGGGCGACAAGTTTCCATTATGTTTTCCTATAATGTGATGTAAAGATGCATTGAATGAGAATGATCGTTTGTTCACCCTAATTCATCTTTTCGTCCCGAATTAAAAAAAAGCGATTCCGGGAGTGAGTGGAGGACCCCATTGACGCCTCTGAAGGGAGGGGGGGGGCGACGGCGCTTTTTTAAACCCTTCCCCCCCCCTCCCCCTGCGTCCCTGCCAATATTTGAATGATGGTGAGGTGGGTGGAGAGGTCCTTTGAAAAGATGAAGGGTATTTCTCCGCATTAAACCCCCCACCCCACGTCAGGTCAATAATAATCGCCCTGCTCATATCGACCTCCCCTCCCCCTCTCCCCTGACGATCGCGCATTGGCTGACATTCATTCCCTTTCATTCCGTGTTCATCATGTTTCTATGGAGAGAACGCACTATAGTCTTTTATCCCATCAAATTATCACCCATAATTTCCATAAATTCATCCATATTTACATACTCGTACTATCCTGAAAACCCTCGCGTTAATAGGCGAATGGCAGGACTCCACCCATTTTCAATGAAGGGAAGACATGCGTTGCAGTTATTGGAGTCCCAGTTGTGCCACTTTAGTGTTGTTCATTGTTCGGGGTAAAAACGAATTCCTACAACTATCCGTTCGGCAATATATGTCTCAAATTCTATCGTTTATGTCGGACCTGGAAGAATAGGGATGTTATCATATGATGTACTCAGTGTCACTATGAAAAATATTTGTTCTTAATAGCTCAAGCAATCTAGCCCTGTCACGTGACTTCTAGTGTCAAATGGATCCTAGCCTAATTGTTTCGAAAGCAGAGAAGCTTACTTTTCGTTTCGTTCGTTTTGACGTATCGCGCTGCTCTCCTTTATACATATATTTTATTAATATTACGCAGTAAGTCGTTCTGGGACCAATACCACACGCTCCATGCGCATTACAGTTGAGACAGGTGCAATTTTGCGCCTCTCTTTTGCTCTGCCTTCTCCGATGGTTTTCAATGCGATCTTTATGCTCGTGTAATAATCTCTGCTGTCTATCCATCGATAAGCCTTCACGTGATTAGCAGCAAAACGTTAAAATATTGCTGGAAAAGCTCATTTGAAATGAAATATTATGTTTCCGGGAGCGTATTGTCGGCGTAGTCCTTTTGGGTTTTCCACCGGGTGCCGTTGCTGCAATACTTCCGATGTATCGATGTGTCCATGGGCATTACGGTTCCATGCAGTGTTTGCAGTGCTTGATATCTTTTGTAATAGCGTTTTACGTTAACAGTAAGTCTAAACTCTGGAACACTAGGAAATCTCGGAGAATTTTACATTCACTGCAAAGATCGGAAGAAATAGGTAAATGTAAGCCACAGAAAAGTGTTTTTCTTTAAGAAGTGCCGCACGCTGAGAATGAGGCCCTAGTTAATATATTGGTGAGTGGATGGAAGAGGCGCCACCGTCCCTCCTCCAGCATCTCCATTTCTGTTCTCACCACTTTGAGCGCAATTTGTCAGGTTTCTGAAACTGTTCTTAGCTCCGCAACTAGTGCAGATGGATCGATGTTTGTACGATGTTTGCAATTTGAAGATTTGCACTCCAGAGGATAGCATTGAAAAGTTGTTATTGGGTTTACTCAAGCCATGATGCTTAGGTAAGATATTATTTATTGTCATTCAAAGATAATGTATTGTTTAAACAAATGTAAATTTGAACATATTCCGTAGGTTATATAATATTGAATATGGATTTGGGTTATCAGCCCTAATTATAGCTCATGTTCACGTAAAATTGGGGTCGCTATGCCGTCAGCGACGTGAGTGGCGACTTAATCTAAAGGCATTCAAATGCGCAGTGGTTGGCTTCAAATTTGCTGAATGATCCTTCCTGAAGAATCCTTCATCATTGGTGGTGATAGGGTCTCGCCGTGTTGTAATCTGCGCTTCCTGTAATGCACTGCTCCTCATCGGTCGAGTCTCATTGCTTCCTCTTCGCATTTGCTCCGCGAGTGAAATCATTGGCGATGTCAGCTCTCCCAGCCTCCCTGCGAAGTGCATTATGGCTCCTCGGATGTGATTATGTATTGAGGGAGGGGCTGTAAAGGCTCTCTCTCCGGAAAGAACGGCGCTCTCAAAATCACTCGGATTTGTGGAAATTGGTGAGGAAGGGTGCCTCTTCGAGTCGTTAGGTTCCGTCCCGTCCCGCATGGCGGCGGTAATGTGCCCCCGGGGCGAGGGTAAGAGAAGGCGCGGCTTCGCGGGGCAGCCTTCTTCTTTTTTTATATCTTGTGGAGGGGTGTGATTGAGCCATCTATCTCACAGCCTCTTGGCGAATAGTGCCGAAGAGAGCTAAAGATGGAGGATCGGCGGTGATTGAAGGGCGGGGGTCGGTCTATGCTGAAGCCTCATGAGTATCAGACGAGCGAGTGAAGATTGGGTCTATTTCTTGGACCATTTCTATTTCCTTGAAGCCGGTTGTCGCGGGTGGCGCCGACGATTTTATCCTGACATTTTTCGGAGAAGAACATAAACTCGGTGCGTTCCACACTGACGCTTTAATTTCGGTCATGATGCCGACACTATCGTGTCATTAGCAGCCGAGGGAAACAGATCCCACAAGAACATCTTCGATTTGAAGACGCTGACAGTAGTGCCAACTGTTGTATCGTACTGTACAGAATCCGTAGCGGAAGTAACCCAAAAATGGAGAATTTGGAGCACCGCGAAAAGCTCAAAGCGTTGTCTCAACGTTTTATGTGCGTTGTTATCATAGCAGCTTCGAAACTGCGATCAGAAATAGATCGACGGCAAGAAACCTGTGTAGGAACAAATTGAGTCTTTTCCTATTTCGTGGTTGCATCAAGTGTTGCGGCAAACTTTAAATAGTGCTTGCAATTTCCATTTTCAACTTTGAAATACGTCTTCTGCCGTCCATTGACTCTATTTATACGATTCATTGAGGGTCCCTTCTGCTCGATCCGCATCATTGGGTGTGGTATCACCACTCGCTTATATTTATGCTTTCATCTGGAAATATTCATTTAGCATTAAGGAGACTGTGGGCAGCATTGGTCTGTATCTCAAATTTGATAATTTTACCCCGGAATAATGTCAAAGGTACGTACATTTTTTCATTTGAAACACTGGAAAATGTTGAATATGGTCCTAACACCCTTAAAATTTCAAAATGGTAGCGTTCGTTTTAAAATGGCGTGACGTCACCAAAGAGTCAAGGGGGAAGAATTCAGGAACTTATATTAAACATTGAAAATATGGGTTAGAAAATTCTTTTTAACAATGGAATGCAGAATATTTTTCGTAAGTTAATATAGGTTTATATTTTCATTGATTTTATTTCGTTTTTTGCTGTTATTTCTTTCTTATTTGTTACAAGACGACCGAATGATCCTAAACTTTGGAGAAGTCTAACATTTCAATTTGCGATGGGATTTTGTTTCTGCTCGGCGGCCCTGGCTCCTCTGTCGGCTAATCGGCCTCCTCAAAACACTGGATAGAAAGTGGCCATCTCGGAGACTTCAAGCCGTCTGTTCCGTTGTCGTATTTCGAAAATAAGAGAGTGAAGTTGGATTACCTTGAAATGTCCGAAATTATTATTGCCCTTCACACAAAAAAGCCTTGTTAAACGAACATGTTTATGACTTCTGCCCACCGTTGCTTTGTGTTAACCTCCCTCAAAGGTATTTGGCATTGCGTGTTTGGGCGTCATATAAACTGTACACATGTCTTTCCCTTTGTCCATGCCTCCATAAGTTTTCCCTCCCCCACCCAACTGTAACGGGTGGATTATATTATATTTCGGCGCGTGGCTGGCGTTCGACTCCGAGTTGAGTTGCGCGTATTCGGTGAAACGTTGGCCGGTGTAAGTTGAATTTAAGTTACGATGGGGTTGTGAGCGTTCTTCTATGATCCCTCCCCTCCACATTTCAAACCCCCTCCTCCCGTTTACCCCCATCCTCATTGTCGGCCCGTGACGTCAGTCACTTATTCACCATTGCGATCGCCGTCGATCAAGGGGTCGACAATTAAGGGGTCCACCGATTCTCAACGAGAAGGATAACAACAGGGAAGAACAGAATTATTTTAGTACTAACTATGAGGTATTTTGAGGTAGGTCCTTCTCGCCTGTTCATTTCGTCCATAGCCGTGGTGGAGGTCGTGGCCGGGTGGGACACTCGAGAAACCGACCGTGAAAGATATCTCCGGGAGCACGCACTTCCTTTGGCTCTTTCGTTGGAAAGAGGACATATTGGTGAATGAAAGTGAAACCTTAGTATCCTATTTATTGGTGCAACCGCCGCCGCCATAGTGACCTACCGCGTCTGCGCAGGTGTTCGTGTTGAAAAAAATCGTCAAATTTGTGATAATTCGAGGCTGCCGAAGTGTTTAGAAGGAACACGTTAATTATGCATTTCACAAAATAATGGATACTATTTACATTTGGCAAGAAATATAAACTATGTAAATTTTTATGCTACGTATCCAAGTCACTTTCGTTGCGTATTTGTTGAAAAGGGATTTCCATGCTGTACTTGCACTGCACTGAAAGAATTGTGGCCACGTTGATCATGGGAGCCGGAGTATATCTGCCTCACCCTAGCTGGCCTCTGGCGTCACCTAGCAACCGAGCGGGTGTATTGTTGGTCCAAGCAGCCATGCATCGGTCGTGAGCCACCCACATGCACCAACGACATCTTTTGTGTGATGCACGGGGCCACTCCGACGTTATCTGTTCGTTCATTCGCGTCCGAAGTCGATGGTTGCTCTTCTGCGATCGATTGTATACACAGGGTAAAGTCACAATCGGAAAGGATCGATCGCGAATGGAATTCTTCATCTAACGCGACTCCACCGGCAATCTTGGTTTTTCCAATTACGAGATTTAAAGACTAATAATGGAATTCTATTGTCAATATTATGAAATACATACATTCACTGGTAGTGACGGTGATGGCTAATGACCGTCATCGGCCGTGATTGGCAGTGACCGAAAATCGAGCAGTCGCGATCGACTCAATCGAATGGCGATCGGCGTGTGTTGCGAAGCTACCCACTCCTTCGGCCTCTCCACATCGCACGCCCCTCTTCTATTCGCGACCCAACGGTTTCCGACTGCCAGGGGCGTAGCCAGGAATTTTGTTCGGGGGGGGGGATCCAAACCAGAGGGGCAAATTTTTGAATAACAGGGTACTAAGTAATGGGTTTTAATCTAATTTTAACACTTTTCATCGAAATCGAAAAACTTCATTTGTTAAAGAAATATTTTTTTAATTCATGATTTTTCAATATTTTGTTTTCTTTTGTGAAGGAAAAAGATTGTGTTTTTATATTTCGGGGGGGTCCGGACCCCCCGGACCCTCCCCCTGGCTACGCCACTGCCGACTGCATCTCTCCTCGACACCCGCGACAGCACGCAAATGGCGCCGTGCGCAGCTGGAGCCTGCACGGCGAGGAGAAACTAAGGGAAATAAATTGTATTAGCTGCTCCCGAGTCACGTTCGTGTGACAATAAGTCAATGAGGTTTCTCAACGAATGGGAGTGGTGCTGATTTCGCTTTCATTGAATGTTCAATCTTTTCACGGGGATTGTATAAGAATTTCTGGCGAAATAGGTAGCTAGTGTTGCCGCGAGACGAGACGAGACGAGACTTTCGCCAGTCTCGTCTCAGTCTCGTTTCCTGACCTCTGGTATCGTCTCAAGTCTCGTCTCGTGAACCCCAGTCTCGTCTCGGTCTCGAGTCTCGGGCGAGACTCTCGTCTCGTTTCCCCCACAGTACATTTAGCGTCGTTTTCATGCGTTAGCGTGCTTAATCGCTTAATCGATAGTCTTAGAAATAGGAAAGCCATTAATATAAATTGCAAGCACATATTTATCTGGACACCAATTGCATCAAACTGGTGCTAAAATCATTGATTTTATTGATAATCAATGATTAAAATAGTAACATAAAACGAAAAATGTCTAAAAATGGAATGTAGACATAATCCTAATCGATCACCAGAAAAATTCAAAAAAATATATTATCTTAAACATTGTTTGAAATTGATTATTATTAATACGTACTTACAATTTTCAGCGTCGTTTACTTTTGCCTGCTCCCTGTATGCCGTGTCTAGTAGTTCAAAAGTCTGTGGGGTTTCTCAAAACCCAGGTTCCTGGGCAGTTTTACATCTGTATCTTGTCTCGTATCTCTCTATGTTTATCTCACTCACTGCACACTTTCTTCTTTCAACCCTATATGTTTCAATATATGCGTTTTGTTGAGCAAAATATGCCGTCTGGTCGATCGAGCACATTCCGTATCGGTATCCGAGAGCCGTCCTTTGTGCTGTTATAAATTATGTCCTGCTATAATTTTGTTCTCTATGATTCAAATATTCACTAATAGGCGAAATGTTATAGTGAAAGCGCATTTTTTGCTTTGGAATTTTCTTTGTAAGTTTTAAAGAAACTATGCCACGTAGCGGTTTGTCTCAGTCACTATAATTGTAATTATTTCATCATCGAAAAATAACTCCAATTCCAAGGATCCTTTTTACACGAATAGGCGATATTTCTTTTCAACTAAATCACACGCAAAGGTTAGAGGCGCGTCTTCACAGCCGATCTCTTCCCAATTATTTTCTTGAAAATTCACCGAAAAATAAGATGTTATAAATCTTCGAACCTGGAGTCAAAGGAGTATCCAGTTGAAACTTCTGAAGTGGTATCAGAACATTCTGCACTCTTTTATTCCAAGGCGTCAAGCACACGCTCATCGGACCACTCACGAGAGCTAAAAGGCATGGTCAACTGAGAAGGGGTTCGGATACAGAAGGGGCCCAAGGCCGAAAAAAATAAAACCACCAAAGCAAACGTAAGCATGAAAAAACTCCAACCCTCAGCTTCCAACGTCATAAATAAGATACCATATGCTGGCAGGTCTTCGAGGCTCCGAGAACTATTGAGTGACAATGCCTGGACGGTCCAAGCCTTCACTATCATTGCCACGAAGAAAGAGAAAGGAAAAGATGAGACAGAAGATGAGATGATAATGAACCACAGAGGAAGGCATTCAGCGTCCCCACATTGAACATACAATCGCTAAGAAAGCACATAAATCGGAGCGTAAGTGGTGGACTATCTTTCATGGGCGTCCACCAGTCGCCGCTCCTAGAGGAAGCATCCTGGCATCAGCTGGAAAAAATATTCTAAAAAAAGTCGACCACACAAACAGAGGAATTAAGAGGCACAGACCGAAATCAGGCAGATATGCCTCACATATATACTCACTGAAAGTACATATATGGAAGATTAAGAGATAGGAATACCTAATGAAACTTTCAAACTCATACAGTGTGTCTTTCACGCTTGAAGCATGGCATTCAGAAGACGCAGACGCACGCTAAGGGATCGACCACATTTAAAGTCACGCTAGAGGAGTTAAATAGCAATAATAGTACTCCCTCGTTTGTACCACCGAAAAAATACCGGTATACTGGTACATTCATAACTTATAAAATTTGTTAATAAGTTGAAAATAAACGTTCGTATTAATGTATTATAATTATCCGGTGTTTCCGAAAATTAGATTATTATACGGGACGATTACACTGAAAAAGTCATTCACAGGCATTTATATGAAAACCCATCGGAAAACTTCATCGGAGGCTCGATTATCGAATTGTTGAACGGTGATAGCGATGTAGTTGTCAAAGGCAACTTTATACAAACGATTTCGGGGCATACGTTTTAATTTTTGGTGTTTTCCTAGCGAATGATAAATTTGAAGATCTCTCAGACAAGAAAAAGATACTGTCAGTAGAACGTCTTCTTATTCAAACACCCGACGGTGGCATTCCGACACAAACTTTGGCTACTTGTACAACAACCACTCACTTGGTGTCCGAGAAAGCTTTTGTCATTTTAATTTCTGCTGTATTTATGTGTGTAAAAATATTTTTACACTTGTCTCACGTGAAGACATTGTAGTTTTTACATTTCTAGAATCGGAATTAGTTATGCCTAAAATACTGCGATCGAATAAAATTAGATGTGTAGGTCACATTTATATTTAGTTTAGAAAAATATATACATTGTACGGTTCAATAACATTGAAATTCTTGCCTTCCCTGGCTAAAAAAATCTGAAATGGCCATAGTGATAAACAGTCAAAACAGTCAAGCATGTAGCCATAGTCAAAACACGTAATCATTTTGAACAGGATATTTGGCTGAAATTCTCGTAAAATGACTTTGCAAGTCATATTTAATTCGAATATTTTCATTTATAATTGATACTATATTTATCTCTGTGCATCGCGGTGCGGCCAACAGCAGCCTCCTGCCCGCCGCCACAGGCTTTTCCAGGATTATTACAAGTGTGGCATAACTGTGTACGACACATTTTTTCACCGCCAATTTTAAAAATTTATTAAAATTGTAAAAAATTTAAGAACAAATTTCTCTCCATTTTCTTATCAAAGTTCAATCGATCAAAGTTCTTACAATATGCAATATATTGAAATAATTATTTGCTGACAGCCGCGCGAGCCACATTGTTTTGCAATTACATGCGGATCAAATGTTTCCGGACATGGCCTTAGAGGTCCAATAGAGTAATGAGATAGCAATACACGAAGATACTAATACCACCTCGAAATACACTCTACCAATTATGAACCGATTCGAATTTTTTCTCCCAGAAAAGATAAAATGCTGAGGCACGACTTTCATTTTCTCCGAGTATCTTCAAATGAGTGAGATAAAAAATTGAGGATACCATGACTCTTCAGCTTACTGAGATTTTAGTGCCGATGACAGCACCACAGACTTCATAGTTAAGAAAAAAATGAAGTTGGCAGGATCTTAGAGGAGTTCAGCTTGAATAACTATATATGAATTTTATGAATATAATTATAAACACGTTTATGTCTCTCATGAAATTCACTAATTGTAAAAATTTTAGAATTTTAATATATTTTTCCTACTTAATGTATAACTTGGAGTTAGCATGGCGTGTGAAAACCTTTCACCATTGGAGTTGAAGCGATCGAAATAGAGGTAATTTAGGATTCCTCTCAGCTGTAATAAAAATTATACTGTCGTTGCCATCTTAGGAAAAATTTAGAAATGAAGGGCGCAGTAATATGTATTACTGAAGTAATATAAACGTGAATTTTGTGATGGATTGCTAAAAAAACGGTAGAAAGAAGAAGGAAACAGCAATTTACGAAAGTCGTACACGATTTCTGGCGTTCTCGTAACTATCTATTATGTTGTGCGGTATTGCTTACCGACGCGGAATAAGTCTCGTCATGCGTCCTAATTTTATATTTGTATAATGCAGTCTTTTGTTTACGATACACCGATGCTTTCACAAGTGCAGAATGAAGAAAGACCTTGGAGCCCTGAAGAAATCAAGAGGAAATAAATGCAGGAAATACCCAAAGCAAAAGATACCGAGCAAGGGGCTGACCACCCAACGTAACACATTTTTGTAACACAATGCTGTTGCTCTCGAGAGTTTAGCCCGAACTTATTTACATTAAAATAAGGCTCCAATTTTCCAAATGAATTATCCCGGGAAACAAGGAAAAGTAGTCAGCCATTAACACTCCCTTACTTTGCTCCATAAGTGTCGCTCATGCATTCAGAAATTGGTTTTTCAGCAAATATTCTAGTTTATAATTTGATCATCTATCGAAAAGTTATTATTCAGCTGTATTTAAAATATAATGCTTAAGAAAAACGTAAAATTTATTTCGTCCTAACTGAAGGATATAGTTTTAGGCATAAAACTATACCAAATATCAATTAAGGACGTGTATCTAAATTTCGAGACTTTCGAGAGTCTCGTGGAGGTAGTATCGTCTCGTCTCGTCAAAAGGTGGTCTCGTCTCGAGTCTCGTCTCGAATTCTACCCTACGGTCTCGTCTCGAGTCTCGTCTCGTTTTCGAGACGAGACTCGAGACGAGACGAGAAAGTCTCGAGTCTCGCGGCAACACTATAGCTAGCGAATGGAAATGAGAAAACGAATGCACTCTGCGTTCGCCAATCTTTCCGACAGATCGCGCTGGCTGTAGGCAGAAAGAACCGGAATCAGGTCCCAGGTCGCGACGACGGTAATGAGATAAATGAGAGAGGAAGATTGTATTACTAACCGATGTGGGTTTTCACAATTTAAAACATTCTCAAGAAAACTTATTTCATCTTGAAAATGGCATAAGTTTTCGACACCTTGGTGGGTTAGTCAGCCATAAAATTCCGTCGCCCATGGAAACGTTCGTTGCATTTGAATGGGTCGTCGTCTCTCGCCTCGCTGAGTTACACCGAGGAGAAATAAGCTGTATTTAGCTAAAATGAACGAAGTTTATATTCTGAATTATACGATCTATCGAATTCAAATCTTTTCAATGCTATTCCTCAATTGCGAGTACTCCATTGAACTTTTTGAGAATAAATGTATCGCTCTGCGCTCGATCGCAATGAAGTGGATGTGTTCGCGTTGTCTCCATTCTAATGAATAGTCTTTGAACAGAGTTGTTGCGGGCCTTTAAACCATGATTGCCGTCTTAGCCTTGATAGTACGCGGTGGCCACTGCTTCTTCTTGCCCTCGTGCACTCTAGTACCAATGTACTTATTCTTGAAAACCCATGAATAAGCGAGCCAAGTGACTACACTAGTGAAGCTTATAGTGGGACATACGTGCTACCATAGAGTTTTTATTGCTATACTTATGCGTGCTACCCTTGGCCTCTGTATCGTTTGCCTCTCCTGCGCGGAGGTCAATGGAATCATTGATTGATTGATCGCGAGTGTGTGATTCGGGGTCCAGTGATGCTGCCTCGGCACAAGTACAATTGCTCGTGATCATCCGTCGTTTGAATCACCCAACCCACTCACTCTGCCAACTGATTAAGTGCATGAGTGCAAGGTGCTGCCATCTGCGATGCTTGCTTTCCCATTCTTTCTCTTAACTTCCCTGTCTAAATGAATTAATTGGGTCTGAACTAAGCTTCATTTTTGCTTCGCCCTTAGAACACTTACTTACCGGGGGAGTTTTTACAAAATTCGTTGAAATATTCATGATAAACGAAGGGAAAAACTACACATTTAAATAAAAAAAGATCTTACCACTTTTCCATAAAATTAGGGAAAAAATGTGGAAAAGTGGTACGATCTTTAATTTATTTAAATATGTCTAACTTCCCTCAATTGAAGCCTAAGTCTGTCGAACTTATGAAAAAGTACATCTTTGGGCTTCAAGCCAGCGACCTTGGAGTTGGAAGTTCAGTTTGCTAATCACTAGTCTGATCGCATAGTAATGGTGCAGGGGCAATGAAAATTGGTCAGCTGATTTAAAGATTTTAACTAATGTATCGGAATGAAATTAAGAGGAGTTGAACCGCATAACGACTAAATACTAACCATTTCTATTCACCTTCTGCACCAAACAAAAAATGCTAAATTCAAATAACGGAGTCAAATTTCGCACCATGCCCTTGTTAGAATTCGTAGATTGCATCTTGATCTTACGTTATTTTACTTTGCCCCAGTACTATTACTGAAATTCGTATCTAAGCTGGACAATCTATACATCTCTTATTTCATGGGTTTTCGGAAGAATACTTTGCCTTCACTGCTGGAGAGCGGATGGCGGAGAAGTGCATTCGTCCACTTTGGAGAGTGGTTGGGGTGTCAGGCGGCGAAAGTCAGCGTTGCAGCGGTGGCAACGGCGGGGGCATGGGGGAGCGGACGTAATTAGCAAATCGCCCCTCTTCTGGAACTGGGCCCTCATTAAGAGGGGGAGGGGGTTCACGGCCGCTGCTCGTCTTTTGTCCGTTTCGCACGCGTGAGCAGCGACCACCCGACAAACAGGAGAGAGGAGTCGCGGCCCGGGAGCATATATCCATCCGACACGCACTTTCCACTCCCCCTTTATCTCTCGCCTCTTTTACAGCGCATGCGTGCTGCGGGAGGCGAAGGTGTATTCTCACCAAGAATTGGTCGAAATTTATGCGGCCCATGATGCCCAGCGAACTGTGACGAAGGAGAAGTAGCGGACGCCAAGAGAGCATACATTAAGGAGACCACGGACGATATGGCCCAATTGTACAGAAATACCTGCATATGTGGTGTGCATTGAGGAATGAGTTCGTTTGCGCCCTGGGGGCGAGTCGGAATAATCGATTTTCCATGTGGCCTAATGAAATGAAGTTGTGATTCGGTGATCGAAAATAAAGCAAAGAAAGTTGTGACCTCTATGTGAACCCGTAAGCCTCGCTCATCGGCCATTTACGCGGGGCAAGGGTCGCAAATCTACGAATTTAATTTTTCATGATCATTCCCTAAGGTCTTTGTCCATGTGACTCTCATAAAGATATTCTGTTCAATGTAAAAAGTAAAAAGATGTTCTGTTCTGGTTTGGAGATTGTTTGCACTAATAAACGAAAAAAGCAGAGTGACAGTGTAGGTGATGTCATGATGTACAAAACTAATAACAACAACAGTATTACTAGTTTTATGAAGTTGTTCATGTGGCTAATATTGCTACAAATCTTAAATGTGAATCAAAAGGTTTTGTTGTAGTATTTAACAAATAAGGTTCTAACTTTTTTTCGTGAAAAGGATTGTAGTATTTTAGGGAAGGTCCTGATGACTGCTCTTCCCAGTTAAGGGCAATACAATCTGAAAGAGGTGACAAAACATCCCTGGCTGCTGCAACTAACCAGAAAACTCTTAGGCCTTGGACATTTCTGCCGTTATAGTATGAATCTACTGAGAAATGAATTAACTGATAGAGTTGAATACATCTCTGATGCAGATAAAACTGCGTGTACTGCATGCTTTGAAGGAAAACCTTTTCTTAGATTAAAATTGAAAGGGTGACTGAATGCCTAACACCTCGTTCGGTTAAGTCCAGTCTGAGATTCGCCTTAGGTGGCTTGGTGGCGTCACTGGTAGCACACTTGACCAGCATTCGGGAGACTCGGATTCGGATCCCGGCAAAGCCAAATGATTTTGTCATTGCCAATATCACTCTTGGTGCATATCCAGTCGACCTCCCATTGGCTGATTTCTCGGGATTCAATGAAAATTTTCAGCATATAGTTAGATTTTTTCGTTATTTTGTACGTAGCTATGTGTATAATATATTCTTGCATAATCAGTCCAAAGTTTTCGATATGTGACACACTATATCGGGAAAGGAAGAGAGGTTCGGAATGGAAATAAGAAAATGGCCGTCGGGCGCGAGGCGAAATTTGGGTCTGCTACAGATTCGAGATTTCATTCCAGGAGACAAAACTAGCAATGAATCCTGTGTACGGAGCACTTGGCGTGACATATAAGTTCCCATGCGTGGGTGGGGACGTTAATGGAAAGAATGAAGACGGATATTGTGATGCATGGGTGAGCGTGAAGGTCGATTTTGAATTAACGGGAAAGTTACCGTGAAACTTTGGAACGCGCAGAGTCGCATTAATTTTTCTCATGCGATTTGTAACCGTGTTTTGTTAGGCTGGACCGTGAATCGTTGAAGAAGGCACCCCGGAAAGAAAAATAATGTATGCATAATGTGGGATTGAGAATTGAACTCCTGGGAAGAAATCGATGGGGGATTCGAGTTGGTGTGGTGGCTAGTGTGTTGGCTCCCTACCACGTGGGCCCGGGTTCAAATCCCGGCGGTGGCAGTGAATTTTCAGAGAATGCCCGATCCATGCTTGAATGTTGTATGGAGGACATTTAAAGCGCAACACTCCGTCCGTCGGATAGTACATCAGAGCGTGGTCCTGTTGGCGACTTCCGTTTAGAGCAGGCTAATGCCGACGCCGGGTCTCTCTCCACCCACCCCTCCATGCTCTTCACTCATGACGCAAATGACCTCAGCTGTCGGTTGCCACCTCCAAATTCCATACCAAGACATGGATGTGGTTGAAAGAAAACAAAAGCTCAACAAAATTCAGTGTCTTGTGTGCAGTGGCAGTTTGCGGTAATGGTTCTGCAGCAGACTTGTAGATGGCGTCCACGCTATTTTTTATACGAGCGCCCACTAGAATTTGTGAACCTATTTTTATTATCAACCCTAATTTATCTTTTAGTGCTATTTTCTCTTTAAACCGGCCTAAACTGGATATTATAACTAAGTATTCCGCCGCCTTGTATTTCTAATGTTTGCATTACTAGTAATTCGTCGGTCTCGATATTCTGGTCGTGTCACAGTCACGCTTTTGTCTGATAGACGAGACGGCACCGGACGCAGATGTGGATACGAACTTGGAGGGTGTGTGATATTGCTCCACAGTGACTCTCATCCCGAGAGGGCCTCCGTATAAGAGGGCCCCAAATTGGCGGCCCTTTTAATGAGTGGGGCCAGATTGAGCGATAACCCCCTCCCTCCCGCCAAAATGGATGCGAATATGCTCCCCTCTCTCGGCGGAGTCTCCGTGGCACTTGCGAGAAGACGCAATAAAAAAGGCACGTGGTTTCGTCGTTTCGTTCGTACGAGAGAGGCGTTTGCCGTATTAAAGGGAGCGGTGCCCCAGGAGGCCATTCTCTCCACCCTTCCACCAAAGACTACTTGGGAGGATAAGTTGGGGGAAGGGGTGGAAGGATGAAGGAATTAGAGTGCGCCTAAGTCTCCGCTCCGCCAGAGCTCACGAAATATCAGCCCTGACTATCCACCGTACTCTTTTGAGGAGAGAAAATAGTGAGTGTGTGCAGAGGAGGAGGATTTATGTTGCCGTCACTTTGCACAAATCTTAATGGGTTTTCAAAAAGTTCCGCATCGAGGTAATGAGGCGAGATCGATATATTTCTTCTCAAAATTAGCAATGGAGTATTTGGGTGCGCGAACTATTTCCATAAAATATATTACAGGCGTGGTATGTGACTTCAAAAAGTCTCCGTGAAAAGACCCAGATCATTTTTAGACTTGTTAACTTTTAAATTGCACTGTTTACGCATCGTTGAAATAGATGCTTGAACGCTCAGCCATCGTGACGTCAACTCGCACGCACTGCACTCAACATCAAAGTAATCTTAAGACAAATGAGTAGCATACCAACGACTGATATGATTAGCCAAGGTAGCACTGCACTTAACGTTGAAATGATCTTCAGATCAGCGCAATAGCGACGATGGATATCGACTTCCATCTCAATGCGGAATTGTCTGGCTCGCTCACGAAAACCTTTCCCAACGAGCAAATATTCGCACTAGAACACCGCGCGGAAAAAATCGGCCATTCTTCTCAATGTTTTCATCAATTAATCTATTTAAGCTTTGCATAAGCAAGTTTAAACAAGGTTGACACGGACGGAGAAAGTTTTTGCTTTTGTATTTCTATAGCGTCTGTCAGATATTCGACGACGGTTATGTCAGCAACATACTGTACCGATTAAGGAGCCCTCGAATCTGAAGAAGCAAGTTGGAAAATTGGCGAAACTGTCGTCGGATATCCGACTAACGCGGAAGCAAGCCCGGAAGAAAACTCGCTTCAATACCGAACCGCCTTCACCTCACGCTTTACAATCTGGAAGGAGTTCATTTTATAGCAATCAAAATTTGCTCGGAGATTTCATGGTTTTTCAGGGGATTAGCTTTCTTTTCCATTGGAGTGCTCTGCTGTTCTAAACATAAGCTTTCTCGGCTAAGCATTCACCTAAATCCAAATACTACCCCCGAGACGCCCCTACCGGGGCATGGCGGGTGGTGTTAGCTCACCAACCGTTTACGAGAAAAGAAAATTCGCTTGCGAAAATCTGCCTAGCATTTATTCGAGTCCTCTTTTTGTTCGCGAGGAAAATGAATTGCGACAGATATCCATTTGGCAAAGTATCTCCCTTGGCTTAACTTTTCTTTTGGACCTGGAATTGTTCTGTGTCGCCCTGAAAGATATCTATTCGTATTTGCTCAAGCAATCTCAGCATTGTCTCTAGCGGCGCCCAGCCAAACACAAATAAAATCTGTGTGTCGCTTTCTGGGATGATTTACTCAAATTCTAATCTAAATATGAAAAATTTAGCTTTTCATGGGATGAAAATTACTTACCAAAAGAAGAGTTGTTACTTAAATGGCTTTAGCTTCAATTTGAGATGATAGAAACATTTTCAAGTATTCAAGCGATTAAATAAGGCAGTATTAAGTATCGAAATGGCATCATTTATAATTATGCGTCAGAAATATCTAAAACGTAAGCTCTCATGATGAGGAAAAAACACCTTATCAAATTATCATAATATTTATAAATAAATCAAGGCGGACAGTTTTTGCTTGCCCCTCCAAAATTCTTTGACCTCACGTGTTCTTTGCATAGCAGTGAATTTAATACCTTAAAAAGAAAAAAAAATTGTCCGTTGATATAGAGCTGACGTCCAGAACACAAAAAGTTCCTCTCATTATTGGTACTAGCAATAAGAAGCCTTGCGCGGTTATTTAATGACCGGATTTTTACTCTTCGGGTCTTTTTGCCGCGTCGATTCATTTTTGGGCTTGCAACAGTTTCGCCTGCCTTCCAGATGGCGTATTCAGGTTCTGCAGAAATGAAATGCAGATCAGTTCCTTATCGCCTTTCCGGGGTCGCATATCACGTATTTTAACGAGCTGTTTTAAAGAGTGTAAGATCATCGTCAAAGAAAATAAGTGGCTAATGCTGTCGAAATGTCAAAAAGAACCCAAAATAGAAGACGGTTATCCGCAAACGTAAGCATTTAAACGGCTCTTCCAATAATCCAGCTCAATTCCCTTACGACCAATGAGCGCGCGCCGAAATAATACCTTATGTGGAGATGATTTGCATTTCATAGAGGACCTTACGACGCCAGCAACAAGACTGGCGAAAGTGTTTTTATTTTCCCTTTAAAAATGAATCATCGCGGCAAAATCCCGAAGAGAATTCGGTCACTGCTGTTGACTGGTTTACAAATATAAGCTGTAATTAAGTGAATAATATCAAGTGAGTAACTATGCAAACGGCTCATTCTTTTGATGGAAAATTATTGGGAGAGTAGCTTCCATTAAAAGGATTTTGATTTCCGCGAAAATAATTTTATCTTTTCCCTCTTCGCTTTGGCTGCTTGGGTGCGTCGCGAGACTTCAACGCATTGACCTACTTTTCACCATACGGTGCATGAGATAGAAACCGATTTATCCCGGAAAATCCGTGAATTCCATAAGTTTATCCTGAGTTTCTTCAGAAGACAGGAATTCCCCTAGTAGTACTCCCGTTTTCCCCTATTGTCCGGGTCGACATTCACCCTTAAAAATATCCATTAATTCTGCCGTCATTCCATTCGGCCATTAAGGAAGGAGAAAAAGATGAAAGTGAACTGGCAAATTGCACGGCGGTCACGAGATGGAGCGGAGAAACTTGGCGCTAAAAGCAGCGGACCCAATGGAAGGAAATGCATCAAAGGATCGATATGAATACTCAGAAACTCATAGACAGGGAGAGAAAGCTTTTTGGTGAAGAGCGGAGCTCATTTGTCGGGGTCGAAATCAATCCCTCGACAAAAGTGCGGAGAAATAAAACATGTGAAGGGGTGAGCGCGCATTGGCCTCGCCGACTCGAAACGAACAAACGAAAGCACAACGATTGGACGAGGTGCACACAAGCCTATCGTGGAGCGCACGCGCGGAAAATGTTTGAGGTAGAGCCCTGAAGAAGCTAGGATTCGTCAGCTTGTCGTGGGGAGGCGTTCGGAATAAAAAAAATAGGTGAAATAGAGGTTTATCTGCTTCGCACTCGTCAGGCCGCTACTCGAATACGCCGCTAGCATACGGAATCCAGCGCAGAAAGACTTGATTCGTGAAATCAATAAAATACAGAGGGAAGCTGCGGGACTCGTCAGAAAATGCTCCGGGCGTACATAGAGTGTTACACATATGTAAAAAAAATCGGAATGGGAGACGCTAGAGACACGGAGGCGACGCAATAGACTTAGATTGATGGAGACTAGATTTTTTTCCGAGCGACATGGGAGAACATCATGCTCGTGCCTCAATATATTTTCGGGTCGGAGGGAAACAATAAAATAACATGTCGAACGGACAATTATAAGAATTCGCTTTACCCCCCAAAGTATAAATCAATATGGACTGCATAGAGTCATGCATCATCGCAACATTTGCCTTCTTTTCTCTCTCTCTTTACAGTCGGACGGCGTCTTAAAACCCCATTGGCTCTCGTCTCTTGAGCTAGATTGCGTGGCGCAAAATGTTGAAACTCTTCTGCTAACGACTAATTGTCAAAAGCTTCTTTTATCATTCACCATTTCTTGTATCTTTTCATTTCTCTTCCTTCACTTGATATTCTCTTATCATCTTGTGGTGTTCTGCCCGTCGGCAGGTCCTCCAATGCGGCCTGTCTCCATTCCCTCCTGTCTCCGGCCATCTCCTTTAAGACTCCATATCTTCCAATTTTTATGTTGTCAATGAACTTTAGCCTTCTCCTTCTCCTTCTTCTGACCCCTTCCACCGATCCCTCCAAAGCTACTTTCAAAATTCCATTCCCTCTCATCAAATTTCCCAGCCAGTTACCATTCCTTTGATTTATTTTGTCCTTCAACGTTCTTTTCTCATCTCTCCTATTTAAAACTTGCTCATTCCTATCAACCCACTTAATTTCCATCTTACTGCAAAAGTTGTAGGAGGAACTGATTAGTCGATTCACTTCAACGGTCACCTTTTTTCCGTCAACGGCTGGTGTGCCAACAGCCCTATTGTCGCAACACCACCCGCCACTTGCCTATGAAGGCGGATTGCGAAGCACTATATAAATAATAGGTGATATGGCGGGGAGAAATGAGACCATAGGAATGATGGGAAGGGCACGCGGAGATGGAAACCGAGCAATGCGACCACTGGCTCAAGAAGGAAAACTTATAGTGGGTAATTCTCTTCCGGCGATTTAATCGCGTGAAGTATTCTCAGGAATTCCTCCGGTTTCATTCGTTGTATATGGCAAAGGTTTCACCCTGATGACAATTCGTCCGTTGAAACGTTGTTTATGTGCGGAGAATTCAACCGGTGGACCTCCCGAGAAGACTTCACTCAAGGAAAATTAATTTTAATAGCGGTGGTTAAACTGCCGAACTAATTCCCGTCACCAGTCGCCGGCCGTTGCAGAGAGTGCGTTCGAGAGGGCCTTTAGTTCTACTCTGCCGTAATATATTTAGTGCAAATCCACTCGCACATTCACTCTTTCTCATGTCATTTATTTTGAACTGCTTGTGTTGTATTTTTTTCTGCTGGTAGAAAAATGTGGCTACATTCGCTTTCAAGTTTTATCTTTTTCTGCTTCCCTCCTCCATGTGTCGATATTAAAAAAAAACTTTCAAAATATGCATAACTTATGCATTACAAATACTTTCCAATATGCATTGCTGTCCGTTACTCTATAATTATTCTCTTGTTTCTCTTGTGTGCATGAACATGAAGGGGCAGCGAAAATCACTTTTTTGTAAATTCACGAATGTGCGCTGCAGGAAAAAGTTTAATTATGCCAAAGCAATATGAACTGGTATCAATCATTATATTTTACACCTCACTCTTTCAGTCGCAGAGAGTGGATAGTTTCTTGAAGATAACCGCGAATACTGCTCAAATGGATGGATATTGGTTGTACCTTCTGTTGCAAACTCAAAAACTCCTCAACGTTTGATCAATTTTTGGAGTGTTAGGAAATTGAGTATCGCGAAAATTCTTTTTCATTATGTGTCTTTTTTTTCTCAAGTGCTTGGTATCGGACCCATCGGAGATCCAAAAAAGGAAGTAATTTTTGCTGAACCAAGATGAACGTGGATATTTAAACGGAATGGAATGAAAGAAAGAATAAAGGCTTTTTGAAAACTCCGTCCAAAGGACTCTGGAATTAATGCCTGATGCTTTCGCGGCGAACAATATTGATCGCCTCTCCTTCTTGACACACCGAAACGTTGGAGCAAGGAGAGATGGAAAACCTCACCCGGTGAGAAACCCGAGAGACGTGCCCTAACAAAGAAGGGTCATTCTCCCGCAATCGCACAAAACTATGCCCATGGACTACCACAAATAAACCAATATTGGTAAATCAAAATTGAAGTGGCATATTATTTTATGTATCCTGTTATTAATTTTAGTGACAAATCAGCAAAGAAAAAATTATGTTCCCGAAATTGTAATGTCCATAGACTATGATTCGTCATGTCCGTGGACAGTCCCACATAGATTTTCGAAGAGGTGTTTATTGTATTAACAACCTTTACTAAATAATTTATAATAAAATATATGATTAAACAAGTTACAACAATACAAACATTATAAAATATTCCTTTTGGGTTGCTTTTATTTCATACTATTAAGCTAATATAAGATGGCAAATCGATTACCCACTGACTGACTCATCAAAATTAGCAGCCCAAACTGTGACAGGTGTGGATATATGGCTTATTGGACGTAAAAGTAAAAAAAAATTCATCGGTAGAAAAATTCTTAAAAATTGAAAAAGTCGATTAGTTTTCGAGATATATCGACTTGAATTAACATGGTAGCCTTATGGGACTAAAACTTTTTCGCTTTTATTTTGTACTTTAAAACGTTCGAGTAACACGATATTCAATGGACATAAACTGGATTTTTTGGTCGATTTTTTGGTGTGGTTGCCATAGCGACGAATTGATATTTAGTATTTCTTATTATTTTTTGAATGTTTTCTATGCTTTTCTTATGGAAAAAGTTTAGGATTTTTTTTGACCAACTTGCGATAATCGTAGGAAAAATTCCTTGACTTATAAGGTGTAGGATTTTTTGGTCGATTTTTTGGCTATCTTGAAATTTTAATATGTCGAAACAATTCCGAGGAATAAACGATTTCGATTTTACATTGTCGTGAAGGGCGAATTTTCAAACTCGGATTTCGGCCTTGAGACATGTGCCATATGAAAATTTGGAATCTTCTGGAAAAACGGTAGAGGGTACTTCGTACCCTCACGTTCTAACTGCTTTTCCCATAGCCCTCTTGGTTAATTCATAATTAAATTCCAAAAAATATCCTGCACGCGAAAAATCATTGTCGCCATTTTTTGTGGAGCATACATTCTTGGATATCTTAGCAACCATTTCAGCTAGATGAATGAAATTTTCAGGGTCATAGCATCATTAAAATAGTCAACTTTTGCAATGGTGATAATTCCGCTCGATCGATTCATGTGCGAGTTATATCGATACCAATCTCCTTGGATACGCTTTATTCGCTAATAACTTTTTTGTTAATCAAGTTTTGAACATGAAAATCATGCACAATACAACTGATAATGTCATTCATCCGACAAAAGTTCAATCAAGCGAATCGATTGATTTGACTCGAAGTTATGATCGATACAAGGTTGTATTCGATTGAGCCATTTTTTGGGCTTATTTACATAGTTACGGAGATAAAATTTTTAACAATATGTAAGGAGAAGAATGAATTATGCGCACACACATTATTTAGATGAATTATGTTTCCTAATGAAGATACATCGATATGAATTAATACCTTTTTGTATTAGGCCCCCGTAAGAAATACACGCATCGCGTCTATCTACGTCACCAATATAAGAACATAGGCTAAATTTTGAAAGCGGGGATAATAGACAAGGCAGGGATAACGGAGTGACCATAGAATGGAAGGGATATCAATAGGATTGCGGACTTTACCGTACAGGTGGCAGTTTAATCGAAAGATCGATTCGATTATTATAGCAAATACGCGAATTGTTATAACTTGATTAGTATATATGTTGGACAAAAGTAATTTGGTGAATGGGTACATCTTGGTATTCCTCACAATGCTCAATGGAAATATGTTTCGTATATAGTCTCACGTTTGATATATATCGATTCTACTTTTTCTTAAAATATATCGAATATGCTATAAAACATCCAAGGATTTTTTCATCCAAGGACATTATACCAGAAATTATATAGTAGATACCCATAGACTGGAAGTTAAACCAATAGCAATGCGTATTTTACAGTACAAATGTCAATATAATCGAAAGATCGATTCGATTATTATAGCAAATACATAACTTTGGTATAACTTGAATAGTATATCCGTTGGACCAATGAAATTTGGCGAATGTGTACATCTTGGTATTCCTCACAATGCTCAATGGAATTATGTTTTGTATGTAGTCTCACCTTCGATATATATCGAATATGCTTTTTCTTCAAATATATCGAATTGCTTGAACATATAGGATTTTACATCCAAGGGCATAGTTGACCAGGAATTTTAGGATTGATGATCAAAGACTGGAAGTTAAATCAATAGGATTGCGAATTTTCAATACACGTGTCAGTATACTCGATAATTCGATACGATTATGGTAGCAAATATGCAAATTGGCGCGTATCAATAGAGTTTAACATCTACGGGGATAGTTGAGCATTCTTTGGTTCTTTCTCCAATTCAAGTTTCTTAACCGTATTCGTATATTTATTGTAATCAATTCCTTTCGTTGTTTAAACCTTCCTCAGATATAAAAATGTGACAGCATTAATAGACATACGTCGTCAGTGACATCCGAACATTACTTCATTATTCGAGACATATTAATTCCGATAGTCATTTCCGAATTAGTCTCTGTGCGTTTATTATAAATCTAAAAATGATGTTTTTAATTTGATTCAGTTGGTACGTTCAAACGCTCATAACAAAAAATGGAGGTGCTACAATCCTAGGGTAAGGGCTAAAATACGAAAATTGGCTATATTTCACAAGTACATCCGTCATAAAATTTAAATTTCTCTCCATTACGTAAATATTAAGTTAAAATCGTTCTCCTAACGTTCACATCATCGTGGTAACTAGGACGACCTTAAGTATTGTTGAGGGAGAATAAGCGAGTTCTTCGCCCATTCAGCCCATTTCAATGACATTTTGAGTGTTTTTTTTTTCGCTTTTTTTTTAAGCAACTTATGGACCTAATACTTGAACACAGGTGACACAAATATGTTCCCACTCCCCTAATTACCCGCTTGATGAATTCAAGCGCCCATCGACTCGTTTATTATAAAATAAGAACAAAAAACATTTGTTGCACGAAAAAAGCGATTTCCGTGGACACACAGGAAAAGAGGGTAATTGTTTATAGGATATGGTGGCAGCCCTGAACAACCAGTGTGTAGAGAAAGATATTTTCAGCTATATTGGTTTGATGAATTGGATGGATGAGGCAGATACTTTGTGGAGATCCATTATGAGATATGAAGTGAAACACTTTTCACTTTCCACATAAAAATTTTTTATGTGGAAAGTGCAAAGTGCTTCACTTCATATCTATATTGGTTTGCTTGAGTTTATACTTGGTTTAGTGAATGTTTTAAAGGTGGAAGAGAAATTTTATTTCAGTTTTATGAAAGAGCCAAGATCATCAGTCATGCCCGTGGACAGGTAAAAATTAGTAAAAGTAAAATCTTTTACTAATTACAATTGAGATATCTTTTTCAGCTATAAAATGCAATCTTAATGTAGTAAGACAGTGTAGACAGTGCCCTAACTTTTTGTAAGTCCCAAGTATAACTTAATTTAGAGGAAATTGTCATGTCCGTGGACATCATGTCCGTGAAATCTGCTGTCCTTGGACATAACAGATGGTCACGGACACGATGATACCTACACCATTACACTAGTTACAGAATGTCCCATGACAAAATATATATATATATATATATATATATTTAAATATAATATATATATTCAAAGTTTTGTAGAAACGGGATGCAACGTAGCACATAATATGAATGTTCAAAACACAGTGAACTTCTTCTTGCCCTAGGGTGGGCACATAGAAAAATTTATCGATGTAGATAAATGAAAAATAAAAGTAAAAGTAGGGTACTTAGGGGGAAAGGGCGCTGTGGCTATTTTATAAGCACAGTATCCTGAGGCCTTAATGTATAAAATTGTGTTTTTATTTCAATATGGAAGGGTTTAAAAAAGTTATAATGTACGTCACACGATTTTATCTCGGATTCAGAAGGTGGTTGACTGATGAGTGTTGTACATACTGTTAATAATTTTGTGTCACTCAGCGCGCCATTATTCATGTATATGTCGTGCTGCCTCCGAATCTGTACAGGAGTCAAGATGCGTTTGGGTTTGAACTTGTGCTGCCATCTGTGGCACTCCTATAGTACTGAACCAAGTAAAGGTTGGGAAGTTGGTTTTCATTCGCCATCAGTGAAAGACGTTCGCGAGTTTCCTTTTGTACCCCCACCCGCCTAATAGATTGCAAGATTGCGCTGGTAACTTGATAGTTTTAACGCATACGTACATCTCTCATCATTTGCCACCACCGCTTGAATTTCCCGATTGTAGATATTTTTCATAGTTACTCTTTGATAAATCATGTGAACGCGCAGAGGGGTGAAATCCCTTATAATTATACACCCGGGCCACTTGGGGTCACTCGCTCTAGTTTAAACGACGCTAGCACGGAGCGGCCCAAGGGAGGGAGACTGCGGCGCCTTGGAAATCAATTCCACGAACAAAGCCCAAAGAGAATGAAAAACTGAAGAAAAGATTTAACCCCCCGGAACGCATTAGCCCCTTTCATTCAAAAAGAAAAAGCAAAGAGAGAGAGAGGGGGATTCTGGGATTGGGTGAAGGACGAAGGTCTGCATGCCCACACACACATACGTACATACATATGTAAAAAGCTGCCTTTTATATATGTATACGTAGAGGCAGTGTGTTTGCAGTGAGGTTGGGATTTCATAGTGTGAGCGGCAACTGGAGCAAAAGCGCTCTTCGAGTCGGAAATATTCGGCTCGAAGGCACAAAATCAAGGAAGGGTGAATTTGCGCTGGCTCAGCTGTAAAAAAAAGCTCCTTTGAGAAAGCCTAAGCCACTCACTACACTGGCTGTCGACGATAAAAACCCCCATTTTCGCCATTTGCAGCGTAACAATAAAACCAACGCCACAGACGAACTGAAGGGAGCCGTGGAGGTAAGCACGCCTGACTCGTCGGGGGAAAAGCTGTGGCCCAGCGATTAAGTGAGGAATAAATTGGAGGAAAAAAAACTTCCGAGGAAAACCTGAAGGTAAGTAATTGCAATAGGTACAAGAAAAGTACACGAGAAAAAAGAAAAGCTGGGCACTGAAGGAACTGGAAAAGCTAAATGCGTGTACCATTTAATAAATGCCTTAGGAAGACGTACTATCGTTTTCAAAAGTATGTAGACACCCAGGAATGTCACTTATCTGATGGGGCCGGGTGGGTAAAAACTTGTGAGGTTGGCAAATAAAGCGACCTGCATCCCTCACTCGTATGCCACCAAGATCCGACGAGGACGGAGGTGGACGCGACCTACATCTACATAATACACTGCGAGCCACCTCTAGGGTGCTTGGTAGGGGGTGATCAATCACCAGCATGCATTTGGACTCCCACATGCACACCACACCGTCCAAAAAACGTCCCGTATACTAACAAACTATACTACTATATGCTGTTAGAAATACTAATTGAATTAAGAAACATGCATTAATTTCTACATATGTTAGTAGGCTAAACTACAAATCATGCAATCTAATTACGAGTTCTATTGCTTCCGTTATAATATCTTATTGATCGTGGAAAAAATGACATTCGGAATCTGCCTGTTCTATAATCTATCTCTCTTATTTTATTTATATGATCTGATATTCCGTAGTATGTTGGCGTCCGTAAGATATGGTTAACTTCGTCAGAAAATACACTGCACTTGAATTTATCTAAAAGGTTTAGTCTATTTTTCAATCTACGGTCCGACAGAGATTCCCATCCGAGTTTATCTAAGAGTTCAGTTACACTAACAAGACTATCGTAACGACCTTTCACATACCTGGCAGCTCTTCTTTGCACGCGTTCTAATTCTGTTATTAAGCCTTTTTCATGTGGGTCCCAAACACTGGCAGCGTATTCCAAATGTGGTCTAACGAGGGAAAAGTAGCTAATTTCTCTCACTTTGTCGTCGCACTTTCCTAATATTCTTTTAACAAAACCAATTTTACGATTGGCTTGACCGGTTTTTTCTCGAATATGTTTATTCCACGATAGATCATTATTGAGGCTAACTCCTAGATATTTCACGGATTCAACAGTCTCTAATTGGGTACCCCGAATTATATAGCTACGTTGTAGGGAGTTATTCTTCTTCCAGAAATCCATTACGACGCATTTTTTCAAATTTAATTCTAACTGCCAAGCATCACACCAAGCTTGGATAGCAGCAAGGTCATTCGTTAGTTAAATAATTGAAATCCGGTTTTTATTGGAAATATTACTCATTTTGTTCTTTAAATGCTAACATTTTTATAGATGTTATCAATTATTAGAATAAAATAGTGGTAAATTTCTCGTGCCTCTAGCAGGCAGTACACATATAATGTACTTCGTAACTTGGAACCAATTAAACCCCGAAATTTCGCGCGCCACGCCACGCCGATTTTTCACAGATTATGAGTAGACTCAAGCTTTTTCTCAAATTTAATTCTAACTGCCAAGCATCGCACCAAGCTTGGATAGCAGCAAGGTCATTCGTTAGTTCATCTATATCTTTGCTGGAACGGATTTCTCTGTAAACTACAGCGTCGTCTGCAAATAATCGTAACTTACTCTGCACTACTTCGCCAATGTCGTTTATATAAAGAAGGAATAGGAGTGGGCCTATGACACTACCCTGAGGAACGCCAGAAGTGACTCTAACCTCATTGGAGACTGCACCGTCTAATACTACTCTTTGGACGCGGTCGCTCAAAAATTCTCTTATCCAGGAAATGACATCTTCGTCTAGACCGTAAGATTTCAGTTTTATTATTAACTTTCCGTGGGGTACTTTATCAAATGCCTTTTTGAAATCAAGAAAAATGGCGTCTACTGGAATGTTGTCTTCCCCGGAGACTAAAATATCGTGGGCGAAAAGCGCTGAGTTTCGCACGATCTGCTTTTCCTGAATCCATGTTGAGTTGCCATTAATAAGTTTTGCGCGTCTAGGTGTTTCATTACCGAGCTGACTACGATGTGTTCTAGGACCTTGCATGAGATGGACGTTAAAGATATCGACCTGTAATTAGATGGCTGTTCCTTGTCTCCACTTTTAAATGTTGGTGTTACATTAGCGATTTTCCAGTCATTAGGTACTTCGTGTTGCTTGATGGATTTACTGAATATTAACTGCAAATAGGGGGCAATTTCTGAGGCTAGTTCTCCATATACGCGAGAAGGTATTTCGTCTGGACCAGGTGATTAATTTGGACTGAGCGATTTCAATATATTTTCTATTACGAGCGTACTATTGTCAATAGCTGGCATCTTATGTATACAGGGATTGTCATCGGTCTCGGGTGAGCTCTCGGAAGGCTCGGTGAATACGCTCTTGAAGTAGGAATTTAATAAATTGGCTTTATCGTAACTGCTTGTCAACACATCTCCATTGTCGTTTCTCAGCGAACATACGGTAGATCGTTTACCTTGAACTTCCCTAACATATGACCAAAATGCTTTTGGGTTATCCTGTAACTGCTCTACTAGTGTCTTTATTTTAAAATTCGTGAATGCATTCCTGAACGCGTCCTTCGTGGCGGCTTTAGTCATCCTATATTTTTTAATTATTAGCTCGCGTTCATTAGCGGATAAATCCGATCTGACTTTTTTCATTTTAGCATGACACGCTCTCTGTCGCCTCAACGATTTTCTCACTTCCGCGTCGTACCATCTCGGTTCGCTGCCTTCTTTTACTGTTTTACTAGGGATGTAGCTATTTATTCCCGAAGTTACGAGCGAAAGAAAAGCTTTCCAAGTATTCTCTACATTTAACTTTAATACTGATTCTTGAAACTCGGGGAAAGCATTTTTCAGATGACTCTTCAACCCATCAAAATCAGCTCTTTTAAAAATGAAAACTTAACGCTCTTTTTTAAATTTTACAGCGGTATTTAGAGAAAACTTTGCAATTACTACCCTATGGTCACTTATTCCTTCGACAGTGCCAACGTTTATTACCTGATGTGGTATATTTGTCGCTAATAAATCAAGAATACTTTCTCCTCTGTTTGGTGCGGATGCTATTTGAAACAATGAATTAGATGTAAAAGTGTGTAATAAAGCCTCGCAGATCACTTAATCCCTCCCACCAGGAATGTAGCTATAAGTCTCCCAATCTATAGAAGGTACGTTGAAATCTCCACCTAAAATCAAGTTTTTTTCAGGATACTTGGATGCTACGCTGTTTATTTGATTTTGAAAATCCAACATTGACGTTATATCTGAGTTAGGTGGTCTGTAATACGAACATAATAAAATAGTTTTGAATTTTGGACATTTAATTAAACACCACACAGATTCAACGCTGGTCTCAGTTACGTTTATCGCTTGGCTGACGATTGAATTCTTTACAGCTATAAAAACTCCGCCCCCAACTCGATTAATTCTATCTTTCCGATAAACAGTGAACGATTTTGGGAAGATCTCATTGTCTGAATCATCATCTGTTAGCCAACTTTCTGTTCCAAAAATGACGTTACACTTCCAACTATGAATGAAATGGTGTAATTCGGGAATCTTATTTCTTAAACTACGGCAATTAACCACAGCCACGATTAAAACTTCGGAAGTAGTATTATTGCGATTCGGGAATAATTCTGATTTGCTTTTGTCGAATAGACTATTCACAGGCTCTATACCGCTGATAAATGGAAATGCATGTGTTATTGTCTCACTATTAAAATGACTTGAGCCTTGACTGCCTTTGAAAGTATTGCTCGACTGACGCTTCTCGTGCTTAAAAGTAATACCTGTATTATTGTAAATCGGTAATGCTGATTCTGAAACGCTGATTTTTCTTTCGTCTACTCTATTCTCATTTCTGGAAAAATTTTTATCCTTGAAAAGTTTTGAACTTACCCCTTTATTTTTCAACCCACTAATATATCTACACTCTGCCCTACTCTCTACTCTAAAAAAGACCTACAGTGCTAAAATATGCTACTCGCTACACGACTAGCCGACTCGGCAGTGTAATGGACTCCCGGACGGTTCAGGCCTAGCTACCGAAGCTGAGTCAAACTCCAGGATCATAAGCCCATTCAGAATTAAGATTAGCGGATGGAATGCACTGGGGTAACTCACGTTGTGCGTGGAGTGTTTTCTTTCGGGTTCCGTGGCGAGGTTTTTCCTATCTTTGGATTCATTATTGGACTCACCGTTTGCTTCTCACCAGTGCGTGGCCCCGTGGCTGAGTAGGTCTATACAATGCGACTCACACACCGCTCGAGTCACAGAGTCGTTTCTGGAACAGCAAAACGTCGAAATTCTTGATCATCCTCCATAAAGCCCGGACTTAAGCCCCAATGATTTTTTCACATTTCCCAGAATCAAGAATATGCAACGAGGAAAGCGCTTCCGGACGTCTGAAGAAGCGGTTGATGCCTACAAAACAGCCATTTTGACTACCCCTACTTCGTAATGGAATACATGTTATAACGAATGGTTCCATCGAATGCAAAAGTACGTTGAGTATCGTGGAGAGTATATACTTTGAAATACAATGAAAAAATTGCGTTTTAGTACCTCTTATAGTTATCTTCATTCCCGACACTTAAAAGGCTACCCTTGTAGCCGACCCATTGTTGGCGAACACGCAGGCTGGCATTACGGAGGGCAGTGAATATGGATCCCTTGCTGTTGTGATTTTGTTGTCTGATCAGATGCACAGTAACTTTAGCGACGTCGTTCTCCTGATATTGAACTTCAGAAATAAGCTGCTAAAGATTTTCATGTTCGGTTTTCTAAGCAAATAATAATGGATAATGATTCCGTCGGCTCATTAACTTTGGAGAGTTCAGAATACCTTACTGATGATATCAATTCGTAGATTTTAATGAGCCCTTTGCTTTATCTACCGCTATCAGCTAAACGCGTTGCTGCTTGTTACTTCATATTCATCGTATGTAGAGTTAATAAACAGCGAATAAATGATGTCAAAGGGAATTGCAAATTCATATTGGCTGGAGCTTTGAAACTCGCACGATTTGAATTGATATTTACTCCTGGTCATAACACCGCTGCTGTCCGATGGACTTGTTTAATCAGCAAATATGTCGAATCAAATCCAATTACAAGTTTATATTCGCATGAAATTCCTCTCTTTCCTTATTTTTATCACCTTGTAATTTTCTCCCTTAAAAATGACATTCTTTCAATATTTTATTCTATTTATATTTTTAAAGGCCGAAAAATTGTCACCTCTAACTTTATTTCGATGTGTGATATCCTTTTTTTTTCCTTGGTGGAGATGTTTATTGCCCCTCTGGAAAATCGTCTCCTCTTCTCGCCGTCCGTGCCGCTGAATATCCTTCGAGCGATTAAATTTTACGCGGAAATAGACCCTCGTTTTGATCCACGAACGAATGTATATATTGAGCCGCTATTAGTTCTATTAAATATTTCATGAGAAAATTGCAGGAGCTTAAAACCTTTTAAAGCCTTTTAAAAGGCCGTTTATTACTTTTTCCCTCATTCGATATTTACTGTATTCCTTCAGCTATAATATTTTATGGGAAAGGTTTTCAAACTTTTGATCACCGTCAGTCATCAGTTTGAAGATTGGTTTGAACTAGCTCTCTACGCGTCCATCCCATAAGCTAATCTTTTGATGCTTCCATAATCCTTCCGCTTTTTATACTTCATCACCTGCTCTCAGTATTTCATCCGCAGTCCACGTTCTGCCGTTCTTACCCTCCACCTTTGTCCTTCCTTCCAACGTTAATACGTATCAGACCACCGTGTCCCTTATGCCCCGTTCACACTACCATTGTTCTCAACCAGCGTAAGATGACGTCAGAACCAGCGTACGTTCACACTCACCATGGTTAGACACTGGCGACATCTGATGAGTGGTAAAGTAAGTGCAAGTGAAAAATGAATCTACGAGAGCGGATAACCTGTTGGAAGGAAATAGAGAATGTGCAGGGAAAAGTTCTTGTGTTAATTGCAATGATTTTTAACGTATGTGCATATTATGAGCTGCTTATGAATTAAATATTGCATTCCAGCGTCGTCAAGCATTGTTTCTTGCTATGTAGAAGTTAATTCAAATGTGTTCGTCCAACTAATCATTTCATCGATAGTGTGGCTTGCATTTATCTAATGCTCTATTTAATACGAATTAAAGCGACTATTAGTGATAATTAGGTGATATCAATAACATATACTACTACTTGCCCTTGATTCGAATGTGTCGACAAATCATTGATGTGGGTGAAGAAAAGAGGACCTAATCTTGAGACTTAAGCCTTAATTGAGGCACACTTGTGGTGATTTGGGATTGAGATACACTTCTCGCTGCATTAGTCTTAGCCATTGTTGTTTTCTGATTTTGACATAGGACATGATCCAATCTGATGCTACACCGTAAATTAAAACTATTTTACTTCAATTAAATGGTGGACGAATAACTTGCAGAAATGTGACTGGGTTGTTGAAATTAAACTTATGAAATAAGAGAGAGAGCTTGGTATTTTTTTTGTAATATGTAGTATCACCCGACGTTTCTTAATTTTGTTTTCTATAGTTATATCTAACTAGCCGTTAGCCTGATATTTTATATTGACATGGGAGGAACTTTTGTTCAAGGATGAACATGAGTGACTTTTTTCAAACTGGGACAAAGAACTCTTTCCAAAACATTAAAATCATTGTGACCATCGGATTTTTATTAAGGTAGTTTCGCACATTTTACATAATTTTAGCAAAATATTTATAGAGATTATTCAATATGTCCGTAACAATACAATGCGAGCTAATGGCTAATTCAATACGAGCTATGTAGTATATCGCATAACTTAAATCAGGTTTAAAATCTCATAATATGCAACAAATTAAGGAATGAATCTTTAACATTTTCCTTAGAATTCATTCAGACGAATGTTGTTCAACAATAATGGCCGTCTCCTCTTCGAATGACTTACTTTCTGTTTTCTTTCCTCCTATCCCACTTCGTTGCTGCTTCGCCTTCTTCTTTTTCTAACCAGCTTTTAACCAACTTGCATTCACACACGCATAAACTACCGGTCCATAAACTAGGTTCCAACCATGGTCGGAAAACGGTGGTCAGAAACGGTAACTTGCGTTCACACCTCGTTTTGTAACCATGGTCGGGGCTGACCGGCGTAAAAAGAGCGTAGTGTGAAGTGGGGCATGAATGGGGCCGATTAGATTGTCCCGCCTTCACCTTCTCTCTTCTTAGAAATTCCGCGTCACTCAAACGATCTCTCCATTTGATCATCTTCATTCTTCCTCAACGCCACAGTGCCAATGCTTTCATCTTTGATTTCTTTACTTAATTTAGAACTATCGGAACTTAATTACGATAATTATGCGTGAGATATGGGGTTTGGTCATTCACGATTTTCCTGCTTACACTATGTATAAGTATTCCATACGATTTATGCATTTTCCCGAGGAATAATATTTAGGAATCCTCGGGCTCTACACCATGCTATTTATTGGATTTATTTCCCCCAACGTTTCGGCAGCCGACTTGCTTCCATTTTCAATGCGTTTTTGTTTCACCTTACCAGAATTCACATTCAATGGCATTTCACTCGGTGAGATAAACACTTTGAAAATGCGAAGCTAGTCGACTTCCGAACCGTCGGCGGAAATAAAGCCAATAAATAACCTGTTACAGACACGAGGCAAATGCCTAAACTCTATGACCAAATAATTGCTTTGTGCTACATGTATTACTTTTCTTAATTTATCAGTCCGATAGTTTTGTTTTTGCATCGAACATTCATTTATCGCCAGTGTTCGTAACTCAATATAGGATTCCTGACGTAATTAAAGTACGTGATATTTCACCATATATCGAGGTATTGCTCACTAGACCTAGCGTACTTCTCCGCCGGAGCAAGTTGAAGTATTTTCCTTGGGCAACGCTTTTCTCATCATCACTGTTCGGCAATGCTAAGATTGGTTTGAGGCAACTCTCCCTTCCATTAACCCCTCATGCCACACTTGCGTTTTTCTTCCCTTTCATACTTATCCTTCTTCATTGTTCCACGTCGTTTATTCGAGGTCTTCCTATTCTATTCTTGCTCCACGATTGCCAGCGTATTAGTTCATTTCGTCCTCGTCCACTCATCGCCGCTCCGATTGCAGTGGGCCCACCGGCAGACCCTTTGAACGCGCCGCCCTCCGAGCTGTCGTCCCTTGCGAGCGCCGTTCTTCCCTTGTCTGCTTCCTCGTCGGGAGTCGAACGCGTGGCGCCGTCATAAAGCGCACACTCTGTGCTGCTTGAAAATCCGGATTTACTATCATGCATATGTATTTTCTCGAGGGATTCACATCCGACTTCACCCTTCCTGTTTGGCGCGTGCATGTTCAACGCAGTTCGTGACGCGCGGTGTGGTGTGGTGGTTGCGCCGTGACTTTTCGTTTGCGCGGCCTAAGCCATCTCTCAATCCGCTCAAAGGTGCGCGCTTGTTTGAGCTCCCGTTGGAAGGCTTCAGCTCCCATCTAAACTCTTCATTCAGCCGGCGTAGGATAGAACAGGCATTCATTGATATTCTGAGACTTATGCCCTTGGAACATGAATAAATATGAGAACCAAGGTTGTTGGCAACATGTTGACAAGCAAGATATACCTTTTTTAGATAGATATTTGTCTAAATGAAAGCATTATGATGTCATAAATGTGGGCGTTGATTCTGCCGGGATTAAGTACATGAATTTTTAAGTAAAAGCAAAAATGTTGCTCAAAGAACTAATTGTAAGATGCAGTTTACTAGAAATGATATAGTTCCATAGACATAACAATGGAAAATGCAGTGCAGTATCATAAAATAAAATGAAATAAAGAATAAAAACATTTGTTTTCAGGAACTTTCGGGATCTACCAGTATTCGTGCACTTTATTTTTAAATGAAGTGATTGATGTTGGGTGTTTTATATATTTTTCTCAATTGGGGGGAGGGGTGGGGGAGGGAGGAAGGGGGAGAGTGGCATTGGCTTCATTTGATTTTCTTTACCCTGTTTCTCTTCCTCCAACCCAGCTTCTATCATGTACACATTTTGTCAGTGGCATTGTCATACTAGACAGAGCGCTTATTTAAGGTTCGTGAAAGCTGAGAAAAATGATGGAGTTAAAAGAAACATTCTAAAGTTATGCTAACTAGTTTGTTACTTTTAGGGCAGGAAAGCATAAAAAAACCAAGCATTTTGAGTGGAATGTTGTCTCTTTTCGGGGAGGACGGGGCCCAGCAACTGCGATTGGCAATGGAGTGAGAACGGAATGGAAATGTTAGGACATATGAGATAATAATTAATTTGCGTTGGTGTCGTTCGTGCGATTGGATGATGCACTGGTGGAGCGGAGGTATTCGGAGCCGCGCTTTCAATCGGAGCGACCGATATACTCTTCATGATTGGCGCGGGATTTTCGAAAAATACTTCGATTTAGAATGTCACTTGTGCATAGAACAGGTACACATATGGTAACAGCAAATTTATAGTTTAGAGTCTGAATAAATCTCCGAACGCTGAACTTCTAAAAAATGTTGAAATCAAAGGTAGTTGCCCTTTTCCACAATTATTTAATGCGTTTTACGCGTTAAATAATTTTTTGAGACGAGCAACTACTTAACATTTCAATAAGTCGAACTTCCTCTGCACCACGCCTCAATCGGTTGAACTTATTCTGAAAAATACTGAAAGTAGGCGTGTATTACTTGTGTGCGTCCTCGTTTCCATTGTTCATCATTTGAGCGATCCCTTCCTTCAGTGAGTCGTCCCTGATACCTAAAAAAATAGATGAGCAGAAGCTCTAATGACGTCACTAAGTAAAAAGAGTGGCCTTCGTAATCGGCGTTTTTTTATATTTTACGCTTAAGAGAGAGGCGGAAGCGGGTATTCGGGGTGGAAATGTTTTTAAAAATCTCATTGTAACTATTTTCCCTTTTATCAGCTTTCGAGGTAGTTGCAAGAATTGCAATTTCCTGTCCGTGTGAGCGTACAACTGTATTGCGAAGAAGACGCCCCGGGATGCATTGTAGGGTGCACGCTGCGTTGCTAGGCGCTAATTACCTGGCAGCGGGGCGACAACAGAATAGAATTCGTATTTGATCAGACGCCATGCTCTTTGCCAGTCCGAATTGAATGCTGTTATTGGATTGGCTGCCTTTTATTTCCCATTTTTTGGCGCTCATAATATGTCATTGTTGAGCTTTTACATAGTCATAAAACGCCTTGGTATTGTAACCTGAAAAGCTAACTTATCTATAGAAGGCTTTCGTGGAGTAACGATATTTTTTTCGATGTATGCATCGATAACAAATAGAGATCTTATTCAACGGTTTTAGACTTACTGCCACAGGCAATCTTAGGGAATATACTTTTTTGGCTCAGTCAACCATCATCCATCAACCATCCCCTCTTTTATCATATAACCACTTCACATTTACGCATTTCTTCGCTTTCAGATCCTGTGTCACTCATTCTCATATGCCTTTCTTCCCTTCCACTTGTCCCTTCACGATTATCTTCCTTAAGCTATCCTGCCATTTAAGTTGTCAAGTTCTTCCTGCGTATACCTAGGTATCTAAGAGGTTCATGGTGTTTAAATTAAAGTCAATTAAATCATAGTACTGTACCGTATGTCTTTCCGTGCTCAGCTTCTTCTTTTCGATAGTGTCAATCCCGTAGATTTTGTCATTATTGTAATATTATATCTAAGAGTTCATTTATCATTTTAAACAGCTTGGGAACATTTCTATCAATAACCTGCTAATGATTTCAGTCACTTTATCTTTAACGAACTTGGGAGTAGATGAATGTTGTAACACAACGCATTCCACCATTTTCCGCCTCGCCACGTGGTGGGCAGTAAACAATAGGAGAGAGAGAGAGAGGGAGAGAAGGCGGTGGAAGCGAAGCCGTAGGGGACTCCGACTATAGTAACGCTACGAGACAGACATGTGCCTGAGGTGCTCTGAGATTGCCTGGAGGGGTATTGCAACTTAACCCGGAATAGGAAGCAGTCTTATTTAGGATTGGCCTGCGTTGACCTTGAGAAAAGGGGAGTGACACCCAGATACCCAAGGATTGCGAGTGCAGTGATTGGAACCAACCAACCTGCATGGTCATCTGTCCGTAATTATAAACCACCTATTTATTTAATGTATATGCCACACATATGTGTAATTTGATAAAATGGACCCAAGGACGACCTTTGTATAGAGATTCCCTATTGGAGGAATTAAGATCAAAAGAAAACGAGGTGTGGTTAAATTTTGTGAAGATTTTCATAATTATATTTTATAAATTCAGAGTTGTCGTACATATAATTTATAGATGTCCAAAATTGGTTTGTTAATGGCTCATGACCATTAAGAAAAGATAAAGAGCTCATATATTGAATTGTATATCTGAATAATGTGGTAAATTTGTTCTATTTAATGAATTAAATAGTTTTCTGTTTCCTATCGAGTTGAGTTGAAGATGGTCAGATCTGTCATAGCTGCGCTCTCCTGCGGTACCAGCTGGAACTCCGCTCCAAATCCGCCCTGCGACAACCGTCGACAACTGCCCTGCGCCAACCGGCGCCAACATCGCCAACCGGCGACAACATACCGGCCATCGAGGACGCCAACCGGCGTTGTCCGGCCAGCCCCAGGCAGTCGAGTCGAGTCGAGTACTCCTCCTGCCACCACACCAGCCTGCAAAGGCCGCCTAGGACCTAAAAAGGACCATTTTGGTGACTTTTGGTCTTAGTCCAAAAACCAACGCAAAGTCATCAGGACCCCGAGGGAAGGCGAGCGCCCTCAAGGAAATTGGCCTCCGAGGCCCTTAAGAGGACCTTTTTGCCAAAAATTTCCTGCTGCCGAGAACTTCTACCGGCGTTGCCCGGCCGTCCTCTCTGCCTGTCGCTACGCACGGCAACCCACCTAAGCCGCTCATCTGCTGCGCCAAGGAGCTGTCACTACATATAGGGACCACCCGTCGCCAAGAGGGCACCCGGGGGGCCGCAGCTGTCTGGGCTCGTACCTACCGATCGAACCCGGACACTGTGGTTATCACCTCCGGGTGGCGCCTTTGTCCAAGCGACAATTTCCCAGGTTGTCTCGGCCGCTACCCCAGGCATTGAGGTAAAACTCATTGCACGCCTGGGGGACACGGCCGGGTCCCCTCGTCAGGGAAATAGGCCTCCCCCTGTCCTCCATGTCCCCCCTTTAGTCGACAAAATGGATAAGAATACGCCACCAACCAGCTCAATTCAGGGCCAAATCGGCCCTCTTCAGGACCTGACCCACGTAGAACTGCGGCCACAAACGCTCTACACAGCCCGAATGTCAGCGCACGCTGCCAACACTACTCCTAACAAAAATGACACGATACCAGCTACTCCCAACGGCCCTCTTCAGGCCCGTGACCAACCCAAAACTTGCACAGAGCATAGCATTTCGTCCGAGATGACTGCTACAAATACCGTTACTGCCTCTAACGCGGAACCAACCCCAGGCACTTCTAATATGCAATTCAACCAACAGAAACGTCACACACCAATCGCCTGCGATCCTCGATTGCAGGAGCTCATGCGAGAGAGAGGAGACGAACTCACGGCGTTCGTTCTTGAGTACAGCCTCACCAGCCCCGAGGCAGACAAACCTGCGCCACTACAAAAATGGATTAACGTCCCGACCAAACGTCGTGCAATCCGGCCACCAAGCCCTCCACAAACAGCAACGACAGTAGTTCGCAACCGGTTTACTGCGATCTCCCCGACGGAGGCTGAAGACAGCACGACAGCAGAAATGCAAACGGAAGAGACCGAAGACAACGAACAAGAACCTGACACCCGCATCCCGCCCATCTTCCTTACGGAAACGGCTAATTGGCCACAGAAGCAACGCCAAATCAAAGCCGTGTGCGACTTTCCCCCGATCTGTACACTCGTCAAGAAAGATATCAGAATTAAATGCCAAAAAACTGCCGATTTTCGAGCGGTCACACGCTTGTTGAAAGAAAAGGCATGGGCCCACTACACATACCAACTGAAAGCAGACAAGCACACCCACTATGTCGTGCGTGGTATCCCTTACGACACGACAATTGCTGAAGTTGCCGAGGCCCTGGAAGACGCTGGCTTTAGCACAGATCACATATCACAACTGCGCACCATCAAGCTGAATAATGAAGAAAAGTCAATCCGTCAGCTTGCGAAAGAAGCAAATCCACCGATTGAGCTGCCAGCGGTTACACCTACGCCACTCCCCATCTACCAAGTGAAGCTACGGAATCCTGGAGTTGGTGAAGAATTTTTAAACCTAAATCGCCTCTTCGATCTTGGCGTGAAGGTTGAAAAATACAGACCATCGCTTGGCCCGCCGCAGTGCACCTCCTGCCAAAACTTCGGACATACATTCAGAACATGTGGACTTAAACCCAGATGCCACAAATGTGCCGGAGACCATCACTATTCCAATTGCTCCAAACCGAACGGCACGCCGGCAAAGTGCGTCAACTGCTCCGGTAACCACCCGGCCAACTACAAAGGGTGTCCTGCCTACAAGGAAGTACAACGCTCAATGAAGGAAAAAAGGCAGCGCCTTCTCAACCCGACACCAGCTCCACCACAGGTTAACGACCTTACTGAATTCCCCCTACCAAGCAACCCATGGAACCGTAACCGAACACCCGCAACTCCTCTTAAACCTCAACCAACCACCAACCCGCCTCAGCCTCCAACAAACCTACCACATCATCAAACCCCCTCAAACTCTAGCCAACCACTAGTTATTCCGCCCAATCAACCAATGCCTCCCAATCCAGCCAGCAACTTACCAATTCCCCCACAACCTACCTCAGCGCCCTTTGACTGGAAATCCGCCATCAAACCTTGGTTCCTGGGTTTAATCAAAAAAGTCCTAGCCCCCACAGAGGGTAAGTCCAAATTGGACATACTCCTGGAGGAGCTAATATCAGGCGCTCTCCTCATCATCAATGGCCTCTAAAGCGAGACACCAACTAACCATCATGCAATGGAATGCTGATTCCATATGTAACAAAAAGCTAGAACTACAACACCTTATCGAAGCACATCATCCAGAAATAATATTGCTACAAGAAACCTGGCTCAAACCTAATAAATCATTCTATATTCCCAACTACCGCTGCATCCGTCGTGACCGTGAGACTCCGGGCGGCGGAGTCCTTTTGATGATCAAGAAATCGATCAAATTCGAACAGCTGAGAGATCCCTCCTCACCAAACATTGAACTGGTGGGAGCAGCAATTCACACCTCGTTGGGCCCTCTTGAGGTGTGGTCGGCTTACAGCAAGCCACACTGCAAATGGGAAACCGCTGACACCGATACAATCCTCAAACTGGCTCAGAAACCCTGCATCATCGGTGGAGACCTAAACAGCAAGCACACAGACTGGGGCTGCCGTTCCACAAATCCACATGGAAAGCAATTAAAAAAATTGGCAACCTCGCAAGCCATTCAAGTCTCTGTCCCTGATTCTCCCACCCATTTTCCTCCATTCCCAACGCTGCCGGACATCCTGGACATAGTCATCTCTTCCAACATCCCAACCATCATCACTCCGAGCACCATCGACAACGCCGCTTCGGATCACTGCCCGCTACAGTACACCATCCCGCTGACCCACGAGTCTCTACCTCCGCCGAACCCACGGATTAACTGGTCCAAGTTCACGGAGATTACGGCCAATATCTCTCTCCCGGACCCGAGAAACATGAAAAAATCCTCGCAACTAGACAAGCTGGTGGATGACTTCAACTGCTTTCTCAAAACCTCCCTCAAAGCAGCCTCCATACCACCTAAATCGGACTCTCTGGTAGGCGAATGCCTTCCATATCATATTCAGGATATCATCAGGAGACGAAACGCTGCCAGAAGACTCTGGCAACGTACTTACCTCCCGGCAGACCACAAATTATACAGAGCGCTCAAAAACCGCGCCACCTCCCTGCTCCGTGAGTTTAACTCAACAAAGTGGGATTCCATGATAGAGTCTTTGTCACACAAGGACAACTCTGTGTGGCAACTTGCACGCAATCTAAAAGGGAAACGCCCACAGTCCAAACCCCTCATCCATCAAGGAGTCACCGCCGTATCTGATGCCTCAAAAGCGAACCTCTTCGCTGACCACTTATCTGCAACGTTTCAAAACCACCTTCCTTCAACTCTGGAAGAAGAAGCAGCCGCAACTGTAACATCCCTACTGAACACCCCAACACCGCCATTCCCTATAATAAACCCAGCAGAACTACAAGACATAATCTCCAAGCTCAAACAACGCTCCGCAGCAGGTCCAGACACAATCTCCAACCGTGCCATCAAGAATCTCCACAGTAATTCATCAACATATCTTCGCCACTTGCTGAACGCCTGCTTCCTGTTATCCCACTTCCCCATGCCTTGGCGCATTGCAAAAATTATTCTGCTGCCTAAACCTGGAAAATCTCTCAACGACCCCAACAATTACCGCCCAATCAGTCTCCTTAACTGCTTAGGGAAAATACTGGAGCGCTGTATCCTGAACCGGCTTTCGGCGGAGATCGACGAAGGAAGCCTTCTGCGACCTGAGCAAGCCGGCTTCAGAGCACACCATGCAACAACACACCAAATCACCAGAATAGCTGAATACATAAACTTCGGCTTCAACATAAACAAGCAATCTCATGGGGTGTTCTTGGACCTACAAAAAGCTTTCGACAGAGTCTGGCATACTGGACTACTCCTCAAAATTTCACACCTTCCCATTTCCACGTACATACAAAAACTCCTAATTTCCTTCCTTTCAAACCGATCCTTCTATGTTTCCGTCAACTCCGCCTCCTCACCTTCCAAACCGATTTCCTCCGGAGTACCGCAAGGCTCCGTAATCTCACCAATCCTATTCAATTTATTCATTAATGACCTGCCCTGTAATCCCAAAACCGAAACCTTCCTCTACGCTGACGATACGGCAATAATCTCCCGCTCCTTCAACCCTAATGTAGCCACACGAAATGTCCAAGAACACCTCAATTCTGTCAAAACTTGGATGGATACATGGAAACTCTCTATCAACGCCAGCAAATGCACGTCCATCACTTTCGCCAGGAGATCAAAATATAGAAACACCACGCCTTCGCACTATGGACATGAGATCATCCCAGATGCCACAGAGGTCAAGTTCCTGGGAGTAATACTCGACAAAAAACTGTCCTGGAATGCCCACATCAACTACGCTGCAAAGAAGACACAAGCTGCGACTGCTGCACTCCACCCCCTCCTAAGCCGTAGAAGCAAGCTTCATCTCAGCACCAAACGCACGCTGTACCTGTCAATGATTCGGCCACTAATGACATACGGATACCCTGCCTGGGCTAACACAACTTACACAAACCTCAAGAAACTGTGCACAAAACAAAATAAAATAATCCGCCATATGATTGACGCTCCATGGTTCGTGAGAAACGAAGCAATCCAAAAGGACCTAAAAATCCCCCCACTACACCAACACCTCACAAACATTAAAGATAAATTTGAAAAATCACTCTCAAACATCAACAATACACTACTACACGACATCTGGAACTACGAACCCAATCCACATTTCAAATACCGCAGATCAAAACACCCCATCCGCCTAGCCCCACTAACACACAATGAAGAACACTGTACCTAACCAATGAAGAACACGTAACACCCAAACACGAAACATAAAACTAACCAAACCTTAAACACAATACGTCCTATCCAAAATAACCGTCAAGAACTCACATCAAGACCTACACGCGATTAGCAGCTACGGCTGAATATCGCGACATATGCGTACAAACGCAGCTCAATCGTCCTGCGTCCTGCGTCTGTTTCCTATCCATTGAAATTTCTGTGCAATGAGTTTTCTTTTGCCGCTGAGTAGCTGGTGCAAATTACAACGGGCAAGTAATAAGTAATAATTCACGTTTCACTTTGAAGCGTACGAGAGTGAGTCGGTATAAATTTAAGTATATAGTTGTTAAGTACTATTAACTTTACAGCGTTGATATCTTGTGGAAGCGTGTAACGTAGTGACAGAAAAAATGGCATATTGTCCGCTTTTTTATTTTTAACCAAGCTATGTTTCTGCATTTTACGCCGATTTCAAGATGGAACTGAGCATGATGCGACCTAATTTATGCAATTTTTTTGTGGGTGGAGGGGGATGTATAAAAATTCAGGGAAGAGGTACAAGGAGTATTGGACAACTTCCTCGCGGACTAAGAGATGACGTGTTCGGTTTGAAGTTGAGGAGAGACGACAGTAGAAGTGGGGAGGGTACAAATTTACAACGCATACATTTTGATCATGCTTAATCCTCCTTCAAAAGAGTTTTTTGGTATTAGCTCGCATCATGTTAAATAGTTACAGCTCAGCTTTGAAAATGATGGCATAAGTTGTCGAAACCCACGTCGGTTGATAATAACATTCTGTGAACCTCAAATGCCAAATTGCTTTTCTGCCGATCTTTGTTTGGGTGTGGGTGCGCCGTTACCTTCAGCTGTCTTTCGTCGTGCGCCTCCGAATGAAATGATCTCTCCATTCCGCCCAGTCCTCCTGGCAGCGATTTAACTTGCAGAGGGAGTGCCTATTCTAGCGCCGTGCCGCGCTGAGATGCTGCTGCATCTATCTCTCTTTGGGAGCGGCACCTCAGCTCGCCCACACCGCGCACACTGAGGCGACATTCATTCGTCTGGGTGCACCCTTACGATCTCACACTCCCGACGTTGGGAGATTTTTCTCTCGGGTCACGCAGGTTGCTACATGTGCCAACCCTCCAAGGTGTCACCGACCCATAACTTAAGTGGGTCTCGTGGGTGTCTACATGTCATTGAAAACGGTATAACATTCGGGTATTACGGAAAAGGTCTCGACGGAAAGGAATACCCGACATCTTCGAACCACCGACTTCTAATTGCTACCGTAGGAAGTCCTCTACTTTACCACTAGGCCCACTCACTCACTGATTCCAGTGGGGCTGCATTACGACCTTTCTTAAGTCATGCAAGGGAGCGAACCAGTCTTCTAGTGTCCCTAAATCAAACTGAATTTTAACTGGCAGCGGCATTATTTTCTGTGATATTGCGGTGAAAATTTTCTATATATCTAATGCTCTTTGTCTCTCATCAAAAAAATTCAACGTTAAATGTAAGAAAAAATACTTCGACGGAGCGGCCAATTAACGAGAGAAAGTAAATTGAAGTTCTAGTAATGTATTTATTTTCTAGCATGAGCAGTTCATTAAGCATTGCACATGTTCCGCATACCTTTTAATGATGTAGTAATAACAATATTGCGGGAGATGGGAATGTTGTTCAAATAATATCGTTTTCTTCAACTAATCTTTATTGACAGGGAAAAAAGTCATCTATATTTTCCAAATTGAAGAGTTATTTTTTTTCTTGGAGTCATACCTTGTTGTGGTTTTCTTTTTATATATCGTGACGTCGTACAAGGAACTTCAATAAAGGATCCATTGAAGCGATCATCGGCCCCGTCATATCCTGCTCAAGCTGTGAAATCACTGTCCCGCCGCCGCTGGCGTCGATAAAATACCTCTGCTCGGCGGAAATAGTGTTGTTTTTTGCTGAAACCATGGTTAACAGACCCTATACCGTAGCAGTCAAAATGATGTACTGTTTCAACTACGTTCATGGAACACGAAAAAAATAAAATGCACTTCACCTTCTTCGATCCGAAAATGCATTATTTCTCATTTACAAAAATGATATGGCGCCGCACGTAAATTGCGTGAGGGGGAGTTCTTGCTGCTAAAAGAGTCATATTCATAATCATTTGTATTTATTTATTAAAGGAATCATTGAACAATAAAGAAGGTATGAAGACTTTTGGACTTGAATTTCAATTCTTTATATTAATTAATACTCACTACCGTGCAATGTTTAACATTTCCGAGTACTTAAAACAAAGTACTCAATTCATTATCCTCATTTTAATTTCATAAAAGCATTTATTTATATTTCATATTTAATTTGAAGTAATTTAGGTTTTTTGTCTTCACGCTAAAAATGAGTTTCAAACCTGATGAGGTTGAGGAAATGGGTCTTCATTCGATTGTTGCGTTAGCATTAATGAATCAGTCTCACATTTGAAAAAAAGCAAAACTGTTCTGCTTTTCTCAGATACTCTTTCTTGATTCTCCCGTGCTTGCGTTATCCTGCTTCCCAAATGACACAATGCATTCGCAATGACCTGTTGCAGCTGGCCACGGATCGAAATTCGGAAAAGTACGCTTATCTCCTTCTCCAAAATTCGAAAAGTCACAATAGAAAATTCTTGGAAAAAATGGAGGGTTAGCCCTTTATGGCCGAAGTCGTTCACTTCATCGCACCGAGGAAAAATGCAAGAGGCGAGCAATCCACAAACATTCGGTATTTATTTACCTATTTTCGTGGGAAGATTTTCACAGCTTCTTTTATATCTATGTTGGTGGTGGTTCTCTTGATAACGCTCCCAGTAGGAGGAGTGAAACGTTGAGTGAACATGTTATCTACACAGCAATACCCGAGAACCACCACCAACGTTTATTTACCAAATTCATCTCAAGTCAATGGGGCTTTTTAAGTGTTCTTTCTCTCACTTATTATTAAAGAATTTTATTTGTTAAGGTAGGTTTTCATGGAGCATCAGTGAACTGTCTGGTCTGTCTCCTCTCCCATCTAGGACTTATTTCAGCAATTCACAGTATCCATTTCATCTATGAATCCTATTCTTCTCCGCCACCCCTTGTCTTCTGGATAAACTGAATAAAAAATATTGGGCCGAATGTGAATTCCCCGTGGACTCGTCCGCCTTGAGCCAATATGTTCGGAAAGATTTACTGGATTCTCAGGAAATGTGACCGCGTCGCAGGATATCGAATCCACCAGTGCCCCGCTCACTCTGCTGGGGTGGACCCCTTTTGCCTGGCTTAACCGCCACGTGGACTGTTCTAAATCCAAATACTTGTGACACAGAGGAGTTCAACGGGTGAGAATAGGGATGTCATGACATCATATCATTGGCCGAGATAAAATGCAATTGAAGGTTGAATTTACAGAGCCATTTCAAGAATAACAATAATAATGTACTAGTCGACCACTTTTTACTAATTGTTATATTGAGCAAATTGCCTTTAATATTATAATAATTAAATAGAACGGGGTTAGTCCTAGAAATGGCGAATGAATTCGCTAGAACTTGGCCTCCTATCTATAGGAATTTCTTTTTCACATAAAGGAGCAGTAAATTTACCGTTGGAAATATGCAGGCGTATTTCTTAAAAAAAACATTTTGATCGCTTGGTTTATGGAAAGTGAGAAATTAAATCGTATTGTATAGCATTCATTGTTAAATAATATCTAGTATTTTGTTTTCAAACCACGATGAAATTTTAGAAGAAAATTCCTACACTTCAAGAAGTTTTATCGGGTCGTCCATGGGGTCAGGACGTCTGTTCTGTAAAAGTGGACGTAGATGTGCCGGAAATATCTTTTAAAATTCTTGTTCTCCGCACTGGGCGCTGCGTCTGACTCTCTGGTTGGAAATTCGACCACGAAACGAGTTACTCGCAAAAACTTCGTGATTACTTCGATGCATAGGGAAACTTGAATCACTGTCGTTATAAGTTAGCCGCGATTGGCCAAGCCTAGCGAAAATGTTCCCTAATATGTGAGAGTAGTAATGATGGGAATTATGGAGGGATTGGATTTCGGGAATCGTGTGACATCGTGGGCTGGAGCATTAGTGTTGAGATCGGCGTTGGCTCCAAAGGGGGGTCTCATTTCTGCTCCGTCTTGCCTTGGTGCTACTGAAGCCGCGCCCCCAGCACTCCTTCCATCCATCCGTCTTCGCCCCTTTCCGTTACCCATGGAAACAGCCCCTCCCTACAAATGATGTAGTTTCACTCGGAGGCGGAGAAATGCGATGAGTACGTTTCCGCAGTTTATCTTAAAAAATGGCGCCTCATGTATCATCACTCTTGCCCTCGAGGAGGTGGGTGGCGATGGTAGAGCCCCTGGCGGAGACACGCGAAAGGCAGGCTGCGAGTGTGTGTCTTTGGGAATGATAAATAAAGACCCTTGAAATACGGCGAGTAGGCAGGCTGGAAAATGGCTGGCGCCGCCCGTGTCGAAGATGAGAAATCAAACGAATTAAAACAGAATGAGGAAGGAAAGAAAGAAACAATCAAAATAAGGAAACAAATGAGGAAAGTTAAAACAGGAAAACAGAAACATGAGGCACGAACCAAAAAATCCTTAAATTAAATCCCAAAGCTTCTACCATCAGCCAAAATACAGGCCTTCTTATGACCACACGGCATGAGTATAAACTTCTTTTGCGACATTCCTTTAAAAATAAAATGAGAGCCTCATCGATTCCGTATTCGAGGTCCACGCAGCTCAAAGTACCATGAACCACGAACATGAAACTAGTGACTTGACGACCATAACGCGAGGAAAACGTATAGCAACGCCAAAATGCGTGCTTCGATGACGAGCGCATAGGTTGTATGGCCGGTTGAACGGTTGGGCGAGGGTATTTCCAATGGGATTGAGGGCTGCTGCTCGCGATATCTCTCGCTGCCATTCTCGCATCTTTTGTGTGAATGGTGTTCTGGAAGCAGCAAAACGAGTGATCCGCGCTCTCTCGCCGGCGGAGCGATGTAGATCTGCCAATTTTCTAATCTGGGAGCAGTCGTGAAATGCAGAATAAAGATAGGGCTTCGCAAATTTTTGTAGGGTGGAGGTGAATGAGTTAAAAATGGAGGGATGTAGAATTGCAAAATAAGTGACTGAAAATAATTATGGATGGGATAAAATGAGAAGTGCACGGGTCTCAGCGTGGTTGGAGAGGTCATATGGCCTGTGAAGTGTTTCATAATACATGTGTCTATAATTTATAGGGAGGCTTATTTGGCGTTACACTTAAAAGCATATGTACAGGGTAGCGGACTTCGTGGTGCAAATGGGGAATGCAATCTGAAACGAATTTTAAACAGACCACAGCAGAAGTTGTCAAGCAGGTGATTACTCTTAACATCCTCTAGTTCTCTAAATATGTGGAGGAAATGACTCTTATTTTTTTAGATTTCAATTCTTAATGAGGTGAAGGAGAGAGAAATCATTGGGCCTTTGGCGCTGTCATTGGCCTCGGGAGGCATTCTGAAAAAATATTCATCTCATTGTTTTCAGATCCGATTATGTTATATTAATAGATAGTTCCAAATAAACGCCCAAAGTATTTATAATCCCGCCAGAATGTTTCACGAGTAATGACGCCATTTCGGGAATTTCCATCGCACGAATGGCGCCATTTCGACAAAATGTGATTCGTAATATGATAATTTCTCATAATCGGCATGGTTACACTAAAACCACAGATTTTTTTAGATGGAACACGAATTTCCTTGCATTTGCTAAGTATCTTAACGTTAAGTCTGAAAGGGATATTGCCATCATATCGGCAATGGCACACTACGACCAAGGTATACCGCTACAACGCATTTCTGCCCAAAGCTTCACGGTAAAATTACTCTGTGGACTCGCGGAGTTAACCTTGAGACCGTTAATAAATATTTATTTTAACTTTGAAGTATCCCACCAAACTCAGCATTAAATAGGTGATTAACTCACCCTTTTCTTGGAAGAGGCTTTTGTTGCGTGTGCCCAACTCCTATTACGCCTCTTTTGACTATCGTGGCGTCCTCTGCTCTCAGGGACACAGCAACGACGGTTAGGCCCCATTATGAAAGCCGAATAAAACTGAATCTACGACCTTCTCTGCGAAAATTACCGCAAAAGATAGTAATAGTAAAAAAGGAGTAAAAAAGGCTGTGGATGAAATGAATAACCTCCGTATGCATGAGCCTCCTGTAATAGCCTCGACTTTCTCGAGGGTTTTCGCCTTCTCGGGACGTGTCCGTCTTAAGGTGGTGGGGAGACAAATGAGTGTGCCTTGGGCGCTTTGCGTCGGCAGGGTGTTCAACGCAACGGAAGGCGCCTCCCTTCCTCCTCGCCCCCCCTTCACCTGTTTTCGTCCTCCCATCACCTTTCGTTTTCTTTTATTTGGACGTTCCTCGTCTCCCGTCTCATTATTCAGTGTGGCATTTGAGCCCCGATCGAGCACAAAGTTATATTTACTTTCGATCGGGTGTTTACATTTGTGATATCGATCAATATGAAGTTCTCCGGTGTCAGCGTCCTTGTGTTGCCATATGAGTAGGAATTGAAGGGTCGAATGTCCTATTGAAGCATTTTATTACGTTTTCGTTATTCATGGCGATTTTGTCCAAATCCACCGTCTCAATTATTCAGGCGTCCCATCGTAAAACTCTCGGGACGACCCCGTTTAGTGCGCCATCTGTGAGCAGGGCCTCGGCCTCCCCCCCTCACGGAAAGTCCTGGCGAAAGGGTTGAAGTGACTGTAAATATAGTCTCAGTCCTGGTTTGTAAATTACCATCGAGAAAATGCCGTTGCGAGGTTGCTACTCCATCTAACCCCTTTGAATACCAAATACGGTTTGTTAGCAATGACAGAGATAGGAGTAGTTCGTCATTTTATTAAAAGTCGCTAAGAACTAACAATAATACACAAATATTGTTATAAACGCACATGAAAAAAATGCGCACCTATATATCAGTTATCGCAGAATGATTATCATTACATACGGTCTAATTACTAACACTCAATTAGTTGCAAAGCAACAAGCAATGCAAAACTGTTATGAATGGCCACACGAAAACTCCCCTGAGAAATGTCTGTGCAAATCGTGTGTATATTGTTAGCAATTTATTTTTTAAATAATCGGTAGTCTTTCTTTGATGAATGCATTGATTATCAGTCATTTTACTCACTAATTATTTAACTTATCTTTTTGAAATATAATTTAACTTATTTACAAATAATGAGTTTTTTTAGTAGTTTCGCCATTTAATAAAAAATTGTCGCTGTTTTCTGTTTCTTACCTCTAATATTTATTGCTTCTTATCAGAAAACCCTGTTGCATTCATTTATCTCATACTCTCTTCTCATTACATATTTATGAGTAAAAAGAAGTCTAATGTGCTCTAATCCTGTCTCACGGTCCCTCTCGAAGAGTTGTTCTATTGAAATTGATTCATATTGAATTTATTTTTTTCCATTTCAGTTGTATGGGTAAGCATTTTTTCATAGCGTACTTCAGAATTTTAGCATTATTTAGTTAATGACGTAGTTTTTTGTTTCTTTAAATTGTTCTCACGGAATTGACTCCCCTACATCTATTTGTGATAAAGAGAGATATTCACACTTTCACCAATAAGTTCTGTGAAGAACAAGTATATTCACGGGTTTTATTGGCGCTGTTAAGCATTGAGAGAAGATACTTCTAATCATAGTTTCCTTGTGGAATTCTACCGATTAAAATTGCTTTCCATGGAGTATGTAAGAAGCACTGTGGGAGCCTCCCCTTCCTTCAAGCACTTCCCTCTTCAATTCACTGCAAAGCCCTTTACTCCCTTACATTCTATCTCCAAATCCTATTCTCATTCCTTCCTCTCCCTCGTTTGCCCCGACATTCAATTGTTTTCAACATCCCCTCCCCACTCATCACTCCCTCCATCCAAACCTTGTCTGTCTCCTTATCTCATCTAGAAGCCGCCTCTCCTCGCCCACCATGTCCAGCACTTCGTTGCTCCTCTCCGTCCACTTCATCATCTCCAATCTTCTCCATGCCCACATCCGGAATGCTTCTCCTTAATTAGTGTGATTGCGCTAGGAGGTAACCTTGTGGTACCTATTATTTTAAACTCTCAAAGTTAATTTGCGCGTGGGGAAAAAGCTTAACGTGTGTTCGATGTGAATATTGCATATTCGACATTGGTGCCCGCTGTTCTCCGGCAGCGCGTGTGTCCCGACTTGTGCTTTCCCAATTGACGCGCAAGGATTGGCAAGGATATCCTGCAGTCATTTTGTTTGATGTATTTTTGTGTGCTGTTTATTGAGTCAGTGAAAAGTTATGCCTTTAATTATATAATTTTAACTCATTGCTGTAATATATCGCACATATGTAAACATTCTTGTCATGAGTATTTCATATGAGTCATTATATTTGAAAGAGTGAAAATGAGAGAAAAACACCTATTGAAAAAGATGTATTGGTTTTTAATTAAAAAAACGTAAGAGTACAATAATTTTCGTCATCAGAAGATAATCACTCCGAGTTGTCATTCGCAAAATATAGGTTCATGTTTCAAATTTGACAAAAAATTTGAAGTAACGTTTAATAATGTACAATGCACTTTGAGTTTTTAATTGGAGTCTGATTTTGGCCGCAATTTTCCCACCATTCTTTGCAAACGTTTTTTTAATGCCCTCGTGTATGGAATGCGCCCAGCGCGAATGGGTTTTTAAAGGACAAACCAAGAGTTTCATCGCAGAGTTTACCGAGTATATTTGAAACCTTTGGAACGAATGGGAGAGAAGACAAACTTGCACTAGGTTAAGCCCGAGACGACGGCTTATATTCCTTTTGCTTAATCATCCACCCTTCAGTGCAGTTGCTTGCTGAGGGGATCACATTGTTGGACTAACGAGACGACGCACAGTGGTCCGAAATCGGAAAAAGCCGGACAAAAGTCCAAAATGGCTTTTTTTGAGCTAGGGACCTGAAACTTGGCACAAATACTCACAAATGATGGTTGATTGTGGATTTGTATGCCATTTTTCATAATGTTGATCCGTTGTTGAGATACAGCAGCTCAAACATGACCAATTTTCAAAAACTCGCGCGAACTCGCTTTTCTCCGAAAATCTTTGAACTTAAGCAGGTGGTGTTGCAGTTGTATGACTTTTATGGAATAAAAAACACAATATTCCTTTGAAAAGATGCTTTGGCTATATTGTTCATGATTTTTGAAGATTTTGGTTCACATTTACATAGTTTTACAACACAAAATGGCGTACCCATTTTTCGCGTGAAATTTCAAATAAAGTAGACATTATCTTTCGTTTACGAAATATGGTAATCGGGAAATTTACATCACAGTGTGAAGTAGACATTTGTTAAGAATATTGCGAAGAAATCTTGGAAAAAAGTTTGCGACCACGGAAATGAGAGCGATTTTTCGATCGCGCATCAAGTCTGAGCTACGCCACGCGGGACTCTGAGGCTTGGTAACTGCGGGCGATTTATCAAGTTTTTTTCAGAATTGCTTCTTAAAAATCGCCATTTGAAGCATGGCACATAGTCAGTATTGACATTAAACACTATTACCAAGATAATGGATCGATCGATTAACCGTGTAACGCATTACTCTAGTGAAGATGGTAAGGGTTAGATTTTTGTCCGTACCATTCTACGTTCACGAAGTATGCTTCGGATATTGAAGTATTGTTAAGAGATTCAGTTGGCATGCGAAATAAAGAGAGAAGTAAACAGCTTCTGGGAAAGGCAACTACCTATATTCTTTGTCCCTACCACTAGCTACCCTCCCTTTTCAACCCTAGCCGAGGAGGGTCGCGCGGATAGTGGCGTTTTATGACCACGCAAGGCCTTTAAAGGCAAAGGTATGTAAAGGGTCCTTCTACACGGGTTTTTACTCTTTGATATCACCATACACTAGGAGAATGTTTGAAGGAGAAAGAAAAGATAATGATTTATCCCTTAATTTATAATTAAATATTATATTAAATTGGTAAATAAAGAGTTAAATTGATTTTGTCAAATTTCACTTTTCATCCATCGTTATACAGCATACAAGAAACACGTTTGATTAATGCAAAAATCATTATGAAATCAAACACTTGCGTTTTTAAAGTTTGGAACCTGTTTTTTAAATTCGTAGTGGAATATTTCAATAAAAAAACAATGTAGCATTAATGGATTACCAATCATTAGCTCTAAATCTTACGAATTAATTTAATGCAGAGTTATGAACAGGAATATAAAGAGGATACATACTTCGGAATTCACCTTTTACTTCGCATTTTTATGAGATTTTACATTGTCTTTTTTCATTAACGGTAATTCAACTTTCAATCCCCGAATGAACTGTCGTCACTGATGTCTGAGTCCTCATCTTCAACATCATCCAAAATCTAACAGATCTCTTAAATCTTCAGCTCGGTCAGCTACTTTAGCTTGAGATACGGTATCTTCTAAGCTCAATGCCTTCTCTCTGTCTCCTCCTTGTTTGTCGTCACCTCGAGCCCCAAGTGTGTTTGGCCTGCGTCTTTAGTCCTTAGCGTCCTTAGCGAAGGGGCCATGTGCCTCGCTCTGCATTTTTTTTCTGGACAGCAATCAACGAATATAGGATTCCATGTAAACAGTCAGCGTATATCAGGACCCCTTCGAGAAATTTTCTCGTCTCTTGAGGGACCTTCTAAACCACTAGCTTCAGTCCACTAGAGTCATTCAAGCTATGTGGTGTACTTTCAGGCAGTGTGCTGAAATTCTCATCGGGTGTACTTCCTGTGTGTGGTATTTTTTTATAATTGGGGATCCTACGAAAAGGCAATAGTATTGAAAAGCAAAAAAGTGACTCGGAAGTCTGTTTGTGTGTTAGTTTATAGTAAATTCATTGGTGGGGTGGATTTCAAGGCAAAGACGTACGTCAACTTGCAGTTTTATTTTGGAATCGGTGAAGAAAGGTCGTGTTTGTTGCCCTAGTGACGTGTCGTGCTCTAGTGCAATTCTGAAATTCATCTAGCCCAGTGATTTAGTTCGACCTTTATTGAATTATCACTAATAATTACTATCTATTCTCGGAGTTGGACGGAACTGTGATTTTCCAGCTTGAAAATTTTTAAGGTAAGTTCTACCAATTTCCATACCAAATATACGTGTGTTTGCCGACTTCTTAAACAATGTGTTATATCACTTTTAGATTGTCATCATGGCAATTATCATTTTGATTTGTTTTCTAGGTAGCAATGGATTCATGTCAAATAAAATGTTCTGAGTTGCATAATAAAATATTAGAAATGAAGAGTAAAACATCAGGCGAGAAAAAAATACTCTTACTGGATTTTTTGTCGCGGAGACTGAATGTCCAGAGCTATGAAGAAGCTGTTGATGGTCTCCAAGAATTTCTTAGGTTGAAATTTTGGCTATATTACGAAAAATTATGGAACAAATGTTGCCGTAATAATAAACGATTTTTATTGCGAAGTAAGGAATGGCTCGCGGAGCCAATAATTATCCCTGAATCTGTCCGTCAATACTTTCCTGGTTTCCCTCGGCTAGGGTTGAAAAGGGAGGGTAGCTAGTGGTAGGGACAAAGAATATAGGTAGTTGCCTTTCCCAGAAGCTGTTTACTTCTCTCTTTATTTCGCATGCCAACTGAATCTCTTAACAATACTTCAATATCCGAAGCATACTTCGTGAACGTAGAATGGTACGGACAAAAATCTAACCCTTACCATCTTCACTAGAGTAATGCGTTACACGGTTAATCGATCGATCCATTATCTTGGTAATAGTGTTTAATGTCAATACTGACTATGTGCCATGCTTCAAATGGCGATTTTTAAGAAGCAATTCTGAAAAAAACTTGATAAATCGCCCGCAGTTACCAAGCCTCAGAGTCCCGCGTGGCGTAGCTCAGACTTGATGCGCGATCGAAAAATCGCTCTCATTTCCGTGGTCGCAAACTTTTTTCCAAGATTTCTTCGCAATATTCTTAACAAATGTCTACTTCACACTGTGATGTAAATTTCCCGATTACCATATTTCGTAAACGAAAGATAATGTCTACTTTATTTGAAATTTCACGCGAAAAATGGGTACGCCATTTTGTGTTGTAAAACTATGTAAATGTGAACCAAAATCTTCAAAAATCATGAACAATATAGCCAAAGCATCTTTTCAAAGGAATATTGTGTTTTTTATTCCATAAAAGTCATACAACTGCAACACCACCTGCTTAAGTTCAAAGATTTTCGGAGAAAAGCGAGTTCGCGCGAGTTTTTGAAAATTGGTCATGTTTGAGCTGCTGTATCTCAACAACGGATCAACATTATGAAAAATGGCATAAAAATCCACAATCAACCATCATTTGTGAGTATTTGTGCCAAGTTTCAGGTCCCTAGCTCAAAAAAAGCCATTTTGGACTTTTGTCCGGCTTTTTCCGATTTCGGACCACTGTGCGACGGAGAGAAAGTGGAAGAGACTAATTCATCCCTTCTGCTCACGAACGCTCTTGATTTCCCTGCGACTCATTTTTGATTTCGCTCCAACAATGGAAGAGCGGTGATTTCGATCGTCAGTTTTTTCTTTGTCTTTTCCACTCCGCCCGTGAACGCGATCGGCGTGGGAACTCTCCGCTTGCAAATCCCCCTCCCCCCTCATTTCACGCCTCCCAGTCGCGTGTGCAGACTGTGTTCAGTTTAGACCGCGCAAGTGTCTCTATCCGCGGCTATCGTTGCGATCGACGGTGAAAGTGTACGTGAAACGAAAGAGCGCCTTTTGCTAATGAAGTTTTTATTTCCTCTTGCTGTTTTTTATGTAATTTTCGTTTCGTTAGGATGTATAATCACTTATAATCATATTCTTTGCTAATATTTTATCGTGTATTGATCTGTTTTTAAAGTTGGTTCTATGGTTATATATATATATATATATGTTTGGTATAAGATCGATCGCTGGGGAATGAGGAAATGAGGAATGCCCCAAATTAGATTTAACTCTGCGATATTGAACTTTGGGGTGGAGGGCACTGCGAGTGGTCCATCCGCTCCTTTTCTCCCATCGGCCTCTCCGCTTCAGCTGTGCGCGATATTCTCGGTGGGCGTGGGCGAATCTGCCGCAAGTCGATAAATATGCTCTTTCAGAAGGCCCTTAATTACTTAACATAGTATTGCAATCCTGAGATCCATACTGTACCCCTCCACTCCTTTCTCTCTCTCTCTTATCTTTAGCCTCCCTGGCGTTCTTCTTCTCGTATCCTTTCTCATCTGTCATAAGTATTTGTCTTCCGCAAGGGAACTTTTCCACAAATTTTTCCTTCCATAATGTTTCCTAGTTAACTGCTTTATCTCATCACGTGGCCAATCCTCAATGTACTTCTTCTTTGGCGTTCAGCCATACGAAGTGTCATTTCTTTTCCTATTATTCTAAGTGCACTTATACATTCTCATCTTTTCTCGCCCTATCATTCGTCCATTCCATCTTCAGCTCCATCCTCCTCCAGCACCAGCTCTCCTAGGCCTGCATTCTTTTTATTTTTCGTGTTCTTTTTCATTGTTTGTGGTGTGAAGTGCTTTTTATGCGCATTCTCGTTCGCGCCATACAATCGCGTGCAAACGATTGGTCGCGGAAGTGACTCTGTCCGTCTTCACCCTCTCGCGAAATCTACCCCTTCCCCTCCGACTACGACAATCCTTAATCAGAACATACGCCAAGAAAGTTATTTGAATGCTTAACTTAGAACTTTGCTAGTTTTTGATCGATTTTCAAAGGTATAGTAGTCCTTTCTTTTGAGGAAATGCACAATTTAAACGCAGTTTCTGAATGCTTCAGCAGCCTCGGATTACAGCAGAATTCACGATTTATTTAACTCGCACGCTTAAAGTGAAACGACAAACGTTCCAGATCGATATGTCATCCACACAAATGAGCAACAGTTGTCGGTTGGATTCACGTTTGAACAGTGGTACCCTCTTCAGATTCCATTGCGAATCAAACCGCTCATCATTTGTTGGCCGCGCTGAAGGCGCGTCTAAAAGGGCTGTACCGGTGAGTCAATCTCACCACAACCAGCCTTATAACATGAGCATTTTAAAAATGGCGCATTTGTACAAAAGTGACCGTGTAAAAATGTTGTTTGCGTGAAAATAGGAAATTTAACAGTTATTTCTTTTACTCTTTCTTTGGGTTAATGAGATTTTAGTTATTATTATTTTTTTCTTTCTTGCACAGTAGGACAAATTTGTCCAGTGATCTCTTGATTTTTTTAATGTGCATACTTCTTTTCATATTTTTTGATGTGCAGTAAACTAGATAATTTTGATTTATCTTTCAAAGATACAAACATGAACATTAAAATAAATAGCAAAACAATGATTTGATTTGAAGAATGAAAGACATACGAAAGACTCATAGACGAGAAATTACACAGGCAGTGTAACTTGTTGAATTTAAGAGTGTTTTTTAAATGCCAACAGCCTGGACTCATACCTAGCAATTATTTAAGGGGATTGGAGTAATAACAATTGATGGAGGAGGAACGCTTTTTTTTCGTTGATTGAATTTAGTGAATTTAACTTGGAATAGATATTTGAAAACCAGGAAAAGAGTTCTTGGTTTTCGTTTGACGGAGAGGAGTGGTTCGGGGGAGAGTTACTATTATCGGAAATGGAAGGAAATGATGATTGGTAAGCGGAATTTGCAGCGGTAGCATAGGATCTAGGAAGAGAGGGAGGGGGAGCAGAAGGTTGGTTTACTGGAGATGATTGAACTGCGGCACGACGAGCGATTATTGCTGCTTTAGCCTCCTTGTGCTTAATGCACCCACGGTAATTAGCCGGTTGGGACAAGCCAATCTTTGGATTGTTGAAGGATATGTACGATGGCCATTCCTGACTGTATGTCTGATTATAGCGACTCTTCTCATATATTCGGCTCCGTTGGCGTTCTGCAAAATTGACTATTTATTTAACACGCACCTTGTCGGGAGATGCATTCATGCATGCATGTAGATCACTATAGCGACCGTATCAACAATCTTCTTCCCTTATGTTAGAGTGCACAGTCGCCCGTCGTGCCCTGTGGTCACCAAGCGAAAGTGATCCTCCTTTGTTTCCGTCTCATTAACCCACTCTCCGTATTTCGCGTCACGCCTCGTGATGCCTATTCCGAACTCGGTCGTTTGGCGACAGTCATCGTCTCGTCGATGGGCTTCATCGGGTTTTTACGGCGGCCAAGGGAAGGCACGTTTAACGGACCACTAGATCGAGAGTACGTTTGCGAATCGCTTTCTCGGAAGTTAACCCCCCTCCACCCACGAACCGCCAGAATGAAAAGTTGGCGAAGGCAGTGGCGTAAAACAAGAGAATGGAAAGTACGGGAATATAAAAAAAGGTGGCGTTGCACTAACTCGCTCTTGCCCCTATCTTCTTCTTTCTCTTTTGAACTTTGATTATTGCGGGACCACATTCCGGGGCTGTTTACTGCTTCAGCATTTTGCTTCGGGCCCTTCGGCTTCATCAAACTGTCTACGAACGAGTTAACGACGATGGATTTTTTCGCCGCAAATAGCAATAGAGAAATAGGAGACTGTTTATAAAACAGAATAATACGGGTTTATTTATTTTGCAAACTCTTATTAAATTCGTCAGTTAAAAAGTTGAGGTACGAGAGCGAAGCTGCTCAGGAAAAAGTCCTCGGATATTAAAAAAAGAGGATCAGTCTCAAGTCGGCCTCACAAAGTGTTGTCGCCCACCGCGCATTGAAATGGGTTTACAAAAGTCGCCACTCGCGTCGCTGACGAACAAATTGATCCGACTATCACGGGGAAATAAGGTATTATTAGGGGTTTCGACCGAAATTTACATTCATAGTGTTGCGATTTATCAAATTCATAACTCTTCTTTGCTATCCCTCACATTTGCATAGATTTTACCATAAATTATTGGAAAAAAAGTGGATCGCATTGCACTGCACTCATCACCGCTCTGCAGACATTTTTGTAAAACCGATTAAAATGCGACCACATTGGCGAGAACAGAAAAATACCTATCGGATGGAATTGGGTATGCCTCCTCTATGCAGTTCCCTCGAAAAAGTCTTTTGATTTCTGTGCTGTGAGTGTCTTCACCGAGTTTTAAGTGTGAGCAGTCCAGAGAGCAAAACCTTTGACCTTTCTTTGTTTTTTCTTAGAAATGTAACCATTAATTTATTGATAGAGATCTCCTTTGCATACCATTAGCAATATAAAAGTACGCTTTCATAAAATGCTCATCTTGCTGTCAGGACAGTTAGCAGAAGAGTTTGTTTTTTTCAAAGTATTGGGCGCTGAGAAGTGTGTTTGCACAAAGACTTAACGTGCATTATGTTTCATTTGGGCAAATTGGCTGGGCGCTATTATTTTAATATTACAATAGCATCGTAGCGCACTTGTATTGTAAAAACTGAGCCGGGTGCTATTTTTACATCTCAGTGCTATTTTTTGAGTTCCGAGTATTTTCGTGTGGAGCATACCAAGAGTGATGGCCTACAGCCGAATTCACCGCTTTATGAAAAATAGTTTTTCGCACACAACGTCGTCACATAGTTTTTTTTTCTTATTATTAGTGAATGACTTTCCCTGTTGCAATATACTCAACGTACGTAGTCTTGAAGTATGTCTCGAGTAAATGATACATACATGTCCATTTGGGCCAAAGTTCTGTCGTAGATAGCGGAAATAATAGTGTATGCTTGGTGAGAGCTAATCTGTGCCACGTAATTGCAAGTGAAATTGTGGTTGCATCTACATGCAGCTAAGTGTATGTTGTGGAGAAATTCTTAAAATCTGCCACACATCCTAGTGGTGGCTCACTTCAGAGTACCGAATAGACCTAGATGAAGTAATACCCTTTATCTCAATGTGAATGTGCAAACCTTCCTCAAAATTACGTCGGATTGATTGTTGATTGCCAATGTGAATTATTTGAATCAGGATGACAGGGACTTGATTCTGTCATTAAGTTAGTTAGCGCCCGTAAATAATGTGAATTGTAATCGGCAACATAATCATTTGTTTGTTTCATGAGTTATAATGTGTAGGTTATAATGTAATGTTTTGCATTGAAATCCGTAGTTTTTCGAAAATAAATCGTAATTATAACTTTTTGGAGAGGAGATATTTTGCACGAAGGGTGTGGAACGAAATCTTTTTTCCCGATAACATGGAAGGACTTCTATTAATGTTGTTGGGGTTATTCTGTAATGCGAGGTACAAGGAGTGAAGGGTTTGTAAACAGTCTAAATCTCGCTACAATAAAGAAGCCTGCCCGTTACCAATTGTTCAGACGATGTTACGCAGGGTTAGTCTAAGGAAAACATCGCCGATTTACTTTCCGCTGAGGCTCCCCCTAATTGACCGTATTATCATTGCTTTTTTCAGCGTTGATAACTTTTTATTCTGCTAATAACCGCTTAAGTCTTCGCTCCCTCCGCACTATCATCAGGGTCTTCGGTTTTAAATGGTGCTTCCAAGAAGATGCTCTCATGAAATATGGAATCGTTAGCAGAGAGTTGAGATTGAATATTTTACCTGTAACCTTATGAGACCAATTCCACGTAAATATTATCATTTAGTATCCTCTGCGCTCCTAGAATGGGGTTCCTAATTCAAACACGAAAGTGCAATTCTTCTCGTGAATTCGGCAGATTGAAGAGAAAGATAAGTTACGAAGGGAAAAAGCAATATTGCCCACTCAGCCTGCTTGTTGTAAGCTTACAATACGAAAACGCCAAGGTTGTACCTATTTTCAAGATTCGGTGACGTCATTGCAGTTTCGGTTTGTTAATGGGGAAGCCTTTTCCATCGAAGTAATACTTGATACTTATGGCAATTTTCACCAGGAATCCGTATTCACCAATCAAATTTGTCTTAAACCATTGATTTTATAATTAAAATTCGTTTAAAACAGTGAAACCCGTCTGGTAACACGAAGTTAGCTTTGACTGTCGGTGATTTCATTTCTGCCAACGGCGCTTTCGTTTTGCAAGCACGGCCGCAGAAGCTAAATGGAAGCAGTCGTTGATTAAGTGAATATTTCCATATTTTTTCTGAAAAATTTATGACGTGATTAAGTAACGTCAAATATGTTTCATCCATTTTCTGTATTCTTAGATAAGGAATAAATTGAATATAATTATGTGAAATGGAAGATACTTTCGTGAAAGGCTGTTGCGATAATATCCTAAATATGGATTCCATAGTGATGGCATTATATTTTAAAATAAACCCGGACTTTTTGGCTGCAGAAGTTAGAAGAGTTAAGGCTTCACGGTAAGTTTTTCTAGTTTATTTTTGTACCAGCTTTTGCGAATACAGTAGTAAACAGTAGCTTGGCCCCTGGTAAAAAATTTCTGCATGAAATATTGATACACCTAATTAAGGCAAATATGGTTTAAATGGTACGAATTGTGAGTATTTGCTTTGAGTACGTCGTGAAATACTTTCTGTGAACAGATTTATGGTTATTTTTTGTGCACATTATGCACAGTGCTAGGGTTAGTTCTGTGTGCATAATTCATGAAGTGTGTGCAGGTTTTACACATTATGTGCTTTTATGGCCGCTTTTTAACGCTGAACAAAATATATGCAGCTTTCAATGTTAACTATAAAATGTTTGTATGATACCTACATAATAATTCAGTTATTTGGCAAAATTATGACAATTCAATCATTCATTTTAAATAGTGTTAGGTGCGCAACAATATTCTCGCTGTTTTTCAAATTAAAAATACAACTTTATAGTAAAAAATAGTTATAAATGAATCATTAAAAGTATTTTCCATCGCTATACACAAATTTTCCCTATCATTGTGACAAGAGCTTGAATATCGTTACGGTTAAAGTGTTCGTCTTTTAAGATTATCCTCGAATCCTGTTTTTTTGCACCTAATGGTTATCAATACAGGAATGAAGGTCAAGCAGCTTATATTCTCTGACCCTTCTTATTACTCTCTCAATATGGATCCATAAGCTTGGTATTTGCTTATTTAGCTTAACTTCAACTTTAGAAGTCTTTACATTCTTGCTTTCCGGTGGTCTTATTTCCTCACAAGTTTTACCACGGAATAAGTGAGAAGTTTGTTTTAACCTACGATCTGCCATTGCGTCAGAGCCTTTTGGTAATCGCTCAAGTAATTCAGAGTATATGAGAATGACAAAATCTGTTGCCCGGCCTCCATAACCTATCGAAATTAAATTTACAAAACCATCTGAAGTGGATGATATTAAATACTTGATGGTGTTTTTTTATACTCTGCCCGGATTTAAATTTGCCAAATTGTGCTACCTGGTCACTTATCACACTCCTCTTCAGTAGTTGAAACGCAACTCTCACTAGCTACAATATCATCTAGCTTTTCCAGGCGGATGAACTTCATAGGAGAAATAGCAGCATTGACAGAAACACGAACAGTTCTTGTTTCTGGCATCGATTGGCAGGACTTTTACTCACCTCGGCTTTCCACCACTTCCTCAGCTAGTATCTCCTCCTGTAGCACTGAGTCATCTGAGTAGAGAAGGAAGTGATTATGTGTGAGTTTCTTACAAATTGTACGCTCCTAGGTAGCAAATGTGGTTTCGAGGGAGTTCAGACAGGAATACTACGCATTTGAATCAACTGATTTCGGAGAGAGGGGGGATAGCCTACTGTATGTACCCTTTAAGTATTATTATCATGATTAATCATAGATACATGCAAAAAATACGATAATTATAAGACATCGGATACTATTTACCTTCAATCAGTGACTTCCTCACTCTTTCCATTTATCACCGTTTAACGTACACTGAAAGTGAGCTCTTAGCTGCAGGAAATTCCAACGTAGCAATCAGAAATCGCACGTCCTATTCTGACATGAAACTTAATGGGGTATTATATCACTGCGCGTCCTTAAATTACAGAGCATCATACAGTACTTCGTCCAGTTTTTGGAGCTTTCTTGCATCTGTACTTGTAGTAAGAAAGTCATTTTAGCATCTGGGATAACGATGTCTACTGAAAGTATTATGCCAGCCAAAGCTAAGGTGAATCACAACAAAAATAACACGTAAATATGAATAAATTTTCTATATATAAACATAATTCTGTTGTAATTACTTACGTTTAATTGATCTTCACAAATAATTCCCGTCGTTTCTGTTCTTCCTTTTCATTGCCTTAAACGACTTATTTCTTCTCGCTTCATTATTAGGCATAACGGCAAATATTTTATTAAAATTTCGTGATTTATTTGTACACTTAAACACCACGCAATGTTTATAATTCGACAGTATGAACAGCATTTCACGCAGGTGAGCTCTCTGCCTTCGAAAGGGTTTAGGCCGTCGATATTTCGTCGGGAATAACTCGACGAGTAAGCGACGGATCGGAAAGCGGAAAAATAGGTATCTTTGTCATCTCACCATCGACTTACCGTGTGTGGCCATCGTCAGCGAAACGAACTCGTGGAAGGAGTTCCAGCCCACCAACATTAGCTCCACTGCAAAACACGAGCTTCCTCGGATGGAATGGACGAATTGCATGGTGAGGTTGCTTCCGGGTGCGAGGGCGTCCATTCTGCCGGGATCTGCCACCAGGAGGCAGTTCATTAGACATTAATTCGCGTCCTGTGATCGGCAGGAAGGAAGGAGAACTTTTTCCTCGATTCGGAAGTGCGATTAGAGGAGTTGGTGAGGAGAGAGGGGGGGGGCGGGGAGGAAAGTTCGCCTCGCGAGCAACACACAGTGTGGGCCATGTCACATTCGGGGGAGGGAACTTTGTCGATCTCGTTGTAAGGGAATGGGTGGGTGGGTGAGCCGATAAACCAATAAACGAACGGAGAGGTTCCAAAGTATAGAGGCGCACCCTTGGGGCATAATGAACCCCTGACATTGAAATCGACCTGGGACTGGATATAATCGATTTTCAGTGATGGATGAAAGATTTGGTGATCAAAATGTTCTCTCGTTCAAGCCCGATGAAATATGTTCGTATTCTTTAAATGATATGCTACTAGTACTCTTGTTCTGAATAATCATTCTCATTTAAAATGTATGTGTGTGTGTGTGCAAAAATGCGACCAGACTAGTCAGATCGCATCTTTAACCTCCGATTTTCTAGCTTTTTCCATCAACCACAGCGCTGTTGTCCACGTCCTTTTACTATTATATGTTCCTATCCTTTTCTTTCCTTTCCTGTGAATTTATTTGTATGTTTGGGCCGTAGGCGCCGTGTGAATGAATAAAGGTTCAGGTGTAAGGAAAGAAAGGGATAGGAGCATATAGAAAAAGTACGAGGACAACGGTGCTGTAGTAGATGGAAAAAGCCCGAAAATCAGAGGTTAAAAATGCGGCCTATATATGTATACAAGCATAATTACAGATAGATATTGAGACAGACACATAAACACATGACGATGACACTGCGTGGCGTGGAGATGGAATGAAGGCCGAAAACACTTGGAAAATCTCGACTGGAAATCGAACCACGGACCTTCTTCTTTCCGGGCAGATACTAAGACCACGTGAATAACACAAGTACTTTGTGCACGCCTAAGAAATTTACGTTTTATGACTGGAATGCGCCGGCTTCCATTGTAATATTTGATAGCAAAATGTAATGTGTTACAAAGGGAGCAACTTCAAATTCCGTACGGGAATTGGTATCAAACATGGCCACAAATTTCCACTAAAGTGCTTTGCATTTCAACTTTTAAAGGCCCAATTACGATTTACCATACAGATTTTAACGTCTTCTCAAATGAAGACATTTTTTTCCTAAAAATGGAGGTAGGAAAGAACACTTTTCTGGTTCCGAAAATTTCAAAAATATTGCAAGTTTTACTCGCTAATTTTTATCGATAATGAACATTATCATGGGCATTAGAAATCCTTTTTGAATCTGCAAAAAGAGATGTTGAACATAGACCTGCATTCTACGCCATTTACATGTTTCACGAGGACGGAAGTGATGGAATTATTATGTAAGAAATTTAATTTAAGAATTAAGTTTCTACAAACAAAGAAGGACTGAACAAACGTTTAAATTCAGTGGTTCTAAAATTCTCTTATGACTGCATAGAGGGAAATGAGACATGCAATCCGATTGGCGAGAGAGACGGCTTTGGATTAAAATCCAAATGCAGAGATGAGGAGAGGTGAATGGGATAGCGGAAGGAGTGAGGAGAGGCGAATGGGGTAGCGGAAGGAGTGAGGAGAGGTGAATGGGATAGCGGAAGGAGTGAGCGGTTGGGGTTTTGGCGGTTGAGACAGTCCAGCTCGCTTACTGCACACTTTCACCGTCGCTGGAGCGACCCAGCGCACTGCATTGTGGGGGTTCATAGGACGGGGATCGGCCATGCAAGTGTCTTGAAGAGGAGTGAAGGGAATAATGCAGTGGAAGACGGTCGGCGCGTCACCCACCAAAGGGATCGCACCTTTCGTTTTAGTGTGGGCGTGAGTGTTTCAATGATCGTCACATTTGCTGTGACCTCTGAGGCTGGCCGACCACTCATCAAGTATGTTACAATTACGTATACTATTGACAAGCAATTAAAAACATGTAAATGGTTATGTTGGGCTGAGCATACAACTATGATTCTTTTTATGTGTGTTGCCAAAAAAATTACTGTTCTGTCATTGGAGACAGTTCTCGGTTTTGGTTGTCTTTTACATCATTAATGCCGTTGTTCTTGTGGCTTACCCGCGTTTGAACAATATGGCGGACCCGCAGCTGCGCATGCCAACGGTTAGAGTTGGAGCGAGTTCATTAGCCTCCATTCGTCAGTTAAGGCACCTTTGGATGTTGTGCATCATGTGTATGGAGGGGGCGAATGGAGGGGACTATCCAATCAATGCTGCTCAATCGCTGCTCACTTTCGCCATCACCTCAGCAATCGAGCGAAATGCAATACAAGGGGGGAACGATTAGCAAACCTTCCGTCCCCGTGTCTGCATCACGCACGCACAGAACACGATCAGAAGACACGTCGCTCACGATCCGCGAAAGCGAAACCGTCGCCGCCCCTCCGACACGAAGGCCTTCTCAGGTCTCATCTGAGCCCCGCGGGCCTCCGTGGGGGAACGGATTGGTGTTGTGGCTAGAGTGTTTTTTACCCGCCCACAGGGTTCGGGTTCAATCCCCGACGGTGGTGGAGATTTTTTGATCAGTTTGTCGATCCCCAGAAGACTACTTTGAGGAAGGCACTTCTTGTACAGCAATCCGTCCGTCGGATGGGACGTTAAGCCGAGGCCCGTTGGTGCCTTTCGTTAAGAGCAGACTAATGCCGATGCCGGGTTTCTCTCCACCCTTCCTTCCACACCCTGCCCTGATGGCGCAAATGACCTCGGCTTTCAGTCTCTTACATCCAAGTACATACCATAAGTGTCTGTGGAAAGTGAGGCATTTCTCTCGTGAGCGACCGAATGTGAAGCAGCCGCCGGCACGCAGAGAAGGGAAGGGTGAGTGGGGGTTGGTGTTCTCTCCTTGGTGACCCAATGACCCAGTCAGTGCGTGCGAACGCTCCGGATTCTACGCCGAGCGAACGTCTTTTGTTTTTTGTTTCGTTGGCGTGTGCCCCGCGCGCCATATATATTCGCCGCTTCCAATATTCTCGCTTCCGTGAAATTCTCCCACTCGCCAGGAGAATGTCTCTTTCGCAGAGGGAAATTGGGCAAGGCTTTTGTGTGTTGTTGCCGCTGGTCGAATGCGAAAGGTGACCTCGAATGTAGAGTCAAATGGAGCATTTGAGCAATTGGGATCGGAGAAGGGGAGGAGAGTCTTCGTCACTCGACGAAATAAAGAACAGTGGCATTTTTCCGTGCGTGTGGCACGCGAGGCCCTCGCTCATGTCGCGACTTCTCGTCCCTCGCGACCGCCGCTGTCGACGCAGACATACTTAAGTGTGTGTGGAGACCCTGGAGTTGTATATATCTGGAGGAGCCGTTTACGAGTTTTTAGCGTGGTCAAAATCCTGCTATCTTGGTCTGACAATTTTGGGACTTAGTGTCTGGCTGGTATTTTGAGAAGTCTAAATTTTGTTCTGAAAATGAACTTTAAGTAAAAAAATTCTGCCATAATCTTTTGTATTTCGATTCATTCGATTATCATCGAATTTTCCCATCATTCGCGATGCTTCTATTAATTTATAAACTCTGTGTATCTTTGCCGCTTTACTCGTGGGGATATCCTTTAAAATATACTTTTGCACTGTAATTTTTTTATTTCCGTTGGCTATATTAAAATTAAATAGCAGTATGAATGCAGGTAAATAGTCACTTTATCCTCGTAAAATTTTGTTTTCCGCTGTGCTGGTTGTAGAACGTAACCATGGTGATTGATAATAATTTTTTCGTGGGAAAAGATTTTTGAGTCATAAATTTGCAAAGCCTACCAATGAAGTATGAATGAAAGGCTTACATTGTAGGTTCCATAGGTTATTTTAATGTATTAACGATTTATGACCAAACATTTCGCCAAATAGTAAACATTGACTCTTATGGGATTATTGTCAATGTTTTGGTGAAAGTGGGCGTGGCTTTCCTACTCAAGCACCACCATTCCGACCACTCTTCGCTCTGAACCTGTGGTACTTCCTCCAGATATTTACAACCTCATCGGTGGATACCAATCACTTATATTTGCATCTGCAAACACGCAGATCGCCTTGGCAGGGGCGTGGAAGAGGGCGTCGGCGCACCAGCCGTTTACAGGAAAAAGAAAAGACGATGCCGCGCATAGAAGATGTGTGTCTCAGCTAGAAGCGATTGTTGTTTGGTTAAAACGAATACCAATCGGCTGTGCAAAACATTTCCCTTAACTTATCTTTTCTTTTGGGCCTGGAAATATAGTGAGGTTCAAATATGTTGACCACCGTGTCGCTCTGAAAGTTATCTATTCTTAATTGCTGAAGCAATGCAAGCCTAGCTCTTAGTCGTCGAATCTCTAGCGGCTCCCAACCTTATTACTCTAATAGCTGTATAAAGCTGTCTGTGCGCCCGTAGCAGTTTTTTTTTTACGAATCGCGCAGCTTTCTTTCGTATTTTTTTTATTAATTCATGGACAAAGTCTTTCCTCACCGGATATCATATACTCGATGCATATTCATGGTGTGGGCGAGCGAGTGCGAAATATCATCGTTCTTTGACTCTCTCAATCGAAAGTATTTCCACAATACTCTTGGTGAATCCTAACTTCTTCAGGGCAATGCCAAAAATATTTCTTATCTGTGCGCTCTCCACCATAGGTTCGAGGTGATCGTAACTTCGTGAGGTTTCGCGTAATTTGTTGCCTTTATGCTAACACCATCCTCAACATGTTCATGGCGGTAGTTGGACCACTTACGATAATAATTTGTTGCTGAGCTTGTGGTATGATGATCTCCGTATCGCTCAGTAAAGTATGTGTTCTTTATTTGTCAAGCAATCTTACAATAAGCCTAGAACGTGGCCCCCGAGTCTCCAGGGGCTACCAATCTGTAGGAAACGAAAAGGGTCACACAGAAACTAGCTGCACCACTTTCCTTGCTGAATTCCATTATTGTATTTAAGCAGAATGCAGGCGATCTTAAAATGCCCCGCCACCGCTACTGTGATGTGAACCCGGGCCCATTGGTTGGGAAGCCAACTCCTAAGCGACCACCCTAACTCGATCCTTTTCCCCGACTGCTCTTAAAGATGGAACGCTCCCAATTCCTCGAGAGAGAGAGTGAGTATGCCCATATGCGCGTATGCCCACAATTGCAACGGGTACATCCTGAAACACGTAATCGTTCTTCACCGATAAATTCAAGGATGTCGGCAATGACAGCTCAAATGATGACTTTCGGACGTCATCATTTTCACGAAGCGATGCGTTGATAGGGATAACCGTTTGTTGTCCCAGTTTCCGTCGTTTGTTGCCGTCACGTTTTCTATCACCGGACACATACTTGAAAACATGCATCAGCAGCCAATGAGCGTACGAGACCAAGCGCTTACTTACTGCGTCGACGCCATTGAGCTTTGTGATGACGAGCATCAAGCGAGAGCTGAGCTCAAATGAATTATTGATGTAGAAAATTATGTCTTCAGCAATCTTTTTCCCTGAAATTGAAAATTAAAGCATAGATGATCATAGGACTTGTTCGTGAAATGTGATCGTATGATTCAGGCCTTTAGGGCCGGATCCAGAAACCTCACTACTGCTGGATACGTCATCAGATGGTGACGTAGATGCTATAGCGGCCGAGCACCGCTGCGATCACCCTCTGCAAAGTCTAGTGAGATCCATGGCATGGTACTCGCTACAAGTAATATGGCCGCCGGGTTTCGTCTGCTTATCGTCTCGCATTTATTATTAATAATTATTGATGTTTAAACGGCTAAAAGCTCTTGTTAACCATTTCTTATTATATAAAAATATTGTAGGAATGCTTCCATAACCGTCTTTAATGCTAATAAGCTCTAATGAGTGAATATTTTAATGTAAATATCTACCAATAACTACTGTCAACAGTACCGTGATGAAACCTCTTAGGATTCACCGTTTTAATGGGGAACATGTATAAAATTTGTTCATCATGATATTTAGTCTCATTGGAAAGAAAATTTTCTCACGAGTCCAAGTATATAAGCCAAAACTCTCCTAGTAGGTACTCCAAAAGCGTCAATAAATGCTAATTAAAAATGGTCAAATATCGCTTGAAGTCACGTGACCTGAAACGCCGTCTGACGTCATCGCACGGTACACCATTCACTTCGCTAAGAGAGAAGAGTGGTAGAGCCTTCAATGAAAGATATCGAAGTAAATATCTTCGTCGAGCTTTGTAGTAGTTCCGGAAAGGACAAATTGACTTAAGAGGGATTTAAGAAAGCAAAATACCTCAGTTTACTTTTGGTCGACTTCCTTATGGCGGCTGATTGTCTGAAAAACAGTGATTGCTTCGTCACTTCGGGAGTAAAATAAGGCAGGTAAATAATTATGCGATAAATGAAAATTATTTTACGAACGTTTATAAATATTTATTTATTGTCCATTAAGATTTATTATATCCATTGCTAGCTGAAAATCTATCTTATGTATCTACTTAGTTACCTACCATGTGGAACTTTTTTCCCTAATCGGCCGAAGTTGAGATCCAAATGATCGTGAAAAGGTAAAAAAAAGTATTTCATAGACACAAAAATAAGTTTGAAGTACTGTTTACGCTGTACTTACTCAAGTTCCTGTTTTTGAAGAGAAACTCACTGCAGAAACGAGATGAAATTTTAGATTTTGCGTTGACATGCAGCGAACTTTATGGGCATCACAGCAGCAAATACATAGTTTACCTTACCAAAAGCCACATATTTCTCGTATACTCCTTATTTTACCCGTGGTTTGATCTTAATCAGTAATTATTCTCATGAGTAGCCACCTTCCTTTATATATACATAATCCTACAATCGGTGGACTATTAGGTACATTTCTAGGGTCGTTTACAAGGTGAAATGAGTGATACATCCTATAGTTGGTGGGCATCCGAGAAATGCTTGCAATTTGATTAAACCCTACGGCAACCCTGATTCAAGAGTGTACTTACGTTGAGAAATATCCCGTTGACAATGTAATTAAAGTATTTAACTCCATTCCGTAGGTCATCAACCACTTTCTTCTCTTATTTTTGTGCTTTGGGGCAAATGCAAAAATCTTCTCCGGCGAGAAAATAGAGGTACTTGAGCGGCGGGGCACTAAACAGGTTATATTTGGTTTTCATACGTTTGTATATCGAATATTCATGCTGCAATACACTTATTCCACTAACCAAATGATATGGGTGTCCAACGTAGATCAACATCTGTAACCAACTTATTTTCATTTAATCTTTCCAAATCTCCCTAAACAATCCCCTTTATTTGTTTCAACAAGCCTTGGCAACCTATTATATTCACATTCAGCATTTTGACGTTAAAACAGCGATTATTTTCGCCAAATTTGCATTTGAGCCCTCGTAGATCGATTTTCTATCCACTTGCTCAGTCTGCCATCAGTGGTTACCGTTCCGTGACTACACGCTCCGATGACGTCATGTTTTCAAGCAGCCGATGAAGGTCTATTTTTAAAAACTCATAACTCAGCTTAAAAGCATTATTCATCCGCGAAATTTTCGGCGAGTACATATGAGGTAGGGAGCTTTCTATTCAATTACTTAAAAAAAAATTGTGCATGTTCCCCATTGCTAACTTCTGAATGGGTCCTGTCATGCCTTGAAAACCATTTATAATCAAGGAAAAACAAAGTAGGGACATAGTAATGTCTCGCCTTGATGCTTATGAAGTACTTTTTATGTAAAATAACTACTGTCAACACAACTATGCTGAAACCTCTTTGCATTCTAATAGCTATTAACTTTGGTATGGACGGTGGCTTGCCTTGAAAACCATTTCTATTTATATATAATTTCCCAAATAAACTTACAACCACACGCTTTGTGCCTGTGAAATCCACAACTTGCGTAAAATTTTCTAAACAAGAAAGCCGTCTTCCAGTCAGCTACATCTTTACTCAGTTACTGCTTGTTTAAGTGATGGCAGTTCCTAGCCATTGAAAACCACGTTCAATTACGCGAAAACTTACCTATAATTATTAATGTTGTCTCTAAAATGACGAGTAAAAGTTTAAGGGATTGTCTCAGAGGTCGATGGAACTGGCACACTGATTCTCCGTCCGTTTACAATAACTCGTGATGATCATCTCATAATGAATGTCACGCACATCTTTTGGCGTTAAAATACAATTTATATTTATTATATTACGGTTATTTCTATTAAATGCAGCTACACTCGTACGATTGACAGTTGTACGAGTATATTTGTCACCCACAGTCACGAATTACGCTGGCGTGGCGAAGGATTATTCAGCAATAACTAACATCACAAGAAATGAGTGCGCAAACTTTTCTTTATTAACCTCAAGAGGTGTATAACGTTAACTTTAAATAAAAATAAATCAAATGAACTCACTATACAAAGAAAATTGTTAAAATTAGTGCACAAAAAATTTTTGCACAAAAAAAGAGAAAATTTTGTGCACAAATTTTACAAATCAAGGCATGCTAATGTGCTTATACCTTTGTTACGCCCTCGTGCCGATTTAATTCGACTTCCACCTCCTTCCATGACATAGTCTTTAAGGAAAGACACACAGCATCAGTTTTATTTCACTACAATACAGCTTTCTTATCAATAACTAATATTAAAATCAAATTCTTCTCCTGCGCCGAAGGTCGACTTCTATCCTGTTTAAATTTTGCTTACAAAAAAAAGTCACGTTGAGACATTCGTTATTAAATTTTCGCCCTTAGTTGCCCCCGATGTCCGCATCTAGGGGCACACAATGTCGCTGCATTCATTTACGTCATAGATCTGTTTCAAAATAAATGTGGCAACACTGCCCCGCGCCAATTTGAAGCGGTTTGGAGCAGTGGAGTGTCTGGATGTAGCATGCAGCAGCAGAACGCTCCGCTGCAAGTTCAGCACGGTTTCTGCCCTCACTCCATCTGTCGTGAGCGCTTTCTCCGTCCGTCTTTTGCCGGACAGTTTCGCAACAGCTTTGCGTTCGAGATTTGCTTGCAGTGCCCGCCTCATTGATCCTTCTGGATCGCCTGAGTAGTTGTGCGGTTTCCATTTCACGGTCTGCGTGCATTATTCAACGTCCCGCTTCCCATGGCAGGGTGCTCCCAGTGGAACGGAACACCTCCCACACGCTCCTACAGATTTAAAAAAGCGATCGCATGGCGTGAAATCTTGTAGCTCGAGTGGCATGCGCGGCGTCTGCTCAAACGTGGCAGTCGAATTGCGCAACCGATTGTGAATCGGCTCGAGTGAGACTGACCCTGAGACAATCGGTCCGTTAAGCCATGGGCGCTAGAGGTGGCCTTTTCCATTTATTTCTGTGGGTCTTCTGATTTCGTACATTTCGATGAATCTATCTTTGAAATCGTTCAAACTGAACAGTGTGAACACAGTGACCCATTCGGAACCAAATGCAGTCAATGAACGACGCGATTTAATAAATAACGGGAATTGAACCACGGACCTTGGGCTTTTCCTTCCTTTGGTTTTCGGGATCAATGAACGTGGATATCAAAGTGCTCCGCACTGCGGCCTACACTGATCAAGTTACGGTTTTATCTCTATTTCCGGTTCAGAGCAATTGTTTTCAGTGTCATTTGTGGTGAAATACAGCTTTGTTAAAGCTGCGGGATCCAAACACACCTCATTATACCGCAACGCGCGACTTCAGCGCTGGATTGGGGTCCGGCTTTGCCTCTTTGTACTCCCTTGCGTCGCTGTCTTGGGTGGACCACAGGGGTTGAACGCATCCTCGGCGAAATTGCCATCGCAACCAAGGAACCTGGATAGCGAAGTTAAGAAAGATGTAAGGTTTTCCCGGTGGATAATATGGAGATTTTCTTCTCTGGTAATCATTCGGGCGAATGGCTGCACTGCCTCCTTATTGGCAGCCCACCTTGCGTCGGATTGCTAATCAGGAAAGAAGAGTCATCCATGAAGATGGTGGCTTATCGAGCTGCCAATACGTTGAAAATGGAGCCAATCATCTGATCGAAAACCCCAGATGAATTGGATTCTGGATTGCGTAGTGATCTGCGTAGTAGCCGGGAAAGCCGAAGGTCTGTTCTTGGATTCCCCGGTCAGAGGAATTTTGACTGAAAATCTCCCAGAGCCCAAGTTTACATTATATAAGCCTCATGAAAACCTTAATAAGAAGATGGAACAACCTTATAGGCCACATCTTGAGACATGATGGTCCGATGAAGACAATCGTCGAAGGACAAGTGGAAGGCAAGAATGGAAAAGGAAGACCCCGAACAAAATATATGGAACAAGTAAAGAGAGATGTGAAAGAGAAGAAATACGTAGGTGTGAAAAGATTAGCTGATAGGAGAACTGAGTGGAGAGCTGCGTCAAACCAATCCTAGGATTGTTGACCAGTGATGATGATGATGATGAATGTGTGAAATACTTCCGAAGCTTAAGATGTCATTGCAATATGTGGGACTTCAGTTCATGTTTTCGTGAGAATATAATTTCATTTGTAGAGAAAGCAGCAAAATGAATATTCCATAGGTTCTCTGAAGCTCTGTGTGACGTCATTCCAAAAATGTCTCAAATGTGTGTGCTTCATCCTACTGTCGGCTCGATTCAAATCAGGAGACTGCGGCACGCTGCCTGTGAAGAGATTTTCATCGCCTTCCTCGTAACACTAATTTTTTTTCTGGGTCAGAGGTGTACGAGGGAAGTAGTGCGTTGAGCGGACTGAGGTTCGTGTGTTTGTGGCCACTGGTGCGATGACTGGTTGAGATTAGCTCGAGTGGAATAGTTTCTCCTGCAGCGACACTCGTTACTGCCTCGTTACTTTCTTATCTCCTAGTTGTTTACATTTACATTAACCTAGTTATGCTTCTGAATATAACGAGCTGTTTAAACAATTTCCCTCGACAATTGAGTGCTCTCGTGCGGAGAGTAATATCGCGTCCCTCATTCTCAATGCCCAACCCCTGGTTCGTCCCGGGGATGGTTTCCTCAATGCATCATGTGTGTGCTCAATGCTTCGCTCCTCCTCGCACCCACGGCTCCTCCGTTTCTCGCCCTCCACTCAAGACTCCATGGAAACGTCCTAGTCAGGGGAACCACTCAGAGAAGGTTATGGAAATGAATAAATGTGTAATCATTTCACTCCCCCTCGACAAAGTCAGAGTGAACAGAAAGACTTTAGGGCGAAGAAAGGTGAGGATAACTAGTGTTACTCATGTTAATTTATTAGAAATATAATTATACTGAAGCATAATTGAGGAGTCCATGAATGAATAAATATGAAATAAATGCTGTAATGGGTCTGATTAACACATGCCTTGAATATCAAATGGGCGGTAGCCTGGTTTCCACCTTGGTATGATGCTGGTTGACTGATAGAGCATATTTTTTGTTTTTCCCATTCTGCCATCGCGAAGGATGTTGGAACTTTCCACCCCACCTTTCTCTTGCTGGACGGTATATATAGACCTTGGGAAGCCAAAATGGGTACCTTGATAATGACACTACGTGTCGAAACCGGGTCGGTAGTTTGTTAATAAAAAGGTGTGTGGAAGTTAACCATTTTATTTTATCCTCATGAAGATCCTAAATGCTATAAGTAGAAATGGCTCGTTGATTGGAAGGGAAGTATAAGTTACGAGGAGGAAATATTCCTCATCCAGCCATTCTTTTTGATTCATGAAATACAAAATGGCCACCCTCTTTTCATGAGTTGGTGAAGTCATAGTTTTGGGTCATTGACTCGCTAGGGGAGAATTGAGGAAGGGTATCGCTCTCAAAATGTAATAGAGCGGGGAACCACGCGAGGCAGATGCGCTATGCCCCACAGGAAATACTTGAGATGCGGTGAACCGCCCGGAAAAGTTCGTTGATGTCATCCGCTTAGCATCTGCGAAAGGGCGTCGATTGTTCGCTAGTAGGAGCTCGACAGGGACGGATCGAAAATGGGAAACGTACCTACTGGTGTTTTTATTTTTCAATCGCTACTCTAATCGACACTCATAAGGAGGTTGCAGTCTATTGCTGATAACTTTGACGTGTAACCCAGACGTTGCGGAGACTGTCTAACTCTCGATAGTCCATTTATCTTCGTCGAGCTTTTCGTTAAGTGATCGTTCCAGCCAGCCCCTCTTCCAATCAATTCACGATCACTTCTCAATAAAGCGATTAAGTGACTCCCAAAAATCGTTTCGACTGTGAACGATGTTCCACTTTCACATGGGACGCCTTCTCTCGTTTTTTTTATTTAGTTGTTTTTTTAATTAATGAAGCAATCCAGCTCTCGTATTTTATTGAGGCAGCGGTCCCACCGTAAGAGCGGCAAGCAAATATAAATAAAGGGCTGTTGTTGGACTAGAGAAATTGAAATTGATCTGTTTTCGCGGAGGGCTTTGCGCGGGGGATTTTCTGCAAATTAAAACGTATCGTACTGGCCCGGAGTGCTGATTGGATGATGGATTGAGGGGAAAGCGGACTACGGGCTCTCTGCGGCAATTCTTTCTCTTCATCGAGAGTAGAGCTTAAAAGTATTCATTCTGCCATCCCTTGGGAAGAAATTGTGTTGGGAATGCTTGTTGTGGAACACTTGTTGGCCGATTATATGAATAGGTAACGTGGAAGCTTTAACCGTCATGGAAACAAAAGAAGTGCTCGGCAACGACATCCTGATTCGGATAGATTATTTTCTCACTTTCCGTAAACTGCATCAAAAATAAAATAAAAAAGATCAAAAAGCAAGCTTTTTCCGTAAACAGTGTAAAGTGCACTAAAGAGTAAAGTATAAGCTTTTCATCCCTCGGGAGATAAAGTGTGAGTGCTGAATAGGTTTACTAGAAATGAGTGTGGAAGAGCCCGCATCACAGGTGAGCGAGCATTGCCATTCAGACAATTTACTCTCAGAGTAATGGGAAGCTTATTTTTGTAGTTTGAAGTGCATTCTGTGTTGTTCAAGAAGCAAGCAAGTGTGCACCATATCGAGACGATCGGACGATGGGAAGTGCGGTGAAAGTCAAAGATTCCATCGAGACGAAGAGTTAGGGAGAGCGAGTTAAGGGAAATCTTTGATTGTAAAACTGAATCACATTGATTCAGTGTAAAAACTGAATTAACCAAAAGGGCTAAAGTTCAAATCTTACGACCATTGGATTTGATTTATTAACGTAAATTTGTTATTTATTACTGATATCTGCGAAATTGCCATTGATATGTGAACTCGATCTTCATGTTTTTTGGACATGTGACCTCAGCTTGCACGCACAATACCGAGTTTACTCTTTGGCATTTCTGTTGTTTATTTTTGTTGTTTCAAGGTGAACGAGTCTATGAGTCACATGTATCTAAACTTCTTTCTCTCTCTACGGATTTAGCGTCAATGATACGCACAAAAATGGAAGTAAACATCCGTCTAACGATGACTTAGCTGGTGAGTGCAGAACTGTCGAGTTGACGTCACGATGCGTAGAGCTTATGGCCGGAAAGAAAATTTTAGTGCTTTCCGGGCGAATAGACTGCGATAAGTGGTCTCGGGTTCGCCACCGGGTCACGAACTGCATTACTGTCGACGCGTCTTTTCGATGTCACGACGTTTCGATGTTCGACTCGTGTGCCATCGTCCTTCTGGCTATGAAAATGGCTGGGGTGTGGTATGGCTGGGAGTTTAGGCATCGAAGCGAATACGGAGTAAAGGTTAAAATGAAAAGCACCTGTTCTAAATTGATCTGGATGTTTTCATGAAGGCCTTTTGAATCTACATGCCGCCCAGTGCAATTGTAATGCGTGCGGGTTCTTGCCCTTGGTGTCGGGAAGCGAATAATCACACACAAGTATTTTAAGTTTTAACCCAAAGTTTATTTCCATTAAAAACCCAATTTCCCAAATCAATTCAAGCAAAAGGCATGAAGTAATAGTGAATTTGTGCGTCCAGAATAGCCAAAGTTTTAGAACATTACCAAAGTCTCGGGAAGGAGAGGAGCTGCTGGTGATGGCACGGGTGGATAGCGAGGCGCTTCGGTCGCACGGGCCATACGGCCCGTGCTTCGACTCCAATTGACGGCTACGTTGCTGACTGCCCTGTGTGTTACTGAGTGCGTCCCTGAGAGCCTGAGTGCCAGAGTCCCGATAGCATCTTAACCGTGCCATTATATAGGGAAGTGGAACCAGGATGTTTTCGTCCAAGAGGAAGGGGAAGAGGAAGGTTAGGCGTTCTAGAAAGTGAAAATGTGCAAATCCCTAGGCATAGTTTGTCATAGCTGGCTATTCTGAGACTTCACACAACAACATATTGATACATATTTTGGAAATGGAAATCTTCCATTTCCGGGTCACTACTCAATAAACCTTATGAGGACCGGGGGGAATTTTTACGCGGCGGAAGGTTCCGTTTGTCCAGCAAACTGTTTTGGCTGTGGAGAGTGCCAGGATTGTGACAGGTCAGGGAGACATCAAGGGAACTGGTCCAGGGAAATAAATTTATCTCATTTTTTATACAAATGTTTAGTTGTGTATTTTCGTTTGTTACTGGAAGCCTTTCGGTTTATTTTTTGTGGAAAACGGGCATATTTTCTTCATTTATTTTTTAAACGTTGGAAATAGAATATGATGAATATGTTTCGACCCTTCTAATAGTAATATTTATCTTGTTACCTGTGAAAAATATTTCCCTTTTTAAACTGTCAATAAACGTGACGATGATTCGCAAACTTGATTTTTAAATATGAAGCAGCGCATACAAATAATCGCTCGAATTCTTCACGTAGATAGAAGAAAGAGTTAATGACGTCACCTACAGGATAGGTTGATTAAAATACTTGTGGAATTTCAATGTGTGGAATACTATCCTATCGTCAAAAATAAGAATCCACAAATGATATTGTTCATTATGTTTTCAAAGAAAACCGGCGTGGGATGGATGGTCTTCCTAGCTGTCTTTTCCTTCTAGATAAGATAGACAGAGAGAAGAGGTTGGCCCAGCTCCTATCTTAGTTCTGACGGAGGCACGATTTTCTTCCTTCGTAACTGATGGTAGTCCTGTCAAAGGGCCCCCACCTTCCCTCATTCCCTCTTCTTTCCCCCATTTGACGCTCCGGAGAGTTATGATGAGATTCGCTGTCGATCTAAACTGAGTTGAGTGGTGAAGGAGTGATACTTGTCACTCCTCAGACCGCACCTCCAATACGCCGCGAACGTATGGTTTACGAAGCACGTTGATTAAATCCGTGAACGTTATAAAATGCAGAGGAAAGCGTTGATTTTCGTCAAAACCTCTCATTATAAACTCGTACAATTCTAAATGAGTGAGCAGAGAGCGAAGCAAACGTCTTATAAGAATGAAGGCCGCTCCATGGAAGTGAATAGGGTGTGCAATTGAGAAGTTAATTCCTGACAAGACATCGATATGGCGATGTCAACTCAATATCAATGCCTTGTGTACGGCAATGGAGTTCTGCAAAACCATTTAAGTATACCGGGACCAGCCATGGTTATACATTTGCGGAGTCACCCGCAATGCACAAATTGTGCGAAAAATTCGCACAGAAAAAAATCATTCGCCCTGACCGGGATACGAACCCGTATCCCTCGAGATCCGGCCGAGTGCTTTAGCCAGTTAAGCTACCGAGGCGTCATTCTCTCCTGTGGAAATCCCGTCAGGGCGAATGATTTTTTCTCTGTGGGGTTTTCGCACAATCTGCAGAACAATCACGGATGGCGCCATCCAGCCCACGCTATTTCTTTCCCTCTGAAATGTTCACGCTATTTTTTTCTCTCTCCAAGCTTTGAAGCGATTTTTTTCGTTAGTCTTAATTTTAATTAATAGTTTGTTCGGTAAACTTGGTTGGATAGCACCAGGGACTCGAAGGTTGTATGCTAATCTAAGATTGCTTGAGCTATTGATAGCAGCTGTATTTCGGAGCGGCACGTGGACGCATCATCTTTGAACCTCTCTCCAGGCCCTCCAGAAAAGAAAAAGTAAGGGAGATAAATTTCTTAATAAATTGGTATATGAATGTTTTTTTCCTCCGAATCGATGTTCGGTGGGACTCAGTATTACAGTCACTCCATTTCACACCTTCTTTCAAAAATTTCGCACACAACTGCTTTACGAGCACTCCCCCATCGCACTTAAAGAGGCGGATTGCGGATTATTATGTAGGTGTATAAAAATATTCTCGGGAACTGAGTCACGACCATCCAATTGGGATGACAGCGCGGTTCAGCTGAGCAAACTAGGTCGGTGTCCTGGCCCACCGCCATTCATTCTCCAAGGATTTTCAAATTCTATTTACAAAAAAATATTTCGCGCAAGGCCCGTCATTTGTTTTTGAGTGATATTCGGTGGACAAGAGCGAGAGAAAGGGATATTGCAGTTATTTTTCCAAGTTTTCGTGGAAATGAAATTTACTGCGCTTGGCACTGGAGCCTTGGCCTTTTCCTCCATTTCCTCCTTCCCCATCCTGCCTTTAATATCCATCACGTGACAAGATGACGCGGTTTGAGAGAGCAAGGGGGGGGGGAGGGCTTGAGGAGAGATTTCACGGCGTCGCGTCGCCGTGGCAACGGGGGTGGGGGTGGTCTCACGGCTGTCGCCCGAGTGTGATTTATTGGTTGAACCCCCTCGAAGCCCCCTGCCGAATACGAACGCCCCAAGCATCGCGCGCGCGGTGTTGTGTCCTGCATAGGCCGATGCGTCTTGCAATTAGGTCGTTCACACTGAGCCGAAATTGCACTTCACGAGAGGAAAGATACGCTACTGCCACGAAAACAAAATCTTCCCCATTCTGCCATTCTCAAACGCTTTCACGTTTTATGAGTTTTTGACGTCACTACAGCTCTGGTTCAATTACTCGATCGGGAATAACACTTCATTGAGGGATGGGATGCCTCAGAAGGTTGTAAAGAACAACGAACACCGCGAGGCGGAGCAGTAGCTGAGAAGCATAGACACCCCCGACGTGAGTTCGTGACGACAACAACTCACCTGCGAAAGGTGATGCGGCCGTCGACTTTTTGTCGCGAATTGCTCTAGAAGTAGGCGACGGATGGGAAATGGAAGTAAAGAGACTATTCTTAATTTTCACGCTATCGTAATCAAAAGTTACAAAAGTTTTGTCATTACGAAATGTCTTGTTCATTCAAACTGTGTGGAGTTGATGAGTTCTCATTAAGTGAAGTTGACCTTTAAGTTTACTGAATTAAATTCCTTCAGCATCTCGTACGGGTGTATTTGAGGAAATTTGAAATACGTGTCTACTTCCTTCTGGTATTCAACGGAGTTAGTGACTTCATTTCCGTTAACGTTTCGATTGCTGATCTGGCTATCGGTAACAAGAATTCAGAAAGAGGCCAAAATATCGAAGCAATCATGACGCACTTGTTCGCATTGTAACATATTTGCATGGCAAGTTGAGAGTGTTTTTATTTATTGAAGTGAATGTGGCACATTTACATCAAGTTGAGCATGATACGCTTACGCTTAAATCATTTGCATGCCTTGATTCCTTTTTTTCTTGTCTTTGCAGGTAAGTTGCGAAGTCTGCTGTCGTCTGTGGAGGTGCTTACTGCTCGTGGACGAGTAGGGCTCGTCGCAAAGGTCTAAACGTGACATGGGATGAACGGTTTTAAGCGTGCGTGAGTGAGTGAAAGCAAGTATGATTTTAATTCACTCGATTCGTACGGTACACTCAAAAAGTTACGAACCTGATTAGCTGACCTAAAACCTTAGAATGCTAGTGATTTTTTCTTGCATAGCCTTAGAAAATAACGCATCAAAAGCCTATGTTGAACCAAACACTGGTCAAGACGAATTTTAGAATTACACTATAAGCATAACACGACACTAGACCAAAAGGAACGACTTTTCTTCACCGACTCCAAAATAAAACTGCAAGTAGAGACATATAGGCTTTGCTAGGAAAAGGAAAGAAACCCTTGCGGAAGGACCCGTCACAAAAGGCCCCTTTCCGCGCGACCCTCATCGGCAAGGATTGAAAAGGGAGGGAAAGGACAAAGAGTATAGGTTGTAACCTTTCCGTTTAATTTCTCTCTCTCTCTTTCGCATGCCGACTTAATCTCTTAACAATACTTCAATATCCGAAGCATACTTCTTACACGTAGAATGGTTCGGACAAAAATCTAATCCTTACCATCTTCACTAGAGTAATTCGTTAAACGGTCAAATCGATCAATCCATTATCCTGGTAAAAGTGTTTTAGGGCAATAAAAACTATGTGTCATGCTTCAAATGACGATTTTCAAGAATTAATTCTGAAAAAAACTAGATAAATCGACCGATGTTACCGAGCCTCAGGGTCCCCCGTCGCGACTTTCCGCGCGATCGAAAAATCGCTCTCATTTCCTTGGTCGCCAATTTTTTTCCAGGATTTCTTCGCAGTATTCTTAAGAAATTTCTACTCCACACTTTGATGTAAATTTCCCGATTACCATATTTCGTAAACGAAAGATAATGTCTACTTTATTTAAAATTTAACGCGAAAAATGTTTTTGCAAAACGCGAAAACGCATTATTGTTGTAAAACCATGCAGATGTGAACAAAAATCCTCAAAAATCAAGAAACATATAACCAAAGCATCTGGTCAAAGGAATATTGTGTTTTTTATTCCATAAAAATCATACAACTGCAACACCACCTGCTTAAGTTCAAAGATTTTCTGAGAAAAACGAGATCGCGCGCGTTTTTGAGAAATTGGTCATGTTTGAGCTGCTGTATCTTAGCAACGGATCAAATGCATGTAAAATGGCATACAAATCCATAATTAGCCATCATTTATGAGTATTTATGCTAAGTTTTAAGTCTCTATCTCAAATACATCCATTTTGGACTTTTGTCCGGCTTTTTCCGATTTCAGACCAATGTGATCCGGGAAAAATCTTGCAACTCAAATTTTACCCTCTTCTCAATTAGTCATCGACTTGGAATCTTCAAAATAGGTCTGATACAGATGAGAATACATTTGATCGCTATTTATAGGTCTTCAGAGCTAGTATGAGCCGTCATTATTGGCAATTAAAATTTGCAATAGTTGCTTATATGTAAAATAAATTCAGTGATTTTTGTCTGCTTTTTAAGGGAGTGCCCTCTGGCGTCAATATCCGCATGAATCGCTCAACTGTGGTCATAGATGTAATGATAGTATTCTTCTCATTGACCGCACGTGCCCTCTTACCCAGTGGATAGGACACACCTATCTCTATTGACGATTCCATCAGCAGTCGAATGCGGGCACGGTACTTACTTTTTCCTTTTATTTTTAAACTTTTTTAACCAGATAGCTGAGCGTGCATTTCATCACTCTAGTCTTCGCTATTTCGAAGTTATTTATGTAGAAGTGTTTGGTAGCCTTATCGGCTTCACTTTTACAAAAGAAAATTATGAAAATAATGTTGCAATAGATTTAAAGTCAATCTAAAAACCACCTTTATTTAACATGAAAAGAAAAAAATATTACAATAATTTGAAGTATTAATTACAAAAACCACGTTTTTTTTTCGAACGAAAAAGAAGAAAATAAACCACCCTGCCATGCCCCTAAGGCCCCACGTTAAAAATCTACATATGTAAGGCTGCATGTTTAAAACCAAAGTGGCAAGCATTCGCTTTACATTAGACTATGCAGTGATATAAATTCATTATCATATATTTGAAATTGTAGTCATGGTTTTATAACTGATATTTTTAGAGAAAGATGTTGAAATTTATGCGTGCCACGTTTTATGGTTTTTGAACATGTGGTCTTATTTCTGTAAAAGTTTAAAGGGGCATGTCGGTTTGTTTCCGTCATTATAGTTGGAATGAAGCGTGGGTTCTGTAAATGATGCATTCATATATTTCAAACTGTTTCACAATCGACGATAAAATACAATTGGAGAGCGGCCTAATTGTGTATGATCTTTACGGAACGCGGTGCCATTTCGGAGAGAAGTGATAACCGATCGGGTGGGTGAATATTCGGATCGCTGGTTATTAACTATGATTCCAATTTACCCACGTGCGAGCTCTACCCTCGGATACATTCATTGTGGTAATAGGGTTGTGCGATGGGCTTTTGTTTTATCTAGGCTTCGGGAGGGATCGTGGTCACTTGTCTGAAATCACTCGTACTGCTTCTAAGCGCCATTGATTCTTCTCGTCCAATCGATGCATCGAAGTGGATTTGCCCAGCAGGCCATGCGAATTAAGCTGCAGAAACATTCGCCGAAGGAGGGAGAGTTGTTCACTGCTTGAAAGGCTCCTGACGCAACGGGAAATAGACGAAGCCCTGTTTACGTTAAATTCACTCGGCAGGACTCTGGAGTAGAATACTCAAATAGAATGCGTGGTTATTCAGATATATGTATATCAAATAGCTTAACATAACTTGGCGTTGACGTTGGTTATGAACATTTAGAACATTAAAATTGCTGAGGTAATTACCTAGTAGCAGCGAAGACAGTTGTTGTTCATCGAGAAACATATAAATATCTTAAATCCTGGATAATTCAATGCACTATTGATTTGTGGTGTGTGCTTAGATTGGATGAATGTGTCATGAATTGATAGTCTCGATCGAGATAAGCTAATCTACGCCAAGTTATATTTTTGAAAACGTGGCTTAATTTAAGTAAAAGTGGATTTTTCGTACTCTTATATATCGATCACAGTTGGGAAAGTGCCAAAATAATGAACTAATTAAAGTTAATCTCGGCCAAAAGTAACTAGTTGGACTTAAAAGTAACTTTTTCGAAAAAGTAACTGATTAAAATTTAAGTTAAAAAGTTAGTTTTCAGTTAAATTATATTATTTTTATAACTTAAAAAATAATATTTAGCGTTGAATATCTATTTTTTGTCGAAATGACGATAACATAAATGCAAACTTTCAGTTCTAGAATAAGTTATTTAACTTCGAATAAAAATTCATGAAACTTAAATAACATCCTCATTTCATAATTGGATTTGGTCGTCCGTCTTCTCATGTACAAAAAAGAAGGCTCTACTTAACATTCTTTACCGGTATCGTATTCGGTAAAGATGTTTCTTGAATAATTTGGGTTAGTCATCAGTATTTCACTGGTGAAAATATCCTAATGCTTTCGCATCTGTGATTTAAAGTGCCCACTGACCATGAAATATGATAATCCTCCCAGATAGGTACATGCTCAAAGAAGTCCGTCGAGGCTTAAATTTTGAAAGAATCTCATGGAAAATCTTTCGTTTTTTGCCTCATGGTTGGGTCGAAGTTAACTTTTGCTAGTTTCTGCAAAACTACCCTGCTTTAATTCATTCTTAGATATATGTACAGGTATCGCTTTATTTTCCCCTTCGTCTATTAGACAAGCTTCCCGCCCAAATTCGAACAGATTTGGACATTCACAAAAATCGAACGAATGAAATTAGCTGAAGCTTATTGTCCAATCGGTTAAATACAATTGTTGTTGAAAAGCCAAATTTAATAAAAAGTAGTGATTTAATTAAATTGCTAACGAATAATTTTAATCGTCAATTTCGAGTATGGTACAGATAAAGTTGAGTTTTCTCGGCGTCTTTTTGCCTCCTCAATACCGTCCACTCCCCCATCCACTCCTTCCTGCAAATCCCTTTTCTCTCTCGGCCTTAAAAATCTTCATCTTGCTCTCGCCGACGCGCTCACATTTCACGGCGATTTATACATGAGACTCCTCCTCCCGCGCGCTAATCCCGGCTGATAATGATGTCCGCCTTCTCGAGAGATTTATGCCGTGGGGCGCCCCCCGTCAGGGGACCACTTTCGTCGAGGGGGTGGGCGACACGAAGCCAGGCTAGCCAATCCACTCCGGGCGTCGAATTGCGCAACTCCATCCAAGAGCCTCGGCCATGCCAACTTCCCTGAAGGCGAGGCTGCTTCACAGAAATGATTAGCAACAAATGAAGCGTAGGGAGACCTTTAGACCGTGAGACTCCACGACGCACGCGTCTGTAGTGACGTTCACAGAAAATTCTATGGCGGAATATAATTATTTTCATTAAATTTTGGTCAGTTTTGAAGTAGCGGGGACTTTTACGATGAAATCTTTGACACGCGCATTGTCCTAGTCACTGTGTTCATGCGCTCCTCATCCGTGTTTTGTTAGCTCAAACGGTCAATCATGAAAGAAGACTCATTTATTTCTCATTCTCCGAATGAGAAATAAATGCTTATAATTGGGATTTGAAAAGTTAACTCCGGAAAAGATAAGCTAAGGAACAGCTCCACTCAATTTCAAAGCCATTATGATGTTGATTCTGCAGAAGAATGATGGATGACTTCGAGTACGTGTTATGTTTTTTTGAATGCGCCGGGAGTCATGAAGCTAATTTGATATTTGTTAACTTTTTTATGTTAGCCGGCCTTTGTACTCTTTAGCGCACAATGTTTCCTATAATCAATATATATTTCAAAGATCCGAAATTCATTGAGAATACATGTCACTAAGGCAGCTTTAATTTTACTTGAAAGATGTGTATTCGAAGTTAATATTTACTTCACATCGTGATGCTTGGTGCAAATATTGATTTAATAGGAAGAATGAAATGAGGTATGCTGAACGATTTAAAATTTTCCCTGACATACTCGAAGATAGAAAGATTTTTTTGTCATTGGCTTTCTTTCAATTATGTTTTATGCAAAATATTATTAAAATAAATGCTTGAATTTAATTATCTCAAAAGATACAGGCTGGTGACATAATTTCTACTATCTTTGAATTTGATCCAAAATTTATTTTGCTTCAAAGCAACAACGGGTCTCCAAGGAACGATGAGTGAATCTGGTGCATTTAGGAAATCCAGCTTAGCACTTTGGTGATTCTGTAGGCATTTGTTCTTAATGCTTAGTTTGTCTCATGTATTAAACATGAAGTGCAGACGTCTGGAAAAGGAGGAAGACATCGCTGACATCTTAGAAGAACTCATTTATGACAACATATTTGAGCGCAGCAACGACTCCATCGACTTCACGTGAGGTCATGAAGGGACATTCTGAAAATGTGATTTTTCCATGGAAGAGCAGTTTACCACCACCTTCTTCATATGAACCACATACGCTATATGGGTTCTTTTTATGCTACTGGTCCAAAGATATTTTCACCATGACGAATGAAGGGTCATCCTTTTACAATTGGTCACCAAGAAGATGGCGTGGAGCTCAACTCTTCCCTTGAGGAAATGGAACAACTCAATGGTATTTTCCTACTAATAGGAACAATTATTAATAATTATAATCAAAATGCCACCCATAAGAATGTACTGGGAAAACTAAACTAGGCTTCATTATCTCTCAGTCTCTTTTGGTGACAAATTACTCGCTTCTTCACATTTTCAGGGATAGTAGACCTATTTTAACCTGTTCACGAATCTTAAATGAGTGGTTTGGAAGCCAAGGGATACAAGCGATTTTTTTCTCAAAGTGAGTTAGGTAAAGTTAATTGTTAGAAGAAATACACAAGAATTGGTTTCCAAGGGATACGAGTGAATCTCAGTTCTGTGCTGACATCGAGTGGACAATCAAATGCACTATATTAAATATCTAATTCATCTCGTTTGTTTTCTATACTTAATTTCTGTACCTAAATGTGTACAGAAAAAAGAAATCACTTATACCCCTTGGCTTCCAAATCACTCATAGATGAAAAATTAATTTAAAATCATATTTATATTTCAAATTTATGGCAAAGACACTGGATAAAAATAACCGGCTACAATTAAAAAAAATTCAAAATTTTATGTTTTGTCTTATAGTCGTTAGTCGCCTTCGAAGTACTCTCCATTTACACTGATACGTTGGCTAAAATGTTTTTTTTCACCACACGAAACACCTTTGGTACTTGTCGTTTCCGATGCCTTACTGCGCCTTCGATTTTCTTTTTTACCTCCGTGTTATGACCAAAACATTTCCCTTTAATCACCATTTTCATCCGATTGAACAAAAGGAACTCAAAATGTGCGAGATCTGGTGAGTAAGGTGGGTGAGCAAGCAGTATCATGCAATTCTTTTACCAAAAACTCAGTCGCGGCAATCAGTAACACATGCAATCAAGAGGCAACGAGCGAAGGAGGAATTTCGACGAGATTCGTCTCAATTGCTGATCCTTCAGCTAAAATTCCCAGTTATGAACTCCACGAATGACCAGGTTGTTCATCGAGTCCGTCAACAGTACGCCTCTTATCTTGGTACTCAAGGGTAAGAGTTTTTTTTCCATATTTTAATCAGTTGGGAGGCCGATCCGGGCGTTGAGTGTCTTTGATGGACATGTTGCCGCGTATGAATTGCAAACACCACTCGTGCACTTGGGTTATTTTTAATGCGTGTCCATTAGCAGTTGACAACATATTAACCGTGTCCGACTCAATTTTACCGAGCAGAGAACAAAATTTCAACGATGCACGATGTTCTCGAATATGAGCCATTTCAAAAATCGAAGAGGCCAAAAAACTCTTCGAATAGAAACTGTCACAGGGGCTTGCTACCAACGTCTATATCCACGCCGTTTCGCATACTGACTCAGTAATGATGAAATAACACCCATTTAGTAGGAAAATACCAAAATATACTTAAGAGCGACGCGAGCTGCGATAGTTGTGGGCCCCCCTCCTCTCATAAGTATGTTGCTCAGGCAGGCTAGTTGGATGAAACAGGAGCGAATGCTTTAATTCAGTATCAATCAGGAAAACATAACAACGTGGCATGAATATTTTCATTTTACAGAAGTTTTCATGCTATTCTTAAATTTATTTATTGATTTTTTTTGTGTGGGGAATGAAGTTTCATGATAATGCAAGGGGTTTACCTAAACATCTACGAAAGTCTTATTATCGGTTTTTAGTCGTTTCCTAGATAACTATGTAATATGCAGGAATGGTAAGATAGGCCTAGCTATTTCAATCAATGTTTGCCGTATTCGATATATCGATAGCCATCGATTACTACTGCTCTCAGTGTTGAACCGCTTCAACTTCATAATTTAATTTCATTATGACCTGGTCAATATCGATTTACATTCTCTTCGCAGTCGATATCCGAGTCGAGTCGACCGATGAGTAATTGTGGACCGACAAAGCAGTCACCTCCTACTTATAATCAAGGATAAGTTCAATATTTTTTATGTGCTATCAAATGCAATCATATCAAATGAATCGCAAGTTACTATGACCCAGGACGGCGGTACCTAATCCTTTGCGATGCAATAGGACGTGTGTTGACATTATCAATTTCTCCAAAAAATGTCATACCTGCTTGGCCGAGTTGAGAGAAAATATGTAGTAGGTGAGAGGGTGTCTTAGGGACTCACGAGTAGTGGGATATTTCGGTCGATGAATGCGCAGAGAACGGAAGTGGCCTGCGTCACTTATTCGGACCACGCATCGAAGCTAATTTCCAGGTAACCTTCTCTGGAATGTTTCTCTTAGCAAATTCCGCCAGAAATGTTTTTTCTTCCAAGAAACCGTGAGGTATTCTGATATAATAACTATATGTGGATAGGATCGTGATAATTAACAGAATATAGGGAATGACATTTTGAGAACTTGGGGACAGAAGAGTCCCAGGTTCAAATCCTGGTTGAAACTTATGGAATGGCGTGATCGCCTCGCTTATCACGCGTCAACCGAATGCAATCGATAAGCCCTGGTTGTTTATTCGCTCTGCTACGTGCCTCGTTGTGTGATGCTCATCGATCCATTCTCTGCATCCCACTCGCGTCTTTCTTCGATCGCCTTTCTTCTTATCCCTCAATCTCATCAACGTCTCAAGAGCGACCAATCTTTTCCTCTCTTCCATGGACCTGGATGCCTAATTAAAATCTTTCCGGAGCTCTTCATGTGTTTGCTCTGCGCTTCCGATATCATTCCCTCTTCATCCGTTGATGGCTCTTTCCGTGATTCGCAATAAGCTGTCGTAATAAGTGTGAATACCCTCGATAATGAATCATCGATCGTCTCTATTTCCGTTCCAATCAGCCCATCTAAGCGTTCGTTCCCGGGTTTCCGCCGGGTTGAATGGATGATGTCAGCATTTTCGGTCTCCGTCCGTCCAGATTCACAACTGGTTCGCCAGATGTCCCGCTGTCGTCTTTCAGGTGAAAGGAGGAGGAGCGTCCTGGTCCTGTCTTACGCGCATGTGGCACTTTAGGCGCGCCGATGCCAGGAGTATTCCTCGGCCAATGTGGGATCGTCATAGATCGCTTGTCTTCTGCTTATAGTTCCACACAAACCCTTTCGGCCTATCTAAAAGCTATGAGTGAAAATTTAGTTATTTATCGTTGCCTCGTTGACACTAAGAAGATGCACTCGAGTGTTAAAACACGCTCAGACTAAACTCCACAGCGAGTTTCCAGTATTAATGAGTTTGGTTCCATCGAAAGTGAGACGCCAACTTTCACGATGTCCCCCACCGTCGATTTACCATGGACCACTCAGGTCTTTGAAATCAAATGTCTCTTGCAGACATACTTCCATGTGTGCGCTTGTACTCCAGTGCTCCGTGTCTGCATTATGTGAGAACGGAGATTTCAGCGGTGTGCGATGAATTTCTTCATTTCCTGTTAAACGCGTCGGCTGCTGTGGCGATGACAACAGTGTTTTTGACCTGAAGACGCAGGCAATTGGCAAGTAAAGATACCATTTATGAGAACTTAAATTTGGAGTACATTTCTCTTCGGAAGTTAGTCATGGACAATTATAGCCAAGGAGAAATTGAGGTTAGAGGCCTTCTAAGTGTGGTGCTACAGAAGAATGGTGAGGATCAAATGGATTGACCGAATATAGAATGAGGAAGTCCTAAGAAGAGTAGGAGAGAAGAGAATATTTGACAGTGTGAATTGAAACACAATGCTTGGAATCCTAAAGGAATTTGGTTTTTGTATAAACTGTTGATGGTTCTTCCGTAATTGCAGAGAACTCCAAGTAGCGGCGATAAAGTGAGGGCCCAGTTTTGAAGAAGCAAGCATTAGGAAAGGGGCGAGACAAGGCTGTGCTTTGCACTCATAATTTTCAACGTTTGCATTGAGAAAATAATTAATGAAATCAAAGGAGTGGGAGTGAATATTCATGGAGAAAAATTAGCATGATAAGATTTGCCGGTGACATAGTCGTCATGGCAGAAACAGAAGGATTTGAAAAAGATTCTGGTTAATTAGGGTAGAGTAATGGATAGGTATCAACTGAAAAGAAACACAAAGTAAACGAAGTTATTAGTTTGCAACAGAGGAGAAGAAGTCAACACTAACATACATACAAAGTAGGGAAGCAAATACTAGTGGAGGTGGATGAATTCTGTTATTTGGGGAGCAGGATCAATAGTGACGGGAGAAGCAAAAAAGAAATTATCAGTAGAATAGCCCAAGCAAAGAGAGCATTTCTCCGGAAGAGAGACCTGCTCACAGAGGGAAACTTAAATATGGAAGTAAGGAAACAATTAATAAAAACCTACATTTGGATTATGTTCCTATATGGAAGTGAGGCATGGGAAATGACAGCAGCGAAGAAAGCAAGGATAGAGGCCTTGGAAATATGGTGCTACAGAAGAATGATGGAGATCAAATGGATCTACCGAGTAAGTAATGAGGAAGTTCTAAGAAGAGAAGGAGAGAAGAGAGGCCTCATGAAAACCTTAATAAGAAGACGGAACAACCTTATAGGCCGCATCTTGAGACATTATGGCCTGATGAAGACAATCGTCGAGGGACAAGTGGAAGGCAAGAATGGAAAAGGAAGACCTCGAACAAAATATATGGAACAAGTAAAGAGAGATGTGAAAGAGAAGAAAAACTTGAGTGAGAATAGGCTAGCCGATGGAAGAATTGGGTGAAGAGCTGCGTTGAACCATTGGACAGTTGACCAGTTATGATGATGACTCTTGTCCAACTCATTGGGCTACAATTTGGGGGAATTGTTTGCATAAACTCCCGCTGAAAACACTGGAGATAAGGTTAGCCTGGATAGCTTGGTGGTCTGAGCATCTGCCCGGAAAGCAGAAGGTCCATGGTTCGATTCCCGGTTCAGGTGAAAAATTTCCATGTGTTTTCGGCCTTCATTCCATCTCCACGCCATACTGTGTTATCGTCCTGTATTTATGTTTCTGTCTATTTGTTTCAATTTCTATCAGTTATTATATTATTCGCCTAAGGCGACTTGTGTGAATGTGAATTTGAAAAATATGTATATATATAGACGGGCAGAGGGGTTGGGTGGAAGTAAGTGATTGTATTGGCAGGATGGGAAATTTCTGTTTGTGCTAGGGTAACGGAAGGTGGAGTGAGCTCAGTTTTTTGGACGAGTGAGGGCGGGGCGGGATGGAGACAGGATTGTGGAGTGGCAGTCAAAGTCAGTAGGGTCGCGTTCTTCTTTCGGATCTTTCCTGTATTTGTCCTTCGCTAGAGGACAACGCCTGAGTCAAAGTGCCATAGCACTGCGAAAAGCTGTACGATTATTTGGTAGTTGGCAATAGTGTTTCTTGAGGTTCACTAAGTGAAGTGCAGGTGGTACATTGATGCTGCTATATAGGAGAAAGCAGCGACATCAAAAACTAGGTGGCTGCCATGTTATCCAAATATTCTTCGCTAGAGCAGTGGTTTGGAATGCGTTTTCCAGTAATTAAGTAGAAAGACCAATGGAAATTGATCGCAGAATAACAGTGCAGTACGGCGATTCGTGTACTCGTGTAGCAAGTTCAAAAGCAACGAACCCTAAATGAAAAGTTTCCACAGCTCATCTCCCAAAACAAATGAATTCCGTCCTCAACAGCCAGCCAGGAAAGTCAAACGATTCGCACGCGTGACAGCTATTCATGCGGTGCGATAAGAAATTTTAGAGCGTGTTGTGGGCAAGGGAGCGACAGGAAACAGTCCTCGTCATTCGAATGTGCTAAAAAATCATCTTTCATCAAAAATCATCGTATGCAGTCATGAGAGAATGTCGAGGACTCCTGACTTACGGAGTATTGCTGCAGCATGACTTCGCTCGATCGCTTACTGCTCGTTTGCCAATACAACCTATGCAAGATATCAAATTTTAATCCCTTTATAATCAACTGCATTCAGTACATGGGCGAACCTACCCAGAATCAATGCTAGAGGGGGGGGGGTCAAAAATAGCCGTGGTCGTTCAGGTTGTAACTATTATGCACAGAAATGATTAATGAAACCATTTTAAGGAAATTATGACAGAAATTTATTAGTTTTTATAATTATTAACAATAATGATTTTTATTTTTGTTCCATGACTTTTACTAATATCATTTTTCTTCAAAAGGAAAATTTGTTCATAACTTTTGTTTTGAACTAAATTTATTCTCTCGTCTGGGGGGGGGGGCGCACTCCCTATTTTTTCATCTTCTCGTCTTTGGCTTCGTTGCGAAAAGTAAAGAGTTTGACTTTATTCTGTTCGGCCTCCCGTTCCACCGTTTCTATCTCGGCAAATACAGTTGAATTCGTCAAGAGCTAGTTCTCAGTGTGTGGAGTTGTGTCGGTTGCAGGAGATGATGATTGTTCATTTTTTTCTCCGGCTGTTCATCCTGTTGCCACGCGCCTCGTCGCGTGCCCCTCATTCCCCCCTCCCCCCTATCTACCCTCCCCCTCCGCGCACGCTCGTGCAGTGACAGCCGTGTTTGTCGCGCGGCGATAAGGAAGGCGCGAGCTCGCTGTTAACACACACTCAGTTTACTGTGAGCTGTGCTTTTCACTTCGGCGGCAGTCTGTCTAAGGGACTCCGCCTTCTGCAATCACTTGACCGTACACATGTTCGAATTTTCGCTTTTCAGTTGTTCATTTCTATCCTCAAATAGTCATCACCAAAGATCCATAATCCTAAGGTACTTTCTGAGGTTTCCGCTGAGTGAATGATAATTTTCAACTTTTTCCGGCCAATTACACCATGTCCAACTTTGTCCTTGACAGCCGTGATCCTGTTGGCGTCTTCGGGTTGGTAGTAGCTGCTGCTGTCTTGTTTTCCTCCTTGTATCCCTCCCTCTTCACCGCATTCCTATCCTAACGGTTTGCTGATTGATTGACTAATTTTATAATGAGACTGGTTTGATGCAGTTGGCAACTCAACTCTCCTCTCAGGAAATATTGTCGCACCTGTTTCGCTATATTTCTTCTCTTTCACGTCCTTATTTCCCTGCTCCACGTATTTGGTTCGGGGTCTTCATTTTCCAATCTTGCCATCTACTTGTTCCTCGACGATTATCAGCGTGCGCCTGACTAGCCTTATGCGCAATGAATAGAATCTCTGCAAGTCATTTGGACCCAAAGACGGGCGCTGGAATGCGCCGAAACTGTCGTCCACCAAAATAAGTCGACGCGGAATTAACCCGAAAAACAGTTATCAATCTGTGTGTGTGTTTTCCAGAAGACCTAACGATTAATTGGAGAGACTCAATTCGTTGCAACTCATCAGTTCGGCTTTCGAGAAGGTAACTGTTGAACAAGCATTATTTCATACTATTGAGTACATTGTGGATGAACAAAAAAATGTCGGGTGATGGGATTTTTTTTGACTTTAGTTAAAGCCTTTGACACTGTCAATCACACTAAATTACTTTTTAGGTGTAATGAGCTGGGCGTCAGACACATCATTACAGTGACTTAAGTCGTATCTTACCAAAGGACAGCATAGGATGGTATATCAATAAGATGGCAAAATATTTCTTTGGTCATGGGGTGTTTTCTGGGTTAAAACCCCTACTGGAGTCTTTAAAAGAGGCGCCTAAAACGATGGACATTGCCTCAATAAATGGCTTTTACTTAATACTTACTCGTTCAAATTTAATGCTTTTTAGCCTTAAATATCAAGTTTTCAGCATCAAAAATACCGAAATTTTCCAAGGGAGGACCCCCTTTGCCCTGGGGTGTTTTCCATACAACCCAGAAGGGACCCCAAATCTCCGGTAAACCCCCCCAATTCCAAAATCCTGGCTGCGCCGCTGCCTCTAGGCTCTGTCCTGGACCCTATATTGTATCTACTCTGCCAATGAATTACCTAAAATGATAATGATAAATTTTGATTCTAAGTGCGTTATGTACGCTGATGATGTCAGTATGAGACAATGTCAGAGATATAATTTTCCTTATTTATTTTATTCAGGTAAATTGGTAAAAAAACTGATGTTAGGCTGGTGCAACAGCAATGATTTGATTTTAAGCAATTAAGAGTCAATAATCACTAATTTTGAACTTGTAAATAATGGAAAGGGTGTTTGCTGACCTCAGTGTAGGGATCAGTGTAAAATCCCTTCGAGTGCATGTTAAAGTGGGACTTGCAAACCACTTATGTATGCAGTAAACTGAATGCTGTAATTTATTTGGTATCAATTTTGAGACACTTTGTTTGCATGGAAACCCTTTACTACGGACTATTTTACCCGCGATTATGCTTAGGAATAGCCGTGTCGGGATCAGCGTTGATTTTAAATAGAGATTTCGTCATCTAAAAAAAGTTCGCTAGAACAACCTGTAAAGTATATAGCTTAAACAACAATAGAACAAAGATAGAGCTTATTGCCGACCACGTTTTCTGAGATTGAATCTATTTCAACAGTGTCTTTTTTTTGCATCTATCACGCTATCATTTATGTTAAAAGAAACATGTCCGATTTTGCTTAGGATATTGAAATCCATTCTTAAGATACTAGGCTAAAATATGATATGCATGTGATGTTATCCTACTTCACTAAAAATCCAAGGAGTCCTAAGAATATGTGTTTAAAACTTTATAATAATTTACCAGCTGTTATTAAACAAGAGGGCAGATGCATTGTGTTTAGGAGAGTGTTGTTTAACTTCCTGGCCACGAGTTGTCAATGAGTATGTCATATTGCAAGAAATTTAAACCTTACACATTATCTCCTATGCCTTACACGTCATTCTCTCTTTCCTCGTTTCCGATTATTTATTTTACCGTGTCTTTTGGACAAGTAAATTATTACTTTAAACATTTATCTTAGATCTTAATTACGGATGAATACCTTTAGCAGGATGTAATGTGTATAAGGATAGACATTCAGGGACCCGTGCCGAATTCCACCACTGTTTACTTGTCCTTCCGGGCCAAATATTGCAATTAAAATTTAATCAACTTCCTGATTAGCTATTGTCAATTGTCAGTACAGATGAGGAGCATATGGCAATGTATTCTTATGCCATTTCTGGATCTTGAGTGGGAGTATGAGGAGCGATTTTCCAATATTTACATTTTTACTCATTGCTCAGTGCAATATAAATTTTAATGATGTAGGTATAATAATTCTTCGCAGCAGATATAGAGACGCACCGGATAACGCATCTGACTGCGGATAAATGCTACTTAGAATACTGGCTGGGCCGTTGCCTTCACCTTATATTGTTACATTTTTAATAAGTTGCTTTTTCGCATAAATTATACTTTGATTACAGGTTACACATGAAAGGTTACAGAGGGTCTCGTAGAAGCTGCCAAATGTTTAATTTCTCTCTTTCAGAGTTTCAAAAGCTTTTAAGAATGTCAGTGGTGCGCGATCTTTTCAAATAGAATGTTTGCTCTCGCGAAGAATTCCATTTGAATGATAAGGTTCCCGTTATCAAGAACAATATATTTATTTTAATTTCTGCTGACTTGGGCCACCCGTGGATTACACCTGGGCATAACATTCCTTCAGCGTCTGTTGCATTATGGAGACATTGACTTTGAATTGATTCCTCCCCTTTGTGATCACCGTTGTACACTCACATTCATTTCTTCACTCCCTTCCTCATTCTCATGGAAATTGCATTCTTCGATCGCCCCTAATCCGAACTGTACGGAGAATTAACAATAAATGCTGGTACTTTGACCCATTCAATATAAAGGAAGAAAATTTAGAAAGGAAACGGTTCTTTGCTTGTACATTGACTCTGGTAATTTGTTCATAGTTAGGTGTAACCGTAATGCCTTTTTACGTTGTTTCATGTATTACTGTGATGCCTCATTTAATCATTTTTATGGATGTATGTTATTTTTACATATGTACTAGAAGTATTTTTTTTATTATATATGCCCTTGCATTTGTGTACCGTTATTATATTTATATTTATCAACTGTTTGTTTTTACAGTATAGATCTCTACAGAATATAACTCCAATACAGAATTGGCTAAATCGCACCGCTTCCCAAATCGCGCCACCGCTTCCCAAAAACCTATTTATTTGGCTTATATGCAATTCAATGGCTGAACTTCCTTCTTCCCTAACCACACTACCCTTCAGTTGTTGCCACCGCTGTAATGACAAGTCTGGGGTTAATATATTAAGAAAAGATTTGTCTTTTCTGCTATTTTTTCGTCTTTTCACAAGAATATTGAAAACAGACTAGTTTTATTTAGACATGTGTAGCTACATATTACATATCTGTAGTCAGTTTTGCTTCATTGAGTGCCAGTGCCCAAGTGGTTTTAATGTACGTACGCACCGTAGTGGTTCCTTTCCCTTGGGCTACAACCTTGTCGCGGTGGAAAGGCTTGCGCGTTCCTATGACCCCTAGAGCTGCACTGGCGGGATTAATTCTAAATTATTCCCGGTAGGGCCACCCATGCCAGATAGGTCGAAGGGCAGGAGCCAGACGAAGGGTAGTCCACGTGATGGTGTCACGTGAAAAACACTGTTGGAATGGAAGTGGGAAACCCTACCAACTATCTCTTCCCTGAACACATGGAGTACAACCAAATGAGCCTCGGAATCTCATCGCCCGGGACCCGTCCGCAAAGGACGGGTGTCGGGCACGGCAGCGAGGTCGGCAAGGTCCTCGAGATCGTCAACATGCGAAATCCTTGCAGAGACTTATAATCATCATCATTAGCATCAGCAATGAAGAAGGAAGAAAAGAATACCAAGAAGATGGAGAAGAAGAAGTCGGCTGTAAATGTAGGGACGTGGAATGTGAGGACTATGATGAGGGCGAGGAAATTAGAAAATATCAAAAGGGAAATGGATAAAGGGAGGATAGACATCTTAGGATTATGCGAGGTGAGGTGGAGGGATGGGGGGACTATTGGAGTGATGGGTATAGGGTTATATATAGTGGAGAGGAAGAAAGCCAGCGAGGGGTAGCTTTAGTATTAACCGGGAATATGGGTAAGCGTGTGGTAGGTATAGTCCAGGTAAGCGATAGGATTTTGGTGGTAGAAATTGAGGCGCGGCACACCAACCTTGTGGTGGTCCAAGTTTACATGCCCACTAGCAATCATAGGGAGGAAGAAGTAGATGAGGTGTATGAACAGCTCGAGGAAATAACTAGAGACACACCGGGTAAGAAAAATCTGGTAGTGATGGGGGACTGGAACGCTTCAGTCGGGGAAGGGAGGGATGGAAACGAAATAGGAGATTTTGGTCCAGGAATACGGAACGACAGGGGAGAGAAAGCAGCAGAATTTTGTAGGAGAAACAAATTATTCATCACAAACACGTGGTTCAATCATCATAAAGGGCGAAGGAACACATGGAAAAGTCCAGGGGATGCGGGGAGATATCAAATAGACTACATTATGGTAAGACAGAGGTTTAGGAATTGTGTGAAAAACTCACGCAGCTTCCCTGCAGCGGATGCGGATTCGAACCACAATTTAGTGCTCACGAAATGCAACGTAAGATTCAAAAGACTTATGAAAGTTAGGAAGGCGAAGAAATGGAACGTAGAAGCCCTGAAGGGGAGTATGAGGAGAGAATATCAGGAACTAGTGGACATTAGTATATGGGAAATTGAAAGCACTAAGACTGTTGAGGAAAGATGGGATAATATTAAAACGGGAATACTCAAAGCGGCGGAGAAGTCAATTGGTTACGTTGACAGTAAAAGGATACAGAAGCCGTGGATAACGGAGAACATGATAAGGGAAATGGCGGAGAGGAGGAAGTGGAAGAACGTGGACACAGAACAGGACAAAAGAATATATAGGGAATTGAATAATCGATTATGACGTGAAACTAAGAGGGCGAAGGAGGCTCGGTGGAAAAGACAGTGTGAGGAAATGGAAAAGTTCCAGTAGGATGGAGAAGTAGGCGCGTTGTACGCCAAAGTTAAGTCGCTATCCGGCGGCAAAAGAGGACAAGCCATGTCTAAAATTAAGGCTAAAGATGAGAGGATGCTAACCGAGCGAGAAGAGGTACAGGGTAGGTGGAAGGAATACATAGAGGACCTGTATGTCGGAATGAACAGACCAGAGAGATTGACTCTAGAGGGGGAAAGTGCGGTGGAGGAGGATAATCTTGGGCCGGAGATACTAGATTTGGAAATAGAGAGAGCACTTCGTGATATGAAGGCTAGGGAAGCAGTAGGTGTGGACAATATCACGTGTGAGCTTCTGAAGAATCTAGGGAAGGAAGGTAAGAAAAGGTTTTTCGAACTAGTGCGCAGGATCTATGAGGAGGGATGTTGGCCGGAAGATTTCGTGAAGACGGTTTTAATTCCGCTTCCGAAAAAGAAGAAAGCTGTGGAATGTGGAGATTATAGGACTATCAGCCTACTATCGCATGCGGCAAAAGCGATGCTGAGGATATTGAACGGACGAATGGAGGCGAGGGCAAACTAGTATTTGGGCCAAGATCAGTTTGGTTTCAGAAGAGGGAAGTCTCGTGATGCAATAGCTATAATGAGGTCCCTCGTCGAGAGGAACCTAGAATATGACCAGGACGTATATGCGTGTTTCGTGGATTTTGAGAAAGCGTTTGATAGGGTGAACTGGGTAAAGTTAATGGATATTCTCAAGAGAATAGGTGTAGATTGGAGGGATAGACGACTGATTCGTAATCTGTATATGGCCCAGACTGCGCAAGTGAGGATAGCGGAAGGAGAATCTGGGTGGGCAAGCGTTGGCCGAGGTGTGAGGCAAGGCTGTCCTCTATCGCCGCTGCTCTTTAACGTGTACGCTGAAGAGATGGTAAGGGAAGCCTGGGATGAGTTAGAAGCTGGGATTAAAGTGAGAGGAATGATGTTCAAATCAGTGAGATTCGCGGATGACCAGGCGTTGATCAGCCAGTCAGCGAGGGGGCTTCAGGCTCTAGTGGATGCGTTATACGAACGTTGCGAGGAGTATGGGATGAGGATTAATCACAAGAAAACTAAGGTAATGCGGTTTTGTAAAGCATCACGAGCGAGGAATGTGAGACTCAAGATAAAGGTGGGTGGTGAAAAACTTGAGAAGGTTGAGCAATTAAACTATTTAGGCAGTACGTTAGAGGAAAACTGATACAGTAGTAAGGACATCAGGAAGAGAATAGCATTAGCGAAGGAGGCGTTCATGAATAGGAAGGAGCTTCTGATAGGATCGTTGTTTAAGAGTTCAAAGAAAAGGTTAGTGAAGAGTTTGATTTGGAGTGTAGCTCTCTACGGTGCGGAAACGTGGACACTGAGGAAAGAAGACGAGAGAAGATTGAAGGCATGCGAGATGTGGGTATCTAGAAGAATGGAAATGGTGAAATGGACGGAGAGGAAAAGGAACGACGAAGTGCTGGATATGGTTGGCGAGGAGAGGCAGGTTTTAGATGGGATACGCAGGAGACAGAATGTATGGATCGAGTTAGTGCTTAGCTGTGAGTGGATGTTGAAAATGGTGCTGGAGGGTAGTATGTTGGGGAAACGAGGGAGGGGAAGAAAAAGAATAGGATTTTTAGATTGATTGAAAGAGAGTAGGCCTTACAGTGAATTAAAGAAGGCAGTTCTGGAAGGAAAGGGAGGCTCCCAGATCACTTCTCGAATACTCCATGGAAACCTACCTTAATCGGTAGAATACTATATTAGCTAACCATAGTGGTTACGTGTTGAGACAGTGGCTATGATTTCTTATGAAATGGCAGTCGCTCCTAAATCGCACCTCGTCGCTCAGTACGCTTTGGCTTTTCGTTCTTTTATCAAAAGTCAAGAGAAATGGAGGATTTATGAGAAAAGGTGAAAAAAATTAATGGAAAATGGACCCGTTGAGGACATGAAATCTGCTATGAATAAATACAAGGAAGGAAAAATTAGATTAAATGAATATTGTAGGAAATACAAAATTCCAAAAAAGTTCTGCGGCCGTGCCAAGGAGGAGTTGGTAGGAGTTTGGTTCTTGGTGTTTATGTTGCAGTTAATAGGAGAGAGACAGCTTCACCGAAAGAAGTAGTAGGGTAAGTAGGTAGAGTACGAAATAGCTCAGGTTATTTTACAATTTTAACCTTTATTGTTTGGACTAACGCCAATACATGTTAGGAAGCAAGCCTTTCAAATTCTTGAAGCCAACACTCATCTAACCAACCCTCTCAACAAAGAGAAGAGAATTGCCAGTGAAATGTGGCATTATGGATTTCTTACACGTAACCATAACTAAGTCATCGGCATCCAATCGGACCAGAATATATCCATATATTCATACAGTCAAAGGACTCCACAAATAGTGTTCCACAAATTCCACTAGAGTGCCACTTCCATTTTTTCGCCCTCAAAACGATTGTTAATGACAGTTAGCGAAACAGTTTCCGTATTCATCTATTATTATTCATGAAAGTCTTTCAAACTGTTCAATAGAGATCATCAAAAGTTTAATCAGAAATGAGAAAACGACACTTTGGGGCGATTTCCAGCGCAGAAAGAGGTGTCAACACCATTGTTTCAAGCTGCATTAACGCCTATGGATTTTATGTAAGAACTCTTAAAAAGCTGCAGTAAAAAGACATTGCCAAAGCATATACACTTTTCAAAAAGACTTGAAACATTTTGTTTCAATTATTTAAGGTTTTTTATGTAGCAGAAAAACTGCATCTATTATTAATGTCCAAGATATGCCTTATTTGTACTTTTTTCGTTCCGCATGTTCCACGTATTTTAATGCACATGTTTGCTCTATTTGCATACCTAAAATATGACCATAAAAACTTGCCTTTCACAATTTCGTTGAAACATCATTTCCTAATTTTGTCCTCCGGTGGAGCGATGATGCCTAAATCACACCGTTTGCAAAGGTTTGAAATTGAATTTTTATGCTTATATTTAACTTGGAATTTAGTGTCCCCAAAAATTGTGAGAAAAGTAGGTATACTTGCCTTTCTGAAGCAGCAATAAAAACTTATATTGCGTCTCTAATTTTTGAATTCAGTCGTTTTTTCCAAAACTGGTGCGATTTAGGCAACCTTCCCCTACGACTTCCCCTTCAAACAGTTAAACCATTGCTCCAAAAAATTTTCTTTAACTATATGTGCATTTAGTAAATGGGTGATTCACCCGCCAATTAACTTTATGGTAATGATTAATTTCAGTAACGGGTCTGTTTATGGCTTATTTAACCGTGAAATGAGGATCACTTCAGCGACTTGAGCGGCGAGATCTCGAGGCCATTGAAATTGGCATCTAGTGGCAGATTAGAGTGCCCTCTATTGTGATGTTCGTGGAAGCAATCGCTATAACACTATCACGGTGTGAAAGGTCCCCTAACTGCGTAATTCCAAATTGTATAATGGCTCCACTTAATGGTAATACGTGGTATCCGATGAAAATAGGCTCCCGGAAACAGAAGAGAAGTAGTTGAGATTAACTTTAAAATAGGCAAGTAAACACTGGAATAGGTGGATGAATTCTGTTGTTTGGGAAGCCAGATAACCAAGAAAAAGGAAAAAAATAAGCAGGGGGTTAGCCAAGACAAATATCTTTCTATATAAAGGCAAATCCACTCACATACAATGACACAAGCATAAAAGCAAGCAAGTAATTCTCCCCGAGCTACAACTGGAATATGAATCTCTCTGCAGAACTGAGCCGTGGGCAACGGCAGCAGCGCACCTGGGGGCGAACGACTGAAATAGGACGCTTAGAAATGGAAAAAATGAAGCTATCCAAATCTGCCTCAAATACCCGCGAACTTTCATCTATGAACCCTTGCGCTAGGAACAGTAAGAATGTTATTGATTGAGGTGAATTCTTAGTCTGCGAATGCGCACGAAGTTGCCTATTCTTCTGCGCGTCTCAATGAAACTGATGCACCTGGATGTGACTGAAAAACTTTCGGTCTTCCCGCTTTCTTGAATTAAATCTGTTATAACTTCTTCCTGTATAATAAAGAATTGTATATCTTCTTTGAAGTGTAATCGTTGCTAGTGTAAAATTTTATTTATAGCACAAAAAATGTGTCTATATTGGATACACTTCTATTTTTTTAAAATTTCATTCCAAATTTAAGTTTGTCTCATGTTACAAAAATACGCCTCATAGTACCTCTATTTCTTTCCTAGGGTTTAAAAGAAAAATTTCTACCCAATAATAAAATACTACATTTTTGTCCATATGTTTCCATTTTCATGAACTACGGAGGATTTTGTTCATATGTGGCGGTGATGCGGTCGTCCCCATCCGAAAGGATTCGAGGCTGAAATTTATTTAGTGCTATGAGATGAAGTGTTTTGCAAACATTTGTCTTCGCGTAGTAATAAGTATTTGTGCCCGCAATAATTGGACAGTAATTATGGTTTTAAACTTTAAATCAATTTAGAAAATAGATTGAATGTGTAATTCAAACCTTTGTTTTATAGCTGGTGGCGTGGTAACCATATGTGGCGAGGGAGTCATTTCGTGAGAGCAGGGTTTTGTCAACTTGTTTGTGAAATGACGTCGTAGAGAGCTGCAAATGCCTTAAGAATTTGAAAAAAAAGATGCCTCCATTCAATCATTACAAATAAGTCGAGCCCGTATGAAATGATCCAGATGATTATTTGCCAAAGAATTTATGAACCTGAGGGACCAAGTTGACTTTCGACAGTCATTACAACAGCCAAATATTTATCCGTGGAGCAATCGCGTGGTGATGCGGGCGATGAAATAGCGTCGGAAAAGGCGGAAGTGACGCGCACAGCCGCAGGTAGGTGCGTGGCGGAAACGTGGCGAGAGTGCGTTCGTTGCATGCGGGCGGAAGCGATCCGAAAAGGGGTTGGAGGGTGCGTGCGTATGGAGGTGGTCGGCCCGCATTCCAACCAACTGCTCTCATTCATTTCGAGCGATGAAACAATTGCTTCATCTCCTCATTGCGAAGATAATTTGTCTCAGGGGTGGCTGGTAGAGCACCCGGCCGGCAACTGGGAGCATCTGGGTTCGATTCCCAGTCGGGCCGCATTTTACGTTTGAAACAGACTCACACGAGCATCATAAATAAATGAAACTTTTTCTTTGACTAGGGTGGGCTCACAAAAAACTATAGAAAGTTCGTATATCTGTCCGTCAGAGATCGATAGACTTAGAAACCGGTGTACCGCTCATCTTGAAAGTTGGCAACTTTGGGTATTTTTTCCCAGAGAAGGTTCTTGTATCATTTTTTATTGCTCTCCCTCAGGAACCAAAGACCCCTCTGTAATCCATTTCAAATAAATCAGATTCCGTGCAATTCGGTGCAGTGGTTACATATTCTGCTTTTGAAAAGTACTTTAATTGAGGGTGAAGGGCTGGTATTATTTTTGTCGGATGGATGAGTAAATGAAATTCCAAATCTTTTTATCGGTTTTCCTTAAAGCTTCGTATTTTATGAAAGTCACATTTAGTAGAAAAATGACGTCATTAATGAGAAGTTCCTATTTTCCATTAGATTTGGCCCTCCAATGTTGAGAATTTTACACCAATACAGCCCACCATTTCTTCGGAGATAAAATGACATCTTCGACGGATCATTTCAAGGATATAATAATATGATTGTCATATTCATTTATTCTTTGTTGATCTCTTCTCTCATAGTATGGACCCAGGCGTACAGAAATATGTATCTATGCTCCTTGATAATACTGTATTCCTAAAATTAGTAAGAATATCATTCAAGTCAATCCATAAATCGATCAATAACGGTATCAATGATCGGAACGCTGGTCTGCAGATGTGATGAACTTACGTATATCATGACTACCGGAGTGGCTATTTTAATTGAAACATAAGCTTTGGTCGTCTTATACAACTACAGTCCAAAGATTTGTGCTGTTACTGTTGATGCTCTGATGCTCTTTATCCGTGTGTCCTTTTCTGCACTGAGCAATTGCTTCTTGGCCCTCCACTGGCTGCCGTCTTTTCTATCCCTCCGTCTTATGCATCACCTTTCCATACTTATGCGTCCTTCTTATAATTCCCTTTCCTCCCCTCCTCCTCATTTCTCACGCCTCCATTTCTTTTCCGCTTTCGCTGCCAGCATAAGGTCTCCCAAGTCTTCTCTGGTCGGCTTTCCCGTTTGTGTACCAGATTTTATAAATTGTCAATGCTATTGATCGCGATTTTAAGTACTCCAGTACAAATTTGAGAATAGACTGATCGCTCTGCTCTATTTTCCGTGGTGGAGACGTTTTTTCAACCAATTAATACGCGATCCAAGTGGCAGTATGAACGGAGCTTGGATGTAGGGCTTGCTCACTTGATTGCTTCATCTGCTTCCGATCGTCTCACGCCCGCGGTCCCTATTTAACACGCGTGCCGACCACATATGAAGTTTGAATGCGGTCAAATTCTCATTTGGTGCACCCATTTCATTGCGGCTGCCCATTATGCGGCTCCTGTACTCCAAATGGAATGCGCTGCGGTAATCGTGCAGTACGTTACCCTCGCTATGTGATGGCCGTTGTTGGCGAATTCCCCCAGGGTGAGATAGCACTGCAGTGGTGGTACCATTGTCAATTTCAGTACCAGGAGTGGAAAAACATATTCGTAGGGGTGTAAGCCATGATGTCTTGATGAAAAGATGGCGTTGGTTTCATGTTTATTATTACTATTATTTTGGAGATGGGTACAAGTGGGAAAATTGCCAGCTGTTACAAGAAAAGACGTTATCGCTACCTTAATCAAGACTCGTAATACCCGTCCAACTTCTGGAAAGTTTCTTAAAAATATTTTTAATTATTTGTTAGGCATGGCAAAGTCACCCGAATTTAGAGATATAGAATTTCGGCATCGTGAGCAGATTTTAAAATCATTGTTTGGCGAACGAATGTGTGGGGGAGGGGAAAGAGGATTCGTAGATTGAATCGAATGGAAGGCGAATAGGAAAGATTTGGCCTAGTTGTGAATGGAAGAGAGAAGATATTTGAAGGTAGGCATTGTAAGGCAGTGGAGTCACCCCTAAAGTGCCGTCTGTGTGCACTACAGTTAAAGGTGCACTTTTCAAGATCGCAAGTACTCATAAGTAGCTTCATGCAAACGTACATCAACAGATTTAACAATTTAATGGAAATATTTCTCTGGATGCGAAATATGAACATTCATTTTTTTATTTAAATGAAAGGTATGGCAGTAATTTACACTGAAGGTTAATCTCGTCTTTGGTTAACTTTTGTGATTGGAGCCATTTTTCACATTTTTATTTGATTAATCTCCTAGATCACAGATGATGTAATGAGAGACCTTTGGATTCATCGCGTCGTGCCGCTGTTTTTCCTTTGGCGTTTGTGTGCCGTTTACGGCTAGATAAATCAATAGGCTGAATCAACGGGTGCGATCCGATGCGCGCATCTGCAAAAGAGCGCAAATGAGAATGAAAGTCGTCGTTCGGCCGTTGGATTTGTGATGCTGCCTCTCCGAGGGGCCTTATTATTATGCCGCTTGCCAAATCTTCTGAGGGAGGCATCGGGGCCTTTCACTCACGACTGAAATCGCAGTTCATTGAGATAATTCGGAAGATAGGTGAGTTGCGGCCATACAACATTACTCATTCAGCCACACTGTCATTATTTTGAAAATAAAAGGAAGCAAGAGTTGTCGTCCATTTTTCATTCGCTGTTGACGCCATCGGAGTGTCGGATCATAGACTCATGCAAATGGAGCCGCCGCTCACTGAAGGTGAGAATACCTCGATGGGGGTGAAAACAGCAACGCGTCACGCGAAGTCGACGCGCAAGATACAGGAGTAACCGAGAAGCGGTGTCCCGTTCAGCAGAAGTCGGTGACGTCAGCAAGTTATCTGCGAAAGTGTTAAGATCGCCGATTTTTCGACGAGAAGTTAGCGGTTCGTCGCGATGGATCGAAAAACAGAACAATGTTACATTCTGTACAAATGAGAACCTGAGGAAAGTTCATTCTTCATTCAGCGGTGGTAAGAGCCGATCGCTATATTCCATAATTAACAATTGAATTAATAGCTTAGCTGCAGCGATTTTGTAACTTAGTTTTTTATTTTAAAATTTTAGCGATTGAATTGAAGAGCGCAGCGGTTAACGCCTCTTGACTGCGGAGCACAAGACCCTAGGTTTGAATGCGGTCGGGGCCATTGCTCTTTCCTTGAACAAAAGAATTATTTTGTTTCCAAGCTGGCATTGAGTGTTTTCCATAGTTTTAGGTTTTGCTTTTTCTCACTTTTTCATTGAGAAGTTTTTGGTAGCCTGGTAGTCCTCTGTTTTATGAAATAAAGTAGAGTAGATATTTAAACATTTAAAAAAATATTAAGGGCCACTTTTTATGTAAACTAAGAAGGAATAAGATCACTATGACATAAAATATTAATTTATTAACTAACTTTTTTATGCGAACCAAAAAAGTTAACATATCCACCCTGCCTTGGCCCTAAGTCCCACGTTTACCATAAATTCACTGATAAAAGAGAGTATGTCCAAAACCAAAAACATTGTCGGCATCAATTTCAACTTCTTGAATATTTTTTCTCTGCAAATAGTCATTGCTATACGTTAAGTAATATCTCAAATGCATGATGGTGAACTTTTTAGTGATAAAATGTTCTCTCAAAATCTCTTTTCCCGCTGATCCTACTGTCTGATCGCTTGCGTTTTACGATGTTCTTTAGGAATTTGAGAAAAAATTGCAGACCTTGTGCATTGCAGGATTATGATACATTTTCAATGCGAGTAGTTATTTGTGACCATGTTAGCCCATATTATGCCGCGAGGATTTGAGTGGAACTTAGAAAAACGGTCGACGTGTCCGTTTTCATATTGAAATCCTTTTCCTTGAAAAATCCCGAATGCTTATAGGACTGCGATTTGCGTTATGAGTGATTCTACAGGAGTGATAAGACGATTCGAAACTCCGCAATGTCGGACTAATTCATAATCTCGTCTTCTATAAACATGCCCTGAAGAACATGAAAAGATATTCCGGAAAAAAAGTCAATCTAAAAATATTCAAGCTAGAAGTATCATAATGTGTGTATGAAAAATATTATTGTCACGGAACTGGATTCCTTTATGTATTTATAAATGCAGTACCTTCCTCAGATACTGCGTGTGTTAGTATTTATTATGATTGGTTGATCTCCTTTCGTATTATGTCATTTAATCATCATCTTTAGAATTAACTTCTGTATTATGTGATTTGTTTATGATTTAGTATTTATTGTAGCTCTATTAATTTGTTTAATTGCTTAAATATATGATATATTTATCATTTTTTGTATTATTATGTGTTTATCTTGTGCAATCATTTTCGTTGTATCATTTGTATATAATTGAATTAAATAAGTCAATCTCATTTTTTAATACACGTAATGTTCCCAAGGGACCTGCAGTCGTCAGAAAATAAATCTATATTACTCTAATATTCTTTTCCATCAAAGTTCCAAAGTCTTCCATCTTAGTGTGTTGGGTATTTCAGCGACACACACTGTCTTTTCATACTCTCATAGCTGACCGATTATGCGAGGTGCCTTGGTCAATCTGGACTGGACAGTCTGGAAGACAAATAAATGTTGAACGACCACATTGCAATTGTTGCATCTGTGTCGGTCGTCGAGTGGAAGGACCCCCGCACTCATAAACTTAAATTGAAATGTCATTTGAAAACTTATACTGAAGGCTAAGTGGAATATATGGAAAAGTGACGTGCAAAACCTAGGTCTGGTTGCAATATCAAAAAAGTGTTGCACTTTTTTTTTGTAAGTTTTCATTCGAATCACCTTGTACTTGGACTCATTGTATATTATCCCGCGCCCACATCTCATCGATTAGTCGACTTGGATGTACTCTTCGCTGCTCGGATTAAATTCTCGAGTGCTCCCCCTTTAATTGCTTGGATGTCCTCGTCCCAAATTTCAGCCCTTTGGTGATCTCCTCTGGGTGGATGTGCTTAGTCTCAATTTATTTGATTTCTTATAAATGCCCTCTCCTCCTCCATTTTGCAGCAAAATGTTAGTCCAAGTCAGACCAGAGAAAGCGGCCCTCATAGAATTCGACTCAAATAAACGACGTCTGCACGTTGTTGAATCGTTTACAAAAAAGGAGATGGAAAAGAGACCTCTCCGTTTGATACACTGACGACATGGTGAAATGGCTTTTTTTCTCTGCTCGGCCTTTCTGCCGCGATCAACATCGCCCGCCGTACTTTTTTCCGCTCTTGTGAAATTTTCAAGTCTTTATTTGATTAATCAGCAAGCTGCAGCAGTCTGAGAACTCCTTTGTCGTCGAGAGCCAAGTCACGAGAATATTGAATCTTTTGCGTTAGGGGGCTCTTTCGAGCGAAAGGTTTTTCAAAAACTCGCGTTCACCCGAGCGCTTGGTCGCCTTCATCTTTTTTTTGCCTCATTCTGGAAACTTGTGACCGGAGTGAATTTTATTATCCCTCGTCATACTTAGGTGCTAAAATCGATGGTGCGACATGCAGTAATCAGGTCATTTTGCTTTGCCTTTGTTTCGAATGGCGTAATGGCAAACATTTCCCTATCTACACGTCTTTTTCATTTTAGACATTTACTCTTTGTCTTTCTTCTGGAAATCTTGGTCATTATTTCGCAAAAATGGAGCACCTGATAAATGTTGTTAGAATGTATCAAAATTTGAATTTGTATTTTTTTAAACCATAATTTCCTGCTTGGAGGATTGAAAGTGTTTCTTTAATATATCTGTTTAGTCATCTGTGACTTGATGAACATTAAAATGTGACTTGTATTCAACAAAAGTAATTATTTTTAGTGAATGATATGAAAACAGCTTAATAGATAATAATATTTTTTGTAAGACATGCTATCATACCCTAGGTCACCGTCGCCCTAGTCCTAATATTTGCCAATGGAGGTCAGTTATTCCTCATTTAAGCTTCCGCGGGTGGATGAATCTGAGGATGCAAGTCTCCCGGACTTTACGTTAGCTCATCTCCATCTACGTTAGGGCTTAAATTTCGCCGGAATGATGATAGGCTTCTTCAGGCCACTGAAATGCCAATGCACCCTACATAGTTGGCAAAATGCATGCATAAGAAGTGTGCTTTGATGCCAATCTATCTGCAATCTTCATCCCTTCTATCATTCATCAAATATTCCCGTGACTTCCTTTCTAAACTCAATTCTATTTCCCTCCCCCCCAATCAGTCCATTATCATGGCCACCATTGATGTAACCTCACTGTACACTTCAATCCCTCATTCTGAGGGACCCGCTGCTCTCTGCCACTATCTTTCACTACGACCCACACCTCCAAACTCCAGCACTGACTTTCCTCTTGATCTTTTCCATTTTATTCTTACCGACAACGCCTTTTCTTTTAATAACAACTACGATCTTCGAGTGTCCAGCTGTGCAATGGGAGATAGGTTTAGTCGTTGTGCCAATCATTTCCTTGGCCTGTTGGAAGGAAACTCCCTGAAAAATTACCCTCTAAAACCTCTTCTTTGGCTCAGATATATAAACGATATCTTCCATCTCTGGTCTCATGACATCAACTCTCTCTCTCTCACCACCTTTGTCTCTTCACTCAACTAATCTGCCTATGTTTCTCTCACTCCTTCCATTCCCAGCACTAATATCACCTTCTTAGACGTAGACGAACACCTTTCTAGCAATAAGAAATTCATGACTTATGTTCACATCAAAGCCACCAACTAACAGAATTATGTACCTCTACTGTAACGGCACCCATCCACCACACATCAAACGTTCCATCCCTTAATCCATCTCCATCTTTGGAAACATGATTTTCAACTATATTCCGAATACACCCCGCGCGAATAAAAATTCCTCTCGATACTCCCCTTCACCAACATCATTTACCTCCTTCAATGCAACTTCTGCCCCGCTTTCTATGTGACCACCCCTCTTAACTTCAGAATAAATAGCCGTCGTCCCCCCACGTATCTCTCCCTATACCCGCTCATGCTATGCCCCACGACTCGCTCTCCAATGATTGTTTCAGTTATTGCGTCCCTTCCCCAGCTGACTCCGCCCTCTAACTTCACAGTACCTTCCATCTAGCGTGCCTACAATCTCGCAGCGCCCCTCGGTTGAATGTATCCCGCTAACTCCATCGCCCCTTCTCCCCTCTCTCCCTCTCCCCTCTCCCCTCTCCCCCCTCTCCCTCTTTTCCTCTCCTCAATCCAACGTTTTCCTGTCCCTCACCCCCATGAAATAAATCAGCTGTTCCTTGGACGTCGAGAATGAAGCGATTAGCTTCCTAGGTTCCGGAAACTATTTTTTATCGTGTGAGTGTTTCTTTTTACGTGCATTTTATTTAGTGTCAGTGACTTGCTACTATGTTACTATTATGTGCTACACGCCTCTTTTTTCGACGAAATTGGGTGTATATGATGCTCATGCTGATGACACGATCCAAAATTCAGCTACGATAAATTTCAGGCAGAGAAGGAAGCCCCGCGAATACCTAGATAAGATGACAGAAAACCCAATCGGTCATTTGTAGAGGTCGTCGAGGGATTAGTGGAGAGTAAGAATTGGTAAGGGAAACCTCGACTGAGATATGTATGGAACAAGTAAATATGGGCGTGAAAGAGATGAAATGTGAGGGTGTGAAAAGATTAGGCGACTGAAGGATTGAGTGGTCAAACCAGTCTTACGATTGTTGACCGGAGATGTCGATGGAATGATTGAAGGCCGATAAGGAGGGAGTGGACGTTAGCATACGAATGTGCTTGTTAGTGTCATTCCAATGTGTCATGCTTCCTCCCTCTTCTCATCCTCTGCCACGCATCTCTAATGTCCACGTTCTCTCCTGTGCTTCCGGTGTGCTTCTATGGTCGCCGAAGGGGAAACGGAAGTGAGTTGGCTGACTGGAAGTGTTTGCTTGTACTGCATTCGAGCAGAAGTGGAGGAGGTTTGGGTGAGACCACATACACGGAGCGATTCGCGATGGCTCTGCTGATCCACTGGTGATCAGCACAGCTAATCTGTGAGCCCACCGCCGCTGCCTTCACCTCCCACTGGCTAAACTCAGGAAACAGGACAACAGGAAGAGCTTTCTGCTTGCGAATTACAGAGCAAGGGATCGCATGGAGGGTGAAAGAGGCGTTAAAATTGAATTTGAATTCTAATTTGCTGAGCAAGTGGTTGAAACATGAGTGCTGAATCCAGCCTAACGCCAATTCAAAAAAAAAATCAGCGTCAAAGCTCTCAAATCATTCACTCAGCAGTCATTACATTGGCAGTAAGCTGTTTTACCTAGAATCGATTGCAAAGACATTACAGGAAATATTATAATTGAAGTCGTGGTCAGCATTGATCAATCCTTAAGTGAATTACGGCACATATAATACTGATTTGTACAGAAACGTGACAGTAAGACCAATTGTGGGAATGATGAGGAGATGGAAAGAGTTAACGTGCAGGGTGAAACTTAAGTTCAAGCACCAAAGACCGGAATTGGAATTTATAATTAGAACATTAATATTCTAATATTAGAAGAGTGCACGTGATGACCATGCGTGTGGTTCGCATTCATTTAGCGGTTATGCGGATCGAGGTCGCCGAGTGAGAACAGCGTCTCTGATGAAAGGGTCTTCGGTTCATATCCCGGTTAAAGCCTTTGGATCCGTCGAAACCCAAATCCCCGAACCATGGTAAGGAACTGGCTAGCCCGAGTGCTCTGAATGTGCGATTCTATACGCCCGTGACTTAGTTTAGGGTGTGATCTACCCTCACCAGCCTATGGTTTGAATAACTGATTTAGTGATCAAAAACTTGAAAGCTCTAAAAGCGGTGAGAAAACATTGCTAATGTTGGGTAAAATTATAGTGTTCCCCCAAGAATGTATTCTTAATTTAAGGATATGGAACAATATTCGATTTCCTTTGTATATTCTTAATTTCAAAATGTTTTCTCGAGGCTGCCTTCCCGGGGCCTTGTGGGATCCCCGGTTTCATCATGAAAACATTCTGGGTAGCTCCTGGAGAGGGGACCATTCTTAAATGAGGCGAGGACCTCTCCACATTTTTTTCAGCGCACAAAAGATGACAGGAAACGATGCGAAGTCTTGCTTGAGATGAAACGTGTGAGGAAATGCTGGGGCACCACTGCGCATGCGCCTCCCTCTCTCTCTCTCTTCTTCTAGCATGCGAGGGCTTTGGGTGCCAACGGCGGCTTTGAAGGGTCTGCCTGCTCTATTCTTGAATTCTTTCCTTCCGCTGAGAGAACGATGGCTCTTATCCGCGATGACCCTGGCTGCGTATCGTTCGCTGTCATCATCTCTTGATCGACAGGCAGTGGAGAGGAGCGGAGCGCTCACATCTTCTCTCATTGAGTGCTCACATTATGCGTGGCCGATTCGCTAATAAGATTACTTTACTCCTTGTTGCATGAGGCTGACGTAAGTAAGCTGCAGCCCAAGTTATCGCGCGAAAGACGGCCTAATAGATAGAGACATAAATTTTCATGCGATGAGTTTCATTATCGTCAGCATTCATCAATCTTAAGATAGGTTTGACGCAGCCCTTCACTCAATTCTCCATTCGGCTAATCTTATCTGTAAATCCCTCCACCGACCCCCTGCTCACAGACTCTCAATCCGATGTCAGTGAACTAATAACGTGGTTTACTGATATCAGCTCACGTCTTTCCTCACTCCGCAACACTGTGGAAAGAAAAGCCTTCTTATTATCACAATTGCTGCTCCTTCAATCCCAAAAATGAATACAATCTTATCCAGACTAGTCAGAAAGCCTGACGACCTCACAGCACACAAGCATCTCACTATACAGATCTCTCAAAATTGGCAGATAGCTTTAATTCCAGGCTCGGGGCAACCCAAAACACACTCGTTACAGGCATCTGGGATTATGACCCAATAACTCCCACCACATACAAACTGCCTCAGCAAATCACTCGTCTATGAGTCTTTCCTATGCCTTGCCTTCCTGTAATATTAGTTAATCATCATTATAAGGTATGATATATGTTTAATTGTTCAATACTATGTGAAAAAATCCTTGCCACATGCAAAAAATACAAAAAAATGCTGAAAAAACTTACTACAAATATAATAAGAATTTTATTCAAAGAAATGAATAATAAAAAAGTTAAAAAATACTTCTATTGTATGTAAAAAAAATGTACTAAGCTCAACTCATTTATTAGTTAAAAGTTTCTGCTCATACAAACAGAACACTAACCCCACAACACAAACACCTGCGCACAATATAAATCCACTGTCAACTGTCTGGTAAGGGTGAACTGGTTCATCGGGACAGCTACATCGGCGCATCAATTAATGCGTGGTTGTAAAATCTAATCAATTGCTTCCTGATTCACCGATTATATTTTCAGCTGTGCGGAGACTCCTCTTTTTGAGGAATTCCTTCTTCGCTTGGGCTATTCCACTCACTATTCCCTTCTTGTTTCTTCCATCGTGGTCCCTCGGTCTCCATAAGTTTCTATTAGGAATTAAGTTTTGATTGCTTGAATTCATAAACTATTAATCATGCTGGTTGCATTTGATCGTCGAAGTCACGTTGGTTAGGTTGATTTTTTTAAGCGATGAAGTTGACCGTGATTAATTTCTCGAACTTACTGCCTTTTTTTGAAATAGGATAGCTTTGGGGGAAGCTCTCACATCTAAAGGACTTTTCTTTCTGCGTGTGGCCATATTCGGTTGCTCTGAAAAAAAGAAAGAATGTCGTGGACTAAATGATGCAGCAAATTCCTCGCCTGAGATGAGCCTCTTTTTCCCGTCTTTAAGCCGGCGATTCGGTGATTTCATGGTCGGCCGAAGGTGGTGTCCCCAGGTGGGGAGCATTTCCGTCCGTCCCCGAGAAAGATTTTTCCGTGAATTTAGCTAGAGGATAGCGGGGCACCCTGCTCCACATTCTGCAAAAGTCTAAATTTTATGCATTCAATTGTTGGCCTCTTTGTGTTTATAAACGTAAAAAATATTTTCAGTTCCAAGTCCGTTGCGTAGACCAACGCTTGACCAATGCTTGACTGATGCTCAAAATCTTGTGAGAATATTTCAATATTTAAAAAAATATTGTTACGAAGCTCAGTAATTTAACTGCTAAAACAAAACAAATCATTTAGTTTTAACCGACATGACAGCTTTTGCTGTGTTATCAACTCCTAAGGAATCACCCCTAAGACAAAGATTAATTTTTTCCGTTAGATTATTAAAGATTATTTATAAATATTTATTCTGTTTATCGGGACTTAGACAAATAGAAAAAAAAGTATCATTAAAATCGGTGCAGCCATTCTCGAGTTATAAATGGTGTGAATAATACAATTAAGGACTTCGTCTTATGTATAGAAGATTACGGCCATCTTCGCTACTTTATCTTATCTTTAGTTGTTTTTACGTGTGGCCATCACCACATAGCTCTACTGCTGATCTAAAAATCCTTCGCCATTTGATGGAAAGGGCGTGACGATGGTTAAATGTTAAGGATCAGTTTCTTAAATAAATAAGATTTACGGAATATTAGCCGGCAATCCTGTGATTAAAGGGCAAAATCCTTTATCTTGGATGTAGCGAAATCCCGTTTATAACAAAATAGAACGATGGTCCCCTGAAATTCTTTATTGGCGAGTTTTACTGCGTATCAGGAGTAGGCATGGGTGTTACACCTGGTGAAGGGGTCATCAGTTGATGGTCAGCATCCTTCCTTCACCTTTCCACCCTCTGCCCGTGTTTCCTGATCGCCCTCCGTTTTCATTTGCCGCACCTCCATCCTACAACTTTGAGTGAGCGAGGAATCCATCGTCCTTTCTTTTCCTCTCTTCTATCAAGGAGACTCTATGATAGAGGGAGCCCTCGTCCGTCCCCTTTAATGGCATGTTGCCATATTTAGAGCGCATTTGAATCGGTTTTCAAAAATGTCAGCAGTGATTGCAGAACGATCCATAAATACCACCAATCAGTATTTACCATGTAATATGTAAAACCGTGAGGGATTGCATTTGGATAGATCTCATCATCACGAGCATAAATTAACATCGAACATAAATTAGATCCTAAGATTAAATATTGGGTGGGGGCGACTTCGGCCTGAGCGAGGCCCGTTTGGGAATCAATTGTGGCTTTTCATTTTTTGTTTTAAGTCCAATGGATGCGAATGAAATCAACGTAACAGCGGATTCTCTCTGGATTGAGAATGAGTTCCTAGAGCAGGACTCTAGAAAACACTCATCTTATTTGTTTAAAACAAGTGGATTGCAAGTATATCACAATTTATCGGAAATATGCAATGGAGTCAAACAATCCGGTAATCGTCCAATCCAACTCGTTATATTTGTCACGTGATCTAGGTTTCACCATTTCATTGCTGGCCGCCTGTGCTAAAACCGATGCGCCCTCTTGTTGTCTGTACATTTCGTCTTTGAGTTTCATTCGCGTTATCGCTTTGGTTCTGGAAAGCATGTGCTCGCCTGGGCGTCTGCCGTCTTCTGCAAGGTCAAATATATCGTATGATATAATCGGGTTTTAAATGCTAGCTGCTGAACGGAAAATGTGAAAGGAAGCCGTGGCTGGAAGAGATCTCCTTCCAAGGTTATTGCGTGGCGTGATATCACGCGTGTCGTAACTTCTCGTGATGACCTTTCCGTACATCTTTCTGCTTAATGATGTTCTCCGTAAATAAAATTTGCTTTTAAATCTCCTCAAGCACTGCTTAGCTAACCCAACAGTTGATTATCGTATATTTTTTCTTTTAACTACGCAGTGTATTTTTTACCCATGTACAGTTGAATCATAAAATGGTTTATATACATACGCCTGGTAAGGGGCGGATCCAGGATTTCTTTCTGTGGGGGCACAAGCAAGGCCGTATCCAGGATTTTGTTTTTGGGGGCACAAGGATACCTCGTAATACGAAAATAACGCAATGATAACGGGACCGTATTAAAAATCTTGCATATTTTTTAAGGGTCTGGGGGGGGGGGGGGGCACGTGCCCCCCCCCCCCCTAGATCCGCTTATGCGCATAGTATTGAAATCCAAAGATTGGTCTACCTACTGTAGCTCTCCATTTTTCCCTCTATCTACCAAGCTACCTCTTTTGTCTTTCTTCGTCCTCGTATGCTTTTTCATCTGCTATAAGTGCATACTTTTGGTTTGGGCTCCTCTTCCCACCTATCAACTGCTGTGCCTCATTACGTTACCAATGCACCGTGTTCTTCGTCTTTGGCGTACAATGATCCAGCCATAGTGTCCTTGCTTCTCCTATGCTTCTACATATGCATTCTTCTATGTATTATTCCCCTCATTTCTCGCCCTATCGTTCGTCCATTCCATATTCAGCATCATCACCCTCCAGCACCAGCTCTCAAATGCGTCTTTTCTTGTCTGATCACTTTTTCCGATGATCCAAGCTGCTGAACCACAGAGTACCACTGCCCACGCGAATGTTTACACGTATCGATTCCTGGTGTCCTGCCTTATTCTCTTCTTGAATCGTAGCGGCCTCCCTACCTTGAATTTTTGCCGCCTTAGCTTTGGCTATTGGACGTTGGATGTCTGTCATGCTTCCACTGTCCCAGGTGATGGTGCTCCCGTGGTAAAATCCACTTGCTCCAATCTCTCTCCTTTGAGGCGAACGTCGTCCACAGTTTTCTTTCTCCCGTACACAAGTATATTTGTTTTCTTCCTGTTAATTTACGTATTGCATTCCTGAAACACACTTTCAATTGATGTCATGGGGTCCAGTAGATCTTCCTTACTGCCTGCGATGGTTTTAATAAATGGAGCATCGCAATGTTTATTTTAATTATTTCTAGACATCCCTAGGGGTTTAATTATTCCGTGTTGAATCGCTTGTAGAGACGAAAAATGAGGGGCATAAAGAGACGGGAAAAACTATGAATTCCCATTTCCTATGTCTGCTACGCCAGTCGACAAAAGTCGAAAACTGTCGAGTAGCTGAAGGAGGTGGTGATGTCTCAATGATTATTGCGCAGAGGGAGGAGGGAGGGTCGCTGTCAAGGGGGGGGGAGTCCATTTACCTTCTCACTTACATCGAACCGGGAGCAGAGCGCGTGAAGAGAGCTCTAACCCATCTCGGGAGGCGTTCTTTAAATCAACTGCATTTCACTGATCGTTATTAGTAAATGTAACTCTAAAAGTTGATTTAAGAAGAAGACTTTTCTGAGAGATGAATATTTCCCGTGCTTTCGATCGGGTCAGTCTCTATTTCCACCGACGTTTCGATGGAATGATGGATTAATAGGCCGATTGATGATTGAGGAGGATTGACCAAGGAATCAGACAGGGTTGCAGCCTATCCCCAACCTTGTTTAATCTGTATATAGATGACGTTCTGAGAGTATGGAAAGAGAATAATGTATCACCAGGAATAGAATTGCGACCATCTCAATACTTAAATACAATGCTGTTTGCTGACGATCAGGTTATAATACAAGATAAAGAGGACAAACTCCAGATGGCAGTGCACAGACTACACCAGTTGAGAAAACTATACAACCTGAGAATTTCGAAAACCAAAACAAAGACTAAGGCATTTTTAGGAAGCAACCCGATGCGAACAAAAATTACTATTGAGGATCAAGTCTTGGAGCAAGTGTCGCACTTCCAGTACTTAGGATACGATATAACACATGACGAGGAAAAAGATATTATAAATAAGGTCAACACTTTCCAGAGAATACGTGGCACAATTAGAACATCTCTAAAAAACAAAACAAGAAAAGAAACACAAATAAAATTTTACAAAGTGATGGCAGTCCTTACTGTACTCTACGGATCAGAATGTTGGGTACCAAAAAAGAATGAATTAAGGCAAATAGAATAATCGGAAATGAAATTTTTAAGATCAGTTAAAGGCTGCACAAGATTGGATAAAATAAGAAACACCCAAATAAGAGATGAACTGGGTGTCCAGGCAGTCACTGACAAACTACAAGAATAAACATACATGGAAAGAACATTTACTTCGAATGCCAAATGAAAGAATTCCAAAACAAGCTATGGAGTATCAACCATTTGGCAAGAGAAGTATAGGAAAAACAAGGAAAAGATGGCAATGTGGAGCCGGAACAGGCTTAGTAGACTAATCCTGGAAGGAAGAAGAAGAAGAAGATGATTGAGGGTGATTGACTGGGCTCATCAATCAGCCCTGAAGACTAAAAATATTTGTACAGAACGGTTGGATGTTTATTTAAGTGTAAGTTGCTCATAAGAGGAGCATTTAAAAAATTTTCTGGCGCTAAATACGCGAATAGAATCAGAAGCTGAGATGATAAATATTAATTCTGGCTTATACTAAAAGTGGACAGCAGATATTTTCCTGGGCAAATATTACCTAGAAAACTCCCGGGACAGAATTTGCTTGAAATTTCCAAAACAAGCTGCATATACCGTATGATACCACACGAAGCCTTCATATACACTAAACGCCCGATAAACAGTATTTTCTACCTGAGTGACCCTGATTGTTCGCCTGGAATAGATATTTTGAACTGTTCTTTTTACTGAACAGGATCAAAGTGAACGGTTCATCAAATGAACTGGTTAACCTACCTATAGTTGGGAAGCTTTCGGGGCCTAATAACCACGGGCTATCCATATTCAGTGGCATACATGTACTTTTAAATGTATGAATTATTCCGCCTAACACAGCGGAACTTATTGAGAAGAGATGCGATTCTCGAGTCGGCTGCTGTCACCCACCGCGCATTCAAATGCACTTACAGAAGCCGCCCCTCGCGTCGCTGATGGCAGAGTGGTCTTGGATTTGCACGGGGACATAAATTATAATTTGGGCTGTTAACAAAGTCGATATTCGTAATGATGTGGTCTATGCAATTCTTAACTTCTCATTGCTGTTTCACTTCTTAACTTCTCAGTGTTTGCGAGTTCTGAGATAAAAATGATCGCTCTGCAGTCTTGGCCGTGCTGCGGACATTTTTGGAAAGCAATTAATACGATCACAAAGTGGCAGGATGAGTCAAGATTGAGGGGGAGGGACTGAGTCGACCTCTATGAAGTGTCCTGCGAGGGTGATGCGTGATGCTGGCGACGCGAACTGCACGATGCGTGCTTCGGCATTTGGATCGGCCCGTCTCGTCAAAGTCGCCGATTTTTCGTGTTTGCATAGTTTGAGAAGGAAGCGACTGATCGAAAGATTGAATGTTTATTTTTTCAAGCTCTGAATCAGAATCAACGATGAGGTTAAATGGTTTTCACGAAACCATTCCCTCAGAATCCAATTTCTTGCGTGCCGTTGAATCGATATCGTTCACTCCTCCCATCCCATATATGCTTGGCTTCCAAAGTCGGCTTTCTCTCTATTTCTCCCTCCCGGCGATTCGTCTCTTGAGCTGATCGGCCTCTTCTACGGAGCGTCCTCTTCGGTGGCGAATTGATTTCGGGAGATTTCCTTTTAGATGAGCCGCAAAATACAGGAGACTCCAGTCCGGCGCTTGTGTCCGCCATCCACGTCCCACAGTGGTTCAAAATCGGAAAAAGCTGGTCGAAAGTCATTTTCTCAACTTTTTGGAGGAATTTTTGAAAGTACTATTCGTATTTTACACTTTATGATCTATGATATAGGCTAGTACTACGACTATTTTGTGGCTATTTGTAGTTTGTATAAATGGAAAAACATGAGTCCTTCCGGATAAAAACATCTGACGCGTGAAATCACTCATTTTTAGAGAAGTTCACCTTCATAAAAGAAAGGTTTCAGATAATTTATGAACTAAAAAAATAAAGAGCATAAATTGGTACCTTCGCGTACAAACACTGGTGATTTTTTTTATCTCCATAGTTTTATAGTTGGAAATAAAAATGTTTAAACTTTATCCTGTTTTTACCAGAATTTTTTAAATATAATGAAACAATGACTCGAGTTTCGATGTTACTACATCATTTTCAAGGTACAACTGAGAGAGGAGAAATGGGATGGAAGGTCCTCAAGGAGGTGGCTGGAATGGGTAGAAGTGGAAAGCGTGGGGGGAGGGGGGGAGGGAGGGGAGAGTGGAAAAACCGGAGGAGGTAAAAAGGTTGGAAATTAAAGGGTTTTTTTTACCAGGGTTAAAAAAATTTGGGCATAGAGGCGAAAGCATTTGAATACACGTGGCGGTCTTCTTATCTTCGGGTGTTGTTTCCGAGGGCCATCGGTGAATGGTGTGGAAGGGGAAGACGTCTTCTGTGCCCGTAGGCTGCCTTACGGATTAGTAGGGCCCTCGAGGCCGCGTTCTTCTGAGGGTGGGTAGGTGGGGAGCGGGGGGTCATCGAGTGGGCGACAGGAGGGGGGGGGGGGAGAAGGGATTGTAAACACTTCTAGGAAACGCACTATTGGAACTCAATGGAAAGCAAGGGCGATTTTGAAAAGTATAGATGGTCGTTGAGAAGGGAAACCTGGGAATTTTTACGTTGGTGGATCTCTAATTGTTCCAAGGCGTCTAATTTCTTCCCTTTGGTGTGTTTATGGAGAACATTAGTTGTGAAGTTTGGATTGTGGCCGCTCTCAATGATGTGTTTGGCCACCATTGAAGTTGAGTTACTTTGGGCGATGCACTTCCTATGTTCATTGAATCTCGTGTTGAAATCTCTTCCTGTCTGACCTATATATTGCGCATGGCACTCGCAACACTTGATCTCATATACACCACTTAGTTTTTCACTTTCAAATAGGTCTTTGTGTTTACACAAGAGTCGGGATAATATTGTAGGGGTGTAAAAGGAAAAACTGAATTTATCCTTAGGGATTTGGTTGGCAATCTTGTAGGAGAGATCTTTGATGAAGGGAATTTTGCACCATTTACGGGGTTCACTTGTCTGCTGTGGGGAGAGAGAGGTGTTGAGGTTCACTGTTTGTTGTCGTATTTTCTTTGCAAGCAAAGAGTCGATGAGTTCAACACTGTATCCATTGTTAATTGCTATTGACTGGATGGTCAGGAGTTCTTGATTGAAGTGATCATTATTCATTGGAATGTTGATTAATCTATGGATTAGGGAATGAAAACCAGCTAGTTTGTGTGAAATAGGGTGACATGAATCCACGAACATCATTGCAATAAACCAGATTGCCCTCTTTAGTTAAATACTGAGTAAATACTCTGTCTCGATGTCTGTACAAGGAAAATGAGGTACCAGATGAAAAAAGGTTTTTCTTTTTTAGTCTTGAACCTAGAAATTCAGCTGTATCTTTTGAAAGACCCAAGTCTCTGAGAGTAGGTCATTGAGTTCAATATGATGAAAAATGTTGAGGTTCCTTGTCAACTGAAAACTCTGAGCTAGATTCGTTCAGGGGGACAAACGTTTCTGAGTCCTCTGCATCCCCCTGGATGTCATCTAAATTAGGAGTTGAGTGCGGAACTGTCATTTCAGAGCTATGGGACACTGGACGAATAGCTGAATCAAGGTTAGGGTGAGATATTTTCTTCTTATTTTTCGTATTAAATCCTTTCACGTCTACCGAACAGAGAGTCGGTTGTGTGATTTTTCAGTTCACGCCATATCATAGGAATGCCAAAACGAAATGCAGTTTTCTTACCCTTAAAACACAAGCGCAGATCTTCCTCACATCTTTTGCACACCTTATGAGGAGCCCATGCTTTGTCTTGACCACTAAGTATTAATTTGAAGTAAGCAAAATAAACCTTCTTCACAAAATCACTTATATTTATTTGTTGGCTTTTCACTGTATATTCACCACAAATGTAAGAAAAGCTGTCCGGAGAAATTACAAAACCTCTATGAGCCATAACACATATAAAAACAAAGAGCACAGTAGCGTTTGAATGCTGGATGTAAGCTGATTGTGGCTAGGTAATGAACTTAGCCGGTTGGAACATGATTAATCCAACTGCAGCACGCTGAAAAATGTTCTTTTCTAAAGTTCTCAGGTAAAATTAGGGCAAGAAATCTTAATTTTATTTAAATTTGAAGCTTAATGTAAAAAAATATATAAAAAACGGAAAACTGTGCAATTCTCATGTCAATCTGGAAATATTATTCGTTAGATTACTTTTTTACTGACATGTACTTATAAATAGGATTAAATTAAACGAAAAATGAATTCAACTCTAATATTGTATATTTTGAAAATCAATTGGTTGTTCTGCTCGCATTGTTGCGGCGAAGAATTTCTTGAAAATGGATTAAAAGGTGCCCGAGTGGCCACTTAGATGAAGCATGCGATGGACAAAATGGGGCCTCCTGTCTCCGTGGAGTCCCCTTGTTGAAAAGAACGAGTGTTCCGCGGCGACTGCCTTCTCGAAGACGTAGGGTTATTAAGGTTGCTCATCACCAACAGTAATCAGTAACCCTAAGGTTGGTTTGACGCAGCTCTCCACTCAATTCTCCTATCGGCTAATCTTTTAACACTTTCATAATCCTTCTGCTCGTGTTTTTCTCAAGATATCTCTCCTACCTTGCCCGTGTTCTGCTCGCGGTTTTCCGAAGATATATCTCCTACTCTTCTTAGAACTTCCGAATTACTTTAGCGACCTGTCCTTTTGATCCTCATCATTCCTCCGCAACCATATCACATTTCGAAAGCTTCCATCCTTGGTTTTTCCACTGCTGTCATCTTTCATGCCTCACTGTCTTTAAAGAAGCAAGCTCCAAATTAAGTCCTGATAGATTGCTTCCGCATTTACTGAGACAAGTCTTTTCGAGCAACATATGAATATATGATACTTATGCCCAAGATATAGTATACCTACGCACAATTTGACATCATTAATTAACGTTTTGTGTAACCTTTTAAAGCAATAGCTCAATTTCCCCATTGCTCATAATCCATGTTTTATTGTTTTAAGCACTTCATTATGGTGCTTATAACAATAACACGTGCGTTATGAGCAGCTAAAGTGCCAAATTATATCTCCACCTTAGGCAAGTTATTTGGCAGTCCACAATGCAATTTTGATCCAAAGTATTGTTTTGAATGCTGAAGCAATTAATTTTTAGGCCTTTGTTCTACAAAATCTGATTTTAATCTCATAGAATAAGTATTTCGTTTGGCCTTGTTCTCCGCTACGGTTATGAAATACTCTGAGGAGATTATAGATGAATTGGTGCAATAAGGGTGTAATTGGTCCAGTTTAATTTCCTAAGTGGGAAGGAGTGTTTTATTTTGCAATAACCGTGACATAACTGTAATGACTTTTTTTGCGCAACCGGCAAAATACAAATATAATCGTGGAAAAGTAGGCTCCACTCTAGCCTTTGATTCCATGTTGCAGTCTGAAGTTGACGTTGGCATCATGCTCGTATCTCAACACCGATTCTGGGCACTGGAATCTGAGCAAGTAGAATTTTCTATGTTATCGTTTCAGGTTTTACTTTATTCTGTTGTAGCTTCCTTTTAAAAATTTCAGCAATATATATCTATGTGCCTTAATATTTCATGTAATTTGCCTTTTCTATCTCATGTAAGCATACGAAACTATTAAAATGTGTTTCCTACACTTCCCTTTGTCTTTCATGGCTGGATTGCAAGTAGCACCGTCTCCTCGCGAGGCAGTACTTGATTTATATATGTTTGTTTGCGGTGCTATGGGGTGTGGGCTTGGTGCTTGGAGGAGGTTTGCTTGTTCAAGGGAAGCGAGGTAATTCATTATCTTGAGCGCGCGCTGTGCATGCTGGGATTTCGCGAAATGAATAAACAGCGCCCTCTCCGATTCTCGGAGCGTTCGTGTTCTCCATAACACCATTCATTCATGCATTCGCATCCCTTGTTTCGCTTGGTGGTGCAGCGCCTCTGGCGGTGGTTCTATTGACTTAACCGCAAACGCGATTGCTTTTGAATGGGCCCTCGATTCGCCGGGAGAGCATCTTTGAAACTATGGAAACCACTAAATGATGTCGTATAATCTGTAGAGGGTGTCGCATCAGGACGTGTATACGAAGCATCTTAGAAAATTATCGCTATGTAAAGTATTCTACCGGCTAAGGTATGTTTGCATGGAGTATTTACAAAGTATCCAGGTCCTCTCCTCTTCCTTCAAACACTTCCCTCTTCAATTCAGAATAAAAGGGATACTCCCTCCCATTCCATCTATAAATCCTATTCTTTTCCTTCCCCTCCCTCGTTTACCTAATATTCGACCCTCTAACACTGTTTTCAACCTCCCCTCCCCGCTAAGTACTCCCCCTCCATCCACACCATCTGTCTCCTCCGCATCTCATCTAAAAGTTGCCTCTCCTCTCACCCACCATGTCCAGTACTTCGTCGTTCCTCCTCCTCTCCGTCCAATTCATCTTCTCCATTCTTCTCCTCACCCACATCTCGAATGCCTCCAATTTTCTCTCGTCCTCCTTCCTAAGTGTCCACGTTTCCGCTCCGTAAATCGCTACACTCCAGATCAGACTCTTCACTAACCTTTTCTTTAAACTCTTACATAATGAACATCTCAGAAGCTCCTACCTGCCCATGAACTTTGCGACCCCTATTCTCTTCCCCATGTCCACACTGCTTTATCCGAATTCATCTAATGTACTGTATAAATAGTTGAATTGTTCTACCGGCTCAAGTTTTCACCCATCTATTTTTTTCCTTGAGTCTCATGTTCCTAGTTTTATAAAACCGCATAACTTTGGCCTTTCTATGAAATGAAATCTTCTCGAATTATTTCTCGCGAGGATTGTCTAACACACCCAATAGAGCCTGCAGCCCTCACGCTGACTGCCTCATCAACGCTTCATCATTTCACTGATGTAGCAGAGAATTTGAAGGTTACATTCAAGGTTCAAATATTAGGTATTACCCCGAGAATGAAAATTTGCACCCGTGCGCCAAGAATGTGTTTAAAGTAACGTGTTCTATTCAGTGCAAGAGACTGTTGAAAATGACCCTCTTTATATGCTCAAAATATTTCAAGGCAATGCGATGAGTTTGAAGAAGTGAGTAATTCGTTTGCTATTAAATAGACAGGTCGATTTGGAGGGATCCTATGTCGTCGTTAACATTTCTGGACTTTTCTACTAACATTTCTACTTCCGCTGGCAGATGAAGCCACGGATCCTCCGTGCTGTTGTAGCTTAGTTGGAGCGGATAAACTCTGGACCATACGATAAATATAGCTACGAAAATCCAATTACTTCTGTATTGATGATGCGACGATCACTTTTCGACACATACGCTGGGGAAGTTAGTTGTACGCGTAGCCCAAATTAATCCGTACATTTAACAGCCTGCATTGTTATCTACGTAGTATAGATTGCGTGGACAAAATCTCTAATCATAACGTAACAGAGTCCTCTGGATTGCCTCAATAATGGCTAAGAAGTGAGAGGGTTGGGTTGAGAACGCAATTTTAAGGATTACTTCAAAATTTTACGATTTGTCTATCTCGTGTGCTTACGGGAAGCATGACAAACGCGAAAGATCACTGAAGCGGCCGCATCACGAAACGGTATTCTGCAGACTTCCTCTCTCTCTCTCCAAAAAAATCCTATCCTCTATACCGTGAATATTCCTCGCGGTGCTGTGATATTGACTTTACCGCAGGCAGGAGGGATCACTTTTGAAAAGTCTCTTGATTAATTATACGCCGCCGTGACAATGTCGCGTCTTTGAAACGTCGGAATCACTAAATGATATCATATTGCGATTGTTCTCCTCGTACACTTACCATTAGATTTCGTCCAGGGGCTCACCCGCCATTCAGATGCATACCTTCTCCAGTAGCGGAAGTTGTCTGTTGTGTTGCCTTTAACTCACTCCAGTGCGGCGAGGGAGATCAGTTCAATACTCTCGCCATTTGAGGTGTGTCATTTGAAAACGGTGAGTCGGAGGGTCATTTTATTTCGTGATTTTTTAAATATTATTTTGCAGTTTATAGATGGGCAGATAATAAGGGCTTCAAATTACTAAGTGAAGAGTTCTCGGGATCGCCACCGGGTCAGGAACTCCATAGCTGCCGACGTTTCGATGTCCGACTCGGTCATCGTCCTCAGGGCTGTGAGTCGGACATCGAAACGTCGGCAGCTATGGAGTTCCAGACCCGGTGGCGATCCCGAGAACTCTTCACAAAGTCTCTTCGCCGGGAAAGCACGAAGTCTTTCTTCAAATTACTACTTTGTATGGATATATCAAATTTAGCTGAAACGGCCGCGAGTATCAAATTCATTTCTCTTCGAGAAAGGTTGCTTTTCAAAGAATGGAAGAAGACTCCTATAATGAATTTTAATGCAGGAAAAGAATTTTCATATAGCATGTTGTTACAAAATTTATGTGCCGTGAACTGAGAGGGGATCCGTTGAAGGAGTCGGGCAAATTCCGCTGTAGTGTCAATCGGTGAAACTCATTTGAATACAACGCAAAAGCAAATCACGTTTCAGCCTAAATATAAGCCTTCTATTGTTCTTTCAAATGGTAATGGTAGGCAATCAGAAAATGTTCTTTCTTATATTAACTTCGGCCTATCTGGATTCTCTTCTTAGCATTACACTTCCTATGGCTCCCGATTCGTTTGATTTTGACATAATATGTTGATATAAGAATTTCACATCATCCCTGAACATGTAACTATGTGCATGAAACTCGAGTAGTTCCCATCATACTTAAATAGTTAACCTTACAAAGTGCAATCTTTTAATTTTCAACTAATGCTTATTTGTTCGTGACTTTACATTTTTTCTCGATCCTGGAACATTCATCTTGTCTCCAGGAGTAATGAGAAGAGCTTTATCAGGATAAAGAATTAGGTTGAGGTGCTGGAAAAGTTCTACTTCCATCAAAACCTTTCGTGAGGAGAGTGATGCTACTAATATTTGTAGGATTAGATTTTTTCCCGAATTTTGAATTGCTGGAAGGTTTCCCATCTGGAGTTGATTTGAGTCTGTGGTCCTTTCGTTTCAACGGCTACGTCTGCCATCTCCTTCGGGGGTAGAATGGGGGTATTCTTTATTTATGTCGGTATTTATGGCCCCGAGAGGCTCTGGTTTTTGTCTCGATTGGCGTCGTTGCCGCTTGTTGTACTTAATTGTGGAATTGCGCGTTTTGCGCAGATGGAAGCCTTTTCCTGCTGATGGTCTTCCTTTTCGGGCTAGTTTGTATCGCTATATTTACGATGTGGTCCCAGTAACTGTCGGTGCGGATTTGAATCTGCATATTTTTGAAATTCGTTCTATTCCCGAGGCAATGCGCTGCTGTCGCTGATCTCAGCGGGGAGAACAAGCGAATTCATCTTTCATGTTCCTTCATGCGTTTTTCAGGATTCCGACCAAACCTCGACTCCATTTTCCGCACGAGAAGGCAATGACAGACTTAGCCGTTGGAAGGTTGGCACAATATACACGAACCAATGCCGGGCGGCGAACCCGATTAACCTTCCTGCTGTCAACACTCATTACTATTCAGGACTATATTTTCAGTCGACTCACAGCCCATGGATTTCAAAGGGTGCCTATCGCTACTGTGGTCTCTCATGGAGAAAATGAACACTTCTGCCTTGATTTGAATGGTTGAATACCTATTTTACCGCGGAAGGTGAGCGTGCTTGTCTCGTGTGGAATTCCTCAGAGCTCGCATTTTTCGAATCAAATGATTCTGCTGTCGGCCACTAGAGGTGCTGTCACTCCCCGTGCATTCTGATTGATTTACTAAAAATCGCCACTTGCGTCGCTGGTAGTAGAGCGATCCGAATTTCACTGGGAGATAAACTATTACTAAGCCTGATCTCTGCATTTCTTCCGGGTTTCCTTCCGCGTCAGATTGTTCGTAGACAACAGTTTCGCTGGCAGGATAGCCAGCGAAACTGTTGTCTACGAACAATCTGACGCGGAAGGAAACCCGGAAGAAATGCAGAGATCAAACCATCGCCGCGGAAACCTACGTTCTAATATTATTAAGCCTGCTAACCGAAACCTTTATTCGCGATTATATGATCCATCAAATTAACTCCACGAATATATTCCAAGCGAGTTCAAAGAATCCACTGCAGTTATTAGGAATGAATGGTCTGCAGACATTTCAAAGAAGAAGCAATTGAAAGAGCCATCATGAATGAAGCTTCCTCGACGGGTTGGACCTCCTCTCTTTCGGTTCTTTCACGGGATGACCGCAGGCGCGAGTGTTGAGCTGTACAGGTGACCCTGTGGCTCATCCCAACGAGCCAGTTTGAAATAACAATTCCTATCGATGCAGAATATATGTTCGTGAGTGCGCCTTCATTTGTCGGCACTGATGAGGGTGCGTCATCGGCGCTCTTCGCTTTTTTTCTCATATTCTTTTGAGGTTTTTAGTACTGCGTCAAACCAATCTTACGATTGTTGACTTATCATGATCTCAATTAATTTAGCATTACCTCTATTTTTTTACATTTTCAATGTGATTATCAGTTACATTTGCGCGAACCGGCCTCGCAAATTTTCTGCTACTTCCAATAAATGACGCGATTCAGTGCTTCTACCGCGGTGAGTGCGCCTGGCGGCAATGTTGCCGTAGCTAACCTTCCTGCTGCCCCATCCCTCCCTCGAGTAGTATCGGATTCCCATGTCACCGAATTCTGGGTTTTCACGCCCAAGCAAGCAAGGACAGGCACCTCTCACTCTTTGTTTTTTCACCCTGCAGCGACGGACAGCTTTCGGGGAAATTCCGAGAGCTCTTTTGTTTTTTTTTCCATATTATTTTCTGAGTTATTTTTCATCGGATCCCAGTTCGAATTTCCTTACCCTCTGCTGTGGTTCGGAATGTTGCGAGTGAAGAGCTCGGGTGCGAATTTCTTCTTTCTCCTGTTTTATTTTTTTTCGTTGAAGGCGTCAGTTTGACGTGAGATGAGTATTTGAAATTTTTTCAGTGCCTGCAATGAACGCTCAGAACGAGGACGGCGTGAAATTTTAATTTCTGTCGTCGCGTGAATAACTTGGTTGAAGGACCGAATGGTTTCATTTGGCTGTCAGAAATATTTTCAGTAACCCGAATTCTGGTATGAAATATTTAATGATAAAACTTAAACTCTGCCAGAGTTTCAGAATTTAATCTTCTCCATCATGAGGGCTATACAAATATAAAACTAGGCGATAAACCCAACCGCAAGTGCAGCTGACGGATCACACGAACGTCAGAATCATCAAGAACTCTAGCGCTAATAAATAATACCTCCGGAATTCTTCAGAGGTATTTCATCAGGTGTCTTTATTAATCTTATACAACCTGCCAAGTCATTTGAAATGACTTAAACAATAAGATGTACCATCATGCACTTATTTATTTTAACAAAGTAATTGAAGGCTTTTTACTATGGTATTTGCTGGTTATTTATAGGCAAGAATGCATACCGATGGCTAAGTTCTAGCAACACGTATCTACAAAATAGCAACTTTTCAGGAGAGCAGGAAAACGATTAATTTGTTCAAATTGTACGGTAAAATTAAAAACCAAAAATTCATAGAGCTAAAAAAGAAGCATACACTTGCCATCAAAGTGTTGTGTTTTACTTTAATTTAATTTTTTAATGTTACTATACTTTTTTTAAAGATACCTGTGTCAAGCCGGCCAAATTTTGAGATACGTGTTGTTAGAACTTAGCCATCGATATGTTGGTACGTGGTGCTTATTTTAAGATCCGTAACGGATTGTGTCAGATTGTCAGATTGACTGCTGATATAGTGATCTTTGCTATTACATAAAAAAACTGAGTGCTATCTGTCTCTCTCTCCCTCAATCCTTCCCGAACCGATTGTGACGAGATTTGAAAGGTTAACCAATGCCAGAGCAACGTATATCATGAACAGAAATTTTACTGTCTTTCACTAATTATACATTTTAGCGTTGTTTAAGGGTTAAATCAATGGAAGAAAGAAAGGTACAATACATGAGAATGTAGGACGTGGACACGGTGCCCTGTGGGTCACATGTAGGATGTGTGGAAGGGAGGGGTTAGTGTATTTTTCCCCAATGGGCACTCAGCCTCATGAAGGTGCTGCTGTCTCAGTTGCGCGTGCCATGACGTGACTGTCAGTAGTCAGTTTTCACCAAATATGAACCATTCATTCCGCTACCGAAGACGACAGTATACTTAGGCCCAATTGGACAGGCATCTTCACTTGCAAGGCATGCAAAAACATTATATTATTATGGTCGCATCAAACATTTAGTAGTACTTTTAATAGAACTACATAGACCGTGGTACACTACTAGTTGGTGCATATCTTGTAATCGAAGTAACATTTCAAAACCAGATGTAATAGCAGAACAGGAACGAATATTTTCAAATGTTTAAGTCACATCACTTCAACGGAGGAAATGCCTGGTTCAGCTCACACTAATCCTTACTCCGCCATTCCGCTCTCCTATCTGTCAGCCTTCTTCGCTTTTTGCATCCTTACTAATCTGCTCTCCTTCGTCCCGAAAAGGAGAGATTTCTGTGGAATGCTTTCTTTGCCTGAACTACTCTACCGATAATATCATTCTTGCCTCTGCCATTGCAGGTTATTTTGTCCAAATAACGACTTTCGTTAGTCCCTCCCTGCACTTGACGCCCTATTTAATTTTAATGTTGATCCCATCTCTTCGGCTGCACTCTAATATCTTTTCATCTGATTTTCTGCCAATATTTACACATTTTCCTTCGGGACCACATCTTCTTCAAATCCTTATATGTCTCTACTTTTTCTGCTTTTAGGAATCGGAAAGTTGTCGCGCGCTCGTTTTTGGCTCACGTTTTTTCACTGCCGAAGATATTTCTTTTTATCATTCGTGGATTGATCGACGCAAACGTTGAGAATTAATATTCGGTTATAAAAAGTTAAAAAAGGAATAAAATAGGAATAAATAATTGACTAAATTATCAAATAATTATCCGTCAATTTTTTAAGTGAGGGTTATTTGTGTGACCTTCTTTTAAGAAGAAATTTCGAAGCAAGAGTTTCTCCTAACCATGGCCGGACGTGCCTCTGACATGTTTCTCTCTGCTGACGGGTCCCGTTATTCATTTGGCTGTTTGCTCTTCGTAATCTGGCCGATGGAATCATGTTCCTGAGTTCTATATCGTCGCCTTATAACCTTTGCTCACCTTTCGGCCGGTGCGATGAAAAATATCTCCGTCCCGATTCGAAAACTGGTTGCGAAGAAGCTTCTTTATTAATTAAAATCCTCTCAGCGGAGCGTTTTCCGATTTCTCATCTGGGACTTTACTGTTGCCGAATCTCACTTGATATTTTATCTAAATTTCCTTGATGAATTCTCAGTTCTTCTCCATGGGATTTGAGTAAAACTATCGAGGAATCTCACTTTCATTTTGAAACAATCAACTCAAGACATGCCAGTTTTTCACCTAGTTACTTTCTCTTGTGGAAGTTCGGTCAATGGGAAATGGGCATTTCAGCGATTTCCTCGGTGAGTCTGAGCTCTTGATTGCGATCACTGTTTATACCAACTCGGGAAAGCGGTTGTCTTATCCCATGCTGAATGTTTACATCAAATACCATCAATAAAAGGACGAAATTACGGTGTAAAATCTGAAAACATATAAAATGTAATGGTGTCTTTCTGATCTAAGTACCTATAAATCGAACTCATGCTTTTCACTGTTCACAGTCCACGCTCTACATTCATCTGCGTTGGGAAAGTCACAAAAAATTAAAGTGTTTGAGTTAATCTCGGTAAAAATTAACTAGCTTAGGTTAAAACGTACTCTTTTGAGAAATTAACTGATTTATGTTGAAAAAGTCACTTTTATGATATAGTCGTCCGAGTGTGCGCTCCGAAGCAGGGAATTGTGTCGACGTGTGTCGATGAATGGGAAGCATCCTTTGGGGTTTATAAATAAATAAACAAACGCATGCTGGTCGCCATCTGTCATTCATATTAGGAACTAACATCAATCTGCCTAGCACATGAGGTATTGACATGGAGTTAAGCTGTCTCTTAGATATTTCCGTGTCTTCTATTCGGAACTTAAATCACCTTTAAATTGTTTTTTTCGAATTATGCAGAACAGAACATGCAATAGAATCCCACGAAACAAGTGACTTCGACAATATGCGTTCCAAACATTTCAGGCTTTTTAAAATCCCCTGTCTTACTTCAGGGAATCGGAATCTCTTGATAAATGCTCCTCCTCGTCAATTTCTTGCGATTAACTTATTCGTTGTCTGCAGTCGGATTTAAGTGGGCACTATGGGCCACATCTCTCATCGCTGTCGCTTTAAAATGCGACCAGGAGTGCATTTTCTCTGGATGCGCGCGCTTCACGTCGGACTGGGAGGCAGTTATCAACAGTGAGGTTTGAGGAAATGCATCCGGGCATATATTATTCGTAGCAGATGCTTTTCGCTATCGCCATGTGTCCACTGTCGTGGGATTGGTTGGGCGCGACTCTCCATTCCTCTCTCCTTTTCACAATCACATATTTCATCTCTTTTGCATCCATACATAACATAAGGCCGTCCCTTGCCCTTCTTCCCTTCCACCTGTTCTTCTAAATTCCTTTCATCCGGCCATCATGTCTCATGGCCAACTATTAAGTCAAAGTCTTCTCCTAAGAGCTTGTAGAAGATCGTCGATCCATTCATTATATCTTCATCATTCTTCGGTTGCACCACATTCGAATGCTTCCACTCTTGACCCTTCTGCTGCTGTCTACGTCAAAGCCTCGCTTCCAAATAGAAGAATATGCTCCTCATTTAGCATCTGATGAGCTGCTTCTTTACTTCGATTCTTATTTTCTCAGTTGGGGGTAGATTCTTCTCATTTCGAATGCCCTCTTCACCTCTTCTGATTATTTCTTTCTTACTTTTTCTATCGCTCGTTAATCGTCTTCTGTTGTTAAATGTTTGCATTCGTAGATAAAATCATCCGTGATAAAATAAAAAAGAATTCAAAGAAGGTGTACACAGCCCAACCTATATATTTATTTTCATTTTTACTTTTTCGAGCTGATTTTGACGACCACTGGCTGATCTGGACTCTGCTCACAAAACCTCTTTGTGCGGGCGCGGCTTCTTTGACACTTGCGCTCTGCGTTGTGCAAATATTTTCGTACCGTCTAATCTCGAGCCTTAAAAAGGTTTTTTTTAAAAAAAAACGACGCAAGCCTACCTTCTCTCGGAAATACGCTCGCTTCCTCTTTAATAAACCGTGGTGGTGGAGGTGACGTTGATGGGTGATATTTTTTATTCGCTCAATTTGTTTATTTCCCTCTCGTCGACTTCTCGATGGCCGCATCTCATCGCACCAATTATAACGTCGCGCGCGCCCTCGCGTGAAAAAAAACTCGTGTGTGGAGTGCGGATTAGCGCGTCCGAACGTTTTTATTTCCGTTTCCAGAGATTGAGGTTTAATCTCCTCGTCGAAAGATTTAGCGACGAGATTACGCGAGTGCAAATTAGCCGCACGCCGTGAGTGACGGGAAGGCGGTCGTCCTCCCCGAAAAGATCCCTCCCTCTCTCCATCGGAGGTCTCACACAAAAAATGTGAAACAAGTGCTTCATGTATGATGGTGTATATTCCTGATAAGGCCAATTAGTTTTCCGAGGTGCATGCTGTCGACTCGTGTCATTCATGCCGTGTAGAATGCGAAAGAGAGCCCATACCGTTTGCAGCTGGAGCCAGGGGTCCGCCACAATGTTATATTTTTGGCGAAGAAGAACCACACTAGCTCTTATATTGTGACGGAAACCCGGAATTTTCTCTGATGAAAGTACGAAACTCACTTTTGCAATCGAAGAAAGAAATGGATCCTTAACATTAAAGTGCGTGCATTTTCGGTGCAACTCAAAGAGAATTAGTGAATAATTAGGAAGCTATTATGTTGACAAAATGTGTAACTGTAACGTAACTTATGAGTACTTCGGCGGCCTCGGATAACAGAAATTTGGACGATTAGTTTCGCGCACATAATATTTGTACTACACGTTTCGATGTTTTTCAGTTTTCTTTTTTATCTCCCTTCTAAATTTAGAAGTGAGATAAAAATGAAATACTTACTTACGTCATCTGCTTGTCCTCGTGTATAATCACGATGGGCGAAAACCTGAAGACGAGCTTCTTCATTTTCAATCCGCGATAATCTCATCTTTATTACTGCATGGCACGGATATTTTTTTAAAAATATTTAATTGACGAACATGATAACTTGAAACTTTCCCCGTTTGCGTGTGTCATCGCCTCTCGTTGAGCACGATGATTATGATGATTCTGCGCATGCGCACTCGTGTCGCCGGCGATTTCCAGCCGTCTTGGCAATCTCCTTTTTATGCCTGTGTGCAGGTGATCGGTGTTGATCCTGTCTGGCCGTTGTTTTACGAGCGGACAGTGCTGTAAAACTCTACGCCCCCCACTCCAACGCCCCCCCCCCTATTCCACGTCACGCGGTGCGCCATTTTTTGCAGATGCACCTGACCGTCATCGTGGAAGTCCCATCACTTAAAGGCGTGGCTAGAGTGCTCCATGACGTCGCACAGTGCTGAAAAAAGCGCCATGGTAACCAATCGAAACCAAAGGAGACTAATATTTGAGCTCGCTCATTACGAATTTGATCTCAGAACTTAAACAAGGAATCAAAATTTTTGCGATCGCTAAAATGCTGGATTTATCTATAAAAATCCTTAAAATCGCTAAAATCTCGATATATCGTGTTTTGATTTTCTCGATATCGTATCATCTTGAAAGTCTACCGTGTTTAAAATATTTGCAATTATATTGTTGCTTTGCCAACAAATGAAACTTGATGAATATGAAGCACTGCATTTATAATTTCCTGATGTGGAAATATCAGCCATACACTCTTGAACCCTGTGTTACAAGTGACTTCCAATGGGTATGCGCAAGCAGCAGAATAACGAGGAGCAGGTTTGGAGGGAATAAAGTTCTTTTTTGGGCCAATGCGTGATTTTCGAGGCACCACTGTGTTGAAATAATCATAAATTGAATAGCTTTTGAGAGTCGTTTATCTTAGTCTATTGTTTTAAATAATCTTAATGAACGATCGAATTAATGCATAAAGAAATCGTTAATAAAAAAATCTTCAGTAAACTGAAATGACTAAAATATAGTTATAAAAATGAATGAAGGATAGGGAATTGTGGGGTGCGGCAAACATGGAAGGAGGAGGACCCATCGGATAGGATAAAGGCCACGTCATACATGACGTAGCTATTACATAAGGAATATGGTGGAGTTATTGGAATGAATTACTATTTCGAATCTTCAGTAAACTTCCCCATTCAAGCTAATATGAATTGCAGCATAAATCTTATAAAAACCTAATTTATGTTATAGGAAAACAGTTAATTTTTAATAATATTTCATTTTAACATGGAAAATAAGACAATTTTGTGACCTAATTAAATAAACTCCGTACTTATTTGCACTTTGAAGGTGTGATCTGAAGATTAGAGAACTGCGGATCACCGTACGTCATAGGGAGGGAGCAAGGGTGGCCATGTCATTACCACATAATGATTACGTGACGAATATAGTGGAGGGAAAAAGTGAAGGATAAGTCTCTCAACGAAGACCTCCACGTTGAAGACACTTGGAGAGGGACGCGAGGGAGTGGACACTCATCTTTGCAGCGGAATACCCATCTTTAGATTGAAACACATTAGCAAGTTAAGTCTTTTTAAATCTTTTTTTCCCTATCACCGGTTTGCACATGCCATTGTCCGATGCCATTGTATTTATTGCAATTATTAATTAACTGCACGTTGCCTGTACGATATCTCCTCAGCTGCACAACAACCATCACCTTCCTCCATCATATCGCCAATTGAGGTTCATTACACGCCCATTCGATCGATTCCGTGACGTTTATTTCTCTCGACACTCGAAAACTTTCGCTTCGGCAACATGCTATTTGATGGACGTGATTCTCAGTGCAGAGTGCAGTGGGATGCGCAGTATCGTGCGCATTCTCAACTCTCAGCTCAGTCTGCTCCCCTTCCCCGCCTCCATCACCGGAAGTCGTTTCCTCCCCCAATAAAAGGCGACCGTCGTCATCGACGGCCTTTTCTCTCCCGTCGCCCCCTCAATATCCGTCCCTCCATTCCATCTCAATACGCCTCCTCCCACAATGCCACCACAAAAAGCAGTTACGCACCTAAGTCTACGTGAATGTGCGCGTAGCAAAAATTCGCGTGGAATTGATAAATGTATTGCAAATGATTATAAAACCTAAAAAAAGGTCAATGGTTAAAAAAAGTCGCGCGTTCTAGCGACTGGGTGTGGCATTCACGGGAGGAGGAACCATGGGCTGATGGGAATGTCGTGTCATACTTAAGACGCAGGAATACGCTGGGAGTGATGTGGTTGGAAATATTTGAGTGTAAAATTTGAAGATGAGCACCTATTAGTTTGTTGTGGGGGCAAATGGAGGGGGATGGATGGATACAGAGAAGGATATATTGGCGATACCAATCTTAAGATTTCCATCAACCCGGCGTCGGCATTAGCCTGCTCTTCTCGAAAGACGCCAAGGGGATCGCGGCTTAACGTCCCATCTGACGGACGGATTTCTGAACTTTAATATCTCTCCACAAATCACTGACACAGGAATCGGATTGTATCTGAAAAATCACCACCATTCACAGGATTTGAATGTTTACCAATATTAGGATTGAAGTGCTGTGGAAATAAATGCTAAGTAATGTTCACTCCATATTGCCGAAAAGTTCAAGGTGGTAGGGTGGCTTTTGAATGCGTAATACTTCACCGAAAGGTTCGAAATATGAGTGAAATGGAGATATTGATTGGAGGAAGGCTGAACGGGAGATTTGCAATGGACCAATCGCACGATAGGAACACTATTATAACAAAATTTGTGGCGTAAAATTTTACATTATCCTCCAAAAACACAAAATGATTTATAATTTGGACTGCAGGTGTAAATGTAGCGTGACATAGGTTCCATTATCTGCTCCAGGTGTCCTCCTTTGCCAACTTTCTCCCCGTGGCACTCACGTTTCCCAGACCTCGTCCTCATCGCGAAGGAAGCAAAGACCCTTCCTGCAGTAGCCCTCGCAAATCCCCTTCATCGATGCACACGACCCACACATCAGCCTCTCTTCGATTATGTGTGTTACATATACCCTCTCTTACATTACCCTCTCTCCTATCTGGGCCTGGTGATTTTCTATGCCTTATCCGACCAGATTCTGCTCCCCTCGTCTTTCAGCTCAACGACATCTTAGACTGCAGTGACAATAGGAATTCATTTCTCCGTGGTGAGGCTCGTCGCTCTAACCTTCGTCCTCGCACCGCTTGAAAGACATTTTTCTCCACGATAATGGCTGTCTAGCCAATCGAAAAACCCATTCCGGAGGTATAAATTCCTATTTAACTTGGTATTAAGAGGTACACATGTACCTTTCATGTTAACCAATTAGAAGCTCACATAGTGTTTCATAGAATTTCCATGGGATCTAACTGCCTGAAAAGTAATACATATTTTAGATTTATGTATAAACTGAAGGTGATTCGATCTGGGTATACATTTATTGGCCCATAAATTCCATTGATATATTCTATATATACGTTTCGGTCCTCAACTCAAGAATCGTTTCTAGAATCTCAGGATTGTTTTATCCTGACCCAGTGGACGACCCGAGAAGACATCTCGAAGCAGATATGCGGGGAAAGCACCGAACGCCATTCCAATAGCTCCTCTCTTCTCTTTTCCTCTCCTCTCTGAGTCCAACTCTGAACTGCTGGTCAAACGTTAATGAATTATCCGCGCCATTTTGTTGCTTGCTTTTTAATAGTTATTTCTTTAGTTCGCCGTGTTGGTCTAAGCTTATCCGTTATTTTGCAATTACGACGATGCTGTTTATCTCGATTGGTGCGTGTAGACATCGAGTGCGTGGTGATTCGATATATGAGCTGATTCGAAGCATTTCAATTTTGAATGCTGTTGGAATCTGCCACCGCCAGATGTTGTTTTAGCTCCGGAGACAAGTAATATATATGTATAGAAAAGTTTCTCGGGTTTTCAACCGGTTGATGTTCTCCATGTCTCCCGACGTTTCGAGCAGCGACTTGCTGTCTACCCTCAAGGGATATTCTGAATTCTCTGAATCTGAATCTTTCTCCATTCAGAAGATGCCCTGAGGATGAACAGTAAGCCGCTGCTCGAAACGTCGGGAGACATGGAGAACATTAACCGGTGGAAAACCCGAGAAACGTTTCTGCATCTGAATCGCCGGGAAAACCCAAGATCATAGATCAATATAGACGTAGCTTGCTCCTTTTCAATATATAATTTATATTGATCAATGGTAAGACATACTTATTCGCATTATTGACAATCATCCTTCCCCTTCACCCGTTGGTTGGTAAAGATGTGGGCGATTTTGTCTTATCTTTGAGTTGAGTACACCTTTGTAAGTTGATGCAAGCTAATACTAACCTCTATGGTCATTCCGTATCATCTGACACAATATGAGAAAATTATAAACTTATTTATTGCTATAAATTATGACGAATTGCCTTCAGAGTGCTAGAAAACAAAGAACCAAATTATGTATTATTCTCAAAAATGTCAAATTTATATTTGGTTTGTCTACTTACTTCTGTTTTTCTAGTTAGCTGATATAATGATGACAATAGTGATGTGTTAACAACAGTTTATTCTAAGAATAAAAATGGAGGAATGAAAACATTAACTTTGCAATTTTATTGTTTGTAATTTCTGAGATTTTCTTTTCCTTGTTTTAAGGTGAGGTGAAATTATTTCTGCTGTCCCCCACGAGAAAGATGCTGGGCTCAATGAGTAAGTCGTGTGATTTCTCTGCATTTTGATCGTACTTTTGACGACTTTGATCCAACTACATCATCTTGAAGGAGAGCCACGTCTAGGGCGAGCCACCTTTCAAGACGTGCGGCTAATGATGTATATATAAGTAAGAGTATAAATATATCTCACGAAGTCTCCACGAAAATTGTGCGTGCAATGACGTGGCTCTGACTAAGCATTCAATCCGCCACCCTTCGATAGTGTTTCTCTCCACGTGGACATGCATCTCAAACTTACGAGTCGTGCAGCAATGCTGCTTACGACTATTTTGTACAACTTCATATTTTTTGGCGGTATAAAGTAAAAATGTTGAAATAACTAAACTGTTTAGTGAAAGCCCACTTTTCATTTTGCAGTGCATTCTTCAGAGTGTTACGTGCACTATCGTTCTCGGGAGAAATGAATTATGGAACATCTTCGTTCTAAAATCTATTTTCTTTTTTCCAAATTACATACTTTTGGCCGGCAATTATTGAATTATTTATATGTATTCAGACAAAGTTCACGAGGAAAATTTAGAGCCGTAAAATATAACCCTTTGCTATCTTTTTAATCATGGAGTTCAAAGTGTTTAAGGAATCTATTATTAGTCTAAAATACTGCATGTTTTCGAAATTTTTTTATTGGTTAGTATTTTATGTAATATCAAGAGAACGAGAGGTAAGTTTGAGTCAGGACAGCAACCCACAAATTTGGCATCTCGAAGGTGTTTAATTCATGAATTTCCCATCAGATGTGCCATTCTCTTGTAATACAATTTTTGTGCATGATATTTAAGCGAATGGTTACAAACTAAAGTATAGTAGTCCAACTATTTGGACAGTACAATAGAGGAAAACGGATACAGAAGTAAGGACATCAGGAAGAGAATTGCATTAGAAAAGGAGGCTTTAATGAACAGGAAGGAGCTGATGAGAGGATCATTATGCAAAAGTTTAAAGAAAACGTTGGTGAAGAGTATGATTTGGAGTTAGGCGCTTTGCGGTACGGAAACTTTAGCGCCAGCGATTGCGAATAAAAACGTAGACAGCGTAGGGCGCGTGTCTTTTGTTATTAGCAGGAGTGGGAAAATCGCACCGTGGCTGTTTCCACGCGAGGAAATAAAATATGCACCATTCGACCCCAATTTCCGACACAAGTCTTAAATTAATTTTCACATTCTCGCAGATCGTCTGAAAATGTTCAAGTTTGATTGATTGATTGATTTATTAAGTCACCGTAAGCATTTGCATTATGCATGGCTTTGTCAGGGATGTTACATGTATTACACAATATGAATGGAAAAACAATGCTCAAATAACAAAACAATATAAAAAAATATAAATACATACAGTTTACAAAATTTTTTTTTGTGAACACATTTCAATTACACACTTAAATTTTTTTACATTAAAAAGTCATCCACACTATAGAATAATTTCCTTAAAAGTAGTTTTTTCACGGCACACTTAAATTTAAAGGAACTTTTGATATTTTTTACATAGCTTGGCAATTTATTATACACAAGTATTCCCTGATGGTCTATGCCTTTAATTGTTTTATTTACTCGGTGCTGACTTACATGGATTTCATTTTGGCTTCTTGTATTATGACTATGAATGTCACAATTTTTAATAAACATGTCTTGGTTTTTTTTAATAAGAGAGACTGTTTCAAGAATATATATACAAGGGAGTGGTAAGATTTCCAGTTTTTCAAAAATAGGTTTGCTGGGAGCTCTATTATTGGAATTAGTTATTATGCGAATAATCTTTTTTTGCATTTTAAATAATTTTGGTAGGAAGATAGAGGAGCCCCAAAATGGAATACCATAATTAAGAAGTGACTGCACATAGTCAAAATATATCGTTCTCAATACCTGAATACAAGTGATTTCCTTGAGTACACGGAATGCGTAACAGATTTGTGCCATTTTTTGAGTTAATTTATTGATGTGTTCTTCCCATGAAAGATTAGAGTCAATCCAGATACCTAAAAACTTTGTTACCCTAAGTTCTTTTATAGGGTAACTGTTAATTATTGGATTAAAATTTATTATCTTCTTCTTAAGATTGAAATTTAAATAATGGGTTTTACTAACATTTAAAGATAGCTTATTATCGGTGAGCCAGTTCATCAAATTGTGTGTAGTTTCTGTTACCTCGTTCATTAGCTGAATGGGATTGTGGTTTTTAAAAATTAAGTTAGTATCATCAGCGAATAGTATTGTATTGGAGAGTGGTACATTAGCAGGTAGATCATTTATGAAGACTAAAAATAGTAGTGGTCCAAGAATGGAGCCCTGCGGAACTCCACAATTAACAGAAGTTGTACTTGATACAGATGAATTCATTTCCATATATTGCGACCTATTTGTTAAATATGATATGAACCAGTCCTTTGCATTGCCTCTTATGCCATATGTTTCTAATTTTTTTAAAAGAATCCCATGATTAACTGTATCAAAAGCTTTTTTTAAATCAATGAAAAGCCCTGCAACATGAATATTACTATCTAAGGCATTCCATATATTCCTTGTAAATGAAAAAATGGCATCATTAATGGACTTATTCCTTCTGAAGCCAAATTGATGATTGTCAATGACAGAGGATTTATCAAAAAAAGAAATCAATCTCAGATACATGACCTTCTCCAAAATTTTGGAGAAACCTGAAAGTAATGAAATTGGTCTATAATTCTCGATGTTATCCTTCTCTCCTTTTTTAAACAGAGCTTTAATTTTTGCAACTTTAAATTTGGAAGGGAATTGACCAGCACTTAGTGAAAGATTACAAATCTCAGTCAGTGGTTTAGCAATAAAGGTGGCACAACTTTTTATTACAGCATCGGGTATACCATCAGGGCCACATGAATATTTATTTTTTAACTGATTGATTATCCTCAATACTTCATTTTCAGTAACAGGTTCTAAATATATAGAGGAGGAATTTGTGACCATTTTAGAAGTAACTATGTTAGTGGGTGACTGTTTGGGAGTTAGATTGACACCTACTTGGGCAAAGTAATCATTGAAAATGTCCAAGATTTTTTGTACACTTGTTATTGTTGTGCCATTATAACATATTTTAGATATTGTATTGCTGTTTATTTTATTTTTTCCTGTTTCCTGTTTCACTATTTTCCAAATAGTCTTAGATTTATTAGATGATGTTGTTATTAATGAGCTGATATGTAGTTTTTTTGCTAAGGTAATGGTAGTTCTCAAAATTTTACAGTAATTTTTGTAGTATTTTATTAACTCTGGATCTTTAGAATTAATGCATTGCTTATACAATACTCTTTTTCTATCACAAGAAATAATTATTCCTCTTGTTATCCAAGGACTATTTTCAGGTTTACTTTTATTATGCTTGGCAATTTTTTTAAGGGGGAATGCTAAATCATGGTAATAAGTAATGGTATTGATAAAGCTGTTAACTTTAGTATCAAGATCAGTAGAGTAATTAATATCATCCCAAGTTTCTTTAGACAATAATGTATTGAAATATTGTAGACTATAAGGATCATATGTTCTTTTATAAATAATTTCTGCATTTAACTTTTTATTTTTTCCATCGTCATATGATAGAGATAAGAGAATTGCTTTGTGATCAGAAAGCCCTGTACAAGTAACTTCAGAGGTATTTTCATAAAAGTCATTCCCAATAATAAATTGATCAAGACATGAGTTGATCCTTGTTGCATATTTAATCGTTTCTTTCATATCATGAGAGCACAGAATAGCAAGTAAATCACGTTTGATGTTGGAATTCTTCAAGAAATCTATATTGAAATCACCACATATTAAAATTGGTTTCTTTTTGTTTTTAAGTAAGCTAATAAGAGTATCTAATTTATTTAAGAATACATCTTCAAGGCCATTTGGAGATCTATAGAAACAAACTATAAAAATACTACCGTTGGGAAGATAGATTTCAGCTACAGAATGCTCAAAGTTTTTTTCCTCATTTAGAAATGAAGTAAAAGATTGTGTTTTGGCTTTAATATTATTTCTGACAAGAATAGCTGTACCTCCATTTTTGCAATTTGTTCTGCAATAAAGACTAACTAGATTATAATTTGCTAGATAAAAATGCTCACTTTCTGACTTAGTTAACCAATGTTCAGTTAAGCATAGCACATCAATATTGGTTTCTAATGTGGATAAAATTGTTTCCAATTCAAGGACCTTATTTCTAACACATTGAATATTTTGATGAAGTACATTGAGCTTCTTGTTTAGTCAAATAGACAGAGGGTTCGATACAGGTCTAGTGCCAACATATGCAGAGTAGGAGTTTGGAGTAGTTTTTACTTTTGTCAAAACCTTAATTATTTCATTGGAAAGAAAACGTTTTCCCTGCTTGTTTAAGTGTAAACCATGAGTTGTATGGAGCCTACGATCAAGTTTACCAATATTAAGGATCCACACATTTTTAAAACTTTGGCAAATTTTAGAGATCAATGCATTTACCTTTTCTATTTCTATATTTACACAAGAAGTTGTCGGTAAGTCGTACCGATATGGTAAGTGGCAGACAATTACATTTGTGTGTGACAACTCAGGAAGCAATTTCTTCAAGGTTTCAATTACACAGCTGGATGTGTAATTGAAACACAACTGAAGTGCACAACATTACGTCGTTCTTAGCAAAAGTCGCACCACTGAAATCTTGGAAAGTTAGTTTGGGAAATAAGCGATGATGATGAGTGAATGGAAGAACGAGAACATAATTTGCATCTCGGTTAAAAGAAAACTAAAATCAATTGAAGTAACTCTCGTAAAAACACCTGAAAATGGCTGAGGGTGTATGCTTGGTGTCATTCTATTCAACCCAATGGTTTAGATGTTGCCTTAAAGGAAGACATCTGTGTGGAATTGAAGGGGAGTTGACGAGAGAAACTGTGTCGGGCTCTGTCCGCCATGATGACGACTCCCGATTGCCGCTCTGAAGACTCGTTCATTCTCGCGTCGAAATGGACTGCTCCTCGTGAACGATATTTGGCGATAGACTTAATTTAAAATGAAAAAGAGACATCGTTTTCAAATTAATGTGGTACCAACACCCAAGTGTCCCTGGAGTGCCAATCTACATCTGCGTCTACATAATACCCTGGTCTGAATTCTCAAGCCTTGAGAATGGGTGACGAGTCGCATCCCGAAACGTCGGCACTCTTAGAATTTCTTATCCGCGCGGAAACCCGAGAAAAGTTTTTTTATTATATATTTTTTTTTAAAGTCCCTAGCATCTGTTTTAGAGTGCAGTGATTGTGGCAAAAAAAAAAACGTTTTAAATGAATTGGTTCTGGGCCAACGTTTCCGCTTTGCGTTGGCAATGGAGGCTCTATATTTCGGGTTTCCCTACGTTTTGCAAAGGATAGTACATTTACATTTCCGCAGACGTCTTCTGGTAGAAGTACTTGTTGCTGTGCTTTGGCCATCGTTGTATATATTTGAATTGGTTTCCGTAAATATCCACTGTAATTTTCTGTTTACGGTCCCCATATTGAAGCGTGATTCCCCTTTCCTTTTCGTTTACTGTTGACTTCACCTTTGCGCAGCATGAGTTACACTTAGTTGATTAGCTGGTTTTATAAGCTGGTTTAAAAGCCATTGTTTATAATGCGGAGAAAATGTTTGGGGCTGGCGGACCTGCGTTTGTAAGCGAGGAGAAAAGCACCACTCGTCTGATTGTGTGACGGAGCAGGTGGGCAGGCGGGCGGGAGGCCTCTTTGAGGGAGGGTGGGTGCATTTAGGATGAACGCCGGGCGAAATGAAAGCGAGTGCCTGCAGAGAGCAATGTCCGCGTGTGTGTTTGCGGTTGCAGGCAAGGGAGTGATGATGATGATGTCGGGTGCGGTGGAGAGACCCCTCCGTTGCACTGGGTGCGGGGCAAGCGGGTGCATTGCGAGCTGCTCCTTTATTGCATTTGCGGCCAGGCTCGGAAAGTTCGCAATCGCTTAATTAATTACCTCGAATCGACTCCTCAAAATTTGCGAGGCTAAGGTAGAAAGACTTAACTTAACATGGAGATGGCACAGCCATCAGCCAAGGAATTGTGCTCTTGCGTGGGTAGAAGTTTGAGTTGTTCGTATTTCAAGTTTCAACTGTTCTCATAAGCCATCCGCGGAAAATCGTGGGATTTTTCTTCTCCATTGGTAAATCATTGCTTTCCGTAGAGACATTAAATTATGGTTTCGCTAGTAGTAGCCCTCGCCTCCCTAATGAAGGCGTTGGGATTCGCCACTCCAACCCTATCCTTCCCATCCCTATTCTTTCGGTGGAGGCGTCGTCGGGCTCTCATCGCGGCGGCATACCTTCAAAATCCCTCCACGGAATGAAGAGGCGTATAAGATTGTGGCAAGTTTAGGAAAAGGAGTGACATGCCACTGTACTTTGTCCCCCGTAATTTGAAATGTTTACATCGAGAATGCCATCAGCGAAATCACAGAGAAGGCTTTGGGTGTCAAAATCCATGGAGAAAGAACTAGTATGCTACGAGATGCTGACGACATAACAGTCATAGCCGAAAAAGAGGATTATTTGGAGAAGATATTTACAAATAAGGAAAATAAAACGGCCACGTTTCAGCTGAAGCTCTACAAAAAGAAGACAAAGATATGAATATGTGGCAAAATAGAGGAGCTTAGGGCAAAAATTTAAATAGGGGAACAAAAACATGAATAGGTGAAAGAGTTTTCTTACCTGGGAAGCCGAATTACCAACGATTGACGAAGCAAGAAAGAAATAGTCAGTAGAATAGCGCAGGCGAAGAGGGCTTCCTACAAAAAGGAGAATCTTATTACAGCTGAGAATGCAAGTATAGAAGTAAGGAAACAATTCATCAGATGCTACATATAGAGCATGTTTCTCTATGCAAGCGAGGCTTGGACGTTGACAGCAGCAGAGAAGTCAAGAGTTGAAACATTCTAATGGGGTGCTACCGAGGAATGATGAAGATTGAACGACCGTGTCAGTAACGAGGAAGTGCTGAGAAGAGTGGAAGAGAAGAGAAGTCTTCTAAAAGCCTCATGCAGAAGACGGGACGACATAGTTGGTCTCATTAAGAGACATGATGTCCTGATGAAAACAATCGTCGAAGGACAGGCGGACGGGAAGAAGACAGGGCAAGGGACGATCCCGAATGAGTCACTTATGACAGATTATAACGGGTGTAAAATAAAATACACACGTCACTGTGGAAAGGCTAGCAGATATGAGAAAGGATATAAAAGGATATATATGGATGAAAAGGCAAACATTATTTTCTATAACAGGCCTTCAAATTTCTTTTCTTCAATGTCCTTCCTTTTTGGATAAGTTTATTGGTATGATAATCTTCGCCGGTAACGAGTCACTGACGACACTTCCTTATGGGTCCTTTGGGGGCGGTGGGGGGGGGGGGCGGTTGAGGAGGCCCCTGTTGCCCCCCTCCACTCTGGCGCCTCTTTCAGGGAGGGGTTGTGGGAATTGGAACGGCCTCCGGTCGCTAGGATTGGCGCCCGATATTGCAATGGGGTTGAGTTTACGACCGCGGCGAACAAGCTCGTGCGAGCGAAAAGGGTTCGTGGAGGGACTTCTATCCATTTCAGGGCATTCTTTCATTCCGATTGCATGGGATAGAGCGGGGAACTGATATACAAGAATTCATCTCAGCAAATTGTAAATTGCTAGTTACTGCTGTTGATTCATGAATAACTCCAGAACAATCACTATCATTTTCCCGGCTTTGTCTTAAGTATTAATTAAACTCACTGGCAATTTTCCGCAAAAAGTAAAAAAAAACAAGCAGTTTCAGAAGTCTTCGAGTCATCATCAGGTGTTGGTAGGTAGGTGTAACATCTGGTGTAGGTACATTATAATAATTGAAGTGGAGTGGAGAGGGGTGGCTATGAAAGGGGAGAGGGAGAATGGAGGACCAGTGTCTTGCAGAGTCCTCTAGACGCCTCATATTAAACTACCAAGTGAATTCGTCACAGGCCACCGACATTTGGGACCATTATTATTGGCGCACTGTGTTTAAGTAAAGGTGTCGAGTCGTGTGGAGTTCGTTTATTTTTGAGTTCGTTTATTTTTAATTTTCCAATCGAAATTTTACGGATATTATGGACCGATTAGCCTAATTTAGAACGCGGCGAAAGTGCTTAGGACATTGAACAGACGAATGAAGGCGAGGGCAAAGGAGTATTTGGGCGAAGATCAGTTTGGTTTTAGAAAAGGAATGTCAACTAATGAAGCAATAGCAATAATGAGGTCCCTCGTGGAGAAGAACCTAGAATATGACCAGGACGTGTATACCCTGTTTCGTGGATTTTGAAGAGGCGTTTGATGGGGTGAACTGGGTAAAGTTAATGGATATTTTCAAGAGAATAGGCGTGACTGATTCGTAATCCGTATATGGCCCAGACTGCGCAAGTGAGGGTAGCGGACGGAGAATCTGGGTGGTCAAGCATTGGCCGAGGTGTAAGGCAAGGCTGTCCTCTTTCGCCGCTGCTTTTTAACGTATACGCTGAGGAGATGGTAAGAGAAGCGTGGGGCGATTTAGAAGCTGGAGTGAAAGGAATGATGTTTAAATCGGTTCGCGGATGATCAGGCGCTCATTAGCCAATCAGCGATGGGACTGCAGACTTTAAAAGATGCATTAGACGAGCGGTGCGGGGAGTATGGGATGAGGATTAATCACAAGAAAACTAAGGTTATGTGGTTTTGTAAAGCATCACGAGCGAGGAATGTGAGACTCAAGATAAAGGCGGGTGGTGAAAAACTTGAGCTGGTTGAGCCGTTCATCTATTTAGGCAGTACGTTAGAGGTAAACGGATACAGAGGTAAGGAAATCAGGAAGAGAATTGCATTAGCAAAGGAGGCGTTCTTGAACAGGAAGGAGCTTGTTACGGATCGTTATGTGAAAGTTGAAAGAAAAGGTTAGTTAAGATTCTGAGCTGGAGGGTAGCTCTCTACGGTGCGGAAACGTGGACACTGAGGAAGGAGGACGAGAGAAGATTGGAGGCATTCGAGATGTGGGTATGGAGAATAATGGAGAAGGTGAAATGAACAGAGAGGAGTAGGAACGACGAAGTGGTGGATATATGGTTGGCGAGGAGAGGCAGCTTTTAGATGAGTTACAGAGGAGACAGAAGGTATGGATGGAGGGTGTATTTATCGGGGAGGGGATGTTGAAAATGGTGCTAGAGGGTAGAATGATAGGTAAACGAGGGAGGGGAAGGTAGAGAATAGGATTTTTTGATAGATTGAAAGGGAGTAGGCCGTACAGTGAATTGAAGAAGGCAGCGCTGGAAAGAAAGGGAGGCTCCCAGAATAATTATTTGGCACATCAAGGCTTTTTTGAGCATATTTTGTGTAATATATTCCAAGGATAGGGACAGCGTGACGATACCCCAAATGGTCGTACATATTTCATAATTTAATTAATTCATGTATTTAATGAATCGTAAGTCATCCGACATTAACCGGCCAGTGGTGGTAAGCCTCCGAAATTTCACGCTAAGCCGATTGAACGCAAGATAATTGAATGAAGATATCCGCCCGCTAATGGAGCCAAGAATTGCGAATCTGACAGTCTCGGGTGGGACCCCTAGGATCCATTGCCATTCACACAGCTTTTACTTTTTTTCTCTGCTCCTATCATTCAGGTTGATCTGTAATTTGGATCATAACATGAAGGCAATTTGTACGAAAGTAAAAGCACTCCAAGTAGTATTATCTTCTCCACTTTTGAACTTTGCGTTTTTTATTATCGGTCCATCTATTTCCCCCCACTCTTGCCGGCTTCATTGTCCGCAGGGGTGTGACTCGTGGTTTGAACCCCTTTTGTTTTGTCTTGGAGGAGAGACAGCGTCTTTCTTCACCGCGGGGACTTCGTGGCGTCTTGTTTTTTCAGGAGTCTGCTTGGCGCGAACCCACGTATCCTAGAATAACGGCACGCCGACTACACTTCTTCTCTGCCTTGCTTTCGCTGTGAATGGGCGATTATAGAGATTTACGCTCGCAATGAAGTGCCTGGCATTGCCGCTGTGGCGCTCCGAGTGTGCCCACGCGTAATTTGCATCCGATCGCTGCTCGCTTCGCACGACTCTGGCTGAAGTACGCCGCACACCCCGTCTCTAGTTTAATTCCAGTATATTTTTAATGTATTCTCATTCTAATGAATAACAATCTATCATATCTCTGTTTGCTATCCTGCCAATACAATTAACTGGCACTCTGTAAAAAAATTTGTGCATATGTCTGAAAAAATATAACAAGTGCAGTGGAAAATAAAACCCCAAAAAAATCAAAATATATTAGCTAAAAAAATACTTTAAAATATACAAAAATAATATATAAAAAATGTAACTAAAAATGCAAAAGATAGTACAAAATAGTACTAAAAAATGGAAAAAAATATGCAAAAGAATGTATATCCAATGCAAAGGAAAAAAATAATTATTCCTATCTATTATGCAATTTTTCTGAATGTTTGTCACCAAATTATTTTGAATTGTATTTGAAATACCTTCGACTTGGGCAATTGTAATGCCACTATTATTTAAATGTTTTAATTGTATTCAAAATCTGTGTTAACTTTCAATGCCACGTTTACATTTTAGTTTGTAGTGTAATTTTAAGTTTTAATTTCTCACAAACACTACTCTACACCGGCAACGATACACTCACGCCATTATTAAACTCTTATTATGTTAACTGGCTGGTTGGGGTGAGTAATACACTCACGGGAACAGCTGTACAGTTGGCGCCTTCGGTGCGGTCATCCCTGTGATCCGTCTTGACGACTCTCTGAGTTTATGCTTTCCAATGTTCCGTTTGCACAAACGTGATTTTGCGGGACCGCCTTTGCGTTGTTATTTTACGAGTATTGGTATTATTTTATTCATATTTCTCAAAGTTACCTTGAAAGTCAACCAATATAGCAGAAGCGAAGTAAAGGCACCGAAGAGAGGTATAAGAAAAATACCTGTGGCGGTGATCCAAACCAACAAAATTGAACTTGCTGGTGACGGGAAAGATTTGCAAAAACAGTCTGCGAAGAGTCGCAATGCTATCTTTAATAGTGTGTTCAGTGCAAATGTACGTTATGAAACCGAATGGAAGCTATAAATCGACATTTTGTTAGGGACCTGGAGATAAAATGACGGGGATTTTCCTTTATAACTGCATTTACATTTGGTATCTGACGCAGTGGTGTAGTGGATTGCATGGCTGGCTGTTAATCTGAAGGCCATAAGGTCCACTCTTCCCTAAGGTACTTTTCTCTCTCCACCACAAGAGAAAGGTTCGCATATTATGCTTTGTATCTTCACCAGCAAGTCGCTTTAAGTTGTCACAATATTTTCTATTTACAGGAAAATCTTTTATCAGTTGTCCAGCTTTTATTAAGGGTCACTGAATTTCACTCATGGTAGGTCATTGAATTCATGCCTGCCACGTAGCATGTGTTTTAAACTATTCTAACGCCTTTGTTGTTCATCCAACAAAAGTAGGTAACTTATCTTAATATCAGGACATTTGAGTGAATTCCTTAGATATTCTTCCTTAAAATCTTATCCTTGCCTTACATAATTTCCTTAGCTTACGATAACCTGATTATCATTTTTTCCGTAAGAAAACCATAAGAAACAGATAACTCTTATTTTGTGCTATGTAGGTTAGGTTTACATTGGAAAAACTTATCTGTAAGTTTCATCGGAGTGACTTTTGTACTAATCGTGTACATCTAAGGAAAATATACAAATAGAATGGCTTTATGTTCAACTACGGAAAACGAAAAATGAAGGAGCATATCGTTCAACAATCCTAAGAAACTTTCCCGCAGTAAAAAAGTTTGACATAATATATTTTAGAAATGAGATTGAAGTAAAAATCATCGTTGAGCTTTGTAGTGTTTTTTTCTAAAGAAAAATTGACTCAAAGAGGGATTTAAGGAGGCACAACACGGCAGTTTACCTTTGGTCGTCGATGACTCCCCTATGGCGGCTGATTTTCATAAAAACAATGATTGCATAGTCATTTCTGCGAGGTTTTGCGGTGACATGCAGCGAACTTTGTGGGCATCATAGTAGCAAATATTCAGTTTACTTTGCCAAAAGCCTTATATTTCTCGTATATTTCTTATTTTTCCCCGTCGTTCAATCGTAATCAACATTTATTGTCGTGAATATCCACCTTCCTTTACATTTAATCCTTCAATGGGTAGAATATTAAGTACACTTCCAGCATTGTTTAAAAAGTGAAATACCTACATTCTAAATTTGGTGGTCATCTGAAAAATAAACTGGCAATGCGATAAAACCCTACGGTAACCCTGATTAAGAGTGTACTTCCGTAGAGAAATATCCCGTTGACAATGTAAATAAAGTACTTAATTCCATTTTGTAGGTCATTAATCACTTCCTTCTCTTATTTTTATCCTTTGAGACGCAAGCAAAGGGTTCTCCGGTGAGGAAATAGAGGTACTTGAGCGACGGGGCACTTTATATGGTTTTATGGGATACAAGATTTATGTTTTTCACACGTTTTTCTATTGAAGATCCATGCTGCAATACAATTACTGCATCAAGAAAATGTTGTAGGTGTGTAGCGCACATTACAATCTGCAATCAACTTATTTTCATTTAATCTTTCCATACCTCCCCAAGCAATCACCTTTATTTATTTCAACAACGCCTTGGCACCCAAAATATTCAAAAACTGCAGTTTGATGTTAAAACAGCATTTATTTTCGCCAAATTTGCTTTTGAACCCCTACATCGGCCAATTTTCTATCCACATCCTCAGTCTGTCATCAGAGGATACCCTTCTTAGGGAGGGACTTTCTTATTCTCCTAGTACTTTAAAAAAAATTGTGCATTTTCCCTATTGTCTCAGTGTGTTGATCACGATCTTATGCTCATTGACTTATGGGTTATTTGTCATTTCTTTCGCACAATATTTCTTCAAGGAAACTAAGTTACTCGAACTGAAGCGATAGGTGAGGCGAAAAGAACGAGAATAATCGCAGAGAAAATTTTCGCTTAGGTTCGAGTTGCCGAGGCGAAGCGAAGACCCGGGCGAAAGGAGAACCAGAATCCACACCCGGGTCTCTTAAGGAAATGTATAATCAGTTCCCCTTGAGGTCTCGCTACAGCCGAGGAAGACGTTTACAAAATTTTGTCTCTTTTGGCCACTTCATAGATAACTGCTCTTAAACTAACTTTAATAACTTTAGACACTCCATAGATAATAGTATAATTTTGCAATATAGTTCTAAAATGGTTATAATGGGTGATTTTTCAGTATATTTGCCTCTCCTGTGTACTCGTGCGAGTTTTGCTCTGAGGTTCATTTGATGGTTTTATCCAACGATTTTGTTTCTTACACTCACCATTCGTGTTTAAATTTATCCTTCATTTGTAATGATGGAAGTTAAATTGAAGTCTCCTGTAAATTCTGTTGCGCTTTGGGGGATATCAACGAGAGCCAGTGAGAATGATAGTTGTCATCTCCTTTTGAGTGTACCATCGGAGTGATTTTCGCAGCAATTGGCTTTGGTCGATTTTGAATTATCGTGTTATATTTGGAATGGCTGCTCTGCCTCAACAACCATTTGCTTCGTGCGCTTTTCTTCCGTTAGTTTTTTGTTAATCCAGAGCGAGAATCATTGTAGAGGGCAGATGGGGATGTAAAATGGCATGGATGCATTATAATGGAAATGAGAGGTTAAATACGTATAAAATACAACCCAACTTAATTTTAATGCATTATTTGCGGTAGTTAACTCCTCAGAATAACTGTAAACATCGTGCAGAACGCGTTTATTATTTTGTAAACACACCTGAGACATGAAGATAATCTTCTGTTCCGAATCTCTTAGCATGAACGCTAAGTGCTCTTCTGGGATCTGATTTTTCCGTTAAATTTGTTAAATGTTTGAGTGTATTTCTGTGCGGTCTCGCTTGCCTTCTCCCGACTGCCTGTGTTTGCTCCTTGTCGGACATCTGGACGAATATCGGGGTAATGATGATAATAGGGGATTCTCCAATCAGCCACTAAACGTGCAGTCATCCAATGCGAATTTCAAATGATTAATAAAAGTCGCCGCTCGTGTCGCTAGCGGCCAGAGTGACCCGGATTTCACGAAGAAATCCTCTAAAACTAGAGCTTTTGACCGGCACTAGTATTCATGGTGATAAAATATAAATTCCTAGAAAATGATATTGCTATTCCACCACGTCAATCCCGAAACGGCCTCATGCATTCGTGGTGATTTGATGTGCCGAATTCATAACTTATCGATGCTATTCCTTGCAATTGCATTTAAAACTCTGCAGAAATTTATAGGATTAAACGGGGTCCATTTATGCACTCATCGGCGCCATCATTTGAAAGGTGATCGAAAAGCGACCGTCACATGCGTGAGCACCAATCGACCGTCTATTGGGTGGAATGAGCAGTATGCTCTCTCATGAAGTCGCCTTCGTTTTAATTAGCTAGCGGTCGAAATGTTGCAAATGGCTTCTCTTCATTTAAAACGCCATTTCCACCATTTCGCACCTGCACACACTGCCTCGACCGCATTTCGATTTTCTCTCTTAGTAGCTGTCTTTCTTCCTCAACGCCTTCCCACGCCGAATCACAGGCCTTTTCGTGGACCATTCCCTCTTTCATCTAGCCCACTTGCAAATATGACTCTGGGCACTCCGTTATAGAGTCCCATCGAAACTCGATTTTTGTTGCCTCCTTTCTCGCTTTCTTAATAATTTCCAAAAATGCCCTCACTACGGCGATGTGTGCAAAAGCGATCCATTTATTCTCAATACTTGCGCCGAATAGATTTTACAATGTCGAGGGACAGTCCACTCAACGCACAGCACATCATCTCAACGGTCGCCTGTGCTCCTCTCTCTCTCTATAAGCTCATCACTGTGTGTGGCTCAGTGTGCCTGTTGCACCATCCGCCTCCGTCCTCCTCGCTCTCTTTCTTCCTCCGTCCTTTTCCTCCAAGCGCAGAAAACCAATATGGTAGTTTCCTTCATCAAAGAAACCGAAAGGCATTGATTGGGATTCGGTGTATTCATAATATACAAATTATTTGGTTTTAGAAATACCGGTTTAGACGAATGGCAATGGCCAATTTTATCCTCATTTGAAAAAAGGCCAGATTGGCGCCCATGCGATGCCACTCCACGTGACGTCAAAGGGACCTAGTTTCTATACGAGTAGATAGGAGTTTCACATCGTCTAAGATTACCAATGCATGCATGAGGGAAACATCTCTTAGTGAACACCTATTTAACATGCCTACGGTCAGAAAGTTTTCTTCGTTTGATAAGGTATCAATAATTCTTATTTAAGCCAAGCGCTACCATCTAGCATGGTACTCTGCTGCCTGCTAGCATCCTGCATCGTATCAGCGCTCAAAGCCTCGCCCCAAGGTCACCTCAGTTGCGGCAGCGGGAACCAGAACGACGTCAAACGGAGTTTTTCCCGGCATTCATACTTACCCGTCGCGTTTTCGCGCGCTTGAAAATTTTCACTTTTTATTTAATCGCGAAAAATGGATATCGTCATTTAAAAATCTAAAAGCGTGAAATACATACTCCAGGAGTAATAATCATTCGATTTAGGTAATAAAAAAATATTCCACCTTATTCGGTATTTTCTTCTTCCTTTCACTTTTGAACCCCTGTCGGTTGAGATCCCATCGGGTGCTATTTTACGTGTCATCAGTTTAGACGTCGCTGACAATTTTCGGAGTTGTAACACGAAAATGGAGATTCTTTGCTGAGCCTGAATCACAACACGATAATTTTTCACTGGTAACTTCAGGGATCGCGTCAATGACGGCTCAAATGTTGACTCTCGGACGTCATCACTTTCACGGATGATAGCAATGATAGGGATCGCCGTTCGTTGTCCCTATTTTCATCATTTCCTGCCATCGCATTTTCCATCACTGAATGCGTTCGTGCATCAGCAGCCAATCAGCGTACGAGACCAAATGCGTACTTATTACGGCGACGCCATTGAGCTTTATTATAGGAGAAAATGAAGGACGCCTCAGACGGCCGTGTGATATAGTAAATGATGGATGAAGTAACCATTTTCCTCATCATTTAAAAGCATATCTGAGTTGATCGTTCGAATTAAACTTGAAATATGATCGTTTGACTTTACTTTGGCGATTTTGCTTCTATCGTTAAAAATGGTCGAACTTCCCAAGAATCGATCTCACACCGAATCATCTATAAAGTCTTCTTCGGCTATTTCGTCTGTTGCTCACCTCCAAATTGAAAAATGAATGCTGCTTACATTTTATACTTATGCTGCTATCTATAACGAATCTGTACAAATTACTCGTATCACCTCAAATCGAACTCTGTCTGGGGATGTATCGATCTTTTTCTCTGCCTCAACACTCTTGTCCCTATCTCGTCTCATCTGTCTGTCTGACGTAAGATCGAAAATCAGGTAAACCGGTTACTATAAGGATATAAATGCTACGGTTGGCCTTTCCACGAGGCAAGTCGTGGCTGGAGGTGAAAGTGGCCACATGTGGTCTGGATAGAGGGGGCGATTCGCAGAGAGAACATCTGACGAGCGATGCGCGCACTGCCAGTCTCCTTTTACGCTCGGCAACTTCCCATATCGTGCGGATCACGCGCGTGCCGCCTCACCCAAACCGATAACTCCGTCCAGACGAAAAAGGATGGACGAGGCCGAAGGTCCAGTAGATAATGAAAACACGACACTAGAGCAGGGGTGTCCAATTTACTAGGCCACGAGGGCCACATTCCAAGTTCCGAATCGCCCCGCGGGCCGGATAGCAAATTTGCCTATGACTTAAGTATTCGATACCAACGTCTACTGAAGAATCCGTATGAATCCGTAAGAAAAAAGCGTATTTCTTGTTTACGAACAGTTGAAGGCAACTTTGACGTGCAGTACAGCGCTGCAATGCACCTAGCGGCGTCTCACAGAGTTAAACGAGCGAGAATCGCGCGCTGCTTGTAACGAGTGCGCGGGCCGGATGAAAGCCCTCCGTGGGCCGGATCCGGCCCGCGGGCCGTATTTTGGAGACCCCTGCACTAGAGTATTGCCACCCCAAAAGCATTTGACTCATGCTCCGTTCCATTATCACTTACGTGTTAGCGTGAATTGTGATCGGTTTTCAAAAATGTCCTCAGCACTGCGATGACTGCAGGTCGATCTGTTTGCTTTCCACGTTTTTGTGCCTGAGCCAAGTGCCTAGGCCTAGGGAAAGTCTTAAATAGAAACTGTAAGTTTATCAAAGTTTCTTCGGCAGTTATTTATGCATCTTATGTAATTACTCATTTATTTCAATTTCAACGGAAGTAGTTTTAATTTAATTAAAGTATCGGTTATTGGCATGAAAGGGACAAGGTTTATAGGAAATGCTGGGAATGTCTTCTGTAAATAATCAACAGTCATTGTGAAATCAGAGTGGAATAAGGGATTAACTTGTCCATATAATCAGGAATGCAATCTGAAATGCAGTCGTGTGCATTACTTACTCGTAAATTAATTTTTAACGTTTTTGCAGACATAAAGGCGACGTAAGAATTCAATGTTTCCCGTAAATTCATAGAAGTGTATGTTATATTTTGACCAAATATTACTGTTTTCTCAATAAACTGAAGAAAATTATGTAGCAATGACACTAATAGCTGATGTAAAATATCTGCCATATGCTGTCCACACTGTGCATCCACATCGCCCGACCGGCATCAAAGGCTTTCAAAAATTGTCTGTTTAGCGGTCAAGTGCGAACCCAGGATGCTCAGCCATTAAAAGACTGTTTGCATTAACGAGGAGTGCCTTTGAAATATTATATATTCGACAAATTATCATCATCGTCACCGGTCAGCAATCTTAAGTTTGGTTCGACGCAGCTCTCCCCTGTCAGCTAATCTTTCCACACCCGCATAGGTATTTCTTCTCTTTCACATCCTTGTTTATCTGCTTCATATGTTTTATTCGAGGTTTTCCTGTTCCGTTCTTGCCATCCACTTGCCCCGAGACAATTGCCTTCATCAGGCCATCATGCCTCAGTGTGTAATATCTGGAACCCTAATTTCGATTCAAAGACCTGTTTTCAGTCAGTTTCCTCTTTGAATTCGGATTTTATTTGGATCTGATTTGTGCCTCGTCTTCCAAGTGGCAATTGACCTCCAATCGCCTCCAAAATCAGGTCAAGCGAGGGAATAATCTTTCGCTATTAATTCCGTGAGAGTGGCTGCTGAGCGTGTTGGATGGAGCGATCGGAAATTGTTGCCGGAAGTGGGTGAGTGTGGCCAATCGGCGTGACGCATTCCTTTTATCGCCGCGGCTGCGCATTTGGGCTCTCCTTTGATTGCTTTCTAGATCCCCACTCCTCACAGCGTCCTCACTCATGCCACTCAAATTAGTGATTTCTCAGCGGAACGAAATGTCTCAGCCCCATTCGTAATTGTTTCGTCACAGAGCTGGGTCAGCGCTGTGGGTCCTTCCTCTCTGCTGATTCGGACGCTTTGCGCCCTCTCCACTCTTGGGATTTATACTCAAAGCATTGACCCACCAATTTTTAATGCATGATTGTCGCATATAAGCACGCGAAGATCTTAAAAAGCTGCTTTTCAATTCAATTCATTCTCACTTGAGATTTCATTTGCTTTTACGAGTCTTATCTGTAATTAATATTTAAAAAAGCGTTTTTTTCTCTTTTAATGGATCGGTTCTGTCTCTCCGCGCACAAATGTTATTCCTCAACTGGGTCGTCGTTGATAGGTGGAGTCTTGGCCTGTTATACTTTTAATTATTGGGTTAAAAAAAAGGCTCGGTCGTTGCTTTTATTCCTGTAATACCATTCGAATGTCACTATAGCAGCTTGCCAATAGTTGTTACTCCCTCTTCATATGACACCTTATTTTATTATCAGACTCTAATAGTTTTCGTAGTTCATTGGCTTCACCTTTGCCTTTCCTACATCTATCTTCATCGCTTATTGATTCAACCCTTCTTCCAAAAGAGGTGAGGATAGCATTAAATTGTGGCATTTGCGTCGTTCCAATCTCCCCAAAAACACGCTGCAAGTGTGCAAATGATGTCTGCTGATTCCTCCGCCCGCTGATCCTCGGCTTTCTCATCCTTTCTTTCTTTCTTTCGATTCGGTGGCTTCTTTTCGCTGAGGAGTCTTATGGGAGCTAGTTCGCGAGCTGAAAAGTTCCTCTTCGCAACAATGCGGAAGAAATAGCAGTTCCGACTCCGACTCTAGCGAGTCTATTTTTTTTGCATCCTTATGCCAGAAAACGATTCAATGTTTCTAAGCTGTGTATTTCATTTCAATGAATCATTTGTCTGTATTGCCTTTAAATAGCGTCCGCGCGCGTTGTAAAGATTTGGCCGCCGATTCCCACCAAAAATTCATTAGATTTCTTTATTGTTCGGGAGAAAGCGAATTTTTGTATCTATCCTTTTGGCAAAGTATCTATCTCATATTTTGTGGTTTTTTTCGAACCTGGAATAACTCTGAGTTTCTACGATGACGTTATCCGTTTCGTTCTGAAATACATGTATTGCTCAATTAATTAAGTAATGGACTATTTTGGATTTAGGTCCTAAATTGCCTCTAATGAATATTTCGCATCGGAACATTCAAAGAATGTCTCTGGAAATATGGTGTTGGGCATGGGGGTACTACTTATGAATGAGAGCGTCTATCTTTTACAATTATTCACTCTCCCCACCAGAAATTTAGATGTAATCTTACCTGTAAATATAGTTCAACTCAAATGGTACGCATTTATGGTACTTTATTACAAATATGAATTACATGTGAATTGCATGTGGTATCCCTTGGAAAAGCATAGTTTATGGAGGATATTTTATTGCTTACTTTTCAAATCAATGAATCAACAAAGAGAGTGTGGATATTTTCATGGCAAATATATAAATCGTGCGTGAATTACGAGAAATAGTTGTAAATATTGAGCTGGATGTGAATGCTCTATGAACACTCACGAACGAATATTTCGCATAAGATCATTCTCTGGTTGTGTGCCCAGTGCTAGTTATGAATTAGTTCACCTCTTTCATCGTCGCATTCGGGAGCACCAGCCCTACTTCATCCCTTAAATCTCTTTCAAAGTGTTCGGCTTTGTTCTTAGAGTTGCCCCCAAACGCAAACTCCCTCTTCCCAATTACAAACTTCGTCATCGTTGAGGGCCATCGCTCGCTCCAACCGCATACACTCTAATCCCTCCTCAAGTTAGCTTCAGCTCAGATCCCCGTTGCGAACGGAGCAACTCCGGGAAACTCTTCCTCATGCAAGGAAACACTATCAGGAGATGAGTGGCGCAACAGACATCGAGCGTGACACCTGAGCCAACGCCATAACCCTGAAGATGACGAGCCATGGCGAAACGTCTCACAGCGGTGCAGAATTCTGGACGGTTAGCTAAGGTAACCTGTCGAAACCGAAATTAAGCATTTATGAGTTTTTGAGGCCACTGATTACGAGTTTGACCTCTTAATAAAAAGAAGCTAACACTAAGCATTTGATTGTGTTCGGGGAATCCCGATATATTGTCAGAACAGTCTTCCAAGTTCCAAATACTTATTAAATAAATTCTTGCGGAGCAAATAGGCGAATGGTGCATACCAAGCACGATATTTATGATTTCCTGAAAATTAGGTATTCGCTATGTATTAGCTAAATCCTTGGTTCAAGTTACTTTTAATGGATATACGCAAGATAAGCAGGAGCCGGGTTGGAGGTTGCCTTAATTTTGTATACGTTACTTTCGCCTCTGCAAACTTCTGCACGGCATTGAACATGCAATTTAAAATTTAAACTTCACAAAATAACCGAAATTTTTTTTTCTGTGGAGGAAGATGCAGGCAAAACCGCACGGAACTTTTTCCCAACCAATAATACATATTTCACTTTCAGTGATGTACGTTCTCATTTTTTGGTCTGTTCTGGGATTTTTTTTGCCGCGTTGATTCATTTTTGAGCGGACAGCAGTCTCTTCTGCCTTCCACATGGCGTATTCAAGCCCAGAATGGAATGCAGACAATATCCTTATCGCCGTTCCGCGGTCGCATAGCACGAATTTTCACGACGTATTTTAAGGAGTGTAAGATCACCGTCAGAGAAAAAAGAGGCTGATGAGAGGGGCTATCGAAATACGAAAAAGAACTCGGGGAACTTTAACATAGAAGACAGTAATCCGCTGGCTTAAGCATTTGAACGACTCTTGCAACAATCCAGCTCAATTACCTTCCGACCAATGAGCGCGCGTCTAAATGAAACTTAAGAAAAAACGGTCAGTAATCAACATTGGCTTAACGACGTTATTCATATTTGTGTTTCATTGTGCCCGTCATTATGCGTGCGGCAGTGTAAGTTCGGTAAGTGTTACGTAGCCATTTTTGTACAATTTATTTGAATACAATTCTTCCTGAGACGCTTTTATTTCAGCAGTGATATCCTTCTTTCTCTTATAAATGGTACCCAAAAGGCTTGTACCCTTTTTTCGAGTAAAACCAAGCAAAGTGATGTGAAATTGGCCAGTAATGATATTTCTGCCCTTGGTCAAGTAGGGCCGCATAAGTTTCAATACATCATGATCTGTAAAGCGATCGCCAGGTTGATGACGGTCGTCCTTGCCAAGGTAATGACGTCCGTTTATCAAATAATTGCTATCCTTATCCACTAAAAGGCAGTATTTTTGCCCATATTTATCAGTCTTGATAATGGCTCTGAATGGACGTGTTACGCTAGAGAAAATTATTGCAATAGCAAATGATATTCCTGTCTTTGATGCCATGAACTGTGTGAATGGGCATCTAGCTTTGTTTGGAAACAACTGTTCGTCAAAGGTTGTGTGTAGCCCAGGGTATGGTTCCACTGCATGGCCATCTCCTTCTCAGGTAGGATCTTGAACGAGAAGACTTCGTCGCTTTGAAGCCTGGCCAGCGCCCCTTCCACGTCGGCGCACAACCTCATGACTACGTATAAATTTCTTCTGTTCGATTGCCAGTTCTGATCCATGTTCGTCTCTAAACACAATGAGGAACACATCGCTAATACCGTACGCGTACATGGTAGTAGATACAATAACTCAATATTGTGTACATTCTAATATATTTATCTTTCGTAACTGAAGTACTGCAATGCAAACCAAACAAATCTAGATGCCCATTCACGCAGCTCATGGCATCAAAGACAGAAGTATCATTTGCTATTGCAATAATTTGCTCTGGCGTAACACGGCTATACAGAGCCATTATCAAGACCAAACTACCGATGCAAGTCGAGAAGCACGTCTCAACTGATCATGACACGCCAGCGAGCCAGTCTGCCAAACTCCGCACCAGGCAACCAAACACAGAGGCTCAGCAGAAGCCAACTGCATTGTTGCGCATTTCACTACACTTATGTTTCACGGCAAGTAAGTCGTCGCGGTAAAATTTGGCTGGTTTCAAGGAAAATCATTCGCAAATAGAGCGGAATATACTTACCTCACAGGTTAATAAATTTTCTAAGAAATGATAAACAGCTGATATTTATTGAAATTATGTTAAAAATAAACAATTATGAAGGTAATTTACTATTCTAAAATACTAATTTGGATAGTAATAATCAAACCGCAACCCACGAAACACTTAAACCGAACGAAGAAATGATAAAATGTACTGGGTGCCAAAATGACACACTTCGGCATTCAAGGTATATTTGAATATTTAGGACGGAAAAAAGAGAGAGGGGTATCCCTAACACTGCCGTCTTATTAAGCCCTGAAAATGATTAAAAGTCACGAAATATTTTATCCTACAACATTCTTTAAAGATCAGCTTTGAAAAAAATGTTCGCACAGGGTGTCAAAATGACACCCTTCGGCATTATAGTGTTAAACAAATGAAGTTTAAATTTGACTGGTTCTAATCAAGGTTAATTGAAATCAATATTCAGCAAGGCATCATGGAAAAATGTTTAAGAAAAGACTTTTCAAAATTATAGCATTTAAATGGTTTCTTCGACTTCTAACAGATTGGATTTCAATTTTAAAGCTTGCAGCGTAGATATATGCGTATGATAAAATAATCACTTTTGGCGCAATCTGAGGTGAAAGGGAATAAAAGGCGAGAGTAAAATGATGTTTTTGCGTTTAGCTACGATGATGAAAATGCACGGTGCGGTCAGAGGATGGGGAATGCTGGGATGGATGAAGAGCATTGGAGGGGGAAGATAGGGGTCGGGTTGGAAGATGCGGTGCAATTATTTTAATGGCGAGAGAAGAAAAAGAAGGAGGGAAAAAATGTTGCAAAAACATTAGAGAGAGGGAGAAATGGGACGGAGGGAAATTAAGACGACGGGCGAGACGAGTTAAAAGCGAAGGACGGCCGCCATTACACTCTTGCGAGTCCTCGGAGTGTTTATTTCAATTTCCCCGTGCATCTTGGAGGGTTTCAAAGAGGGAGGGGAGGGACGCCTCTTCTTATTTCATTTGTTTGCGCGGTGGAGCGCGAGCGCCTGCGTTGACGAGCGGAAGTTCCGGGAATCAAACGAGTCCACGCGGCAAGGGAGCGAGCGGCAAGGATCGGTTGAATGGGGCGTCTAATGTGAGCGTCAAATGGGTCGAGCGGCGGGGAGGGAGGATTGTGCAGAATGAGGCGGTCGCAGAAAAGACAACGCTTTTAATGCGAGGCAGGAGTTTAAACTATACTTGCGAGAGGGCCGAGGGTTATGAATGAAACTCAATGGATTAGATCAAGAAAGAAGGAAATTTAAACATAATAACTAGAATAATATGACTTCTTCAGAACAAAAAAGAGAAACTTAGTGTGCTTCACCTGAGATATAAGTGTGCAAAAGTAACCGATGTTATTTGCATGGTAATTAAAATTTATTTTTGCTCTGATTTTTCCCATTCTGAAAAAAATAGACTCAAATGATAATACTGACGTTAATAATACTAAAACATTATGGAAGATACCAAATGAATGTGCAAATATACCGCACAGGAAGTCTTGGAAAAGGGGAATAGGGACTGCGTTGGGATCAGACAGTTTACTCAAATAATGCAATAGAATGAAAGCAACCAGGTGTAACCCCTCAGATAAAATACGAGAAAGATACATACATTATTGACATATCAGCTCCCTACAAACAAAATAACTATCACAAAAAATGCAACAAAAAAGAGAAAAATATACTCCTCGCAATAAAATTGGAAATAATTTGGAAACAAAACCATTCATGCAGGAAACCTTTTATGAAGTCGGTTACTGGCATCACACCTTGCAGGTACACGGACAACCTCTTCCACCTTCTTCTCAATATAAAAATCCTTCCAATTATCCAGAATCAAATCTCATTAAAGGCATGCGGTATTATCATGGAATTACTTAGACCACCGCAGCAACACAATCGAAAATGGCTTTACCAATGCCCGACATATTGTATTATATCGCCAGAATGCTTTTATTCTGATTGCGAGATAGATGTATAGTTGTGTTTTCTGTATTTCTTTCAGGCCTCTCCATTTACACGTAATTTAATTTGGGACGCCGACGAAACCCGCGTAAAGCCTCCCATTTTCGAACAATTGCGCTAAATTACTAAAAAAAGTCGTACAAATATGGAACAGAGAGTTCCCATCAGCCATGATATCACGCGAACAAAGCCGTATGTGTCGCTGGTGATGATGATTATCGTAAGCCACTTCTTCAGCGACTATTAACGGTCGTACGATGATGGCCCAACAACGTAATGCGATTCAAAAACTATTCTTAATACAATTCATAGTACAACTGCAAGAATTCATCCCCAATATTTTCCCTTCTGAACAATTTGAAAATAGAGATCTTCAAATGATGGAAAACTACGTAGGGGAGAGTTGCCTATATTGCACCTAGGCTCCTAATTTGTACTAACTCGGTAAAACGGAGGGACGTGGAATCTTGAGACTTCTGTCGTTCACAGCTTCAACTAGTCGTACAGAACGCCAAAATACCAGTCGCCATATTAATGCGTTCGAGAACGGTCTGTGAATTGACGAGTAGTCAATGTAAGAAATATCTCAGATTAGTGAAGGAGGGGCAGGCCAAACCTGAAAAATTACTAAGCTTACTGGAGTTGCGATAGAAATGATATTGTGAACTGTGTGAGGAAGATAAAATGGAAGAGGTGGTAAGGTGTTTGAAATGCCAAATACGGATTCATGCTAAAAGCGAGTAAGTGAAAATGGAAGTGAAAAAGTTTTTCTATAATTTCTCTGAATAGATGTATTGATTAGAAAGGTGCAGTAAAATGCTTGTGTTTATAACATTGAGCTGAACTGCCGTGGATTTATTTAGCTTCGATGAGAGTGAGTGTGTGGTACAAATTAGGAAACCAGTGGTACAAATTAGGAGACCGGGGTCCTAATCTGTATCACTTGCAGATATTTATAAAATCAAAAATATTTTGATTCTGACGATGTGATTTTGATAATTTTGCTATAGAATTCTATGCAATCAATCACAATGAACAAGATGAAATAGTATCAATTGCCGTGTAAATTATTATTTGAGCTATATAAAATAAAATATAAAAAGTGGTACAATATAGGCAACTCTCCCCTTTACATTCAATAATAAAAAAATGCTTCCAAACTATTTGCAATATGCAACTAAAATGTATTTTACGAAATGAAAGTTAAGTAAATTGAATTACGTTTCAAATACGCCAGTTCGCAATTCTTTGAAATGGCGTACACGCGTTGACTACTAAAAAATATATTGAATGGGCGTACGGCTGAAGTTATTCAACCAAATATTCCGCATTCGTGCATCGCCCTACTGGAATTTGGTCGTTACTATGCATTTCAGAATATACTAAGATAGATGTAGCCATTACAAACACCCATGTATATCCGAATTATAAAAATAACTCTTTGATGACCTAAATTCCATAAAATAGGCAATTAATCAGCGATTTGGGCCAAATGTTTGGACGAAGGCATTGGATATCTCGCATTGAATAGGCAATATAATGACGCATACGTATTCGGCGCAGAAAAAATTTAAATCTATGTTGTAATAGGACGGAAAATGGTACTTAAGAGCCATTTGAATTTCATTAGAGTCATTCAAAATACATCATTAGTCGTGGGATATTTAATAACCATTATGAAATGAAAACGCTATTTCACTGAAAGACCAATACAAAGGCAGAAATAGTGCAAAAAAATTAGAGAATTAGAGAGAATGTAATATCTTTTTTGCGTCATTTGCGTCACCGTCCATACTCTTAAAATTTATAATAATATATTAATTGTTAATATTAATATGTCAATTTAATTATAGCATTATAATTAATAGGAGCGGGCGTAACTTGGTGGAAATCTATAATCATAGCATCACAGCAAAGAAGGAATAATAACTTTGCTATTTCCACATGTTAATTTATTGAGGCCAACAGTGGCGCAGCGAGGGGGGGATAAAATACCCCCAGTGCTCAGAGAAATTTTTAAGTTTAATATATTTGCCTTAATTGGATTAATATTGCTTATATAATAGAGTGAGGATTAGCAAAATATCTCTCAGAAGGCCGTAAAACTCAACAATTTGAACCATTTTTATCGGCGGAGGCCCCCCTTACCTACCTCTTACCCTGGCGGGTATACCACACCCCCAGGCACCCCAGTATTAGTTGCACCTGAAACCCCCCCTAGCCTTAATTCCTGGCTGCGCCCCTGAGGCCAACCATGGTTTCGTGAAAGCGTAACATTATCAAGGTAGAACGAAACGGTGGTCGGTCCCAATAAATTGCCTTATGGAAATCGCAAAGTTACTATTCCTTCTATACTTACGATTATAGCATTGTCAATATAACTTTGATTTTATACTAATATAAATAATATATGTAAATTTTAATAATTTTAAAGTATAAGTCATGTTCTGACACTGCACACACCGACTAAAATGTCTAAAAAGAGGCATCATGATAACGACTCTTGTCTAGTCCATTCCAGTTCATCAGAATATTAAATTATGAATTTTTCCCTTTAAATTCATTATATTTTTCAAGGCTTATTTTAAGATTTCTTTCCTGAAATCGTAACACAGAAACGAGAAGACAAGGTTGTAATAACATCAAATCAAGCACATTTATAGCGGCCATCATAAGCCATCGATTCGTAGGATGGTTTGACGAAGGTTTAAAAAATATCAATAATTTTCAAAGACATGCATTAATGTATGTTCAGTACAAAATTCGAGTTTGCATCTTTCAATGAAGCTGATTTCGTGAAGACCATCAGTGTAAGGCGTTCTTATTTTTATGCGTGGCCTAGTGCATCAATGACAGCCGCGGAGATTTCAAGAGGGGAAGCATTCAAAATGTAGTTTCATTCAGGAGAATGGTGGAAGTGAAATGGAAATAGGGAGCACGGTCATCACCTATTTACATCATGTGTGTCCGTCGCGTCTCCCGTCATCGGTCCCTTACGTGACGTATAACGGCAGCCAATCCGCGCACGAGAACATACGCATATTTGGGCGAAGTCATTGAGATTCATGATCACTAACATGGGAAACATATATAACAATGCCCATAGAGCCCACGCAACATAAATTAATGCGTTCCATAAGTATTGAAACGTAAACTGGTTGGTTTTTGGAGAACATGGTTCAGCGGTACAGCTTAAGTGGCAAATAATGAGAATTAGTATCATGGCTGTACAATTCGTGAAAAAATTCACGTAAAAATGAACTTTGCTGAGCACAGAATACCGGGTAACAGTTTCCGCGTGGTCATCGCTCATTCCTTCAATCTCTACATTCCCGCCATCTCTCTCTTTCTCGCGCATTCGCTTCCTCTCGCCTTCCCACTCCTCCACTTTACCGACCATTTCTATTTGCTGGGAATGCCTCTGCCTCTGTGAGGGTGTGAACGAGCCGTTCTCTGCCAAGCGAGAGTTTTATTTTAATTCCCCTCCCCCCACACTCCTTTTTTCACCTCCGCTGCCGACCGTCATTTTTTTCGCTCTTCACTTGTCTCTCTCGCGTGGCTACCCCACTGCCGTCATTCCTCCTTTGTTTAATGGCCGCTGTCCACCCTCTAGGAATGAGCGTCCTCTATGAATGGTGGCCCATCGTCAACCCCAACTCCTGCAAAGACGACGCAAGCTCTCTCTCCACAACCGAAAGAAACCCTCCCTGTCTCTCCATGAATGAACCCAAGAGTGAGCGAATGCTGAGAGGAATCGCTGGAAGCGATTATGCGCATTAGGACATGTTCCAAATAAGTTAATGTGTTCGCTCAGCAATAAACAAGCGTTTAAAATGCCTGCATATTTTTGGTTCGGATTGCAATAATTTTTGAAATTCGGGGATATTGGTCGCAGTACGCGGAAATGCACGAGTTGGAGAAAGAAAGGAAAGTAAGCGGTGAACGTTGGTGCTCTGCATTTCCCTCAATACATCATTACTCAATCGTAATTGTATAGGGCGCGTCAAAAAGACATACTTGTAAATCACTCTCAGGGAACTACCCTATTTCAGGTGAAGGCAGGGATTGCTATTTGCATTTGCTCAGTCTGTGGCGATGACGTTTGGTGCACATTTAACCTGTTTTCAAGATGGCCGCCAAGCGATTATAATGGTGTGTTCTCATGATGTCATCTCTAAACATCCTTACTCCGTGATTAAATCGATTCTCAGTCATTCTTCATCCGTTTGGTTTACGGCGGCCACGCACCATCTGAAAAAGTCCAGGCCGCTGAAAATATACAATGCGCAAGATCTTCTCTCATCTATGGTTTATGGAGGCAGAGAGCTTGAAATCGAAATTGAACCCATCCTGAACGAACTGAAAACCAACCTCCCAGTTTTCCAAAAGTCCCTCTCACGCGCAGATAATCGACTGATGACTGACCATTGGAATTATAGCTCTGAATAATCTGCAAGACTCCCAACTCCACCTCTCTCCCCATACAAATCCCCTCAAATCGAAACCCTAAATCTGCCATGCTGTGACTAAATGAAAAGTTAAAATGAAGTGAAGTAAAATCTGATGCTTTCCCGCGAATATATTCGAAAAAGGCTATTCGGGCTAAATGTTAACAAGTACGTGAAGGAAACGCCCCCTCCACACATCCAAGTCATTTTGCCAGCAGCCGAGGTTAAGAGGAGGAGGGGAGGTCCACTGCCCCTGTTATCTCTCGTCTTTAATTAATATTCTCGCCGTGTGTGGGCGCGAAAACAAGTGAAACTGGCCCAATGGAAAGTGCGCTCTTAATGAAATGATGTGCCACTTAATTTGCCTCCGTTTATCTTTCTTCGCCTCGGAATCCAAGAATTTCCATCGCCAGGGATTACCTTGCTAAGTTACAAGGTTTATTTATTTCGAGTAATAATATCGAATCCACCAGCGAAATTTTATCTATCTCCTTTCTGCCCTTTGTCCCGTTGGAAAGGAAACATCTCTGAGGGTGGGACTTCCTAAAAAATGTGCGAATGAGTACGCGAGACCGAATCTGGGAAGCGCTGACCCGCTCGGTATGAGTACGTGACGTCATCAACTTATCTGCGAAAACTGTTATGGCCGTCGATTTTTCGTCGCGAATTGCTGGAGAAGTCAGCGACCGATCGAAAAATGGAGAAACACGGATATTAGTCGGTAAATTTACCTCCAAAGTAATTTCTACCATATCCCCCAACGAGAAGGTAACCGTGACTCCGCACTTCGTTTATGTCCTCAGGGGATTAATTTTGCGTGCCTTAGTATTTTGATTTGCCTGTCATTCTCTGATTGGCTCATCTTTGTCCAATCATCTTCAAGGTCAGAGTAAAGTGGTTGAAACGTTGGAGGAGATGGAACAATTGACCCGGGAGAAAAGATTACCTTGGTAATCCACCGGAAAAGCATTCATTACGGGTCTCAGGGTTTGCACACGCGTCTTAAAAACCTGGAAAATGCCAGTCAATATGAGGTCCGTAAAAAGTCAGGGAAATGTCAATAAAAAAGCTAAAAAAAGTCAGTAGCACGTTGAACCATCCAGTGCATTCAATTTTTTACTGTTCCTACTACTCAATAATTCTTTCCCTAAGCATTCGCCTTAGTTTTTGCGATGGAATACTCCTGAGGGAGTTTGCTCATCTGGAGAATTTAGATGCATTTATTTGTTCATTAGAACATTATTTGCTCCTTCACTCCGCGCAGCGGGTTTCCATTCTCCCTATCGATAATAAAACGATATCGGTGGATAGTGTTGGGAGCTATGAGGACGGCGCCAATTTATCATCATCGGTATAGAATTTAACGGCGGCTCATCTTCTCCATGTTGTCACTATCGCAGTGTGTGCCTGTGTGTTTGCTTTCGCCATTAGAGCTCTTCCCGTAAGAGTCTGCTTCGCGAAGAGAATTTATCTCGCCCCTAGATTGGAAATCACGTTCTTCGTGGAGTTTATCCCTTTACTGCTTCCGCTGGCGGCCTGATCGGCATTTGTTTTTCATAGGAGCCCATTACGGCGGGGTGAGGGGTTGGATTAGAAGGTAGGCGGGGGGGGGGGGGGGCGGCCAGATAGCCTGCATTCGCCTCTGCGGCAGGAAGTACATGTGCTGCCGCTCTGCAGTTGGCGGTGGCAAGTGGAAGTAGTGGGAGATAAGACAGCGTCACCTCCTCCCACTATTTATGATCGAATCTCAGCCAGCTGATTATTATTTATCTCGATTTCGAAACTAACCAAGTTTCAGTGGCAGTGCAGTTAATGGCTGAAGAATACGCGATCCTGTGTTAGTAAAGGTAAAGGTGATCGAATTAGCGCGGCTGGAACTTATCACTGGATCGCTGGAAATGCAATGGCCGGTGAAGTTGCGAATTCTATGTTTACTCAGGAATTTGCGACGTGCAAACTGTGTTCGGGCACCGTGAGTAACAGTTTGGATTGGAAGTGGCGAGCATTTTGGGGATTGAATTCCAAAGCTTATAAAGTAATGAAAAGAAGAATGTATTCCATCGTCTCTCGTGCCAAACAATCGATTGAAATATAGGTATTTATCGACTGGTATGTCTATTAGCGTCGCAATTCAAATAGAGGTGGCCACAACTGAACTCGAATCAATGGAATGATGCTTGCGAATTATACGCCTAAAGCCGTCGAGTTCTCGAAGGTCGTGTTATCAGTGGATCTGACCTCAACTCTGCCATTCGGCTATTAGGGATTTTAGCAAAACTTTTGCTTGTATTTATTAAAAAAATGTTGATACCATGGGCATGATCAGAAGAAAAGGAGGGGCTCGTTATGTTGGATCTACATGTCGTATTTCGCAGACAGTTTGGTCTGTCTTTAGCCGGATGGGTTTTTTCGGCGGAAAGGTATTGGTGGCCCCTGATTGGAATGTGGGAGTGGCATTGCCTAGACCTTCAGAGGGATGGAAGGAAAAATCGATTTAGAAGCCTGGAGAGGAAGAAGACCAAGGGACATGGACAGGTGAATAAAGATACGGTGGGGAAGAGCCTCCGAGGAATACCACCCTGCAATTTTCAACGCGAGTGCGTTTGGTTTGAGCGAGTGAAGCGTCTTCGAAAAAGATTCGTCTAGCGGTAGGACTACTAGACCGCTGTCTGTTGGTACTTGGTCATTAAAACGTACGACCCGTAGGAATCTGCCCTAAACAAGGTCGCGGAAGGCGTTTCATTAGCTGTATTCAAGCAAGGGGTAGGTAGTGATTTGATTTCATCATTGTATATTTATTGTTTTCATCACTAGCCGTGAAAAGAGGCATTTAATCCGAGCTTGAAGTGCTGCAGCCCAATCGAAAAAGTGTCTCTTCGCCGTACCTTACCTCGCCTCGCCCAATCAGCGTCAAAGGCTTTCACTGATTGGCCAACTGTTTAACGGTCTTTTGCCAACTTAGGTTGGCCGCACAATAGAACCCAACACTTGTATTTTCTGCCAAATGAATTCATTCCTGTAACATATTTTAATGGCTAGCGAGCATTTTTACCGAAATATAACCAAGATGACCCGCTCCATTTTGAGTGGGAATGGTTGAAGGGGTGTTTTCTGATCTTCATCGTATAGTGATCTCACCGTCGATGCATTTCTATGCAGTGCCCCACTGAACCCACATGCCTCTCTCTCTCTCTCTCTCTCTCATCTGGTTGGAATGGCTTTCCCCTTTCCCTTTGATTCCCAGGCCAGTCGACTGGTTTGGTTGGTGCTCTTCCCGGCCACCCTAGGAGACTTGTCTAGGCCACCCTCCGAGATGCCACGGAATCAAGGATGCGGATAACTCAATCCAAATTGGACCATGCTTCTTCTTCTTTGTGCCTCTTCTTTCGGCCGTATTCATAGATTTCCGCTAAAACACGCTAGTAGGGCGACTAACTTAGTCGGCTACTAAGACCTTTTAGTCGCCTACTAAGATATGGTATTCATGGATTGTATTACGTGAGCTACTAACTTAGTATGCTACTAGCCAGCTCGGCAGCCGATACTCGGTAGCGATTTGGGTTCAACCCGCTAGGCTACGCTTGACAACACTGCATCTGACTCCTCCGCGGCGCGCAAAATTCGTAACACTATCAAACAAAAGTAATTGATTCAGCAAAATGCATTGACATTTTTACTTCATAATGGATAATTCGATGTGATATCGCATCTCAGACATATTTTTTGATTGCTGTACACAAAAATTATGCAATACCTTTGGGAAAGGGTAGATTTATGAGTAATACCGAAGCATTTGTATGTTTGAGATGCAGTTATCGCTTTACAAACGGCCATATATATATTGATCATATACATTGCGTATTGTTTGCACTTCCGATATTTGTTTCCATTACTGTATGCGTGATTAGTATGGAAAAACATAACTAGCAACGTCAGTATTATACATATCTGTATTCGGAAAGTAGAAATACACCTCAATGTCGGAGTAGAAACGAAAACTTTTACAATGCAGAAATGAAACGTTAAGAAAATAACGTTGAGATAAATGTGTGAATCATACACATTTATTACGTTACAAACACCTACGTGCGAGCAATTAGTAACATATGTTTGCAACTCCTAAAATGTTAGTCAAGGAAACAACTATCTGCTTCGCTACATTTAAATATTTCGAATATTGACAGCGTGCGGAAATATACGGCATATACTTTACTAGAGGTGGTTAATGTAAAAAACAAAGCATAATTAACGTAACTTGTTTGACTTATTTATTGCTTATCATATCACAAATAGCACTACAACGCACACAACATTTCACTTCACATTTCACGAGCTGTCTTTATGACACTTATAATCCGCACATTCTGAATCAACTGGTTCAATGAAAATCTTGACTCACACTTAATTTAAAACACTATAACGTAACTCTAGTAAACAATGATAATCAGTTTTCCAATCACTCTGCACACACCAAAAGAATTTGCACTCGTTGACGTTCGAAAGAATTCTTCACATCTCACTACCCACTCATCACTAATGATTTAGAATCAGTTGGTGTTATTTCACATTACCATTACGTAGACAATGAAATAAATAGGCTGAAACAAATTTTTAAACCAGAAATTGTAACATCAACAAACTTCCAATCTCACTCTCCACTATCACTCGTAACGTAACCAAAACAAAAACAACAGCGCAACGAAATACGCGAAATGTAAACACTGCCAAAAGCTCACGATAAAGTGACTAGAATAAGTAATATAATCAAACACAAATTATGACCGTACAAACGAATGAAAATTTATAATCGTTTGCTGTATCCCTAAAGAACAACTGCTTCAAATATGAAACATATCCCCTTCGCAACAGCTGGTAGATACCTTTGATCGAAATGGTTAAACCAGTATGAAAGAAATAAATAATTTTGTCGAAGCTCATACACTCACAGATCACTTCACTTGTCGCCTCACTCTTTACTTCATCGTCTATATGCAATCAATTCACTTAGGGGCGCCGTAGCTTCCTCGCAGCTACAAAAAACTTTCAATTCCTGTCAACAATTACACTACATACGTTGCCTGCCTTACTTGAAGAATGGATTCTCGTATTCCATTTTGGCACAAATGCATAAAAACTCTATAACAGTATACAAATAATACCGGAGTTCGATCATCCACAACGGTCCGCCATATTTAGTAGCTCCCTTAAACAAGGCCGGAGGGCGACAAAGAACCGGCTACTAAGATAGTAGCATACTAAGCTTAGTAGCCCTTACTAACGATCTATGAATACCATTTTGCTAGTATGCTACTACTTAGAACGCTACTTGGGCGTTAGTAGCTTACTAAGGAAACTATGAATACGGCCGTTTGACTCTCATTCTCGTATAAATAAAGTGATTGACTTTCAATTCAAACATTAACGGCCGTATTCATAGTTTCCTTAGTAAGCTACTAACGCATATGTAGCGTTCTAAGTAGTAGCATACTAGCAAAATGGTATTCATAGATCGTTAGAAAGTGCTATTAAGCTTATTATGCTACTATCTTAGTAGCCGGTTCTTAGTCGCCCTCCGGCCTTGTCCAAGGGAGCTACTAAATATGGTGGACCATTGTGGATGATCGAAATCCGGTTTTATTTGCTTTCTGTTATATATTTTTTACGCATTTGTGCCAAAATGGAATACGAGAATACATTCTTCAAGTAAGGCAGGCAACTTATGTAGTGTAATTGTTGACAGGAATTGAAAGTTTTATGTAGCTGCGAGGAAGCTACGACGTGCAGTGAACTTGTGCCTCTTGTGTAAGTGAACACAATTTGTGCATTCAGTGCGTCCCTAAGTGAATTGATTGCATATAGACGATGAAGTAAAGAGTCAGGCGACAAGTGAAGTGATTTGTGAGTGTATGAGCTTCGGAAAAATTATTTATTACTTCCATACTGGTTTAATCAATCGTATACATTTCCATCAAAGGTATCTAACTGTTACGAAGGGGATATGTTTTATATTTGAAGTAGTTGCTTTTTAGGAATACAGCGAACGCGCATTAATTTTCATTCGTTTATACGCTTACAAGTTCTGTTAGATTTTATTATTTATTCTGGTCACTTCATCCTGAGATATCACCAGTGCTTACGTATCATGCATTTCGTTACGCTGTTGTTTTTGTTTTGGAAATGCCTCATTCACATTACGATTGTTCCAGCGATTGTCGGAACCACGGTCTTAGAATATGAGAAGGTCTGGACACTCTCCGTTCAGGCATGGTCATTTAATGAAGCCGTTTCCCGTTGAGGCCGGTAGGGGCGCCACCTATCCTGAAGGGAAAGTTTCCTACGTATCTGTATACGATACTTCAGTAATTATGAACTAATTTATGGCAAAAATGAATATAAACACATCGACAGTGGTTATAAGTTAACAAGTTCATATGCACTTAACATCTTATAGCGAAAAATACCTATAAATCGTTCTCATACGTGAGTATTAATCAAATGGAAGGCGTTGGATTTCAGCTTCGTCTGCTTCCATACCTTTGTAAAATCAGTTACAGCCATAACGAAAGATTGTCAGCAGTTAAAACCTTATGCAGTGAGGAAAGGTATTTTTAAGGAAATAATTATTTATAGCTATCTTGTGGTAAACGTTAATATAAGTTGTCATAGAAGCTACGTACGCACCATTGCCTCTGAGCCCATCGGCATGTTTCCACGGCCTTATAAGAATATAGATGTTATTCCTTGCTTTCAAACACTATTAACAAATATAATATCAGAAACGCAAACGGCTTCTTACCAAGGCCGAAGTGAAATACTTCTTATGGAGTGACGTATGTTAATGTTTTTAATCTCCTGAGTCTCGATCAAGTGATAATAATAATGGCAGGGCACAGCAAACCTAAAAAAATGATTCTATCCTAAAGACGTTTTGCGGGTATAGAATAGGCATATTTAATCGTTGAACAGGGTGAATAATTTCCGGAAGTACCATTATTACCGTTAAAGGCTATTTTATAACGATGCTTGCCTACTCACCAAAGGAATAATTTGAGATTTAAGGAAGTAAAATACCTTATGAAAGATAAGAACGAAAGAGATTTTGCAAATAATTTCCGAATAAACTTCCACGAAAACAGTACAATGGATATAGTCCGAGGGATTTGCGGATGTCTGATCACTTTCAGGTGCTGGCAAATCTGAAATATTATCCCTCGCCCAAAAATAAGATTAGTAGTACGACAGAAACCACAGGCTAATACTGCTAATACGCGGTAAATGTACTTTTCATGAGAGTTGCACGCACCATCGATAACAGCTGCATTAAAAGAAATCATCGAAAGAGGTATTAAGAATGAAAACGATTCACATTTTTCCAACGTATATAATGTACACACACATCAAATCTACATTTCCAGAATGATTACACAACGCTATTGAAACTGAGATTATTTATACAATCAATGCAAGGTAATGTCATGAAAAATAAATTTTAAGTACTCACAATTTAACATTTCTATTAATTCTTTCTATTACTAATTTCTATTTCTAATTACTAATCATTCTAAGAGATTCAATTTAGTAGGAGAGAATGATGAATAGTTGATGATAGCCGTCGCACATCTTGCATTTTCTCAGTGTTACTTCATTCCTCCATTGTGAATGACATTGACCACTGGAACAGCAGAACCTGTAATTTAAAATATGTATAAATTTTGGAGCTTTAGCACACCAAAAAAAGGAATCGTACAGCTATTTCATCGCTTCTCAGGGTCCTTGGGGACTCTAAAAAGCGAAATCCCCGAAGTCTTGTGGCCATAACCAGTGGTGCAACGCGGTACCACACACGTCCACGGCATTTTCCTTTTTTCAGTAAATCCGCGATATATATCCACGAAATATTAATGTAGAACAATAAGGAAATAATGCAGAAGGCTAACATTCGAAAATGAATGAAAACTAAATCTTAATTAATTACAAAAATGACTATTTCCACTCACCTGTAGTATGCGCTCAACAATACGGAAATTAACTTACCCGCTAATTCTTGCCCTCCAGAATACGTGGCGCCGCCCCGGCAAACGTGCGGCAGGTTGAGGAAACGACTTCAATAAAAGACCGTGGGTTCCCAATGGAGTGGGATAGGAAGTGTCATGGGGCTGGTCGGAACTATCGTACATTCACACGACGATTGTTAAAACCTGTGCTGCCCTCTAGTACTGACATCTAAAGTGAACGGGAAATTGACGGTTAGCAAAGCTGTTGAGGTATGCATGGACAAGATGTGTTCAACATGTATTTACCGAATAATTTTTCTTCCGCCCATATTCTTCCTTCCTAGGACAAATTAATGAAAAAAATAGAGCTTCGCGAGTTTTTCGTCTTTCTCTTGTCGCTTCCGTTTCCGGTCTCTCAGCGCCTAACCATCGTAAAGTGGCAACGTTCGGAACTACGTCAACTATAGTCAGGACTTGCATTCACACGGCTAGTTCGGCCAACTATCGTTAAGACGATCGATCGGACAATCGTAATGTGAATGAGGCATTACGGTACGAGTGATTTTGCAGTTTGTTGCAGTTTGTTGGTGTTACAATAACTGGTTTAGCAATTTGTTTCAGTCTATTCATTTCATTGTATACGTAATGGTAATGTGAAATAACATGAAGTGATTCTAAATCGCAATAGACGAGTGGGAAGTGAGATGTGAAGAGTCCTTTCGAACTTCAAGAAGTGAAAATTCTTTTAGTGTGCAGAGTGATTGGAAAACTGATTATCATGCTTTATTAGTGCTACGTCATAGTGTTTTAAATTAATTATGAGCCAAGTTTTTCTTTGAATCAGTTGAATCGGAATGTACTGATTATTAGCTGTGGCGCAGCGAGGGGGGGCATTTGGGGGTTAAAACCCCCCCAGAGCTCAGAGAATTTTTAAAAGGTTTAATCCATTCTACTTAATTGGATTGATATTACTTTTAGAATAGTGTAAGGATTAATAAAATATCCCTCAGAAAGCCGTAAAACTCACCATTTTGAACCGTTTATCTTAAGATTCCGCAATTTAATAATCTCTCACCTACCGCTTATCCTGGTGGATAGTCCATACCCCCACACACCCCGGAATTAGTTACACCTAAACCCCCCCCCCCAGCCTTAATTCCTAGCTGCGCCCCTGATTATAAGTATCATAAAGACAGCTCGTGAAATCTAAAGTGAAATATTGTGTGCGTTGTAGTGTTACTTGTGATATTATCACCAATAAATAAGTAAAAAGAGTTAGGTTAGTTACGCTTTGTTTTTTGCATTAACCACCTCTAGTAAACTAAATGTCCTATATTTCCGCAGTTTTACGCTGTCAATGTTTGAAAAATTTAAATGTGGCGAGGCAGATTGTTGTTTCCTTAACTATAACATTTTAGGCGTTGCAAACATATGCTACTAATTGCTCGCGCATAGGTATTTGTGACGTAATAAATGTGTTATTCAAACATTTACCTTAACGTCATTTTTTTACGATTCATTTCTCCATTGTAAAATTTTTCGTTTCTACTTCGACATCGAGGTGTATTTCTGCTTTTCGAATATAAATGTGTATAATACTGACGTTGCTAGTAATGTTTTTCCATACTCATAACGCAAACACTAGTGGCAACAAATATCCACGGCCGTTTGTAAAAGAATAACTGCATATCAAACATACAAATGCTTTGTTAGTACTCATAAATCTATCCTTTCCCAATGGTATAGCATAATTTTTGTTTACAGCAATCAAAAAAGTATGTATGGGATGCGATGCCACATCGAATTATCCATTATGAAGTAGAAATTTGATACATTTTGCATCAATTTCTTTTGATTGATGGTTTTACGAATTTTCCGCGCCGCGGAGGACCCGGATGCAGTATCGTCAAGCATAGCCAGGCGGGATGAACACGAAGCGCTACCGAGTATCGGCTACCGAGCTGGCTAGTAGCATACTTAGTTAGTAGCTCACTTAGAACAATCCATGGATACCATATCTTATTTGGCGACTTAAAGCTTTTAGTAGCCGACTAAGTTAGTCGCCCTACTAGCGTGCTTTAGCGGAAATCTATGAATACGACCGTAAATACTTAGCTAGAATCAACCCTCTCAGGTTTGATTAAATGGAAATTTTCGAACATGATCATACAATAACGCACAGACTTTGTAATTATCCACTTTAAGATCGAATGTAGAACGACTTGGGATTCATTGGACAACCGTCCTTCTCAGTGTGTCGAACACCAGCAAAGTGTCCATCCGGGGTTGGGTTGGGGAAAATGGCTATGACGAGGACAAACACTGCATAAGAGAGCTAATGGTGTTCGAAATTGTAGAAGGTTGGCTCCTTTGACCTAGAGTGAACCACCATTTTTTCCCCTCTGCCGAATATTCTGTTTTGTGACCTTGTTGGCTTTTTACCATTCTCCGGTGTTTAGTATGTGTGGCCTAATTGGGGGATTTCATCTCAAATCAGGCAGTGCAAAATCATGTGAGGTGACCATCACCGATTTCTCTGAAATTTATACATATGAAAGCATTATCCTTACGATGAATAATGATGACCTTATCTCAGCTCAGAACTGAACCGTTATAAAGTTACCATCCTTTGAACATTGCAGAGTCAGGCCTCAGATTAAAAAAATGAATAATCACATAAATGCTGATTACTAAGGAACCATGACCCGTAAAGCAGTGGTTATAGTTTCATTTTGAATAAAATTTATTTATGCACATTTTGGCATAACTTGCAAGTCATTTAAGGCAATAATAAATAAATAGGACTTGTTTAAACAATAAAAATTAGTCATTAATTGACAATTTATTACTAAAATGACCACCTTTTATTTTCTTTAAAATTTCTCAGTAGGTAGTTAAAAGGTTCTGCTTTCAATAAAAAAATAAAAAAGGTAGTATTTTTAATCTTTTTGTTTTAAGGCATGTCAAAGTTACGCATGTTTTCGTCTCTTTTACACCAAGATTGCATACCTTCAAGGGAAAAAAATGAAGTTTCATTCTACTTAGCATTCATAACAGTGAAAAGTTCATATCTGAATGATTTGTTACATCTGTTGACTGAAAGCAAGATCAATCTTGTTTACTTCCATGGCATCCAATGTGTGCAAACACCCACTGCTACTGGCTGGAAACGGTGAATGAGTCGCAATTTGCACAGAGTATTTTTCAATAGCACTTCAAATAAGTCCACGTCGTGGCCTGTTAATGTTTTTCCCGAACCCTGTAGAAAACCGTCTCGTGATATTCACCGGGTTGCTGATTACTCAGAGTGTCTAGGGACGGAACGAGCGCCGCGCCGTTTGCATCCTCACCCGATGGAGAATAAAGTCTTCGTGTAGTTGGACGATCTATTTCAGAAGATCACTTTATTCCCAAAACACAGTGCTGTTTTTCCATTAATAGCAGAGACTCTTAGGACAGCTAGGGAGACACTGAAATAAGATTGCTCTTTCGTTTTTATATTTTTTATTTTATTTTATTCCAAAACCTCCGAATACAGCTCTCATAGGCCATTTTAAATCGGGGTGTTCAACATTGAAACGTACACAAACAACCATACCCTGGATAAGTGAATTTTACCCAGGCGGGACTCGAACCCGCGACCTCATGTTTGGCAGGCGAGGACTTTACCCCGCCGCCACCGAGGCCGGCGATATTTTTCGATATTGTTTTTCCTGCCTGGGTAACGGCGGTATGAAGTTTTGAAAGAGGTTAGTTACTCTGTGTACCGTGAACATCGCAAGGTGAAAGCCTAAGTTTAGAGCGATGTGTGTGCCTCGTCTTAAGGAGTCCATCTCCGCATCACTGGATAATTACACGCGCCAGAGGCTATCCTGTTTGCGTAGCGACCCAGCTGGTCTAGCCCACCCGCTGCGCTCCTGTCCTACTAGTGCTTACAGTCCCTCACACTCTTGATGATATCTGATGTGGGCGTTCGCTGGCAAACTGGTTCTGCTTCCCGCCGGCCGTGAGTGGAGGCGCTGCTCGCTCTGCTTATGCAAGGCCATAGATAGAATCTTAGGATACTGGGACTGGGAGAGACTGGGCGCCTGTTCCGTCCGAAACCAACCTTTAATCACGACCGTCAGATACAGTATTCCCCGGCTATATATACCCTAGACTGACCAAGATGGCCGGCCTAGGCTAGTAAGCTGCAGGGAGTACTGTCCTTGAAGGACGGTCGGCCAGGTTGGCTTCAGTCGGAACAAACCTCCAGGACGCGGCCCGCGTCGCATTCTTTATTAATTGAATCATAATGTTACAAAAGTCATCGTTGTCAAATAACAAGCCAGTTCCTTTGCGAACTGCGTACAAAACAGCTTGATTGTCAATATATAAAACAACATCGGAAAAATCAGGCACATTCTTAAACATGTATAACATCCCCTTAAGAGCTGCCACTCCCTCCGCATAATAGATCGGCAGTTGATGGGGAAACATTTCAATATGTTCGAGGGAAAGCTGCGGAGACACGACCGCCCACTGAAACGGGGTCGCATCGGCGTAGCCAATATAAGACACTCTAAATGAAGACACACGCCTGACTTGGGCGAACACCCCTTCGTTGTAACACTGTTGAAGCCACTTAATTCTTCTTTTATACACATCGGAAATCAGAAAGTAGGGCAAGTGCATAATGTAGCATATCCAAGCTACATAACCCGCAAGTTTCGGGATGTCTAGAGCGCGAATCCTAGGCCATAGAATCTTAGGCCATAGATAGAAGCCTTCTATCTATGGCCTTGTGCTTATGCGTTTGCGGTCGGGTGAGCGTGGGTCAAAGGAGGAGCCCTCGAGGTCTCTACGTTTGACCCGACCACCACTAGCCCTCTCTCTCTCTCACCGACCTCTTATCCCCTCTACTTGTTGTCGTCGTCCCTGGCTATTTGGAACGCGTGCGTACCAGTAGCGCAATCAAAGTTTAGGGAATTCGAGTTTATATTCATTCGAATATCGATTATACCTCGATCTGATTCCGACGGCATCCAGACAGCAAAAAAGAAAGCGATGTACATATTGGGCATCCTTAACCGGTACATGGAAATTCAATGTTCCATGCCAATATGTCTCTACAATATCCTTGTTCCCGTAGTTTCATATTGCTACTGAATTTAGTCAATTTCAGCCACAACTTATCTCTAATCTCTTAATTGCATCCCTCTCTTATTTTCCAAAATAATCAGACGTATAGTCCCATAATAGGGTAGTTTCCTTCATCAAAGAAAACGAAAGGCATTGATTGCGATTCGTTACCCACCATTAGTGTATTCATAATATACAAATTATTTGGTTTTAGAAATATCAGTTTAGACGAATAGCAAGGGTCAATTTTATCCTCATTTGAAAAAGGCCAGATTGGCGCCCATGCGATGCCACTCCACGTGACGTCACAGGGACCTTGTTTCTATACGAGTAGGTAGGAGTTTTACATCGCCCGAGATTACCAATGCATTTATTAGGCACAGAGCTCAGGGAAACATGTCTTAATAATCACCTATTAAAACTGGCTAAGGTCGGAAAGTTTTCTTCGTTTGATAAGGTATTAATAATTCTTATTTAAGCCAAGCGCTACCATCTAGCATGGTACTCTGCTACCTGCTAGCATCCTGCGTCGTATCAGCGCTCAAAGCCTCGCCCCAAGGTCACCTCGCAATGCAGCAGCGGGAACCAGAACGACGTCACACTGAGTTTTTCCCGGCATTCATACTTACCCGTCGCGTTTTCGCGCGCTTGAAAATTTTCACTTTTCATTAAATAGCGAAAAATAGATATCGTCATTTAAAAATCTAAAAGGGTGAAATACGTACTCCAGGAGTAATAATCTTTCTATTTAGGAAATAAAAAAATAATCGGAAATCACCCTATTACACAATATATCCTGTGATGCTGTGCTGTTTTCTCTCTCCTTATCTAACGTACGGGAACTTAGACTTTAAATGGATTTAAAATAACTTCACAATACCCTCTATAGTTCCAGTACATACTGCTCTGACCTCCATTTGCTCCTGAATGTCCATAGAATGGCGACTCGATCCACTCGTTCGCACTCCGCCTCTTCCCACCCTCATATCTCTCTCTTCATACATCGCCTCTTCTCCCTCTCCTAAATTCACTCCATCCATTTGATCATCCATCATTCGTTACCGTGCCATGCCATCTGTCAGCTAATCATAACTATGCTTTCCCCCCTTATGGCATCGTAATTTTTATTATTACTATTGTTATAGTATTTTGTCCAATTTCATGTTTTTATTAAAATTTACTCTATAAATTGTGGTTACTGCTATAATTATGTGAAGATTGATTTAAATGAATTAATAATTCTTTCTACTGTAGGTGGTTAAAATCGATAGGTCTCAGTGCTTCGCATGTACAGAATTTGAGCGTTAGTTCTTACCATCAGAGTTCCCTTTTCGCTGAAAATGTTTGTGAAGTTCGTTTGTTTTTGTGGGTATTATTTCACTGTGGAATCTGTGAGTTTTGCTCCGGAAATCATGACGTCATTCCCTGGCTTGCTTTTCAAGTGATGATAGCTTTTATGATGGGCAGATGATAGCTTTGTTTTGACTTTACCTCCCCCTGCGACCGCTGCCCTTTGCTATCTCTCCCTCTCTCTTCCTGGAAGTGTGTTTGCTTTGCCCGCTGTGTTTTCAGAATGTTGATTTTTTATCGCCCTCCGTTTTGTGTGGAGCTGCCTTTCAATGCTTCGTTCGTTTCTGGAATCCCTTTTCATTTTGTGCTAGCATTTGAAATCTGAGAGCGAATATATATTGAGAAGTGGGAAGGTAATCCTAAGTGATGTAATTGAAGCGATCTTCGAGAGGAATTCACTTGAAAATTGAAATAGATGATAGATATATTCCATCCACGTAAATTTTGAAGAGGATTTGAATCATGCCGAGCCACGCATTTCTATTAAGCTCCGTTCTTATCTTATCTATACAATAACCCAAGTCCATCAACTATCTATTCTGTATCGTCTGACATCACAATTGTTATCTTCTCCTTAAATCTCAGTTCAATGCATGGGATCCCAATTCTGTATTTAACCGGTTAGTAATTATTTCTGCCGAAGGAAAGTATTCGACTTAATTCTTTCATGTATGTTACATGAAGTTTCCTATTAAAACGCGCTTTCACTTCGTAAAAAATCACAATCGTACAAGAAAATTGTATGCAATAAGAATCTTCGTTTTATCATTCAATTTGCTTTGCAAATTACACCTTGAATCTTGGTTTTGAGTTATCATAAATATGTTAGGGAATGGAGAAACCTCAGCTCGGTCCCCACATCCTGTTTTTTTTTAAGTAAATGAAAGGTCGTAGCACTTTTCCACAAGAATTTTTAATGCGTACAACGCGTTTCGGCTCACTGAGCCATCATCTGGTCTTGTACCAGATGATGGCTCAGTGAGCCAAAATGCGTTGCACAGTGGGCTGAAATTAAAAAAAGCTGGCCAAAAATCATATCCTCCATATTTTTATAGCTAGCTCGATAAAATTTTTCCTGCTAATCTTGTTTAGACTATATAACATGAATATAATCACATTTTTCCGAAAAATTGATCCGGGGAGTTTTTTTTAAACAAATTCGCGGAGACAGAAAAAAACCAAAAATCGACTATTTGGACCGCTTCAGTAGAGAGGCAACATTAAATTGAAATTAATAGTTAGGAATAAAAAGTTAGTAGTTTAACATTAAATTTAATAATTTAAATAAAAAATTTCATATTAAATAAATAAAATTATTTTTTAAACATTATTAATGATTTAGTCAATTAACTTTGCGTCAACATTTTGTCTGAGAGGACACACATAAGAAATCACCTAGCAAACAATTTATACCATTACCCACATTGCCAAGTAAAATTATTTATGAACAATAATAAATTAACATAAATATATAATACATAAGAAAAAATAAGGGATAAATTTACCAGCCCACTACCAGTATTCATCAGATTCCCAGCCGTCACTTTCCTCATCAGGAGTTGGATCCTCCAATACAAGGAAGTTTCGTATATCATTTGAAACATTTCTTTTAACATTTATATATACATAACTATTGGATATTAGAGGATCCGAAGTAAGGAGGAGCCTTCGGAAAAGATCTCCCATTTCAGTTAGGCGCGAAATTTTTAGCGTGTGGTGCGCTCGCAATCTTCTGATATCTTTGTGGCGAGATTCCAAAGCTTCCTCCGAAAGTTGGCCAATTGGAAGCACTGCTGCCTTGACATTTGATGCTCCATGAAAACGCACTTTGTGCGCTGTGGGTGGCATGTAGTACCACGGATACAAATCCACAAACAGGGATGCAGTTTCTGAGCAGTACTCGCTGAAATTGGCGTAATCTATCTCGAATCCAAATGTCAGAGCTTTTAAAATTGAAGCAAACCTCGAGATGAGTTCCTCGTTAATGTTTATTTGAAAAGGAAAAAGGTCCTCACCAAATACTACTTCAAAATTCTAAATATTCATAACAAATTTTGGAATTAATAAATAAAAATATTTATAGTATGAGTTTTTGATGCTAAATATACCGGAAATTTCTTAAGTTAGCTTGGGATCAGAAAAAAAATGTTAGGCAGTGTTCCCATCATTAGCCGTGCCTTGACCATGCTTGAACAAGGAGTCCCAAGAAGAGATTTATGCATATCTATGGGAAGTGGTATATCCTTCTCTAACCAACATCGAAATTTTACTTCAAACCTGACACGGGTTCTCTTGCATTCTTCACATTTCTGGATATACCTATTGAAAAAGTATTTATTCATGACGTTCTTCAACATTTCCTTTGTCTTCTCGTCCGTCCCCAAATTTAACTTATCATGAAGATATTTAAGAGGCGATTTTCGTTTTGACAACAACGAATTTCCACTTCCATTAACAATAACGTCATGTATTTCTTACTTTCATGCGCTCCATTTTCTCTCATCCAAAATATCAACAGTCTAAATGATGGGATGAGGAAAGCGAAATTAGAATATAATTCCCTGAATAAGACACACGATCACCAAGATATTTTACTTGGAAAACATGGCTTTTTATTGCTCCGAGATATCCTTCAATAGTGGTAGTTCGGCCTCGACGCTGAAATTTCACGACATAGGGAAAATAAATCCTGGTTCTTCGCTTCCATAGCACAAGCACTGAGATCCTTGCGCACTCAAGAAGACAAACTAACTAATTTTCTCGGTAAAATCGTGAAAGAGTATATTTTTCAACCAATTGGAAAGAAGCATTTGTGGAAAACCCCGAGCGAGCTACATCGTAGAAAACGTTTGCGCGGATGTCGAAGGGAAGCGATCCTCAACAGTGCAAAAACCCCGTCATAGACCGAGGCAATAAAGAAATAAGCGGTATTTCTACAAAGGGACAGTTATGAAGCGAGTACAGAACTTCTTTCTCGCTAGATAAGGAGCATACCATGGTGGTTTGGCTTTCGGGTACAATAAGGATTAACGCGGTCGGCAGGGTTGTGCCCGCCGCCACGGCGGCGCTCCGCCACACGTGTGCCCTTTCCAGTGTTTCAGCTGATGGGAGTTATAAAAGGCCTAGGAGGGCAAGGAGAGCAAAATATACGAGTGCATAGTGTTTAGAATTGGTTTTTCCAAGAATTTATATATAATGCTTTGCAGCCGCCCGCTTCCGAAGACAAGAATCTGACTTGCCGGCGCAATCGTTGAGTCCATTATAAGTCTTATGAAGGAAATCGTAACGTGCCCTTAGAAAATTAGAAAAATAAGACTTATGTGGCATGCTAAATGTATGCAGTGTATGTAAGTGTAGACAACTGTAATTTGGTTCCACTTTTAGCGCATTATCCTCGACTACAGCTATGTCTGAACAAATGCTCGCTTCTAACCACCGCGTCGGGCGGTTGGACATTCACACATAACTTGATAGGAGAGGCGGGGTGGCAAATTGGGGCAGGATTTTTCAATTGATAACTAAAGTTGACACTTTATTTTATAATGTGGTGCTAAATACTTCGTGAAGCAAAGTGAAAAACATAAAGTTTTTCTCTACATTATATTAAAAATACGTGAAAAACAGGGCATTTTAATTGTTTAAATAAAAGTAATAAAAATTATCGCTAGAATAAAAACTATCACTACAGCGGATTCTAAAAATGTTAATTTTTATTATGTACTGATTTAAATTTAGGCATATTAAAACGTAACGCAACAGTAGCAAAAAACTTAAGTCAATTTTTTCAAAAAATGGGAAAAAAATTTTGAGACCATTTTTCATTAAATTAACAGACGTCTCCTGCTTTAAAAAAATTAGTTATAAATAAAATTATTTCAGCTATGTGGTCACTGATCATTCTATAATTTGAAAATATAAAAGTTTTTACCAAATTAAAAAGTGAAAAAAATGATTTTTGGCCAGCTTTTTTCGATTTCAGCCCACTGTGCGTTGTACGCATTAAAAATTCTTGTGGAAAAGTGCTACGACCTTTCATTTACTTAAATATGTCTAACTTCCACCAATTGAAGCCTGAATCTGTTGAACCCCACATCCTGTTTCAGTGCCATCGTGTTTTCGCAGCGAAAGGGTCCCCTTGAGGGCCTTCCTTATCATTGTTATATAACCTTTTTGTGATTCTGTTGGATCTTTATTTGTGGATCCTTTTTTTTCCGTTTTTCGACGCTGCTTCCTATTCTACAGGTATTCGAGGGGAAAAATCGACGGCCCTACAACCCTTTTGCGGATAAGTTGATGACGTCACGAATTCATCCCGCTTCTCATATACCCCTCGTCCTTGCGCGCGAGGATCATTGTTGTTTACACTCTTGCGGTCGATTCCTTCACTCAATGAAAGGTTCTTCGTGAACGAATAAATGAATCGGAACTCTAATGACGTCACTTACTCATCAGAAGTGGGCAGTGGCAACTTCCGCGATTTCGCACTTTGAGCCTGATGAGTGAGAGAATGGTGAGATTTTTTGTCGCCGCTTCTTCTCTTTCAATTTGTGAGATTGATTTACGATTTCGTGCCTGAGTGGATGAGATCATGGCCATGCTATCCTGGAGCATGCCGAGGCGGACACAATCTTCATCGCCCCTCCACACAATTCTGCAGTTTGCCTTTTCGCTATCGAGTGTTTTTTTCCTCAACGACCGCAATTGGTGGGGCGAGACAACCCGTGTTTTTGTGGATTTTAGGAATCATCACAAGAACCTGGAGCAAAATAGAGTACCTACAGGGTGAATTAGGAGAACGGGTTTTCTCAGACGACGCAAAATATGTCGCCGTCGCACTGCGGTTGACGGCATAAAATGAAAAAGATTAAGGAAATAAAGGATTGCAAAACAGAGAAGTTGAAAATGTTATTGTTTCCTCGTACTATAAGCATTACAACGATGTCTCTAATAATAAAATTAATGGCGTCGCTTGCTAACACGACTCATTACATCCTTTTCTTTTGCCATTGTTCCATCCTTGCATGGATACACCACATAAATGACTAGCCATTGCGTTGGCATGTTTTGGATTTGCACTTATTTTCCATTATATCATCGTGTTTCTTTTCATGGGGAGCGGTGTGCAGGATGGCGATTGTTCACCCCCTGCCAAACGTCCTGGACGTGGCTCGTTGCGAACATGTAGATGGCAGAATCGCCATTGCCCCGTTGTGAGGAGACGCACCCACAGCAGCGATCGTAAAAAAACCGACGGGACGTAAAAAAGTGACGAGCGCGAGCTTTCACTTGTCTCTATTGACCTGTTGCGCCACGTGACGACTGCGAAGGAGAGGGGGAATATACATATTTATATTTACATAGGACCTTATACAGTAAATCCTCCGGTGAAATATTTCACATTCTAGAATATGTTAAATGCGTGTTAGGGGTGAGGTCGCCCGACCCTCAATTGAGACACGAGGTTATGATGCACTGAAAGTGAAACCTGAAGACGTAATAATTTAATTAATGTCAATTAATTTTTCCCCATTAAAGATGGACAGACCTTGCGAATTGTTACTCTGTATCCTTCTTAGTATGTTAGTATGTAGTTTATGTAAGAGTTTAAAGAAAAGGTTAGTGAAGAGTTTGATCTGGAGTGTGGCTCTCTACGGTGCGGAAACGTGGACACTGAGGAAGGAAGACGAGAGAAGATTGGAGGCATTCGAGATGTGGGTATGGAGAAGAATGGAGAGGGTGAAATGGACGGAGAGGAAAAGGAATGACGAAGTGCTGGATATGGTTGGCGAGGAGAGACAGCTTTTAGATGAGATACGAAGGAGACAGAAGGTATGGATGGAGTTAGTGCTTAGCGGTGAGGGGATGTTAAAAATGGTGTTAGAGGGTAGAATGTTAGGGAAACGAGGGAGGGGAAGGAAAAGAATAGGATTTTTAGATAGATTGAAAGAGAGTAGGCCTTACTGTGAGTTAAAGAAGGCAGTGCTGGAAGGAAAGGGAGGCTCCCAGATCACTTCTTGCGTACTCCATGGAAACCTACCTTAATCGGTAGAATACTATGATGATGATCCTTCTTAGTGGAAAGGATCGACCGTATAGTTTATGCGTAAAATCTAAGAAGAGTGGGAAAGTCTTTTGAAATCGTTGGATAGAAAACGGGACAATTCAATCGGCCACGTCATGAGATGCAATGGAATAATGACTATTAAGTATGTTTGGAAGGAGAGGTGGAGGGAAGAAGGGCAGGCATAGGCCGCGGAGGAGAGACATAGAGCAGGCGATGAAAGACGTAGATCAGAAGAATTATGAAGGCATTAGGACATTGGCTGGTTGGACAATGGAGGGGAGAGGTGCCAACCTTATGATTACTGTTGTTGATGGAAATGTTTCACAGAGTAAAGTCTGAAGTTATGATAATACTAAAGACCGTAGTGTGAATTAGTTTGATGAATAATTTTAGGGCATGGCCGAGGCATACTGTGATACTATTATTGAGTGTCGCATATACTGTTTATTATCCGCATGCATGTGTTTGAATATAAAATATCAGTGTTTTCTTGTTTTAAATGAGTTGCCCTTGCCTTACATTGGTTTTTGCCTCCCTTCCCAACTGATTTCCATCGTCGTAATCACCATCCCCTTCGGCTGAAGACCACGAGCAACACACCCCTATTCGAATAGGTACACATATATTAGAACATCCCCTGCCCTTTTCCACATTTTAATTGAATTTGCCTTCATGACCAGTTTCAATGGATATTCACCTGAAGGCGAATCAAAATGTATGAAAACTATTCTTGCTAGTTAATTTTAATTTTCTGAAACGTACGAATGTCTGAAGAATAAACTGTGTTATGGAAGCCGTGTATATTCGCGAGAAATACTTTGGAGTGTTCTAATCGTTCATGGATATCGATATTTCATAAATTACTATTCGACGGCAAGTTTTGGATGTTTGTGTGATTTTGTTTGGCCGTCGGATTGCATGGAGCGATGGACCCTTTGTGGGAGCTCACACCGCACCGCCTGCTTCAATGTGCGCGTATTTCTTTGGCTGTTATTCATTTTGTATTACCTTTTAGTTTACAAGTGGGGAGCCTGCTGGTATTGATCATCCACTACCTAAATGTAACTCGTAGGTGATTATGTAGACATAAAAACATGAATAGTTGAACCTTACGATGTGAAATTCCTTGTTTTTTCATAATAGAAAGTTTTCATTGTGTGTAAAAAATACTTGACCAAGCGAAGTCTATCTGGGACGACGAGGAGTATCTCAAAAGCAGTGATCATCTCGGCAGGAGTCGGTGACATCATCAACTTAACTTGTGAAGATATTGTCGATTTTTCTCGACGAGATGCTTGAGACGCACGGGACGGATCGAAAAATGGGAAATTTCATTTTCAATCTCGATCGACAATTTAAAACGGGGCTGTTGGCAGTTTGCATAGAGCATCGCTTTCTATTCATGACGCGGTACTGCTGATGGTTGGAATTTTCTTTGAGTGTTTATGTTCCTGACTGAGAATGGAAATGATAACTCCGATTGCCTGCTCTAATGAGCATTTGCGCGATGCGTAGTGGCGATGGTATAACGAGGTGTGGCGTAGCATTGCTGCGTGTCTCCCTCGAAGAACACATCCCTCTCTGATGCCATTCTTTGGCCCCGCAGGGGGCTATTCAATCGCGAGGCAGGTCACTGAGGCTATCGCTGAAATGAGATTGACGGCGACCGACCTCGCCATAGTTTTTTTTAGCCTCACGAGGAAAGTCTTTTCCTCCGTCCGCGGCTGAACTCTAAGCTTTCTGTCGCTCGCATCCTCCGCGTTCTTTCTATTTCTCCCTCGCTTTCCCATTCGCTCAGCTCCCTCATGATCTCGTTTTTCATACACCGACGACATCCTAGTTTCTTCTAATTATCGGGAAAGAAATTGCTCAAGTGCTGTGCTCAGGAGTACCTATTATTGTAGTAATAATGGTGGGAGAAGTCGCTTTTTCGATTACACCAAATTCATCTCCATTGATCGGTGTTTCGTCTTTGTGCGTTATAAAATAAATGCTGTTGTGCACAAGGTTCCTCATGATTTACCAAACTTGAATATTTGTCGTCAGGGATCGGCAAAAATAATTTTTTTTGCAATTGCTTTTGATAGCGTCGCTAAGTTTTTAAGTCGTCGCAGATACATTTTATGTTTTAACAAAAGTAGACCAACGTCTGATCAAGTGAATTCTGATAAATATCAGGTTAATAAAATCACTTATACCGTATAACTGTTTGGGCTAAAATCCCTAATATTGCACTAAAAAGGAATCTTTACACAATATATTTTTTTTTGGTTTGAAAAGCAAAGTCAGTAATAATACCCTAAATTTGATAATGGGATAATTAATTTTTGGTCCGGGTACATTTGTGGGAGAGCTGAAACCTTCAATCTATGGTAAGCTTCCTTCATTTCTGTGGATGTGGAAGGCCGTCATTACTGTCATTCGTATTTTGGATGTTCAGATTGTATTGCGCTTCGATTGATTTACATCATATTTATATCAAGTTATTAGGAGTTATTTGTTGGCTCGGAACCCATAAACGATTGCCAGTCGTGATTTTTTATACTTTTGATTTTTCCATTTTTTTAAATAAAATGAGTTTGTACTCCAAGTTACCTCGTCAACCATTGACCTGACTAGTTCAACCGGAAAGAGTAAATCATTCGAACTTATAATGACTTCACCAACTCATGAAAAGTGGGCACTGGCCACTACCGCGTTACCTTTATAATAAACTCTGCGTTATGGATGGAATGGCTGTGGTTGGGAAACATTTAATTCTCTTCATAATATCTAAATTGTGCAATTGAGTCTGAGTGAGTGGACATAGTTGAGGTAGAGGGGCAAATGATTGGTCCCGGTGCGTTGCCTAGGCTGTGTCGTCGTGTGCCTCACAGTGCTTGGGACGGCCTTTCAGGAATGCCGTCATTCGAGGGAGTGGAGAATGGATGGGTGCCCTCCGTGGGATATCGTTCGTGCATGCAGCGACTGATACGGCGTCGCCCCATTGTCTCTGCTGCTTTGTGCCGTGAGCATTCCTCGTGTGGCGGGGGGGACAAAGCCACTGCCCCCATTGCCCTTGCCCCCCGCGCTGTCCTTCACCCCCACTGCCCTCGTTGTTGAGATCCTCGTGTGGATGCTATAGGCGCCGGGCCATAGTCTTTGTGTCGCTGTCGTGGCGGCGGCCTAGGTATGTGGATATTGGAGGGGGAATTCCATCTATTCTCTAGTCTGTCGCACGTGTTCAGTTCACCATGTCGCCTCTATAAAGGAAGATAGAAATCGTGTACACCTACATAATACCCTGCGAGCCACCTCTGCGGTGTTTGGCGGGGGGTGACTGACCAATCGCCTGCAGTAAGTAGCTCATATCCTCATCATATTGTCACTTAAAGTGTGCATAAATAATGATGACTCGCAAAACTTTGTGCTAGTGTTGTCGTGCACAAGCATAAATTTAGTGCACCCAATGAAATGATAGGGCCCAATTCACAGTATCACTGAAGTTATAAGCAGATCGAAATATTCCTGGATAATTAGTCAAGAATGGGGGTTGATCGTTTAATGATAAATGCGCGAGGATAAAACGCGGCGCCGACAGGGGTCTGTTGCGTCATCTGATTACCTGTGTAAGGTTTCAGGTCGTCGCTGCAAGTAGCTCGTGACGGGTCGAAAAACCGAATTATCGCGGTTTCTTTTTTACTCTATCGAAAGTTCCAATGTAAAAATTGGTGTGCGAGTCCATGTATGAGCGGAGGCAAATGAGAGAGGAGAGCACAGGTGTGCAGGACGGAAAATCCCTCGTCTGCTCGAATTTAGGAGACCTGTCTTTATGTATGTCGTCTGGCAGGAACTATGAAAACTTTCACACTAGAAGGTGTTTGGGCTGCTAATATTCGGCGTTATTAAATTTCTATGCAATAATTATTTACCAAGTAATCCCTAATGATGCCTCATCGCACCATTTATCCTATAGTACATTAGCCCCTCGTTCAAAGAAACACGTCGATCCGAATGATTTTAATTTTTTCCTGGAAGTAATGCGCCACAATTGTTTTCTCAGCCGACAACAGTAGTGCGAATGCGAATCTTTAGGTATGCAATATCTTAAGTTTCATGAGTGCACACACCAAATATTTGACTTTTCCGACTGACAGATTAGCAGCAGGACTGTTTCAAAGTGGCATCCGTTAGTGATCTACAATTCTAATACAGCACATAATACCCCGCAAGCCGCCTAAAAGGCGTGTGGCAGGGGGTGTTAGGACACCAGCCGTTTACAGCTAAAAAAAATGAAGTGCTCTAACGAAGTTGGGACTAGCGTTTATTAAAGTCCTGTATGGTTCGGGGGAAAAACGAATTCCCATATCTATCCGTTCGGCAAAACATCTCTCTTAATTTATCGCTTCTATCGGACCTGGAAATATAGTATGACTCTAATATTATGTTCTCTGTGTCGCTCTTAAAGACATCCATTCTCAATTGTTCAAGCAGTCTAGCGCGCAGCCTCCGAGTCTCCAACGGCTCCCAGCCTAATTCGCTTAACATCTGGGTAACACTGTCTGTACGCCCGTAGCAGTTTTCGACGAAACGCGCAGCCTTCCTTTGTATTTTATTCATTTCGCGGATTAAGTCTTTCTGCACCGGATCCCATACGCTCGCTGCATATTCAAGGTGCGGTCGGACGAGAGCGAAATAGCACCTTTCTTTTACTTTCTCATCCGAAAATCTTCCCACAATACGCTTGACGAATCCTAATTTCTTCAGGGCTATGCCGCAAATATTCTTTATATGTGTTGCCCACGTGAGGTTCGAGGTTATCGTAACTCCCAGGTACTTCACTTCGTTGTTGCCTTTACGTTAATGCCATCCACTGCATAAAAGTGGTTAGAGTTGGACGAATTCCGCAAGAAATATACCGCCATGCATTTGCTCAGATTAGTTCGAGTCCCCACTCTTGGCTCCACAAATGAACGTTCTTTAAGTCAGATGATAGAATTTCATAGTCAGAGTGATCACTAAATTCGCGAAAGCGTCAGCAGATGATGTGCAGCAGCAGCATGCCGTGATTGAATTTCTCACTGAGGAGAAAAATAATTTGTAGGGGATATTCAAAAACATTTGTGCAAAGTCAATGGCGCATCTGCTGTCAACAGGTGTACACTGGTAGTCGCTGGGTTTAGAGGACGAGGACAGCAGAAGACAGTTCGGCGAAGGCCCAAGATTTGCAGCGGTCAGAGAGACTATCCACGGCTGTCGCACCTGACATGTTGCAGCGAGCTGATGTTGCCATTGCCATGCCAAGAGGTGGAACCATTGATTGAAAAGCATATGTCAACTCATTAACAAGCCTCAAGAGGCGCTTCCAGCGACTTCGGCGCCATACACACCCAGGAGATGTTTTGATTCAGCATGACCCTCGGCCCCACACAAGTACGAGGAGTGCTGAACACATGGTAACGCAGGGTTTTAAAGTGTCACCCCATCCGCCGTACAGCCCTGACCCGGCTCCCTCGGACTTCCACTTGCTTGGGCCATAACAGGCATTTTGCGGACGACGAGGATGTGATTCATTGTGAGTGAAGAAATGGCTCTGTGACCAGAAGGAGGATTGGTACCAGCAGGCCGAACACGCTCTTGATTCGCGGTGGAGGAAGGCCATAGAACGGGACGTGGAAAAATAGGGTGTATAGTCGAAACATCATTGTTTCGTGCGTGTTATTCTCATAACGTCACATTAATAAATGTCGAAGAAAAAATATGGTGCATTACTCTCTGGGCAACCCTATTATTACTGAATCAGGTAAAAATTGCCTCAAATTCCGTAAAATCAAATTCTAACACTTTCCCTAATTCATAATTATTAAAAATTAATGAAATTGGAACCTAAAATGAGGCGTGCGACAAAATTTTACATTTCGTTGAAATGTACTTGGAGTGGTGGCATGTGGATGAGCGAATATCCCTCGCTTCGCCTTCTTAATGAAAAGTGAGCTGGTTGAGGTCGTGTTCCTTCCTGTAAGCCTGTATGTATGTAAGTCTCGGAAGCTGCGCACGAAAATATCAATGGAGAACCTTGTCCGATGTTTGGGGATGGATGATTTCAATTCCTGTTTATGATTATTTCTCGGTGTTAAAGATATTTTGATGTGTCTGAGTAACTATTTTTTATGTGAAAATGATCGAAGTGGAATAATTATTTAACCTCTCTTTTTTATCTTTTCAGGTGAGCCTTATTCGTGTCGGCTTGGTTTTTCTCTTACTTCAATTTCGGAGGACGTTTGGATCCGAAATCCCCTTGCCAGATGAGTACTTCCCATACGAATAGACCTCATTAAGAGCCCCTTATCAAAATAAGAACTAGGTATGTATCTTGGGGTATTTTGGGGCATTGTATACTACTGGTATTCTTACTACCGATAATTGTGCACTGTAGTCCAGTAGAATGCTAAAAAAATTAAGTGAGGAAATATTATGTTTCTGAATGAATTTATATTGATACAAAGTATTATATATTTGATATTTTTATTATTTTAGCTACCGGGTGTATGTTCTTCAAGGCTTCAGATATCCTACAGATACAGGCTTTGAAATCCAAGATCACTTGTTATTGAACATCATTCGCCGAGAAATGACCAAGTATTTTTCAGAATGTCTCTAGTTTTTTACCGAGCAAATTTTTTCCTTAATTCGTACGTCTCCACTTATTTTTTTATTTCACCTTAACATGTTTCACCGTTTCACAGAGGCACCTGCATGCGGTAAATTTGCTTGACGGATGATGTCGGTTAGCTGTCAGTCATGATGAGCTGAAATAGAAATTAGTTGAACGTTGACGAATACATAATTTTGAATATTTTTGATGGTCTTACATGAAGTGAAGGCTGATGTTGTTTAATATATATTTTTCTTTAATGACGCCAACCTGGTGGGAAATCTATGATGAATGCCTGTACTTCATGATTTTGCGGAATAAAACGCGTCTGTGTATATCACCCGAGTTGAATGATCTCTACATTGGACATAGCCTTATCTGCATCCAGCTGTATGTTCGGAATGATATGAATTGCGAAGGTGGGTCAGCCACGGCGCTATTCGGAGCTAATACATTCCTTGCGTTTGATTCAAAAATATTTTTCCATCAAGGACGAAAATCGTCATCGTTAAAAAAAGAAAAATGAGCTCCCAGAGAATGTGGAACATTCAGTTCTACTGTTCGTAATTTGACTTAACTTACAGATATTTTCAGGATGTCTCAGCGCCATTTTTTGAAACTAATGTGGCTTGACTTTAATTACAGGATTCACTTGCCGATGGTTAAGAAATAGGCGCAGTGACTTGCCTATATTTTTCTTCTAAATACAAGTCAGATTTACCAGATTCGAATCTTGGAAAGGTCGTTATATTATTCTCATATTTTGCAACACTTTTTACTAGTTGGGTATGCGTGTCTTCCATAGTTATAGGCTTTGCCATTTCGCATTTTCCTGTAGTGGTTTTTGATTGCCTTATATGCCTCACTTTTATAGTAATTGAGAAAACAGTATTGAAATGGATTTTCAAATAATCTAAATATGTTCTTATTTAAACTAAAGAGAAGAAAATTTTACAATAAATTAAAGAATAAATTACAGCAAAGGAAAATGTTCTCCCCTCCCTTGACCTTAGGCCCCACCTATGAAGTTTATTGATGAAAAACAAATGAGACGAACTAAGAGTGATGGAGTGGAATTTTTCCATATTGAAAGAAACAAATGCAATTTTCCACGATAATAAAGTTTCACTCCCTACCAAGGTTTCGATGTTACTTCATCATCTTCGGGGTAAGAAATAGTTCAAAATGGTAGAAGCACACCATTTTCAACTATTTTGTACTTAGAAGATGACGAAGTACCATCGAAACCTTGGTAGGGAGTAAAACTTTATTACCGTGGAAAATTGCATTTGCTTATTTCATTGTAGATGAAAGACTACATGTTCACAACAGAAAATCAATTTCCGAATCTTAAACATAATTATTTCTTTGTAATTATTCGTTACAATACTTCAGCTGATATCCTGATGAATTTAAATCACTCCAATGTCAAATATAAATTGTATGCATACCACGCTTCTGGTTTTAAAAGAGTAGTTTTTTAATCTGTAAAATTAAAATGTGGGACATTGGACCAAGGCAGGATGGTTTATATCCTTCATTCTAGTTCGTATACAAACGTGGGTTTTTAATTATTTTTAAAATGTATGATAATATTTAAAAAATAATTTTTAATAACATGTGTGCTGGAAAACGAACTATGGTTTGCAACAAAAATCATGTTGACTGTGTCATATTCCTCAGAACTTAATTATGTATCCAAATGCATGAAAGGAGAAGCAGATTATACCCGAATCGTTAAAAGGTAAGGCAAGGTACCCGGTTCTGCGTGCGGAGACATTTCTATCCGAATGGATTAAGGATTATTTTCAGTGGATATGTTTTTTGATAATATGCGAGGGTTTTATCGCGTCCATTTCCTTTTTTCCGTGGTTGGCGGTGACTTTTTGTACCTGTGTGCCTCATTCCGCTGACCTTTGGCAGCGCTCTCGTCGAGAAAAATGTCAGAGCGCAGCAAATGCCGGAATGGAGGTGGATGTCGCCCTTTGCCTCGTGCATTATTATATAATATGGCCTCCGCCGCGCGACAGTGCTGCCGCCACCGTCCCAGCGCAACATATGCACGAGTAAATGTCTGAAGTATCCTACTCCCCATGTGCTAGCAAATGAGCGAATGTCAGCGTGCTATGCTGTACGAATGCGAATATTACGATAGGGTGGTAAAGTCGTGACGTCGCAGGTCGCTATTCATATCTTTATTTTTCCAAGCAAACCTTTCCGCAATTCCTATTATAAACCTGCGTACTTCAAGGCTGTGAAAACACAGCGTTTACTATTTGGGCAAAAATACGATGAAAATGAATTTACTCCGCATTTTTACTCACGATGTATTATTTAGAATTTAATCATTTAACTAGAATAGATAACGGTGTCCCGATACTCACAGTATTCTCAGATTACAAATTCGTCTCGGGAACGCCAGTGAGTGTATTTCGTGTTGCGTACAAAAAGCGCCAAGTTTTCCACATTTTGGTGAAAGGCGCAATAATGGTTCATGCAGCCCGTTTTTTTTACATTTACTAAGTCAGTTTGGCCCAACGTAGACAATCTAGAGACCGTGTAAGTGCCGCCAATGTCGTTTGCTTACGTATTGAATGAACGCGTTATACGTTGACTGTTTACTCCAGGGGGTAGTGTAAGAATCGCTCGTAATTATTGCGAGCACGTAACCAAGGAAACACGTGGTACAGTGACGAACGATTCGGTATTTAGATGTGCTTGAATCACTCGTAAGTGTTACACCCGGAGAAGCCCTTCGTGATTATCTGACTCGGTAGCTATCGGTCGAGGTGATTGCGAAGGATTGGTTACGATGGGTACCTAGTAAACAACGTGGTGGACTTCATGATGTTAATGTACGAACATGAGAATTTTGAAGACGAGGATTTAATTGCGGAGAGAGACAAAGCGTAATTTCTGGAGTAGAGGAGACGCCTTTGAACTGAGTGAAAAGGAATTCAGAAATCTTTTTAGCTTCCGTAAAGACTGAACCAAAAATCTGATCTGCGCCGTACATCTCCGAAGATTTACGGTCATCAGCCGTAAGCGATGTATGTGATAGTAGAGTGAAAGAACGCAGCACGCAGCGATTCGAGTCGGTCGCCGCACAAGGACACACTATCCATATAAAAAAACCGAAAATTATCGCCAGAGAAAAAGATTTCATGACGAGAATTATTGGGGAGGCCTTGAAAATCAAAAAGCATGGAAAAAACTTCAATATGGATAACGGACAGAAGATTTGTGAGGCATGGATTCCACTAATTTTAAGAAAGAGAGACGTCCAGAAAATTCTCTGAAAGCAATCACCACCTATACATTGGTGCTCAGTAAAGGCGACACGGTCATTAGCCCTGATGAAGTCACTGGCATAGGAGAGGAAACGTTGGCCATGCTTAAAGTCTTGGCGCGAGTAACCCCCAAAAGCAATTAATATTGATAATCTCTCGATTGTTGACTTCTGATGATGATAGTGTTATAGTTAAAGACTTTTGGCTAAGTGAAATGTTATGCTGTTACATTCCTTACCATTTTAGTAACCGGTTCCAATATAAGTAGTCGTCATTTTCCGATCCGCGAATTCTACTTAATCAGCATTTGAGCCCCCGACCCTTCTTTTCTAAGTCCCCTTGCTCTAGAGCAGCCATTAATATCGCTATTTACGAAAGCTGTAAGCAAGTCGATATAGTTTAACATTTATTTCCATTTACGAGCGTTGTGAACTCGTTCTGTGACTAGGAGTTACGGGACATGTCAGGTTGTAGGCACAGGCACAAGGCTGGGTTTCAGAGGGTATACTATATCCATGACCCTACGAAGTACCTTTCAAGAGTTGCATTGTTGTCTGTGCAGTGGCATTGTAATTTCCGATCTCTTCTCGGCCGCTCCTCATCCATATCCACCGCTCCTCACCCTCCTCCTCCTCTTACGGTTCGACTCCCTCCTGTGGTAAGTTTTGATCACGTGACCCACACTGCATCGACCGCGTGGCGAAAGTATATTTTTACATTAACGGCCTGTTACGAAGACAACATTTAACTCAAAAATCTTTCCGGCTGTAAATATTCGCTTTGGTTAGAATTGTATTCAGTGACTAAAGAAAAGTTGAATTACAGCTTTAATTTAAAATCTTATTTATCCTAAGTTCATGTATGTGTATAAAAAATCAATTTGGTCCACCGAAGCCTGTATAATTGACATGGCAGCTGGTGCACCGTTTTATCATTAAAAAAGCATTTTTACTTCTTGCTTCTCAGTAACTTAGATATCACAATAAATATTTTCGTGAATTGTATTTGTTTCCTTCCTGTAAATTTCGGCTGGAGATGGCGAATGAAAACAGCCCAGGTGAATGCATTATTTTTTTAATTTAACGACTGCACGTTTCCACAATTAATCCAGCTCGAGTGAGTTGAGTTGAAGATATTTTCCAAAAATACAAACTGCAACTGAAACTCAACTTGAGTGAGATCTGAATCATCGAGGTTGAGTGAGGACTCAAGATGGAGTCGGGATATGGAATAGACGACGCTTTTAGTGGTGTTGACATGGGTAATAGGGGCCAAAATTGTAAAGACAGGCAAAGAGAATTTGCTGTGATAAGAGATAACAAAAATACCCTGTGAAGTATTGAATTGTAACTTTCTAACTGCGGATTTCTATTCTAAGTTAAGATAAATCGCAATATTTTATCAAAATGAATGGACAGTCACCTAGAATCGCTCTCCTTTGTACATGAAGGACTTATGTTTTATGTTTGTGCGACCGTTGTCGGCAAAATAATCACTAATTCAGTGGTGTCCTCTGGATGTCCATTCTCAGCACGTCACCCATTCGAGTCGTCGCATATCGAGGCAGAATGCCACTCTGTAGTCCCATGGGGAAATTTACAGATTTCACGTCTTTTTAAGTGTTTATTGAACGTATGAATATCGTCGGGCAGTCAGCAAGTGTTGATGGGATACCCCAAGATTGTAAGAAGTAAACAGCAAAAATTTGACGCGTGGCAACTATGGAAACGCCGGAAATAAAGTGTAACCTGAGTATTAAAAATGCTTTTTGCGGGAATATTGACGAGTTGTTTTAATTGTCTAATGGTAAATCGAAAATAAACAAACTGCATTCGTTTTGACGCCTATCAGCTTGGACACTTAAGTGAGTGATGGTGGGTGGCGACAACTCCACTGCGTTGTCATTACGAGGCGATCTAGTAGAGAGCTGGCGGTATGCCAAGTGAGTCTTTCCAGTGATATCGTTCACCGTTCACCATTCGCTCGAGGCAGCTAAACGCGAGCGGTCAATCGTTGGTCACTATAGTGATTGACATTGGTGAATCCGGACCCGTGTCGGTCACGACCGAAGTCGGCCACTACCAACGTCAATCACGACCGACATACAGGCATCGGTCGCTAGTGAACGACGATCGACTTCAGTCGAATGGCGAACGATCGACGGACGAAAGCGGTCGCGAACGACTGAAAAGACAGCGTCGTTCATCCGTGAATCGATCACGGCGGTGGCGCAAGTCGGTCGCGTAACGATTGAGCCTGAGGATGCTGCTGTTCCTTATCGGCCATTCACTTGTGATCTCATGCGTCTACCGCTAACTACCAACGCTCCCTCCCTCACAAGAATGCTGTTCCACTCCACTCCCTCCCCTCCGGTCCAGAACGAGGGGAAACCGGTCCGCTCCGTGCTGTAGGTCAGTGGCGTGGCATTCGGTGGAGGGGAGGCGTTATGTTGGGAAACGGGAAGGAAGGAGAGAGACCGCATTTTATTTATCCATTTGATCGTCCGCGTTCATCTTTTATTTATGCCCGTAAAGAGAGCAATCGTCTCCTTTCCTCGTCGCCCGAGTGCTGCTCTCTCTGGCGTCGAGGGAGGGAACTAATCTCAACGGAGGAGCTGATCCCGTACCGTTATTCCGCATATATCTATCGAATATTCCGACGCGTTCACTCAAGCGCGCTCTTTCGAAACAGCATTATGCGCTCAAGTGACTGTATTTTACTCCTCCTAATATTTTTTTTCAAGTGGCGGCGAACGTTCGACTTTAATAAAAAGGCAAACACTTGGTTTATTGATTGTTGATGACAGGTTGTCTGCAAGTCTAACCTTTATTCAACTCAAAGTGTCTGTGATATTCATAGTAAAGTATGAATATTTAACCAATACCGCATGATTCGAGAACACTTGATTATTGATTTGATTGAAGTTTTCTCACGCATATTTATTCATTTCACACACCACCGAAAAAAGCACTGTTCGGCCTTACATCGGGGTTGATAACATTTAATAATCACAAACATCCATGCCCTGGGAAAGGGTAACTTACCCAGGCGGGACTCGAACCCGCGACCTTCGGTTTGGCAGGCGAGGGCTTTACCCCGCCGCCACCGATATTGCAATGGAAATGCGTGTTTTGATCCACCTAAATGCAAAATATGTTCAAAAGTATGTAGTATTCGCCTGTTTGAGGTGTATTATCAATATTATAATGTATTCACTGGCTGACCCGGAAAACGTTGTTTTGCCGTTTAAATTATTTCTTATGAATATTTTGTCTATTAAAAAATAACTAGCTCATTGTGTGTGGGGATGTGTCTGAAAGAGGAATAGCGCGCTGTGTACGATGGCGACCTTTAAAAATAGCAAAACACCAAACAGTATTAGTGACGGCCGAAAACGATTTTGGCCCTAAACTTTAATGATTGAGAGAGAACTTATTGAAATGTTTAACGACTCTTTCGAAGGATTTATTTTGTGACTAAACTTTGAAAGAGATGCCAAAAAGCATAAACAAAACGAACGGTCGTCATGGGGACAGTAAGCCGAAAACGCTAAAGCTTCAGCATTTTTATGAATGTTTTTTTTTTTAATTTCACCGTAAATCACGCTGAAAAAGAAATTAGAATGCAAGAATAAGAATTTATATTTATTTTTCTTTCCAACGGTATGTGTTTTAACTATATGTGACCATTAGCATTAATGAGGAGTTTTGTTATAAACACGAGAATTCAGTATGTTAGTCGATTAGATAAGGGAAAGAGGCATGAATTTATGTTCAACAGTGTGTACTCTACAGATCTGGAAATTGAGTGGAGTGCTGCGGCAAACGGGAAAAGTGGCGTGGTGTTTTGTCGACTTTGAAATCTTAAAAACGCGCAGTGTTTTAGTGATTTGTTTCAAGTGATTGTTTCCGTTGTTTTGCTGGCTCAAGCATAGAAATAGAAGAACACTTTAAGGAATGAAATATTGCGGTGGAATAAAGAATTGGACGCCGGATGAAACCCATCGCGTTAGCTAAGTCACCAACGCAAGTCTCGACTCAATTTAAATGCGGTGTGGGTGGCAGTATTGTCTTAGGTCCTCAGAAGAATGATAGGTGGCGGTCCGGTCACCGTATATTTCATTTTATGTATTCACTAAAATATAAAAAAAGAGTAAGAAGTGGCATTTTTACAATGAAAAAACAACGAAATGGCATAGAAACTAGAAGAAATAACGACAGTGAATTCTTGGCAATCGAAAATTATGGTGGTTAAAATGGTCATATTCTACATCTAAATAATACCCTTCGAGATTCCTCTCGGGTATTCGGTGGAGGGTGAGCAATCAAAGACGTGCAACAACATCCCCACGTGCTCATAGAAATACTGACATCAACCAATAACACGTGCGTATTCGTTTAAAGCCCACACTTGTCAACGCAACGGTTGGAAATTTATGTTGTAAATCCATGCAAAGTTAAAGTAATTAAAATAGATGAAAATACAGTAAATTATCCTGTCAAGTGATGCTATTAATTTTATTCATCAATACACTGTCGTGATTCCTGATAGTTCGACGAAGCAATGACATTTTAAATGTCTACGTTTTGTAGTCTAACTTTATTCCTTAATCTTATCCTCGTGATCTCGACTACGTGTAGTACGACGCTAAACGAAGGATATTTTTCGCGTCTTCCGAGGAAATACTTTCTCCTAATTTCTTCTGTAAATGTAGTCTGTATTTTGCTGTACGCTTCAGTAAATGTTCCCATCGTTACGCATTGGAAAGGAAAAATGAAAGTGAGGGATGTTTTGTTGTGCGGGAAGTGAAAGAGTGTTTGCGATTGGTGGATTCGCGCTCAAGTGAAGGGCGTTCGGTGGAAGAGTGTATTTTACTATTTCGACAGTCTGTTATAAACGGTATACCAGATGTACGGAAAAGGACATGAAGTAATATATATTTATAAGCCAGTGTAGTAATATTTAATGAACACTTAAGCTTTTCACTTAGCGTTCCAAGTACCCTTAATTCTCAAGTGCTACGCACCTGTTATGCAATTTAAAAAAACTAAATTCCGAAGCAATTTAATGCGTGATAAGACGTTCTAGGTACGACCTAAAAATATACATTTTTCAATCATTCTAACCAGCTAGGAATTAAGTCTGGGGGGGGGGGGGGGGGGTGTTTAAGTGCAACAAATACCGGGGTGTGTGGGGTATGTAATACTCACCAGGATTAGCGGTAGGTGCAAGATTAGTAAATTGCGGAATTTTAAGAAAAATGGTTCAAAATGGTAGGCTTTATGGTTTTCTGAAGAATATTTGATGAATCCTCACACTATCCTATTAGTAACATCAATCCAATTAAGTTAAATGGATTAAACTTAAAAATTTCTCTGAGCTCTGGGGGGGGGAGGGGGTTTATCCCCCAAAATCTCCTCCCCTCGCTGCCCCACTGAAACATCAAATCAATGAAATGAATGTGGTTCATATGAAAGGTCATTTTTGAAGCCTATTTACCGATGTAGGTAAGGAAAATTACTGGCTTATTTCATTCATGGAATGAAATGGATTTAAAGTATTGCGCAAGTACCGGTCGTGAACATTTTTAACCCATTTTTAACACCTTCAGTTAAGCAGAAATAAGAAGAGCTAAAGAATTTAGTATTTGAATGTGGTGATGGTGAAATATGGTTACTTTATGGTTTGCTATACTCCGTGAGAGGAAATCCCTTAAAAGCATTGCATCGACTCCGTAAAAGAGGACGACTAGCTCGTATGTTTTGCATTCGGCTTCCGCGTGTGTTTTAAGCCACCGCGCATTTAAATGGGTTTACTAAAGTCGTCACTTGGTTCGCTGGCGGGCTGAGCGATCCGAAATGAGTCATAATTATTGTCTGGCAGAAGAAATTATTATCGATGATGTAAATGAAATCCATGACTTTTCAGTGCTTTTAATCGTATTTGTAAGTACTACACTGCCATTGTTGCGAATAAATTGTGGTAATTTACGAAAATAGTATTGTGATTCATAAAATATTTATACATCAAGTTCAGAGTGTATTATTTAATGTGTATCGTCATTCGTCATAGAAGGAATCATCAAACATCGCCTGCAGTCACCAACCCATCTCTCATGATGGAGGTGAATGCCTTTGACACCATAAATGCACTCATCCCCAAGGAAAACGCGCCCGAAGCGGCGGAAACAGAAATCCTGCATCGAGTCGTCTTCTTATCGTCCGCGTGGAAGAGCGTGGATGGCAAGGCGATATCACCTTGGGTGGATGGGTCGTTTAGCGGAGCGGCGGCGGCGGCGCGTAACGGTTTGCAATTGTTTGCCCGATCGCGTTTCTCACTCGCGCTCTGGGTCACTCACTTTTTTCGGCGTCAAGGCCTTCCCTCCCCCCCACCCGCCCGACCGACCGACTTGCGGAGCAATCTTCGCGCCCTCCATACGAGTGGATTGGAGTGCCATTGACCCCTCGCAATTCATCGCATGAGCCAATATCCGTGTGATTTCGGAGAGGTGAAGGACAGCGACCGCTCTGCTGCGTACTACATACATATGTATTCAAAATTCGGACACTGGCCACGTGTCGTCCGATTGGAGGCATTGATTTGCGAGGCGGGTGGTGGGAGACGTCCCGATATTAATTGCCTCTTTGATTATCGAATGTCACGCATACCTGCTCACCGAACTGTAAACAATGGAATGCTGATACTCCCGAGAGAAGCCAATAAATTGCGCATCAGGCCATCTTGACAAGTATCCATGGAATTGTAATCCATTTATAGTCATGTGAAATGCGGCTACTTTGAAATTTTTCGCTACTCATATGAATTGGATTAGATTGCGATTTAGAGAATAAATCATTGGCATCCCATACTACACTTTTCACCTGAGAATGCACCATCTTTCAATCGAATTCCGTGCATATTCCCATTTTATGTATAGTTCCCACGTGGGAGCCGGTCGTGTTTGGAGGGCCTACAACTGCCCCCATGGTGCATTGTGACCAGCATTCCATTGTTTACAATCCAGCGGGTGTACTTCGTTACTCATGGTGTCCTTCCGATCGACTCTTCCACTTTTCCATCTCTGCGTGACATGCGCTGTGCCGATTATGGCTCCCTCTGCTTGGAAACCCAATGGACAGGTAAACCCCATATTCAGAGTTTGGCGACGAGTGGTGCAACAGCGGGACTATGTTTTCAATGAAAATTTTCGCTGAAAAGTGATGTGTGCACAGCTAACGATATATTCTCAATATTGAATTCATACGTTTAGATTCTTGAGGACTACCAGCAAAATGTTTTGAATTTTTATGGATCAAGTCATGTGAATTTCGGTCGACAGCCTCGCATATTTCTTCGTGGAATTCGAATCCCTCTGCGACACGAGAAGTGACTTTGGCAATCCACTCAAATGCGCACACACAATACACCGTTAAACAACACAACTAGTGGTCTACTAGATGAACCTCTATTTTCTAGTATTCATGTTGGCAGCTCTCACCCACTCCCTCAAATTTTGGCCATTTACCCATTTGATGATACTAGATGACTTGTCATCGAGAAAAAATACGTTTTACTTTTGGTGGACATTTTAAAACGTCGTATGAATACGTTTTTTCCATGTAAAACGTTTTTTTCACATTTTTTCCTTTCATGTGTTCACCTTGAATGGTAGGGTGAACAATTGCATGTGAATATTGAATTATAAAATTATTACTTTTTTCAAACGATTCGTTCGAATCGCCGAGATGGAGATTACTGTGACGCACTGAGTGCCGAATTGGAGTGGTCATTGAGGGCCGCCGTGTGGAACACTTTACTCAGTTGTCGTCACTTCCGTCGCCGGTTGCGTGTCGCCGGAATGCGCCTGTAGATCTTCTTTCGTTTGTTTGGCTTCGTCCAGCCACTTTGACTGAGCGGGCCGCTGTAATTACGTGCTTAAAACCGCCGCGTTCAACTAGTGCTAGCGTGGTGATTTGCTCGTACCTGTGGAATACATGGGATGGGATATCCTTTGGGACTTGGTGCGTGTCATTTGGAAGGGGCAGGGGGTGCAAACGGGGGTGTGCGGATGGGAGAGGGTTGGCAGTGCCTCGTTCCTTCCCTTTGGAAGTGTTTGGTCTTCGCGCCCTCAGTCTATTTTACTTTTTGGCCTAAAGAGGGCAGTGAGGGACTTGCCCCTCATCCCGACACCTGTCGGAATATTTCGTTGACTATCCGTGGGACTCACAAGGAACATTCACGAAGTGTCCTCCGCCGATTTCGTTCAAATTTGGTGGGATGGTAGTGTTCCATAATTAATGGGAATTTGCAAAATTTCCCGTGCCCTTAAGCCCTGTGAGCCGAGATATCTGCATCCAAAGTTGCGCGCCGGCCACCCTTTTTGAGGCGAGGGGCCCCTCACTACGGGCCGGCAGCGAGGCGTCTCTGCCGGCAAGCGCTCGGGGGAAGGCCTGGGAGCGGTCCGGGCGTCAGCGGTCTACCATCCTCTCGCTGACAAGAAGCGGAGGAAAGATTGAAATTATGGATTTTTAAGGCATTCAAGAATGAAAATCACCTACCACGTCTACCACCACTACAACGTCGAACCTATCGTGGGGAACACATGAAAGGAATGTTTGTGGCAGACCCGTGAAGAAGTTGAGATTCGTCAAGCGTATTGCGGGAACATTAGCGGATGGAAAGGCAAAAGAGAGATATTATTTTCCACTCGTCCTGCCACACGTGGAATATGCAGCGAGCATATGGCATCCGGGGCGGAAATACTTAATCTGTATACTTAGTCAGATAGAAAGGGAAACGGTTCGATTCGACAACAACTGCTAGAGGCGTACAGAGAGTGTTAAGATGATTTTAAACAAATTAGGCTACGAGCTAGAACTAGAGAGTCCGAGGCGAATCACTTGGCAGTGTGATCGTTTGAGCAGTTGAGATTGGATATCTCTCAGCGGCACAAGGAGAACATCATATTAGAACCTCGCTTTATTTCCAGGTCTCACAGAAATTATAAATTAAAAGAAATATTTTTCTGAATAGATGGGTTTAGAATTAATTCGTTTTTTTGGCCGAACCAGAAAGGACTTTAATATAAACGGATAGGCGGAACTTGGTCAGAGCTTTTCCACGTTGATTTGTAAACGGCTGGTGACTTAACATCCCCCGCCACACGCCTATTGAGGCGGCCTGCATTGGGGTAGTATGTAGATGTAGAGTTGGCTGGAAACCACAAAATGTCCGAATTATATCGCAATATCACAGAACCGTCACCCTCTTCACAAAGATAGAAACATTTTTCAAATCGGACCAATTATTCCGGATGCGCGCCTCTTTGCGGAGTTTCGACAAATTGCAGAAAATATTACTTTTTCGGTAATAAATAGAAACATTTACAGAGATGATATCGCTTTCGAAATCGGCGTGTGGACTCTTCTGAATGTCTTTATTTATTAAAAACATGTATAATTCCCCTTCTGCTTCTATTTTAAGTGTTGTCTCACATTGCATTCAAATTATGGAAAACATTCATCAACTCTTTCCATGTTGATGTTTTCACTGAAATCGAGATATTAGTTAATATTTATGGTTTAATTTAATTGTAAATTCTGCTCTAAAGAGGAAGATTTCAATGGTAAGTTTATATTGTTTGAGAACGGAATAAATATTTAATTCGCAAAGTGACTGAATTAACAATTGTATGACCACAGTCGCTTACCGCAATGAGGACTAATACGTATAATATAATTATGACAAAAATTTTCAATTTCAATTTTCAATCAAAAAGTGCGAAAATAATTCTTATGGTAGAATTACTCTCACTGCCAGCCGTCACCCCTGAAGGGATTTTTGAATTAAATTCACTCCATGCTAATGTTTCTTGCCATTCACTGCTCACCTTTGCCAATGTTAATGATAACTTTACCTACTATGTAGGATCTTAGGTTTTCCCGGCGTATCAGTTGCAGAAAAATTTCTCGGGTTTTCCACCGGTTGATGTCGTCCATGTCTCACGACGTTTCGATCCGCGACTTGCTGATCATCCTCAGGGGATCTTCCGAATGCCGTTCTTCAATGCCTTCTTCATGCCGGATCGAAACGTCGGGAGACATGGACGACATCAACCGGTGGAAAACCCGAGAAACTTTTCTGCAACTGATACGCCGGGAAAACCTAAGATCATACATAACTCACCTCTACGGGGAGGAGACACATCGCAGCGTCCGTAAACTTTCGGACCTACGCAAGGAGAAGGCAAAACTACTATGCAGTCTTGCTTTTCCTCTGAAATGCCGTGACGAAGAGGCTATTCCAACATTTGCCAAGGTGAAAGCCTCACTTAAATCGACGAAAGTAGATCGAATAGGGTAGTTTCCTTCATCAAAGAAAACAAAAGGCAATAATTGCGATTCGTTACCCACCATTAGTGTATTCATAATATACAAATTATTTCGTTTTATAAATGCCGGTTTAGACGAATGGCAATGGTCCATTTTTATCCTCATTTGAAAAGGGCCAGATTGGCGCCCATGCGATGCCACTCCACGTGACGTCACAGGGACCTAGTTTCTATACGAGAAGATAGGAGTTATACATCGTCTGAGGTTACCAATGCATGCATGAGGCGCAGAGCTCAGGGAAACATGTCTTAATAATCACTTATTAAAACTGGCTAAGATCGGAGGGTTTTCCTCGTTTGATAAGGTATTAATAATCCTTATTTAAGCCAAGCGCTACCAGCCAGCAGGGTACTAGGCTACCCGCTGGCAGCCTGCGACGTATCAGCGCTAAGCCTCGCCTCAAGGTCACCTCACCGGGCGGAGGGGGAACCAGAAATACGTCGCACGGAGAGATTTCCCGACATTCATAGTTACGCGTCCCGTTTTCGCGCGCTTGAAAATTTTCACTTTTCATTTAATCGCGAAAAATAGATATTGTCATTTAAAAATCTAAAAGCGTCAAATACGTACTCCAGGAGTAATAATCTTTCGATTTAGGCAATAAAAAAATAATAGGAAACCACCCTATTCTCCAACGGACCAACCTTGCCCTGCTCAGAGAACAAATACAGAACAAACGACGGATGCTGGATCACAACGCCAAAACTCTGGGAGATCTTCACCTACGCCTCTCTACCATTCTTTCACCGATTGACTGGGAGCATGTTGATCGGGCCACCGCAGCCTTGGGTGATTCATTGCATAACCGTGACACGGAGATACTGAAGCAGAAGTTTGAGCGTCTACCTAGAAGAAAAAAGAAACAAAACACGATACCAGATCGCCACCGCTTGGTAATAAATCTCACAGACGAGAGGATCGACGAAGGCACCTTATCTGTTCTCTCCAAGGGCCTGAACTTTGCACCGGCACCACGATCTATACCATTCAGCGACATCATCGGTGGAGTGGTTCAAGCAGTACGAAAACTACCCAATGACGCCGCAGAAGATATAAGAGCGGAGATATCTATGACTTTGAAGAAAGATGTGCCGCCCAAGTCCAACATCAGTTTTAAAGAAAGGGCTGCTCTGCGATCCTTACGGAAAAATACTGCAGTAACCATCCTACCAGCCGACAACGGCAACGCTACCGTACTCATGAAAACATTAGATTATCAAGAGAAGATGCAGGAGTTACTCACAAACAACTCATACAAGAGAATTCCACGAGACCCCATGGACTCTATAAGCAGAAAAACTATCAAGCTTATCAAAGAAGCGGGAATTCCACTGGAGACAGCGAGGCACCTTCGAGCAGAGGCACCGGTGCCTCCCAGAATCTACGGATTACCGAAGATCCATAAGGAAGGAGTTCCACTTAGACCAATCGTGAGCGCCATAAGTTCACCAACCTATAATCTGGCAAAATATCTAACTGGCATTCTTGCACCACATGTGGGTGTAAGTGAACATCATGTCAAGAACTCACTGGAATTCGTCGAGACCATCAAAGAGATCCGAGTGGACACGACTGACATCCTTGTCAGCCTGGACGTGGTATCATTCTTTACCTGTGTACCATTGGCTGACACGATGCGGCTTTTAGCAGAAAGATTCGACCCTGACACAGTCAATATCTTCCATCATGTGCTGACTTCGACCTATTTCTCATTCGATTGACAATTCTACGAGCAGACAGAGGGTGTGGCCATGGGTTTGCCGCTATCCCCAGCAATTGCGAATTTTTACATGGAAAACTTCGAAAAACAGGCTCTCAACTCAGCTCCACTGCAACCCAAATGCTTTTTTAGATATGTGGACGACACATTCCTGATCTGGCCATACGGAAAAGACGCCCTGGACCTGTTCTTCGCCCACATGAATAGTCAGCATCCGAGCATTAAATTTACCATGGAAAAAGAGACAAATGGCCAACTCCCGTTCCTCGACATTCTAATCCAGAAAAAGAAAGATGGAAGCCCGGGACACAGCATATACAGGAAAGCGACTCACACGGACCTATATCTCAACAATCAGAGTCATCACCACCCGTCACTGAAGCAAGCTGTGGTCTACTCTATTGCACAGAGCGAAGAAGATTCCCGATAACGAGAGCATCCAGAATGAGATAAAGCACCTGAAGATGACGTTTCGGAAAAATGGCTATAGCAAACATCAGATTTCTGAGGCCCTAAAAAGGACCTTTAACAAGCCCATTGGCGGCATAAGGGAGCCGCAAGAAGAGCCGACCGCGAAAGCCTTTCTTCCCTATGTATCCACAATATCCGGAAAGATACAACGCATTCTATGCAGATATAATATTAAGACAATTCATTTACCACCTCCAAAGCTCGGGGATCAACTGGTGAGAGTAAAGGATCCCCTCGGACTGAAAACACCAGGAGTCTACGAAATTCCATGCGAGTGCGGAAAGAAATACATTGGAGAGACCAGTCGGACTATTGAAACTAGAACGAAGGAACATCAGAGGTACTTACGGCTGGCCCAACCGGAAAAGTCTGCAGTGGCGGAGCATAGCATCAATGAAGACCATGCCATACAATGGAAGGAGACGAAACTGCTATGCCGAGCACATGGCTACTGGGACCGCCTCAATATTTTTCGGGTTTATATACCCTTGACTCGTCCAGCCTCCATACCACCTCTCCGGCTGTGGTGAATTTACACTAAGTGCGTAACAAGGGAATTTGACAAAACAAGTGTATAGGGACCAGTGTAACCTTTCCTGTGTAAGTGTCCATGATATACAACAAAAATGGCGGTAAAACTTCAACAAGCGTGAACCAATCAGGCTACACCTGAACTCGGATGGAGTGTATATATACGGGAAAATTTTGAAGAACGGCATTCGGAAGATCCCCTGAGGATGACCAGCAAGTCGCGGATCTAATCGTCGGGAGACATGGACGACATCAACCGGTGGAAAACCCGAGAAACTTTTCTGCAACTTTACCTGCTTCTTTGAAACTTTTTTTGCTATTTTTCCAACAGTGCTTCCCCAAGAAACTCGCGAAACACAGTAATTATTTCAAACGGTCCTTGAATTGGTTCACTCCTGAGCTCTCTTAAATAAGGTCACAAGTAATTCAGCTGCGTTAAAAGTACATTCGTACCAACAATATAGGGGATGTAAGTACATGGCGACAGGAAATAATTCAGTTAAAACTACGTTTTATCTCAGACGCCATAAGTAACGCTACCAACCAAACTAAGGCAGCCTGGCATGTCATAAATAAGGAAATTGGTCTTTCAGGAGGTTTCTCTGACCTACCTTTTATACTTGATTATATGAATAAGTATTTCATCAACTCAATAGCTGACCTTGTGTGAAATCTTGATCTGACTCCAAGCTCGGCCTTGCCTCTTCTCCATAAATTTCCAACAATCACATCCCCTTCAAATGGAAGTGGGGCACAGAATATGAAATTCATCAAATCATCAAAAACTTAAAATATTCAAAGTGCATAGATGTTCATGGACTGTCAGTAAACTTAATTAAACAACTGGTAAATATTATTGATGAACCCCTAGCATTAAACTCATGTCTTCAATCAGACATCTTTCCTAATGCTTTGAAAAATTAAAAAACAATACCTATTTATAAAAAAGGCGATAAAACATTACCTTCAAATTATGGGTCAACCTCTGTAATACCAATTTTTTGGAAAATTTTTCGTAAAGGCTATTAGAAATTAAGCTATGGAGTTCCTCAAGACTTAGTTCTTGGGCCTCTTTTATTTCTTTCTATAGTCAATGACTTACCGTGTAACGTCTCATGCAAGTCCATACTCTATGCTGACGATACTACTTTTATTCACAAGACTAGTCACCTGACTAATACAATCACTACTTCTAACTTGCTTTTTACTAAAGCCTCAAACTAGTTTTCTGCAAACGGTCTGGTTCTAAGCAATGATAAAACTCAGTCACTCCTCTTTTCTTTGAGTACTTCTGATAATTCCTTGACCACCGTTAAGTTAATGGGATTTGATCTCGAACAAAAATTGACCTGGGAGCTACATGCTGTAGGCACACTTGGAAAATTGTCCAAGACAGTTTACATGCTAGGTAAACTTAAATATTTGATTCCAAAAGAGTACCTTATTCATGCATACTATGCTTTGTTCCATTGCCACATAAGCTATGACATTTGACTTTGGGGCCACTAACCATCCACTAATAGTTTATTTAGAATGCAAAAAAGGCAGTAATGATAATTTTCTTAGCCAAGGGATTACAGCAAGCCTGTATTCTGCAAGGTTGATATGATGACTCTCTACAGCCTTTTCATACATAAATGCCTTTGTAAAGTTAAAGAAAATCTGCGCTCCTTTAAAAAAAAGGTCAAAATTTCATAACCAAGGAACAGTGACACCCTAGACAGGTTAAGCAAAACAGCTACTTATTTAACAAATTAAAAATTAGTCTTTTTAACAGATTGCCCTTAGAGGCTAAAGATGTGTGCATGCTAAATAAAAAAAAATTGTCCGTAATTGGCTAAAAATAAGCCTTTTACTCGGTAAATGAGTTTTTCGACTATGAAATTGTGTTTTCCTTTGTAGATTTATAATCATATGATTTGCCACATGTATTTTGCGTATTTGTTTATTGACTTGCTTTATTTCAACAATATGTAAAAAAGTAGACTCACTCAACATATCCTATGTATATGAGGAAGACTATTGCAAATCCAAATTGGTTAATGTCTAATGACGTTATTATTATAATAAGACGAGGAGTACCTGCTCCCCCAGATTTCGAGCTAAAGACTGCAAGGCTTACGTGGTCCGCAATTAAATGCAACGTGTTCCAGAGTGAGCATAGTTGTCAGACTATCCTTTGAAGACGATGTAGAATGGTTAGGCCTCGCGTGGAGTGTGCTGCTAGCGTGTGGGACCCTCATGAAGTGGGACTGAAAGCTGAACTGAATGGAGTACAGCGCTGAGCGGCGAGATTCGCGTGGAGTTGATACGATAAAAAGTGCAGCGTTTTCATTGTATTAGGCGAGTTATGATGGGAATATTTGCGGGAGAGTAGAGCCAAGTTTAGGCTAAATTAACTTGGGAAACTCCGAGAACATTTTTTTCTTAGACCTCGTGAAACATATCCTTCGTTTACCTTCGTTCAATGGTAGACGTGATCTCGAAAAGATAATTAATGAAACAGACTGCAAAATAGAGATATTTAAAATGTCACTCTCACCTCTTACTATGAACGATAGCAACTGTGTCTCGATTAATAGAATTAATGGCGGCACTCGCTTGGACGACTCATTGCATGCTTTCATTTTCTCCATTGTTCTTTTCATTGCGCGGATTTATTACATAAATTACTAACTGCCGCCACGTTGGCAAGTTTTGCCTTCGCATGCATGAATGTGCACGCACTTTTATTTCATCCGTAATATTTTTATGACCGTGTTGTGCGCGCGTGGGGATCTTGTTGCATGTTGTATTCTGGTGATCCCTGCCCAACGCCTCAGAGGCGCCTCTCAGGTTTCTACATGTAGATCTTGTAGAATGAGGGGCGCATCGTGTGACCGACTGCCCCCACGGCGCATTTCCCCGCAACAATCAATCCTCTTCTGCAGGGAGTCAAGCGTGACTCTCCGAGGTGCACGGAGGAGCGACCCCAAGGGTCACGAATGCACGGACCCGGATAAACCCCCCCTCTCTCTCTCTCCCTCTCTCTCCGTGATGCCAGTCGTGCGTGCAATGGAGTGGCCCCCAATCGCAAGCAAATATCTCACTCACCCCGAGCAACCCTCTCTCTCTTTCTGCTGTCTCCTTCGGCCTATTTCCCGCCCGAAGCGCAGCAGCCACCCTCGAACCCTGCGCCTGCTTTGACCTCCTTAATGGCTCGCCTCAGCGGCTTAAGAAGACGCATCGCTCCCTCTTCACCCATCGTTTTGTTTGTATTTTCGGTGGCCTTTCACTCCTTTAAATCTAACGAGAATATTTCAGAAACTCAAAATGGACCTTCGTTAACATTTTAAAAAGATTTCATTTTGGAAATGTTTGGGCAAATTTTCAAAGTAGAGTTTCTAGCCAATGTCTCTACTCTACAATCCTGAAAATGTCGCGATGATAGCCTAAATTTGAAGTGAGTGACCTGCGGCCAAAGTTGATCTGACGAGGAGTCGGTGAGAATGCTAGAGATTCCTCCCCTATTGTGATAGGTCTAGCCGTGATACCAAAACTAATGACGTCATCAACTCATGAAAACTGGCCGGAAACTTTCGCGTTTTTTTATTTAGGGCATGGATGGTTGAGGAATACTTTCCCTGATCTTTACCTATAGTTTACTAAATTATTTCAATTGAGTTGACCTTTGTGAGTTGCTGTAAGACACTCGCGGTACGAGAATTATTTGACTGGCTGGCGAAACAGCCTTCCCGAAATCCTTTTCGGTCTCCGCAATTGGAGAAGGCGGGTAAAGGGGGATTTAATGGCTCCATGAACATTTCCGAGTTCAGTTCGGAGCCGAGCATATTAGTGTGAGCACAGCGCGAGTGAGCGGCAAGGGGAATATTTCTTCTTAATTGGAGACCTCATTCCCACGCGGAAGAGGAGGCCTTTCTTCAGACGGCGCAAAATGCCTCGGAAATTAGAGGAAGTTGGAGCCACTGCTGGCGGCCATAAATCTTCCTTAAAATCAGTTTCGCTGGGGTCTCCCTCCGCGGGAGATGGGCGATACCTGCGCTCTATTTACACACTGCTCGTCATCCTTGATTTAGAGTGTCAACGTAATCGCGTATTCGGAGGCCCAAGGTCTCAAGGTGTTTGTCCTTTCACGGGCAGGGCGCTTCCACCGCTGCGCCAGGGGACGGAAACACGGCGGGGGGGGGGGGGGGAGGTAGTGAAGGGGAGACCAAAGGCGTAAGATAGGATGGGATGCAGTGCGTGAAATACGAAATGCGTGGAGAGAGCCATTGAGGTTCCTGGAGAGGGCGCTGGCATATTCCTGCTCCCGTGGGCAGGACAATCCGCCATGTTGCTCTCTACCTTTGCTCAAGCAGAAATACACAGGATCCTACGATAATTATCTCTATGAAAACTCATCTTTTTCTATAGAGACAGGTCGACTATCCCTTTTTTTATCAAATAATCAAAGATATTAAGTTGAATACGCAACCTAAAGAGATAATCATCTTCATAATCCTAAGACTGGTTTGACGCGGCTCTCCATTCCTCTCTCCTATCCTCTAGCCTTTTCATAGCGACGTATTTCTTCTCTTTCTAATCCTTTACAAACTGTCCTATGTAACTCATTCGGGATATAATATTTACGTCATATGCAATAAATTTCCAGGGTTTGATGAAATTTGTAACTGTTGCGTTCCTTCGTTAATTTCTCGTTAGTCTCCGTTTACAGCGCAACTGACGATTTATTTTACACTTACGTCCCCGGTAAAAAACCCAATGATCCCGGTGGGTCGCTGTGGCGACCGCATCACTAAACAGGCTTTTTCTGGCCTCACTTTTATAGTGCACCAACGCCCTCTCCAGAAACCTCTGTGGAGAGCGGACCAATGTAAGAAACCCATTTGCGCGTTCTTGTCTCATCAACCAATGGGAAATTTTGTGTAGAGTCTGTGTGCTTGCATTCGGTGAGAACGGGATAGGTGCATAGGGAGCCCTGAATCTCTTTTGATTCACCCCCTCTCATAGGAATCCTACTTGGGTTAACACGCGCAAAAGGGATGAATTAAGTCGAATCGTACCTCATTCATTAGTCTATTTATTGCTCGGAGGCACGTTTGATGCTCTCGTGGAGGTACTATTGTAAAACAAAGTAATTTATATAATGTAGGCGTGCGAGGGTGCCTTGGCTGATAAAATAAGCCATTGAACAGTGAAAACCCACTTTCGAGAAACTCTCCTTCTCCAAATTAGGGATTGAGAAAATGCCGATGCCTCTGAAACTCGCGCACAAGAAATTGAACTTAATTGCCCAAGAGGTGGAAAGAATTGTGTTTGATCCAGGAGTTTAATTTATGTGCGGTGAAACACAAAATATGTGAGAAAATTCTGCGTCTTCCAGACGGGAAGAAGAACGGTTTCACATTTTAGGCACACACATACCGTCTACAAAATATGAGACTTAATTGAAAGATCTACTTACAAAGTATGTATGGAAATAATTCGTCAGGTGTACGCATGGAGCATGTTTCTCTTTTGAAGCGAGGCTTGGACGTTGACAGGAGCTGAGAAGTCAAGACTTGACTTGACTTGTAGTTTATTTAACTTATGTTATACAGGGTGTCCCATTTATCTTGACCACCCGAAATAATTTTTTGTCCAGATGGATATTCAAAAATGTGCCAAGCAAATGTTCATTAATCAGCATGATTGCCTTCCTTGTAGCTTTATTATTTACAAAGACATGAACAACGTTATGTCTTTTTTAAACGGCACCCTATATTTTTTATTCGGCAATTCATTTTCTCTCCTAAAGGCCTATTCAAAAATGTAGCACAGTGGACCATTAACATAAACACAGGGTTATGAAAAATGACGGACTCTCTAGCGCTTAGTGCAGGTACACGGGTATTGGAACTACTCCACTTGCTGACGTTGACGGTGAACAAATGAAAACATAGTAAAATGCACACCAGTCATAAGAAACTCGTCCGTAGTGAGTGGACAAGTTTCTTATGTTTTCATAACACTGAGTTTATGTTAATGGTCCACTGTGCTACATTTTTAAATAAGTCTTTAGGAGAGAAAATGAATTTCCGAATAAAAAATATAGGGTGCTATTTAAAAAAGACATAGCGCTGTTCATATCTTTGTAAATAATAAAGCTACAAGGAAGCCAATCATGCTGATTAATGTCCATCTGACGGCTAATGAACATTTACTTGAAACTTTTTTGAATTTGCATCTGGACAAAAGGTTATTTCGGGTGGTCAAGATAAATGGGACACCCTTTATTTAGTGGAAGCATTTGAAATGCAGTGCTACCGAAGAATGATGAAGATCTTTGGGACGGATTGGAAGAAGACTAACTCGGCCACATTATGAGGTGTAATGGCCTGATGAAGATAATGTCCGAGGAAGGGCAAATTGCGGCCCCGAATGACTTAAGTCGGACAGGTTGTTGTTAATGGTTTAAAAGGGAAAATACACTTAAATATGGAAAGGTCGGAGAGCAGAGTGGAGAGCTGCGTCAAACCAATCTTAAGATTGTTGACTTTCGATGGTGATGATGCAAAACGAAAAAGTGTGGATAAATAAGAGAGTTATGCGAAATTAATCGCAAGAGAAAATAAATTGCTAAAGCGAGGTGAATAAATTTACAAGAATTTACATGATGAGATGTTGAATCGTAAAGGAAGAATTAGAAAGAACGTAAAGACTGAATGACGCATGAAAAATAATATTCTAAAGTTCAAAATAGAACGACCAAGTCATTGAAGGAGATATTTGAAAGTGATGCCATGGAAGGTTTGAGTGGAGGTAGATGAGGAAAAGGATTAACGTTTTACCGAAATAGGCAAAATAGGCGCATTAATTTAGCTATTACTAATGCTCAAAGTATAATTTGAATATGTAGAAGTAGCCGATAAATTTATGGATTTTCAAGTTGGCGTTTTTTAGTTAACACGAAATGGCTTGCCTTATTGATTCAGAAATTCAAAACTGTTTGAGTCAATAAAAAATGGGAAAATGAAGAGTGTCTCTTTTGTCTCCAAACTGGCATTGCATCGACACATTCCAGAGTGCTTCTCCTTTGCAATTTCAAGAACAACCACCCGAATGTTTATATATTATTCTTGATTAGGAATACCCCTCGCGGCTGAGCTTAAAGCCACCGAGTGCGTCCACCGGGTAGCGGATGGTGCGTCGACCTCTAGATATAGAGGTTAGCTGCGAGATAAGCGGGTTCTCTCGTCGAATAAGCAGTCGTGGACAAAAAGCGACGGTATTCTGGGGGGTCTTGGTCTACCCTTGGGTAAAGTAGACCATTTAAATGATATCGAAACCTGTGAAGATACCGTAACTTGGCGACTGAGGGCCGTCAATAATGCCTCTCATCACCCGGGGGAGAGGGCAGCAGCTCTTCTTCACATGTGCGAAGGTGGAGACCATACTGGTCGGTACAGCGACACTCATTGCACTTGAGGTGTGGTAACATTTACTTTAACGGCTGTAGTACTGCGATGTGGAAGGCAAGGGGAAACCACCACATCATCATCCCGAGGAGTCGCAGCTACTCCACTCAATTTATATAATGACATGATGGAATTTTCTCGGGTAAAATATTCCGGAGGTAAACTAGTCCCCCATTCGGATCTCCGGGCGGGAACTACTCGAGAGTGTACATCGGTCAAAGGTGATAGAATGTTAAGGATAGGAACCTTCGTACCTGCGTTAGGCTAGAGTAGTCAAGACTTTAAAATAGAGGAGCAAACACTGGTGGAGGTGGATGAATTAGGAATAGAGTGAGACAAGGCTGTGCTTTGTCACCGATAATTTTCAACGTTTTCATCGAGAAATTAATAAATTAAATCAAAGAAAAGGCCTCAGGAGTGAATATTCCTGGAGAAAAAATTAGCATGATAAGATTTGCCGGTGATATAGTCGTCATGGCATAAAAAGAGAAGGATTTGAAAATCTTGTGGCTAATATGGGTATATAGGGTAATGAGTAAATATCAATTGAAAATAAACACAAAGAAAACGAAGATATTAGTACGCAACAGAAGAGAAGAAGTCAAGACCAACATAAAAATAGAAAAGCAAAAACTGATAGAGGTGGATAGATTTTGTTATTTGGGGAGCAGGATCATTAGCGACGGGAGCAAGGAAGAAATTATCTGCAGAATAGCCGAAGCGAAGAGAGCATTCCACCGAAATAGAGACCTGCTTACAAAGGGAAGCTTAAATATTGAAGTAAGGAAACAATTTATAAGAACCTACATTTGGAGTATGCTCCTATATGGAGGTGAGGCATGGACAATGACTGCAGCGGAGAAAGTAAGGATAGAGGCCTTCGAAATGTGGTGCTACAGAAGAATGATGAATATCAAATGGGTCGACCGAGTTAGTAACGAGGAAGTCCTAAGAAGAGTGGGAGAGAAGAGAAGCCTCATGAAAACCTTGAAAAGAAGACGGAACAACCTTATAGGCCACATCTTGAGACATTATGGCCTGATGAAGACAATCGTCGAGGGACAAGTGGAAGGCAAGAACGGAAAAGGAAGACCTCAAATGAAATACATGGAACAGGCAAAGAAAGATATGGAAGAGATGAAATAATTAGGTATAATAATATTAGCTGATGGGAGAGTTGAGTGGAGAGCCGCGTCAAACCAATCCTAGGATTGTTGACCAGTGATGATGATGAAGGAATACATCGTACAAAATGCAAGGAACGGGTAAAGAGGGATTTGAAAGAGAAGAAATACCTAGGTGTCGAATGATTTTATGATGTAAGAATTGAGTGGAGAGTCTCGTGAAACGAATGTTAGGATTGTCAAGCAGTGATGTTGATGATGACTTTTATTATGACACGAAAGCATGTACAACTCATAAATGCATTAAAATGGCCATCGTGAGATTTATTAAAATTTTGAAGTCATAAAAACGAAATTTTTGAACGATTAAACTTTTTTTAAATTGCATTTTCGGGTTTTTCAAAGATTGTCTAATGGACAAATCCTCAGATATGTGTTTGCGTTGACTTTGTAACTTCCCAGGAATCCGATTAAGGGAGCCCTCTCCGCTGTCACAAGTTTCATTTCCGACTCATCATCCATTTCTTCTTTTTGTGCTTTTCATAATCTTTATTTACGCCTCGATGATCTTCATCCTACAGTTATTTCTCAACGGCGCTCATCACAGACATAACCAATCTTCGCCGTCACGAGCCAATGAGGTGCGCACCCGAGCGTGACGTCACGCGCGAGGAGACAGCTCATTGGTGTCAGAATCGGTCACGCCTCCACGCGTGCGTCCCAGGAGAGGGCGCAGGCAGCGGTGGCAATCAGTCAATCCGTCGACCGCGACATTCAATCAGCGCGAGTGTCAACGTGCGTGATTCATTTGGCGGCGCGGCGCTACGGAGTGATCGCGTAGTACCGTTTATAGCTCAGTATACAAAAGAAGTGGACAAAAGTAGGATACGAAGATTTTCAACGAAGGAGCCAGGAACTTTGCAGCAATACTGAAAAATGGTTGGCATAGAATGAAACGGATGCTTATTGCCATGCCAGTGGGTCGTTGCCTGGCAACATGCCTGCAAAAATTCCAAGGAATACGTAAGACAAAACTTTCTAAGGGATGACATGATTCTTTTTTCCAGCAAAATCTTACAAAGTAAGTTCCTACTACAACTCACGGCATAAAAAGTCCCGGGCATGACTCATCCGCACCAGAATCGCCAGGTTTGTGTGGAAGGAATCCACGATTTATTTATTAATGGTACCGATCGATTTCTTTCGTCCAGCTGCACATGTTGTACATCACGAGGGAAACCCTCGTTTACTGAAAGTTGGCGGGCCCAGAGATACAAATTGTTGGATTAGCGGAGCAAACACGGGCCAGATCGCTGCGAAAGATAGAGGCAAATGCAGATTAGCTCTTTCAATTACATTAACGGCTGGTTCGCGCGGAACTCGGTCGGGGCGCCACTATCGAGGAGGAAATCTTCCGTGTTTGCGTATATAAATGGCTTAGACTCATTGTACTTGAAAACAGAGATTTTAAAGGAAACACATCGGTGTTATCCAAGTGCTTCTCCTGAAATTCACTGAAAAAACAAAAGAAGACAGTGAGAGAGATATTAAAATCAGAGTAGTTTACTGTACGTGCAGCATCTTAGTTTCGATCTTTAGCATCTTAAAATGGTTTGATTTCTCGGTCGTAAAGAGAGCAGTCGTGTCTGTTTCAGTTTATTGTCATGGCGTCTATAGGATTTAACCGCCTTGTGTCATGTTGTCTGAGGACGATAGTATCGATGGTAATCTCGCCAGCATCTTCAGATCAGAAGGAAGGTTTGATGCAAACTGGGGTTGGTATGCATGTGCACGCCGCTCGTTGAAGAGAATTTTCCAAGTGACCCAATCGCAAACCCAAAACACGACTTCGGAGCATACCCGAGTGAAGAACGGCAGGCGCAATTGCATCACTGCGAATTAGCGTAACCAGGCAGATGCGTTTGCTGTACTACGTTAGAATGCAGAACATTATATTTTCGTAAAGCCTTTTGGCGATGACGGGTTTTGATATTCGCTAAAATCAAATTTGAGTAAAATATGTCAATCAAAACATCACTTTATTTTTTGAAAATTTCATCCGGAGGGTGTACCAGGTCACGTGACGGTGGGGCGTGCGTGCGTGCGTGATGCCCGCAGGTGATTCGGATCCCCCTGCCATTCGCTATTTTTGATGAAATATTTAATATGCGGTACGAGGAACAATGTGTATTTTATCAAATAGAGTTAACGGTAGTATTCCCTTTGTCGATTGCTAAGAAAAGAAGACTTACAGGATATTTTGTTGATGTGGGATAAGCCAACCACGAAATGACAGCAATGTATCAAATGGCTGTCCAGGCAAGTTTCAATAGCAAATCAAACGGCCAGTTTACAAAATGAAGTTTAAACAATTGTACATGTGTGCCGTTGGCTGTGTTAAATGTTGTTTGCGTGAAAAAGGAAACTAAAAACTAATGATTAAAAATATATGAGAAGTTGCGAATTATTTTCACATGAATTTATTTCTCTTTATATATATTTTTTTCTTTTTTATTCACAATATAAATAGCCATTGCGAAGATTTTTTTCATTTTTACATTACGAGTTTTCCGTAATTACAGGAAAAATAGATGCAATAATAAAATTTAATCTGACATTGGAGACAAGAACGGAACTAAGTGATAATGAAAGAAGGCTAAGACCTACGAAAGACACATATACGCTTCAATAATTAAGACAGTGTAAAGTTGTGAAGAAATAAATGTTTGTAAAAACGTCGGCGGAAATGAAACCGATAATAATATGGTGCAGAACCCGAGAAGGATTCCTGGATATTATTTCACCGGGAAAACTTTCATCGCATAATTTATTTGCAAGATTTCGAATTCAAATACCAAACATGTTCATGTTCGCACAAAAGTTCCACAGCATTTGTATTACCACCAAAAATAACGTCAAAAACGTATCTTCTTTTTCTATGTCGTTGAATTTTGTTTCTGTTTTCGTCTTCTTGTCTCTCATTTTATATCTCCGTTTTAGTTTTACACCTGGATTAATTTTTCTTTGCCGGGAAAGGTTGGTCACGCTATGTACAATCAATGATTTTGTCATGAAAGCTAATAGTAATATTTTGGGAATTGTTTTCATGCTTTAAAAATGACGTGTGCCCTGTATTCGGGGTAAGGAGGTCCGCACTTTGGTCCAGGCTGGCCCACAAATCAATTTTTGGGATAAATTTGATGCAGGAATGGTGTATCGAACCAAAACAGTTATGCATCGGGGAACATGATTTATTAATGCACTAAAATTGTAAAAGAAAAATTCAACCTAATGAAAATAATGCACTAAGCATGTTTTCCCACATGATCACTATGCCATGTTTGCACTGGACCAACCTCCCCATCGCCAAACTTGAGTGTACTAGTGATTTTATTCCAACGCACCAGAAAATACTTCAGCATTATACACCTTCTTACAGTAGCGCATCCAGGATAGGAACAAGGGGGGGGGGTAAGTATGGGGCAAACTCCCAGAAGTATTGCGGATCCGGACAAAAATTACCATTCTATCTAGTGTAAATTGGATTTCCTGGGGGGGGGGGGGGGGGTGATAGCCTCCTTAGCCCCCCCATTGATCCGCCACTGCTTACTTATAATACAATATCCGTACTAAAAGCTTTTTAGTTGGTACTAACCTACTGCTATACTCTAATAAACACCGACTCATCAAACAAACCGCTCCAGGTTTACTTCAACGTATCTAAACGGATAATTGGATGCCACGCCAACAAGTACTCTTAGACGTAAGTGATATTTTGACGGACGTGATAGCCGTGCTAAACTTCTCCTCCATCGTTGGCGTCTTCACTTAAGTGACACCTAGCATGAGTGCACTATCACGAGTGGCCATCCTATTCTTGAGTGCAGCGCTTGTCCACCCTTCGACCCACAACACGAGGAGAGCTGAACGTGAGTCCAAGGGATCCTGGTTCGAGTCTAGGTCGTGGCATCCTCTCTGGAATTTCCGCACTTGAGTTCCCACGGCGAGGGCTTCCTTAGAGCAAGACTTCGCGGACTTGGCGTGCAAACCAGAGTCGCATCTCTCGCCCGAGGAAAGAGCGGTGAATGTGTATCGCACGACCCCCCAACGGATCCCCCTTTCACTCTCCCCCCCCCCCCCCAACAGAAACATCATCTCGAATCTGCTCTCGCGGGAAAGTATGTCACCGCTTTTTTCCTCTATCGAGTGCGCCATCTACAGCGGAGAGTTTTCTCGGAGTGCGCTTCAATTTCGCGATTCGAAAGTCGTCTGGCGATCGCATTGCGGATTCCAAAGGAAAGAAACAGCTGAAAATCGGAATGCCCGTGATATGGTTGCCAAGCACCGCGCATTTAAGCCCATTTACTAAAACTACCGATCGCGTCGCTCACGGTCAGAGTGATCCGAATTTCGCGGATCAATGGGGACTGGGACTGTTGGGACTGTTGACTGGAAAATGTATTCGTAACTATATCAAATTAATTACGTTTTAATGCAATTCCTCACGATTGTAAGTACAGCGTATTATGTGTTGATAATAAACGCATGGCTTTGCATTGTGCAGTCATCGTTGCACTGCGGAAATTATTGAAAGCCGAAAATTGCAAAGCGTCGCGCGCTTCAACGAGCTTCACTGGTGCCTCAATCGCATCGTCTTCTTAGCCACCACGTATGCATCTTCACGTCACCACTGAATTCTGCTCACTCTATTTCTAAATGCTTTTTAGACCTTCTCACGATTATTAGTGGCATAATATATGGAGGTAGCAATAAACGGTGTCCTAACAGCCCCCGCCTCAGACCAATTGATGCGATTTGCGAGGTAGTTCGTAGATGAATGTGTCAATTGGGGCTCTCATGTCAGTTTGGGCGAATGCCATCGCTGCATTCAAATCACCGTTTCCTCTCTCAACCTTAGCCGTAATGGACTGAAACGTTTAGGATTGGATATATTTGTGCTTTCATTGCGAGGCATTGTTCACTTTAGCGTTCAAAATACGTGGTCGTGTGACTAATTTTTCCCCCAGTTTTACGATGTGTATTCCTATGTCCCCCTAAATGAAGGTATCAATTAAAATGTAGTAGCTGCGGTCCTTCATCGTGGAATGGAATTAGCGTACATTACATCATTCGTTTATAAAAACCCTAATTATTTTATGTGTCTGCGGATATTTCAGTATTTTGAAAATGATTTTTGCATTGCATTATGGATACAATTCTATGTAAGCGTTCGTCTATTCTATAATTTACATTTATATTTATAAAGTCAGTGTTGCAAAGAGTAGAGGAGTAATTGCCGCCATTACATGGCGACCATTAACTTTTCGCACATATAAAAGAGTATTCTCCAGTCGTTCCTCTCTCTTTCGTTATACTCCTATGCAGTCCTATTGGCCTCGGCGCATTTTAATTGGCTTACAGAAGTCGTCACTCGCGGCGCTGACGGATAGAGCGATCCGAATAAAACTTTAGGGAAATAAACACTAATCTAGGCCGTCTCTCACCTTGGTTCCTTTTGGGTAAACACCCTCGTCAAGTCTTAAATTAGCAACGTCTTCGTTTCAGATGCTGGACTCATCCCCAGGGTTAATGATCTTCCTTAACTGCGAGTGGACGAGACTTGCATAGAGTTTGGATGTGTCATGATGGGGGTGGGGTTTTCGGGCGATGGTGGGGATTTCTGCAAGTTATTTTTTTCTTATCTGGAGAGTAATGGTAGCTAGGATTAGCTAACTCTTTGTCGTTGAAGTTTATTCGGGATTGCCACCGGATAAGGTTCTCCATCTCTGCCGACGTTTCGATGGCCGAGTCGTCCATCGTCATCAGGGCTTGATGACGATGGACGACTCGGCCATCGAAACGTCGGCAGAGATGGAGAACCTTATCTGGTGGCAATCCCGAATAAACTTCAACAACAGCATACGCCGGGAAAACCTCAGATCTTTCTTAACTCTTTGTCCGTCACCGATTGAATTGCTATTTTTCCCTCTCCACTTATCGGATTTAATAATGCTTCTCCCTGGCTAGGATTTTTAGATTCATCATGTCCGAGAAACCCATGGCTGTTTACCCAATTTTATTTTCCAGATGATATAGCGTACCGAAATCATATGTTTTCAATGCTATTCCTCGAAATTGTAATTACTCAATTGCAAATATTGAGGATAAATAGATCGCTTTGTAGCTACCCACTTCCGCGCTTGGGAAATGTTTGGCAAGCGATTGAATGGCGAGTGATTTGGCAGTGCAAATTAAGTTTCTATGGGATGGACTGGAACCTCTTCTGTGTATCGAGGGATGCCATCTAATGAAATCCTTGAAGCCATTCAGGAAGTAATTAATTGAAATATTCCTGTTGTTTGAAAAGAAAAAGAAAAAATACCAATTTTCCTAAATTTCCAATTATTGAAATTTGTTTCATCGGATAATAGGATTCGAGATGCTCTGAGGGCGATATGGAAACGTCGGCCTGCAAGAAACTAACCAGGTGGGAAACCCGAGAATATTTCACCGCTCCTGTCATTTTCAAAATTAAGATTCCTTTTCCATTTTAAGAATAAATGTGGGACCATGACCTGTAGATTTTTATAGACTTCAGCTTTTAGAAACAACTTACTTACCGATTTATGTATTGAGCTTGCGTTTATTTAGTCAGATAAACCAAAAGCAAAAATGGCACTATGAACACGCTAAAAAAAGTTGAAGCATTGCATTGCCATCTCTACAAATGGGAATAGAATTCTCAACCGTAATGAGCAACATGTAAACGATCCCTCGGCTGCCGCGGAAACTGTGGACTCGTTCAAAGGATTGCTAACGTGGCCGATTTTTAAGTATCATGCTCGATTGCAAAGTTTGAGAGCGAATAGACGCCCTGTGCGCCCTCTGGACAACCGGTTAAATGCGCACGCCTTAGCACGAGACACGGCCGACCGAATCGTCGCGACGGCTGGCTCTCTCTCTCTCTGCGTGGATTTGGGGGCACGCGCGATCAGACGCCGCCATCTTCTGGATTCTCTCCTGAATCGGCTGAGGCCATTCCGCCTTTCCCCCCTCCATCCCCTCATCCAGTTTGTGCGCAAGGACGTTCGACGACCCCCCCTGCCCCTCTTCTCCCGTTGGCAAGGCAACGAAAGTACACACTGCGCTCGCGCGAGACGCATCCTCATCCTGCGGCTCATCTGCGAATGCGATATTCCCACATCCGACTGACGACAGTGTCATCACACATCTCTATCTTTAATGAGTCATTAGGATCTTAACGATGATGATGGAGCGCAATACTAATATGGTGTGCCCTCGATTTTGACAGTCCATCAGAGCGTACGATAGGAGTCTGTATCTCTGCGGAAAAGAGGCATGGAAAATGACAGCAGCGGAGAAATCAAGTCTTTCGAAATGAGGTGTCACTGTGGTTCGAGTGATGAAGATCAAACGAATCGACCGAGGAAGGGTGGGAGAGAAGAGAACCCTCGCACAAACATTGAGAAGAAGGCGGAACAACCAAATCGGGCATACTTATGTTGAGAGAGCGTATCGTGGGGAGGATCGTGGACCTGGCAAGAGTGGAAGAAGGAATACTTCGAATTGGAAATATATGGAACAGGTAAACAAGGTTGTGAAAGAGAAGAAATTCGTAAGTGGGAAAAGGTTAGCTGAGAAGTTTGGGGAGGGCTGAGTGCGCCGAACTAGTCCTAAGCAATGCGTCCAGTGCGGAGGACTGAAAGTCTTGATAGAGAGAGAGAGAGAGAGAGAGAGAGAGAGTGGAGTAAATCACAAGTGCAAATGGGGGTGAGTTGACAATGTGCGATAAGTGAAAGGAGACTTCAGTTGTTGGTGGTGGACTCGCAAAATACCTCAAAACTCTCATTAGAGACAGTGTCAGAATTTGAAACGATATCCTTGGTCTGAGATTGGTCGCAGAATTCTAATAGCGGCGTAAATTTTAGTACTTTTACTTCAACGGCACATTTTTGAGACTCGAGTCTCGGAGACGTCGCGGAAGACGAGACTGGTCTCCGATCGACACAGCTCGGAAGATGATGACGGGATGAAGAATCGAGAATCGGTCTCCAATGGACGTTTGACGGTTGCTGGCCAGCGATGACGACTATAAAGTCTTTGTGATTTTTACTTTGTTGGTGTTGTGTCTATATTCGTAATGCGGTGTGCCTCCGATGGCTTCCTGGGTTGCGATGTTGGTGCAGTCTCAGCCGGTATGAATACGACTGTATGCTACCGATGGAATTCCGCATCAATTGGAACTGCAGTAAGAAATATAAGGCGTGATAATCACTCCATATTCTCTAGAAATTCACGCGTAAAAACAATAAAGTCAATTAGGACCCTGCCTGTAGCCTCACGAACGGCGGGAGGCCGGCGAGTCGGATAAAATGTATTCAAGACGTACTAATTAATGATTCCTGATTCCTCAACGATTTAAACATCAACCCCACGCCAAATAAACATTCAAAACTTGGAAGCAGATAATTTATATTGTTAGCCTTAATCACCTTGCAGATCTTTCATTTTGACCATAGTGTGTGTGTTGATACATACATGTGATAAGGAGATCTTTTTGTTTATTAAGTTTAGTTCATCAACAGCCCTTCCCATTGGATTTTCTATAATCTGAATAGGGAAATTGCATAATTTTTATAAACAGTATGCTGATATCCTACAGTAAACACTCAGTACCGCAATATACTTTTTTCCGCTTAAAATTCAGTTTATACACTAGAAAATGACTCCCAAAAGTCTCCCGAGTTTCGCGGGCTAAAAAATACCGCCCCCACTAATATTTGGCCGTGACGTCATAGTTCAGTAGGAGTCCAAGATCCAAGCCCAAACTGCAGGTTTGGAAGAGCCACGTTGCGTTTAAAGGAGAACATGGGTGAAGTAAGGAAAAATTACAAGTGGTGCATTGTTTCTCTGTGCAATAATACCCCAGAAAAAATTTTCGTCTTCATTCCCACGGAGGAAATTAGAAGAAAAGCCTCGATGCATGCCGTCTGTCGGGATGAGCGTTACGGAAAAATAAGAGTATAATAAACGGAATGATAAACCCGTGTGCTATGTGAGCGAAGATAACTTTAATATAAATAATATTTCCATATTTCATCGACTGAATAACTTGAAACTGAGATTTTTCGATAATTCGGCCGCCGTACTCAACTTCACAACAAAAATCGAGATAGGTGTTTCTCGATGGTTACGATGGACTCAAATTATTTATGGCACTTGTTCAATTTCAGTTACGGAAGGACATAGAAAATTCCATGATGTTTAAAATCAAGAGAGGAAATATGAAAATATAGAGCAACGTTGATTCTCATGCATTGGAGTGCCAGCCAAGAAGTCAGCGTTTTCTTCTACTGTCGCCGTCAAAATGATGTGCCGCTGTACTTTGCAAATTTATATCCTGGCTTCACTGCATGCCATAATAATGAACAGTACGTCATTTTAAAGGAAATTTTATCTTAAATTCTGATTTATTTTATTACAAAAAAATTGAAAAATGTAGACACGGCCAGTGCAATAAAAGACTTCGTGCAGCGAAAAATTAGCCGTTTTGTCAACTTCATGACCTTTGCAACTCAACCTAGAGAAAACTACTACGTCTACAGCATTCATCTTCCACATTAATTTACACTCATCAGTGCGGATTAATAAAATGGCTTTTGGGTATTTTTAGAACTTCTATTTTGTTATAAATTAATGAAAATATTTAAACATTATCTTGTCCCATAGTTTACCCCGAAAGATAAAGGAAGTTGTAGATGGCAAAAGAATGGATTCCAGAGGTGGTCACAAAAAATGAATCGCAGCATTCTTTGATTTTATTCTACGCCGTTGCTTGCTTTTCAGAGAAAGTTGAGTGACAAGAGGAATGTTCCGCGGCCCTTGATTTGGAAACTGTGGAGATAGAGGAAGACGTGTGGATCAGCAATTTCCATTTAGTTGGTTGTCAGGATAAACCAAGGATCCATTTAAAGGTTGTCAGGCCATCGTATAAAGATAGGACTGATGTGCACCACAGGGGAAATGGGGTGTTTGAGGGAAAGTCAAACCCAAAGTTGCCCAAAGAATGTGCAGTTCTATGTTGCTCTTTCCCTAGTTAAAACCAAATAGAAATAGGATTGGAATATTTTCACCACGGGTTCCAGTGATAGTGAGAGTGCAGGTGATCACGGTCATCGTCGAAGGTCATCCCTCTAGGATTTCCGATACGGAATTTTTAAGTGACAACCGATCGCAATGACGATGAGCTCGCCTTTAGAGTAGGTTTCAGATATATCGTGAGAAAAGCTCCCAAAATTTATTAAAGACTCTGTTTGGAAAACATCCACATTTTAATGCTGAATAAGGAAGGATTTCATTACAAAAGTAACTTATTAACACCTGAAGACGTTGTGTTTATTATATTGATCGAAGTGCGATTGACCGATTCTTTCTGCAGAGTAGGAAGTGGCTTCGGGGTTTTGAGTCACAAGATGGTAGATTATGTTGGAAGTTCGTCTATATTATCGCTACTAAATTGAAACATTAATAGTCTGGCTTCCTCAGAGCTTCCTGTCACCCTCCAGGCAAGGTATTTTTAAGTTGAAAGTATCATCGACAGCTTCGAGGTGGAAATAAGTTCACCGTAAGACTCTACCGGACTGCCAAAAGAATACATGTTTCACATGAGTATACGCTTTCGCCAATATTATACGCAAGTCTCACTTTGTTATGAACTATAAAAAATTTCAGATGCACATCAGCTACCTTTCCATTTCTCGACATCGACTTTCCGCGCCGACGAAGTCTACAGTTCCACTAAAATACCCTATTATCCTGATGGAATCAGTAAAAGGAAGCTTGCTAGGATCAGCCTAAGCATAACCATATTCCTTCATCTTCACGCAATCTATCGCTTTCAATGGAGGAGAAATAGATCAAATAATAGCCCTGAAGTCACAATGAACAACTCCGATAGGTACGTCTGCACTTCAATAAATGAATCTTAACCACGCCGTCGCATGTATTCAATTCAAGTACTATGGCCGTGCCGCCGTGCCTCCTCGTACTGAACTATGACGTCACTTTTCTACCAGCCAATCATCGGGCGTTTTCGCTTCTCACTTGCATTTGAAAATTCTCGTGGACTTTGATGCATTAAATATCGCAAACCACGTCATAAAATAATAAAAAAACTTTCACCGAGGTATGCAAACATATATTTTTATATAATTTTGGGGCTATTGATTATATCTGAAATATATGCAAGTTCCCTATTGCGGGAGGCATTGCCCTGAGAGACGCAGGGTGTTTAAACGCCAGCATGCACCATTGCACCATGCGATAAATGTGCACTCCACGCGGCCATAAAAATGTTTCTGTAATGATACAAGTAAGATGAAAACGTTTGTGTATATGGTGTGAACTCCCAATCTTGCGTGTTTCCATGCTGCGCAACAAGACGATACAAATACAGAGACAACTTAAGTATGAGGTATAGACATGCAATCGTCGACGTAACGAATTATTCTATGAATTGGAAAACTATTGCCATCCCTGACTTAGCGAGGAAAGAGCGACGAGTTATATATCTCTCTCTCTTTTCCTTTATCTTAATATGTTGATCCCTTCTACCATAGCATCCGAGGGGACATTATCCGCATTATGAGAGAACTCATCTCCGAATCCGTCCGTCAAATGCAACGCACATTTCTCTCACCTCTCCCGTGAACATTCTCTGATGTTGGCGTGTGCGTTGGAAGCGGTGGACTGCATTCGCGGATCCAATGGTCGACAGTGGCGGCACCGCATCGCACGAATCGAGTGCGAATCTCCACTCGGCCGCTGAATGTCTTGTCACCCACTCCGCATTTAAATGGGTTCACTAAAGTCGCCACTCGCGTAGCTGGCAGCCAATGCGATCAGAGTGCCACGGAGGAGTAAGGTTGTCGTCTTAGGAATGATAACCAAATTTGATGCTCGTGCTCTATCGAATTCGTAACTCTTTGAAGTGATTCCTCTCGGCTTTAATATTAAAAGGTAAATATTGAGAATACATGGATCCCTCCATACTATTCGCCGCGGTGCGGGCATTGTTGAAAAGCAAATGTAATGCGCGCCAAGTGGTGAAAACGGAAATCAATCTTCCTCGTTTTATTCCCCTTCTGTGAGCAAGTACAGACGGAAATAATTATCAACTGGTGTCTTTTAATTGAAATTCAGCGATAGTTGAAGCGATGTCTCCGAATCTTCATAAGAACCCAACTCAATGTAGAAATACTTTTGGCCGGTAAAATTTTACATTAGTCAAAGTGAATGTATGAGAGTGCATTTGTTGGCATCCATTTCATCAAGTGTTGATAACTGTAATGGCAATCTTCTCGAACACCGCTGAAAACTCGTGAATACCGTAATGAACTCTGTTTTATTCTCGAGATAATCTTTCCAAAGCCTCGAATTTCGGCCACCAGGTGTCGGAAACTTCGTTTCCATTCGCCGTGTATTTGCGAGAAAAGTTGTTCGCCTCGGACGAGAGGGACTTTCTTTCATGTCTCTCTCTCTGCTTCATTCGTTGATTTCCTCCCTCGTCGACATTCCTCCCTTTCTCTCTATCTCTTTCTCGACTCGTGCGTTCAATATATGTATAATAGTAGACGCAGCCGTGAGTGAGTCTCACTTTGCCCGCCATGTGTCCCACTTTCCATCCACTCCTGCCCCTCTCCCACCGACCTCTTGACCCCCCCCCCCCACATCCCCTCCCGTGGTGAAAGGAATCATCTTCCCTCCCCTCCCATAATGACCCCTCTGACGTCACACCCCCTTCCTCGGCCGCGAAAGTCGTGATTATTTCTATTCTTCTACTCGCTGGGTTGCCGCTGTGAGTCTAATACCTGATCACCGGTAGCTCTTTATTTCTTGTCAGGCCAAATGATCTATTCGCTGAAAACGTCTTCCTTTGCTTCTCGTCGCATGAAACCTTTCTTGTTTTTTCCTCTTTTCTTAAGTGGTCATGTGACTTCAAATAAATGCTATTTATTCTATGGTTCAAACCTTGCATCAATTTACTGAATGAATTACTATCCGTTAGCAAGTTTTACCTTTGCATGAATGTTCCCATATTTTTGTTCCTGTGTGTAGAAATTGGCCGTATGCTGTACATGTGGACATTCTGTTGCACCCTGGTGATGGTTTAACCCCTGCCAAACACCGGAGAGGTGACTGGAAAGGTATTAAATAGATATTAATGGCGTATAATTTGGAGGATGCCTTTGAGTACCCATTAGAAAATAGGTTTTAACCGAGTGAATAGATTTTTCATCTGCGTTTTGCTGTAAAATCGCTCGTTAAGTATTTTTTAATTGATAAGAGTTTGAAAAGTAACGGAGACAATCGTCGAGGGACAGGTATACAGTAAAAATGGGAGTGAAGACTTCGAATAAAATGCATGGAACTCGTAAAGAAGGATGTGAAAGAGAAGAAATATGTGGGTACGAAAAGATTAGCTGACAGGAGAGGAGTTGGTGATTGCATGTTACCAATCCTAGGATTGTTGACCAGTGGTGATGATTTTGAGGTAAACCTGTACGTATGATGAAAGATATTAGTCTATTTGTGAATGAAATGAAGAAGTTTAACTCTGGAGAGCAGCTTTATTCGTAAAGTGCTCCAGGAAAACGTATCGTACCGGGTGAAATAGTGTGAAGGAGCGCTGTTCAGTTGAAGCAGCTTTTGGTTTTAAGTTCTTGTGTCTCTCTCAGTGTAATAAGAAGAAAAGGGAATATTTTTCCCTCGGAATTTTATCTTCGGAGGGCTCTCGGTCCAGCTTCTCATCTCCTGTATTTGAAAGGGAGTTGCAATGAGGTTCGCGGCCAGTCGAGTATCGCGGTGAAAGGTGGTTTGGAGTGTACGTCTCGCTGCGAGGCCTCGAGAGGAAAAAGATGAGCGCGAAAATTGTTGTTTATTTTTTTTCGTTTCCGAGAGCGTCGAGATCGAACTTCCATCATCTCCCAATCTGTGCCATGTGCGAGATCAACGGATTCCGGGGGGGGGGTCCTTCACTACTTCATCATTTGATTTTATCATTTGCCGCTCTAAGGTGCGTTACCTCCTCTTCCAACCTTCTATTCCGCGTGCTATTCGCCAATACAAACGATACCTGGCCGACTCAAATTTAGAGCTTTATGAATGCGATCGCGTGATTTAAGCTGTCTGCGCGCGTGTGATTTTGAGAGGGTTTTCGTGAAGATTTCGATTGATTATTGCTGATGATTGTTTATATTTTACTCCTTGGACTCCATGACTTATGCTCTCCAAAACAAATTTTGACGAAAATAAATTTCAACGGACATAAGTGACGTCTATCTTTCGATCGCATTCGGTGCGTGGAGGCAATGGCAGAATTTTACTAATAAATCACCAGTCGCCATCATATGAAGCGAATGGCCGTTTGCAAATGATCATCTCTCCGCCGACGACGGTGCTGCCACCATCGCACACAGGATGCGCCAATTAAACTTAATCCTTGCCTCTTAATCACCGTCAATGTTCGTGCAAATGGCGACAGATCTTTTTGGACTGGGCTCCCTCATCAATTAAATTTTATTGTCGAGTGTTATTGTTTGTGAGAAACAAATAAAGTAAGTTAAATAAAGATACCTGTCCTTTCTGTTTTCATGTTCGGTGTAGGTACATGGAGCAATTTGCCAATATCCCCTCCCTTCAAGCACTTTATTGACGTACACTTGGTCCCTTCCATTCTCTCTAGAAATTCCTCGGCCAACCTCATCATGTATGCCCTCTAAGCTCTCCTCTCATCGCTCCTGCGTATCCCATGTGGAAGCCGCCTCTTCTCACCCACCATGTCCAGCACTCCCTCGTTCCTCTCCCTCCACTCCTCCAGTCTTCTCCACACCCTCATCTCAGCCCTCTCTCTTGTCCTCCTTTCTCAGTGTCCACGTTTCTGCACTCTGAAGTGATCTGACGCTTGAGACCATTTGGACCCTTTCATGACATGCGCATGGCCCAGCTCTGCTCTAGCCCTTTTCACTCTTGCTAGCAACTCCTTCCCTTAATGACTTAAGACGTTTTTATGATCGCGTAAACAAAACAAAACTCTAATGACGTCACCAACTATTTAAAAACAGTTTCGCATTTTTTTAAAGCTCTAACTCAATGAAAGAATGGCGGAATGAGGAAGTTTTTTTTTCGTCTTTTCGTTCAACTTCTCTCTCCATTTGCATAATTCTTTCAATTAGTAAAAAATTCTGAGTCTGAGTGGAGGACTTAAGCGCTGATAATTTCACTATTTATTTATGCCAGTTATTTTGTGTTTCGTTGATATTTATTCATATGAAATGCGTGTTGGCCCTCGTGGCAACCTTTTGCAATGTTTTGTTGAGTAACTGGAAATTGTGCCGCCTTATTGGGAAGTGCTTACGCTTCTTATCCGCGGATGGAATTTTAGAAGAGAATTTCGCCCCCCCCTCCCACAACATAATTTGGAAATGTTGATATATCACGTGCATTTAATGTTTGTTGGACATATGCGGAGTTTTATTCATTGGGAGAAGCTTTCTAGAGGAGTTGAGATGTTCTGGAGTCTCTAAGAATCAAACTACACTCATTTGAAGCGTGGCAACTATGGGTACGTCAGAAATATAGTGATAATCCTGAAACTCATTCATGGAGTCATTAGAAATGCTGGTTGTTGACGAATTGTCCATTTATCTTGAATTTCAATTGGGGCATTGAAAATATACTCTCTAAAACGTCTGGAGAACTTTGGTTCAACAGAGTCCACCGTTAGTGATGTGTCAAACGATGTTAGGCCGCTACGACACCACTTGGTAGTTATGATTAGGCCATCTGGAGAACTCTGACGTATGACTCTAGGGGATTGGCAGGACCTAGGTGAAGCGAAAACCTCGACCCCCAATGCTCGGATGACGAGAATAGCCCCTTTGAACACTTAAGTATGGATGTGGCGTGATGCCATTTTCACCACTCCTTTGGCCCACACTGAAAGAAAAAATTGGCTGTTGTATCCAATAGTTGGATCCCACATCCAATTTAAATGGTTGCTATGGCCCCATCCAGTTAGTTGGATGAGGGAGCCATTTTAAATGGCTGGGTGAGAAATGGTTGTGACAACCAACTCGTTGGATACCACAGCCAGCGTCGTTGGGTCTTGCGTCCACCTATATTGGATGCCACAACCTTGCGAAATTGTTGCCATAGCGTTTAATGAATGGGTAATATTTCAACGGATATTATTATTAATAATGACACCATTTGAAAGTAACATTATGATATCCTTTCGTGGTACTATTTCCGCCACTTTCGACGAACATTAGAGTTAGAAAATGCATTTTTTTTAAATAAAATTTTTATTTACAGTAAATTTTTAGGTTCATAATTTTCACTGCAACTTGTTACCTTGAAGACTTACTCACCTCAGATCACTATCATGTGGAAACGAATGCCATAAATAATGCAAATAGGTTAAATGACTTAAGAAAGCAGTGGTCTATTATACAACGTATTTATTTAAAAATTAAGCAACTTTTTAAAAAGAAACAAACTTTCAGTTGAAAATTTTTGTTACACAATATCTGAAGGCTGCAAACAATTCTGCTGCAATAGTCCGGCATTCTCACATCAATTACTGGCTGAAAAGATATTAAGTTTTCAACATTGATGGAGTTTACTATGCTGAAAATGAAAAGGAGACTTCGTTCATTTCCACGGATTTATTTTGGCGGTACGACATGTTTCGAACCAGAGGATATTTTAACCAGAGGTCATCAGAATAGAGGTCATTATCAAGTACAAAAATTTCGAATGTTAAGCAAACATTTGAACACACATGTTTGCTTAACATTCGAAATTTTTGTACTTGATAATGACCTCTATGGTTCGAAACATGTCGTACCGCCAAAATAAATCTGTGGAAATGAACGAAGTCTCCTTTTCATTTTCGTGTATTAATTTCCACATAGTTGAGCCTAATACAATTAAACGAATTTACTATGCTGGTTTCAAGAACTTTGTAAACATAAAAAATTTCTCGAAATCCAAGGTGTACAGAGCGTTGTAGACGAAACAATCATTTTCGTTGGAAATTATTCTGTCCACTTTTCCAAATTCAGGAAGGCTGAAATCGTCGAAACCAACTGCAACATATTTTCCACTTCGGTAACGAGTGAACTTCCTCTTCACCCAAGGCATCTCAAGGCAAGCTGACACAAACTCACGGGGAATTTTCCTATAAGTCCACAGTGCCCATCAACACCTCACAATCTTCCACGAAGGAACTGGAATAAATATATAAAAAAATTACACAATTAAACTTGCCTTTATGATTATTGGTTATACTCTTTTGCAATTAGTTACCAACGTTTTACATGAAAAGGAAGCTACTTCCTACTCATAACTTAAGCTATTTATACAGTACATAAATCAGCCATAACTTCTTGGCATTTTAACATCAAGAATAGCTAGATCAGGAGAAAAATGATTTTAAAAATTCTGTGTTATGTTACACCTTGCAATATGGATACTATAGTATATAGGTCTACTAGCTGACCCGGCGAACTTCGTACCGCCTAACATTCAATGAACTCATAGTTTAGTTGCACCATTTATAAATAAAGAGTGGCTGTATCGTTTTAATCATATTTGATTTATTATAAATTAAATGAGAAAATATTGATGAAATAAAAATTATACGCATTCAGTTGTTGGCTATTTGTGTTATTAACAGTAAAAAGATGTTTTTAGGTCTAAGTCCGTAGCGTAAACTTGGCTCGTTCACGGGGCAGGTTAACGCAACGCTAGACCGACGCTTGACTGATGCTCAAAATAGTGTAAGAAAAGCCCCTATGAAGCAGCATTCGTATCAAATGACTTCAGGCGCGCCATTTATAGTATCTCTGTTTGGAAAAAATTCACTGCGTAAACGCACCACGGTGTACCCTACACATTCGGGTTTAATGTCTTGCATCAAGCGCCTACTGATAAACAACAGTTTTTGTTTTGATATCAGGCGCAAGATAAAGCGAATGAAGCTAAATAAAAATAGCGAAGCGAAGCAGGGACGCAGCGAGGGGGTTTTTTGGGGGTTAAAACCCCCCCAAAAGCTCAGAGAATCTTTTTATAAAACATTTGGTTTTTCATATTAGGGGGACAGATGAGTCACAAAATATTTAACGGTTCACACAGCCGCAAAACCTACCATTTTGAACCTTATATCCTAAAATATGTCTGGGGATGGCTCCCACACCTCTCGCTTACCTTGGCGAGTTTTCTATACCCTACAGACCCGCCAGTATTAGCTGCGCCTATCCTTAATTCCTAGCCCTGCCCTTGAAGCGAAGGAAGAAATACAGCGGATGGTTTACCGACTCGTAAACATACCACATATTATTTACCATGAGAAAATCATGGGTTTTCACTGACACATGAGAACAAACATCACAAAAACTGAAAGACTGACCGTGCGATTTGTTAATCGTTATCACGAATGCATCACGAATTGGAAATTGAATACGTTTAAGCTGAAAAGGACATATAAGTTGGGATCATGGAATCTTCGGATTGAGAACTTCCTCATCTTTGAATTTTCCTTTGAGTATAGTGGCGTGAATCACTTTCATTATCAGTTTTTTAATAACCAAACACGTTCCGTTGGATTGTTTTGGTTGATTTAGGTTTCGAAAGATCATGAACACAGAGCCTACCTTTAGCTGTAAATCGTGCCGTGGTAAACCAGGTGCGTCCAAGGACTTTAAATATTCAGATAGGTAGTTGGTGACTTCGTCTTCGTTTATTACAAAGTTAAAAGATTTGAATTCATGCAGAGTACACGGACATTACTGATAATCAACAATTGCTTGGAGATTTGTTTACACACACGGTAGTTATGTGTTTGTTGACAACTCAATTCGAGCTGAGCTTACCTCTAATTTAATTATTTTAATATTACTTTAATATTTTTAACATGTGTGAATATTAATTTTTTTTAATATTGCTAAAAAGATCAGTCAATACATTAGTAAAAATGAAAAAACAATCTTATTTTTTTGACCGTCTTAACAATAAACTCCTAAAAACATATCTCTAAGATAAAGTTGAATTTTTTTGTGAACTTTTCCTATTTTTTAATGTCCTATATGTTATCCGGGGCTGAGACGAATCCAAAGAGCCTAATTTCACTAAAATCGGTGCAGCCGTTCTCGAGTTATAAGTGTTCTAACTAACACGATTTTCGACTTTCTTTTATATAGGTCTATATATCCTCGATTTTAGTTCTAAATTTCGTGATACACAGCTCTATATTGCAGTTTATACGCATTGTAAGGTTTGGTATTATGTTTATGTTTTGATTTCTATTATTTATTTGATGTTTATGTTTAATTCGATGTGGATGCTTAATAAATACTGATGGATTGTTGCCAATGAGTTGTTGAAAGGAGAGAGGGAATTGTTGAGAGAGAAGTTGTTGTTTTAATAGGTGCTGGAAGGAGGAAGAGGAGAAAAAAAGAAATTGTGATATGGAATGAATAAAGTGGTCTCTGGAAGAAGCAATTGCCTGACATTAAACTATGATATTATATGCATTTACGGTAGAGCCCTTCGTATAATTGGTAAATAAGTGTCTGCATTTCAATTTGTATAGTGGAACTCAGGTTATCCGGTGTGCATGAAATTGCAATCCAATCCAATTGCAATTGAAATCTAATGGAAAGCTATTTGAAAGTTTTCATCAATGGATTAAATGAGAATATAAACATTTTATTCAGTATTAGTGATACTGTAATTCACATGAAGTACGTTATAATACATATGGAATATTCCTTTAATTAGTAACGAAATCCGTAATTCATATGATAGTCATCGGAAATTGACCGGAATTATTTTCGAGAAAACGTAAGGGTTAAAAAATACAATATCCAACCAAAGGATAACAGCAACCCACAAGATAAAATCTTGAACGGTGAAATAATATAAGAGTTCCGCATAATAACGAAACACAATAGGCAAACTTACCGGTAAATTTTTCCACGAGACAGTTCAGGCCCCAAGCATCAAGAAAATATTTAGCTCGGTTATTCATATCGGTTATCTTGTCGTCTTCAAGTGCTCTAAGAGTATATAAAAAGTATTAAAATTATGATTGAATGGCAATATTTTCTCACTTGCAAGAGCAAACTTAAAAGCTATTTACTTACCACCAAGCGCGCCAAACATGTGCACTTATGTGTTGTTTATTATAAGAACTGTTTGGAGTCCGTCGCTATAGCGATGACTGACGCATAAGCCATAATAGTCGCCTTATCCATCGAGTTGGCTGTGGGATCCAACTATTGGGTGAGGGATCTCTTCGAGATTGGGGTGGAGACCGACACTTGGACACTACAACCAAGTTGTGAGCGTCCGATTTAATTGGATAGTACACCCAATCGCGTTGGCCCCCGTGTCTGTTGAAGTGGATACTGCACCCAACTTTCACTTATCCAATTAAAATTGGAGGCCTCATCCAATCCTTTTTTTGAGTGAAGGATTATGCCTATTCTTTCAAATTTTTCTTCGATTCGCACAGATTTCATCTACATCTACATAATACCCCGCAAGCCGCCTAAAAGGCGTGTGGCAGGGGGTGTTAGGACACCAGCCGTTTACAACTATAAAAAAAAGAAGTGCTCTAACGAGGTTGGGACTAGCGTTTATTAAACTCCTTTATAGTTCGGGGGAAAAACGAATTCCCATATCTATCCGTTCGGCAAAACATCTCTCTTAATTTATCGCTTCTATCGGACCTGGAAATATAGTGTGGCTCGAATATTACTTATGTTCTCTGTGTCGCTCTTAAAGATATCCATTCTCAATTGTTCAAGCAGTCTAGCGCGCAGCCTCCGAGTCTCCAACGGCTCCCAGCCTAATTCGCTTAACATCTGGGTAACACTGTCTGTACGCCCGAAGCAGTTTTTGACGAAACGCGCCTTCGTTTGTATTTTATTCATTCCCTTCCCACAATACGCTTGACGAATCCTAATTTCTTCAGGGCTATGCCGAAAATATTCTTTGTATGTGTTGCCCACGTGAGGTTCGAGGTTATCGTAACTCCCAGGTACTTCACTTCGTCTGTTGCCTTTATGTTAATGCCATGCACAGCATAAACATGGTTTGTGTTGGACGAATTCCGCAAGAAATGTACCGCCATGCATTTGCTCTGATTAAGTTCGAGTCCCCACTCGTGGCTCCACAAATTAACGTTGTTTAAGTCCGATGATAGAATTTCGTAGTCAGAGTGATCACTAATTTCGCGATAGATGACAGCGTCGTCAGCAAATAATTGTATTTTACTGTTAATGCGGAAGCAGAGATCATTAATGTATATAATGAACAACAGGGGGCCGATTACGCTTCCTTGTGGAACACCTGATGTAACTTTTACAACATAAGAGCTAATTCCGTCAAGAACTACATTTTGTTTACGATATCTGAGAAAGTCGCGTATCCAGTTTACAACTGTTTCGTTTAATCCGCTTGGCTGTAATTTGTATAAAAGTTTGTTGTGAGGTACAGTGTCGAAAGCTTTCTTAAAATCTAGAAATAGTGCGTCAACTTGTCTTTTCGATTCACCAGATCTTATAACGTCGTGAAGAAAGAGCGCGAGCTGTGTTTCGCATGATCTACCTTTTCGGAATCTGTGCTGACAGTCATGGAGGAAGTTACGTCTGTCCAAGAAGGTCATGATATTGCTAACGACGATATGCTCAAGTATCTTGCCTATAATCGATGTTAATAAAATTGGACGGTAGTTGCCTGGGTCATGTCTGTTTCCCTTTTTGAATATGGGTGTGTAGATTTAAGTAACACTGAAGTGTAGTCTTGAAGTTTGGTCCAAATGCAAGGTCTGCAAATTATCACAACGCATTCTACAACGGACTAATGCTGAAACGGTCGAACTGGCCTCAGAGTATCTTATTTTGCATAACGATGGCTAAGTTCTAACAACACGTATCTCGTTCTAACTAAGTTCTAACAACACGTATAGCAACTTTTCAGGAGAGTAGAAAAAACGATTAACTTCTTTCACTTGCACACTGAAATTAAAAACCAAGAGTTCATAAAACTGAAAAAGAAGCATTTGTTTCCAAATAAAGAGTTGCTCTTTGCTTGTATTTTATTTTTTTTAATGTTATTACACTTTGTTTATGGTACCTGACTCAAACCGGCCGAATTTAAGATACGTGTTGTTAAAACTTAGCCATCGATATCTTTCGAAGGAGTACATCTGGCCAGGAAATGTGATTGAAATGAAATTGACCCTCTGAAACAAATGTCAAACATGCTGAAATATTTTTTCTGCATCGAGCGACAGGGAATCGGAATGGCCTACGGAGGGCAGTATGTGAACCTTCCTGCAAAACCAAAAGGCGTGATGAGATAGAGCTTCAAGGCTGTATGGGTCTCTTTCCTTTTTGATTGTTTACTTTGCATTTGGTAAATTTTATTTTCAATTACTACGCTAGTCTGTTTTATGTCGTAATTTTATGTTCATGTCTATTTAACCAATTTGATGTTTCTATCCGGCTTAATGGTAGAGCGGTTACAATTATAACAATTTCAGCCCAAACATCTACATTGCGTTCTAATTTTGTGAATATTAATGGAGGATGTCTTCGTGGAATATTTTGTAGTGATCTTCATGAATTCGTATTTCATCCAATTGGGCCGATGCGCTCGATTATTTTTCCCCCTCTCTGAAGAATGGAAATTTTCAGCATCGCTGTCGGCGTTTGGATAATTCAGTGCGTCACCGCTGGCACCGCGCAAATCGCTCTTCTGCGGAGGATCGAAGTCATTTTTAAATTCCAGAGACCAGGCATCGTTCGCGATGGACCCTTCCCCCTCCCCCCCCTGATTCCACCCGTGGAGGTGTCACGGTTCATTAAACGCCTTTCACGTCGGCAAGCGAAGCCTCGCCTCGGGTGAACTCTAGGATAAAGGCGATGCGATGCTGTTTTTTTTGTGTCGCCGTCCCGTGAACCAGAAACCCTGGCTGGGTCACTTCCATTATATATACGTATTCTCGTCGACCTCTCCGAGATAATATTGAAACACAATTCATTCTCGTTCAATAACAATCACTACACACAGTCTAGGGGGTGCGCTATGGGGAGCCGGTTCAGTCCGTCCTATGCAAACCTTTTTCTTGGCCGCCTAGAACAGTCTTTTCTCTCCGAATACCCACTCACACCCACCCTTTGGGTCCGATACATAGATGATATCTTTCTTTTGTGGCCACATGGCATGGAATCCCTAATCACTTTCATTTCCTGCCTCAATTCATTTTCATCTGTAAATTTTACTTCATATTCCTCCTCCACTCATGTCACATTCCTTGATGTGGACATCTTTCTCACAAAAAATAAATTTCACACATCTGTACACATTAAAAACACAAACAAACAGCAATATCTACACTACAATAGCTGTCATCCGACACATACAAAACGCTCCCTCCCTTTTTCTCTTTCCATCCGTGGTCACAGAATATGTAATAATCCAGACTCCCTTAATAGATTCCTTTCAAATTTACACCATGCTCTCAGGAGAAGGGGTTACCCGGAACCCCTCCTCCGGAATAAGATCCGAAAAAAATCATATGTCCCGAAAAAACTAGGAGGGGACAATTCGTCGCAGTTCCTTTCTCTCTGTACGACCTTTTTTTCCGGGCGTGGACGTATTGCGTAGGACCCTAAAAGACCTTTTCCCCATCCTCTCAGACAACACGGCCACTTCCAGATTTTTCCCGCGATGCCCTTCACTCGTTTTTAAAAGACCACCAAATCTGGCCAGCATCTTAAAAACAACCAAACCACTGCCCAAACAAAGTACCTATATTAAACCACAGCCCTCGCCCTGCAACCGTGCAAGATGCAAAACTTGTCACATCCTCATCACCGAACCCCTTCCCGATCAATTCCTTGCCTTCCCTCTCCCCTCTGTGTCGGAAATTTCTTGCACAACAAAAAACATTGTGTACATACTGTTGTGCCAGAAATGCCCCGCTTTTTATATCGGCTTATCCACCACTCCCCTTTGCATCCGAATGAACGGGCATCGCTCTTCATGCAATAGCGTTTCTTCTGTTTCTGCTTCCCTTCCAGTCGCCGTTCATGCTTCCTCCCACAAAGCTCTGTTTGACCAATGCTATAAAGTGGGAATATTAGCCTCCCTCCCCCCGTCTACCACCCCCCTAGAACTGAAGGACTTGGAACAGGCATGCATATGGGCTTTCCGTGCGTTTTCTGGTCCAGGAATCTACCGCGCCCATTAGAAAGAACAACCAATCCCCGTCCACCGTTTTTCCTCCCTCCATCTTAGCCCTCTGCCCTGCACCCTTCCTTATGCCCTTTCCTCACTTTCCCTCCTCTTCTCACTTGAGAAAGATGGGCTGCGTCCCATCGAAAATTTGTAAAAACAACCTTTCCCCGTAAGTTCCTCACTTTTATTTTATTTTTCGTTTTTCTGTCAATTTCTAAGTTTTTTTGTGTGCCCACCCCAGGGCAAGAAGAAGTTCCTTTACATTATTTATAATGCTCGTGTGAGTTTATTTCAAACGTGTGTATATATATATCCTTCACGGGTTAAAAAAAAAAACATTGGAAATGTTGGAAACAACCTTAATTCTGCGTAATTTCTTGAGGTAAATCACTTATATCCTTTTCATTTATAGTTTCCAGTTGAAGGCGGCCTCCAGTCTGTTCTTGTCCTTCAAAATTGGCCAACTCCCTTGTGTTGGTAATGAAATTGGAAGAATTGCAAAATTCCAATGTAAGGAAAGTGCATTTTGAGGTTAACAGCCTGTAGTTTGGGATCGAATTAATTTATCTTCCAAGTCGCATTCTCATCTGAATTATGTGGGATAAGGAAATTATTCAACTTTGCTATATTTCTCGTGATTTTAAATGGAGGGCATTAATAGGAGTCTTCAACGTGGCTAGATGCATAGTATCTCTGCTTCACTGTTTGGTTTTGGCATTCAATAGTTAGAGTGTAGTGATGCAAGGGTCATCCAAAGGCGCCGATTGATTAGGTGGAAATATTCTAATAATAAAGAAAATGGCAATTTTCACTTAAACTATGAAGGGTGGATTTTGCGTATGCCAGCGCGGCAGTTGCATCCGTAGCCTTTGTCTTTCAGCTCTTTGAGATAGTTCTGAGAGTACATTTTTCGCTGGTAAACCAACCAGCATTCACAGGTTGAGTGTCAGTTGAGAATTTTCGGAAGACTAAAACAGGATACATTTCGGCCCCACTTTAATAAGGGCAGAAGCTGATTGGTTGACCTTCTGTCCAATAGAAACCCCCTTACTTTGCGGCGAAGAGGGACAGGACACACTTTATATTTTTCTGTTTTTAATTGATCATTTCAATGGCCTCCGAAATTACTCGAGTGTGGTGAAAACTTGTCAAATATCATATCATAAGATTGACCCTGGGGTGAACTTTCCATTTGAGCTATTCAACCGCTAGCAATGAGTTACGTGGTAAAGCGAGTGTGAATAGAGGCAGCCCTCGGCTGCTGATCGAGGGGAGCCGGGTTCAAGTCCCGGCTGAAGCCATCGGACATCCCATCTTCAAAGTGCGAGGTGGAGAATGAATCGCCACCCCCTTCCCACGCACCAAAATTCGCAAGCCCCTACCTTAGTTCGGGGTGAGCCCGACCCTCTCATATCCAAACCACCCTTCAATTTGAATGACTGAGTGAGTGAGCAACCCGCTGCGCCGTGGTGTGCACCCCCACTAGTAATCCATAGTCAATTAATCCACGCTTCCACCACCACTGCCTACCACCCCTTCTCTCCCGCACTCCCGCTAATGGACGTCTTTTTCTCTTTGCAGGTGAGTCTCATCTCATCTTGTTCAACCCTTTGGTTCCGGTTTCCGCCACCAGGGCGCGGTGATTTTGCTTGCCCGGTGAGTCCTCTCCATACGAAACAGATAGAATTAGGGAGTAATCCTTGGTGGCACATGATATTCAGAGTCCTGTAGATTGTAACAAGTGGGAAGAAGAGTCTTCGCAGCCCACTGCTGTTCGGCATATCATTGATGGGGATTGACTGTCCTGACGCATACTCATCGACACGTATTGAGTTTATGTTCAACTTCCCGATTGGAAATCAAGACGAATGAACAATCCGTCATCAAGAAACATTTCCAAATACTCCGCGAATGAGTGTCACTTAATTCCCATAGTTTCCAAGCATCAAATGTTTTTTGGTTTGGTTCTTATAGGTCCCGGAAAACATTTCATCTCCTCTTGAATTCGCGGCGATCTTCATAATTTCAATGAACCTTAAAAATAAAACATGATAAGTATATGTCTCGTCTCATTATTCGTATTTAATGCAAAGTTTACCTAAATACGAAGTTTACCATATAATACGCAATTAATGCACATTTCCTCGAAAAATAAAAAGATAACTTTTCGGTGAATTTTCTGAAAATGTTTTTCGCTTCAAATTTCAGCAGCATAATCCTTACACGTAGAGCCAAGTAAGGCAGTTTTATTAGCTTTTGAATTTTACGTATCACGTTATGTTCGTTGGGAATTTTATTTTTCAAAAACAGTCAGCAACTTGTGACCAACTTACCAATAAGCGATTATTTCTAGTATTTCTTTCCATGGTATAAATATTATTGGTATTATAAAAATATTATGAATTTTAATCGTATTAGGCTTTCCATGATAAATATATAATTTATTTTGATCATATTAGGTTTCTTGCGATACTATTCATAGTTTACCTCCTCACCAAAACTGTGCTGCAATATCGGTTTGTGCCGCTCAGCGAAGTGATGTATGACTTCTGAAATCACTATGCACTGCTTTTGCATGATGTGACATCGAAAATTAATGAAAGTATTTTGTATGATATGATTGAGTGGTGTCGAGCAGGATACGAGAAAAGTAATGATGACAGTTGACCAGGGGCGCAGCTAGGAATTGAGGATTGGGGGGGGGGGGGGTGTAGGTGCAACTGATTCCGGGGTGTGTGGGGGTATGGACTATCCACCAGGATAAGCGGTAGGTGCGAGATTAATAAATTGCGGAATTTTAAGATAAATGGTTCAAAATGGTGGGTTTTAAGGCTTTCTGAGGGATATTTTATTAATCCTTACACTATTCTATTAGTAATATCAATCCAATTAATTAAAATGGATTAAACTAAACAGTTACTCTGAGCTCTGGGGGGGGGGGGGGGTGTTGAACCCCCAAGGCCCCCCTCGCTGCGCCACTGTAATTGACTGTTGGCATTTATAATACCACGATGGATTTGGGGAAAGGAAATGGCGAACGAAATAATGATTAGATTTTAGGATGCAGCTGCGTCGCAAGCTAAGTCTTTAACTCTAACATAATCGAAGCGATAATAGCGTTCACATTATACCTCATTAATATTCATTTATCTCTTACACTTGGGCAGATGCGGCGGCCATGGATTTCGTTCGGGGGAGTGGAGGGGTTCGAAAACAGGGGCGAAATTTTTGAAAAACAGGGTACTAAGTAGAGGGTTTATAATCGAAAAATACTTCATTTGTCAAAGAAATCTTTTGTAAATTCATCATTTTTCAATATTTTATTTTTTTCTATGTTTTATATTGCGGTGGTGGGGTTGGTCCGGACAACCCGGACCCCCCCCTCGTTACGCCACTGGACAGATGTGTGTTTCTACGTAAGTGTTATAAAATTGCATCATTATAATACAATTTTTAATTTAAATAAAAAAGTGCGGCAAAAGGATTTTTTCACCTCTACGTTATGGTAAAATTTTTCTTTTGGATTGGGGGTGTCCTTTCCAAAAACTAAATAGAAATAATGTCTTTTTCTTTACTTTAGAATAAATGTTAATCCATTTATAGCACAGGAACACGGGATAACAAAAAAGTCATAACCCTAGTGGACATCTGTTGCTGGAAAATCGTGCTGCGGAATAGCGACCCGCTTCGGAGACGACAAGTTGGAGTATCAATGGTTCTGGTGATCGATTATGTTCCAACCAACAGTAACTACAAAGGAAAGGATATTGCTGAAGTGTTTGCGAATATCCTGAAATATATTTACAACTACATAATGCAAAGAAAACGGATTTCTTGATTGCCGAGTGGATTGATTGATAGATTGCATAATAGATTTTGAGAGAGGAGACCGACTCAAAGGAGACTTGAGACGGAGGCGAAACTAGACTCGAGAGAAGACCCAAGTGAAGACAATGTGTGTGAGTGGCTCAGTGGCGGCGTCTGCGGCATCACTAGCCATCCCATCGTGGAAGCGGCCCCACTAATAGTGGGGGGAGTAGTGTTGAGGGAGCAATGTAGAGGACTCTGATGTCATTCAGTCACATTGGGCCTCTATCAGCTAATTCCCGACTCTTTGGAGAGAGGGTGTGAAGAGATCGATTACGGATAGCTTCTGATTGTAGTCGGTGGCATTTTCCGAAGAAATCAAGTCCAAGTAGAAATGAAATTTGTAAGAATAAATATATCCGGAACTATTTTTTCGATTGACTTAGGCAATCATGAGTGGGGAGGAGAAGAGGTGGCAAGAGGGATAGGCTAAGAAATTTTCTTCCCCGTCACGATTTCCTAAGTCAGTCGAAGTGTTGGTGATAGTGGGCGATAGGAGGAACCTTCTTTTGAGGAGATGAGAAGGAGAGGGAGGTATTGGATGGAGCGATGGAGCGATTCCCTTATGGGGATGTGGAAAACAGTGTTATGAGGAAGAGTGCGCGGTATGAGGGAGGAAGAGAATTGAATGCATGGATAGAATGAAAGGGAGGAGGTCTTATTGTGAACTGATCAGGGAATTACACGAAGGAAGGTGAGGCTGGCCGTAGCAATTTTATGAAGTACTCCATGTATATCCATCGTAACCAGTAGAATACTTTAGAATGCATGCGTTTTCGTCGATGCAGGAGAGATTGAAGTGTTTTAAACGCATCACTCAAGGTCTGCAAGAAAGAGTCAGTATTGTGCCATGCGAAGGATCTATGCAGAAGAATTATTGTCCGTCACAGTTCGACGATGCCGTTCGAAAATTCCCAATTGGGAATTTCTGAACTTTAAACGCTGGTTCGGAGCACCGGCAAAACTTATTTCAACAGAGTGCATGTGGACGCGATGAAACCCAGTGGCGATTGAGTTGCATGGAAATCAGCCCCGCGGAAGTCAAATTTGGAAATGCTTCATTAGAACGTGTTCAAGGCTTGAAGTGTGTTGTTCTGATTCGGTCCTTTTAGTCATTTGAAATTAGATCATTGGCGGACGCATTTCATCTTGAAGACGCCTTATCTTTATTGCTCTCCTCTTTATCAGTCCAGTCATTGTCGACGTGTCGCAACGCATTTTCAAAAAAAATTATCCGCGAAGGGGCTTTGTGTACTTTAAAAGTTATTAGGGTTTCTTGAATGTGAAATCATTGGGAGGTGTTAAAATTTATGTTCTACCTATTCAGTTAATTTGACTCATGAAAGATGATACGAATGAAATAATTGGACAAAGAATTGCTTGCAGAAATAGACTGCTGTCGACTGAAAGTAGAAATGCGAATCTTTTTTGCTGCCATAACGGTACGAGGGTTGAAATGGCCACTTTCATGTCGCCATTAAATCCTCCCGACCTGATTGCGAGGCCAAAGAGAAGAAAAAAAACGACCATCGCCGAGCGCAATCCTTTCGCGGACTTTCATTCGCAGCGTCATCATCGTCACTCGGAAATTCATTTCAAAATCTTCTTTCAATTTTTCACGGATGCGGTCCGTGATTCGAAGTGAAAGGAAGAGCGATTCCGTGCATCTCGGTGACGGGAAAGTCGTTCGCGTTACATGAGGCTTCTCACGTCGCCGTTCCTTATTGTCTGAGGTAAAAAAAAAACTTATTAGTCGCTATTGAACGGCAGACGTTACCTGAAGAACTTTGTACGCATTGAGGCGGAGGAGTGCTAAGCTCAGGCCGGTGTAATGGACAAATTGGCTGTAAATTACGTGAAACACTAAAAGAGAAAATCAACTTTAAGGCATCGAGGCATTAATTATAATAAAATTATCGCGCACTGGACTCCATCTACTAATCAAGCGAAGAACTAATTGCAAATTGCCATGCGCATGGCGTTGGAGTTGAGTGTCTCTCTTTGTAGACTGATTCTCTTCCGTTCCATTTTTATATCCTCGTTATTTTTCACCCCGATATGGTGTTACGTTCATGGTTCATGATTGTTAAAAAAGACACGGAAGAGAAGCGCATTAGAAGAATGACAGTGAATTAGCCCGTTCCAAAGATGTCGCCCCAATTCAAGATCTCCCCTTAGCCTTCCCTTTGCCGCAGCCACGTTCCGCGATATTTTTTCTCTTTACGCCATTGACCTCTAACAATTTTATTCGTTTGAATTTGGTGCGTCTCTGATTAAGTACGCGTGATTTCCTCCCTCGCCGCGCCTTGCGAAAAATAGCCCTATGCAATGAATTCTCACGACGTGCCAAAAGCAATCGGTTATACTAAATGTAAAGGAGCGAAAACCGCAAATTTAATTGTTTCTATAATGTCCTTATTAATCATCCTTCGATGGAAGATTTTCTTCCAATAATTTACCATTGGAAGAATTTCCTTTTAGGGCAGTCGCTTATTTTATTTTTTCTTTTACTCTCATGCCAAGAGAAAATTTTTGTTAACTACTTAGCAGCTGTTTTCGTGTTTTGAACTTTAGTTATAAGTTTCTATATTTCTGGGGTATATCATAGTGTTGGGTAAATAGGGTAGTTTCCTTCATCAAAGAAAACGAAAGGCATTGATTGCGATTCGTTACCCACCATTAGTGTATTCATAATACACAAATTATTTGGGTTTTGAAATACCGGTTTAGACGAATGGCAAGGGTCAAATTTTATCCTCATTTGAAAAAGGCCAGATTGGCGCCCATGCGATTCCACTCCGCATGACGTCACAGGGACCTAGTTTCTACACGAGAGGATAGGAGTTATGCATCGTCTGAGGTTACCAATGCAAGCATGAGGCACAGAGCTCAGGGAAACATGTCTTAATAATCACCTATTAAAACTGCCTATGGTCGGAAAGTTTTCTTCGTTTGATAAGGTATTAATAAACCTTTTTTAAGCCAAGCGCTACCGCTCAGCAAGGTACTCAGCTATCCGCTAGCATCCTGCGACGTATCAGAGCTAAGCCTCGCCTCAAGGTCATCTCACCGGGCGGGAGGGGGAACCAGAAATACGACGTACGGAGATATTTCCCGACATTCATACTTAAGCGTCGCGTTTTCGCGCGCTTGAAAATTTTTACTTTTCATTTAATCGCGAAAAATAGATGTTGTCATTTAAAAATCTAAAAGTGCGAAATATGTACTCCAGGAGTAATAATCTTTCGATTAAGGCAATAAAAAAATAATAGGAAACCACCCTATTCGCTGTTATGCATTTCTACTTAAGAATTGAAAAATTTTCTTTTTTCCTTAGAAAAATCTGCCCCTTCCCTAGATACATTTAATTATGGTTTCGCTTGTAGTTTCGCCTTGAAGACGGCGTTGGGATTTCCCTATTCTCCCCTCCCTTCCAGCCCTATCCTCACTCCGGAAACCGGCTCCTAATCGCGGCGGCGCCTGCGTGTTGTACTCCATCCTGAGGGCTGAAATGAGTCATGAGGATGCCCTGAGGATGGATTACAACTCGTAGTGCGAAACGTCGGTAGCTCTGGAAGAGATTACCCGGTGTATCACCCGAGCAGCCTCGACTGGTGGGCGTGTCAGTTAAAGCACTGGGTCCCGGCGCCGGCGGTTGTTGTATCTTTTGAGGGGCCATCGTAGTGTGTCCTCATCCGCTGTCTATAATGGAACCTAGACATCTTAGGGAGGAGGGTGTGAGGGCGACCGACCGGCGCGGTGTTATTTACAGAAGGTCAGGACACTGTGACTCTGCCAGTGCTGTGTTTCCCCCTCGCGTGTAAATGTGTCACCTGAATCGTCTGATGCAAGATGAGTCGTCCCGCGACCTAAATAAGACCCGTTCTGCTCATGACGTCACCGGAGTGCATTTCGCGCTAAATGCCTGGGCAGGCGCAAGTAAATAAACAGATACGTATAGGCTGGAATGATTGAATTGATCTTAAATGTTGTTACCTTAAACACCAGTGAACTATGTAATAGCTTAGAATAATGAGTTGCTTTTATATGATTAATATATATTTAATAATTAAATAATTCAAGTACTGTAAAGGAAGCATTATAATAAATTAAATCACCTGGGTATAATAGGCATTATAGTTATTTTAAATTAATCTGATTTACCCAGTCATGAAGGATGTCTTCTTTAACTTCAGTCGTTAATTTTGATTCAGGGAAGCTATAAACACGGTTGATTGGTTATTGAGAATGTTGTAGAAAATAAGCAAGAAAACAAAATGGAGGGAATATAGAGGATCAAGTCCTCCGAGGAAGACCAAGCGATACTTTTATCTAGTTATAAGTGGCGAATAGTACACTGAAATATTCATGAGAGACCTTAAAATATGGCTGCAAAGGATTGGAGGTCTGCATCAGAGCAAATTTTGGATTTCAGCACTATGGCTGAATGTTTGGATATACATATCTTTTTCTTTTTTAGGTCATTCTCTGTACAGAATCACTCATTTATTCTCGACATGTTGTTGCGTGCCACGCGTTATATTTTTGGTAAATTTAAATGCGATGTCCATGCTTTCCGCCTTTCAATGACCTCAATACGTTACGTTATAACAACTTTTATCACGCTACATCAAGAAAAAATTGTGAAATCAATATCCTTGAGCAGCAAAATAAATAGGAAGGTACGTATTACATGTGCGCTTTCAATTTTAAGCGAAAACTTTCGGAAAAGAAGTGGTTCAACGGAATTTTCCTCTTCCATGCAGAGTAATTCCAAAATTGCCACGGAACGATTGGCGCCGGCCATAATCAAACTTATGGCGCGATTTTCAGCAGTGACTGACCAGTCATTACGTGAGGGCATGTGATTGTTGGGTATGGGGGATTAAGCGATGTGTCAGAAGTTTCAGACGAAAACACGGTTAATTTGGTTTATAATAACGTCAGAGTGGCGTCAGAGCACATGTGTACAATAGGGCGGATCGAAAAAATCGATTTTTTTCCAATTCCGTCTGGCCCAATGAAAAAAAAGTTATGGGACTGATAAAAAATAAGACCTGTAAAATTTGATATCTCTAAGTGAACCCCTGACCCTCGCTCAAAAGCAAATTAAGTGGGGTGGGATGTAAAAATAAAAAAAATGTAATATTTTATGGTCATTCCCTTTCGATTTTGCCGAGTTACTGTCCTTTTAGGACAAAAATTTCGTGCACTTTCGTGCTCATCCTCAGGGCTGAATGTTGTTCAATCCCGAGAAGAGTTTACCCACATCATTCGCAGGGAAAGCATCAAAGCATATTTCATCCCTTACAGTGGTCTACTTGCTAATTGCACTAATTGTAAGCGGACTTAGCATTGCGGCATAAAAATTGAGAGGGCAATCTTGAGACCCGAATTTGAGGATCTATATGATTGTAACTTCAAGAATGACACAACCATGATATTGTAGGGCTTGAACCTATACCATCGAATTGTCTTCCGAAATTAGCTCAAATACGCTGAGCAATGATCAGCAGTGTCTTTGGAAATTTTCTATGTGCTCTTTATGGGAATTCACTCTGAAAATAAGGAAAAATCAAATATTAGTTAGACTAACGAAGAAAGATGCACTCGGTGTTAATTTTAGTGCATTTGAAATGGAGGAGAGGCGAGCGGGTAGTGTACGCGAGCGGCCTTCGCCCAAAATCCATTTAGTCACATCTGTCGGACAATGCCGAAAATGAAGCGCATATCCAAAGTCCGCACACCTTTATAGCCACTCGAGAGGCCTTTTCATAGACCGTAGGCTACTTTCCTGCGTTCTCGGATCTAAAAATATTTGATCACTTCTTTAAAAGTTGGTAATGTCGATTTGTTGAACGCCGACGAGGCGCCTAATAAGGGACAAGTCGTCTCACTACGCATCCTTTTCTACCTTCTACCATCTTCCGATTTATATTATTCAAGATGAACGCCCTCCTAGAAGCACTCGCGGGATGAATTAGCTGCATTCGAGGCGTGGGAGGGGGAGAAGCGAGCGGGGAGGGGACGGGATCAGCCTGCCGTTCTCTTATCCGCGACGCTGCGTGGGCGTTGGAGTAGACTTGTACTCAGATTAGGCATTTTGTGGCTGAACGGTGGCAGATACGTCAAAATGCACTAAATGTTCGCTCTAAAAGGGCAGTATCTCGGCAAAATCCATAGGGAATGACCATAAAATATTATATATTTTTAATAGCATTTGAGCGAGGGTTGGGGGTTCACCTAGAGGTCTCAAATTTTACAGGTCTTATTTTTGATCAGCCCCACAACTTTTTTCATCGGGCCGGATGGTTTTGATAAAAATCGACTTTTCCGATTCGCCCTAGTGTACAATCTAAGGAACGGCTAAACGATGTACATCGATGGCGAAGTTCTAACAACACGTATCTCAAAAACAGCAACTTTTCAGGAGAGCACAATAACGATTATTTTGTTTTACATGTACACTGAAATTAAAAACCAAAAGTTCATAAAACTGAAAAAGAAGCATTCATTTGCTAACAAAGAGTTGTTTTGTGCTTATATTTTATTTTTTAATGTAATTAGACTTTGCTTAAGGTACCTGTCTCAAACCAGCCGAATTTGAGATACGTGTTGTTAGAACTTAGCCATCGATGTGTTATAGGCACTTGTGGACTAATGCGCCCTTTGAGATAGAAATACCAATAGCGAAAATATACTATCCACTGCCATTTCGCGCATAATTGAAGTCGAAGATATTAGAACGTAAACACGTTGTGACTTGATGTTTCCCAAATTAGACGTAGATTATAATTTGGCCTTCGGAGACAATCAAAGCATCATTTTATTAGTATAGTCGCTTTCGTTCGCTGCTCACACACCCACCCGGAAAAGACCTGTTCTTATACCGTATTTGTTGGACCCTCTGTCGAAACACTGTCTCTCCCTCTCTTGTTGAGGTAACATTTCACGAAATAGTGAAATTGCACGATTGAGTCTAAACCAAAAGTGCTCCGATTGGTCGGAAAATTGGTTTCTCGACGTATCACTAATTGGAAAAATGATATTTTTGAACAGTCGAATTTTCGACCCTCAAATACCGCCAAGAAGTATAGGCACTCTAATAGCTAAAAATTTAGTGTAAGAGTTTTGATTAATAGAATATATACAGGGAGAAACAAGCCTGAATTGGCAACCGTTGTTAGTTATTTCTACCCAAAAATCCTTATTTTTATGACTGGATTGTCACAGTGGAAAAAAGTTGTTATCCCGGAAAACCTGGATATCTGAAGGAATTGTGTGATTGATATGCATTACCCCCCTTCACCCCCGTATAAATGTTCGTCCACTCATTGGCCCGTACTCACGGGCGTGTTGCCCAATTGCTTTCGCTTGATACATTCCGTTCCGTACATTCAGTCCGGGAAGTTCAGAAACGTCCCAATTTCCAAAGTTCATGTCGTTGCTCAATATGAAAATGTCATGATGCGTGGGGTCATCCATTAGAAGGGCGCTTTATCCTCAACCAGGCACTCTCTAATTATTCGCACTTCGGAAAGGATGACCAAAACGAATGTAATTTAATGTTGCTCCCCTTATATGTAGAACCTATGTATCTTTATTGCCTCTTAGTTATCTACCCAGTGCGTGATGATTAAATTCAGATGAAGAAATCTACCATAATGGCGTTCATATTATATATGTGGATAGCCTGGGCATGCTGGTTTTGATAGGCGAGGGTAGAAGCCGACCGCATGTGAGTCTCATAAATTGCGGCTTCCTTTCCGTGGAATTATTCGAGGAATTTTGATTTGGCACTTCACCCGGGATTCGATCCTGAGATTCCTCGATCAGCATCCCTAGCCAATGCAGCTACCACGTCCCCCTTACCCTTTTTAATTTTAAGCTTTCTGCGGATTATGCCGGTGTGTGCGCTCCTTCGTGTGTCAATTTTTATTATCAGCTTTCTCTTCGTGTGGGACTGTTGACCTCAGTTCATGTTTCCTTGGCGCTAAGCTGTGCATGCTCCTCTGTTTTAGCCCCTTGGAGTTCCTCTCGATTTTTCTCATCGAAATTGCGTAATTACCCCGTTTCTTCCCTGCTCGTCCAAGGTGTCTGACCTTTCTCCGCGATGACTTAAATTCAAATGGTGAAAGGGAGATGGTCTTCGCTTTGAAAGTAGCGGTCTCAAGACAGTTCCACTCTCCTTGGCGTGGGAGAAGCGATTATACACGGACTGGTTTCCACGAGACCTGCGGTGATTCCTTTCGCTTTCACAGAATCAAGCTTTTCTCTTGCTCATCTGGAAGGTTGAAGATGGCCCTCTTTCGGAAATACCATGCAAGGGACAATGTATATAAAAGGCCGCAGTGGAAGCTCAACTCATGCTTCCACGGGGGAATACATTGGGAAATATCTCTGGATCTTCAAAGGACAACCAGTTGGGTCAGTGCATTTTGTTTGGCTCACGCCTCTCCTAATGACAGCGCCACGTTCTGCTGTTCCTTCCTCATCACTGCAGCTGGCACGATTCGTAAAGTTATGCGAGCAGTAAAACGACCCTTCTAATGAGAATCGGGGAGTGGATGGCACCTTCCGATCGCTCGTGACATTTTGAAAGAATGTCAACGAAGGAAGAACATTTCTTTCCGTGGGAAAAGTGTATGATCTAAGTGCAAACCCCTTGTTTGGGTCCACTGGGCCGCACTCAAAGAATTCTGCTTCACCTCTTATGGTGTTCAAGGATCAGATTATAAGTATTATTTGGAGCATTTTTAAGAGAACTTTATGATTTTTTTGTTATGAATATGCATGTATAGTTTGCTAGCATGCGTAATATTTCTATGACCGTGCGGTGTGCATGTGGCGGTCCTCTTGCATGTGGCAGGTTGGTGATTGGTCACCACCTGCCAAACACCCTAGAGGTGGCTCGCAGGGTATTATGTAGATGTAGAAGACTGGTTTTAAACTTTATTATACCAAGTATGAAGGCAGAAAAGTGAATGTGGCCTTATCGTACCATCATGCTTGATTCGCCACCCACCGGCGGCAGTCGGAGCAAAAGTAGATCGCACGCTCGAAAAAGATATAAAAATCGGGGTCGCAAGTGTGCGCAGGATTTAAATTTAAGTAGTTAAAAAGTATAGAATCTTAGTAAACTAGCATGGTATGCACTTGATGGTCTTGATGAAATTATGCCTTTTGTCTTCTTATTCGTAAATAAATGGCGAAAAAGGGCTCTACCACTTTGTCGTGTAACTATGGTCGGCGATAAATTGAAATGTTTTAGAAACACGCCAAATGTTTGAGGAGGAAATGCACATTAATGTTTAAAATTCATATAGTTTTTCCACAACCTAAGCAAAGAATATAGTTACAGCTTACTTTTCCTCCATTTATTAAATGTTAGGGATCAATGGTTCACCAGAATTTAATTTAAATTTCTCACAAAGAAGAGGAAATGAAACATGACCATTTTGCCACCGTCACTTTTCTGTATTTCTGCGTCTGACATTAAGACGCGTGTATTTGGCACTCTTGGGACACTTGATAATGGAAGCCACATGCCTTGAGCTGCTGCTATAGCAGTCAATGTCAACTTTTGAACCAGGATTTATTCAGCACTTGAAAGTTTTTGCGAGGCTCCGATTAGCTGGAATGCACAATTAAGGAAGGTTCCATTTGCGTCTTGTAGCGCCGGTCTCAGGCCCCGTGGGCTTTGTAAGAGAGGTTTTCTCACAGTCCGTGGAAGAGTCGAATGCTGCAGTTTAATTAGTGACTAAGATTGCGAAAGCTCCCCGCCGGCGGCGGCTGTGTTTCCTCCCAAATGAAAGTCCCTCCCCAGCAGCTCTTATTAAATGATGCGTCGTTCTTCTTTTGTCTTCTGGCCTCCCCTCTTGTGGCAGCCGCGGGAAGCAGAGGTGTACGATAAGCCGCGGAAGCAATTACCTCAGGAAATTACCTTGCATCCGATGTTGACTTCGCTTCTACTAAATACTGCATTCGTAATTTTCGTGTGTTCCCGATGTTTACCCGTCGATGGCGTCCGGGTTCACTCAAGTGTTACCATGTTAGCCATCTCAATAGGCGGGTAATTTCTGGATGCCAGCCGTTTAAAAAGAAAGTATGGAACAGAGGAGGACCGTGATAGATATTTGGCTGCTTAGTCCCACCCAGAATTTATTTAAGCCCTTCATTACTCGGGAAAAATCGTATTCTCTTTCGCATCCTTTCGGTGCAATGTATCTAATGGTGTCTAGTGCACCTGGAAATGTGGTGAGGCCCCAAGAGTGGATCCTCTCTTGAAAGATTAGTGCTTATTTACTCGAGTAATCGTAGCCTAAGTAGCTCGGGGCCTCCGAGTCTCTACCGGCTCCCAGCCTAATTCGTATAAAAGCGTCCTCTCGTAGCAGTTTTTGGCGAATTGCACTTCTTTCCCTCGCATCTAATCTAAGTAGTTGGCGGATTGAGTCTTCGAGTATCGTATCCCATGTGGTCGCTGCGTATTTGAGCAGCGAATCTCTCTTTCATTTTGTCATCCGAATGAAACCTTATCAAATGACAACGGTTGACGAATCCTGCCTTCTGTAGGGAACCATCCACATTTTATGAAGATGCTGCAGAAAGCGAAATTTTCCTTGTAAAATATTTTTAGATTGGAAGTTGTCTGTATTTTTTCATGTGTAGTAAGTGTAGACGTTGAAAAAATGAAACTTCTGCTTATAAAATATCGATGAAGCACCCGAAACATATTCCGGAGAAAGCTCGACCTCTTCTCTTTCATTCCACTTATCGCCGAATGCGGCGCTCCTGTCTCATTGCATCGTGTCTCTCTTTTTTTAGCGTCTCGGGCTCTCTGCTGTTTCTGCTTTCCTTGCGTTATCCAATCTAGCAGTGACTCTTTTGCTCCGTTTTAGCGGATATGGCCACCACTCGACCCATCTGCATTCGGTTTCGACGGATGTATCGTTTTTACAACTGACGACATCAACTTGAAATAGTTGGGGCACATAAAGTTAACCGGGCTCAACATTTACCTGCAGCTTAAATTTAATAATTATATCTTTTACCCTCTTATTGAGGAATGGCGAGGACCAACCTGATGCTGGGAAAGCATGCACTTGAGCGGGTACATACACTCTGCTCCTTGTATGGCCGAGTGAGCAATGATGGACGTATGAGATGGTTAGTAGAATAGCCCAAGCGAAGAGGGCATTCCTCAAAAAGTGGACGGAGTCTTCTAACGGCAGAATATGTAAGCGTTGAAGTACGGAAGCAGTTTATCAGGACTCACATTTGGAGTCTTTGAGTCAGATGACAGCAGCGGAAAGATCAAGGATGGTAGCTGCGGTGTTGGAATGATGCAGATCAAGTGGATCGACCGAGTTCGTAATGTGAACGTTTTAAGAAGAGTTGGAGAGGAGTCTTTTGTGACTGAGGGCTGAATACGGGAATATCAAGCACACGATAGAATAATGAACGTAATCGTTGGAAGGACAGAGGTGGAGGGGGAGAGCGGCAGACCACGAATGAAATACAGAGAGCAGGTGATGAAGTATGTAAAGCAGAAGGATTATGAAAGTGTTAAAAGATTAGCCGATAGGAGAATTGAGTGGAGAGATGCGTCAAACCAACCTTAGGATTACTGATTACTGTTGGTGATGACCCTCTTATTATTTTATTTGGTGTGATTTTTTAATATTTCATATGCATGCAGCAGTTGAACAGGGTCTCCAATACATACCCTGAAAACTTCAATATGATTATATATTATCTTCTGAGTCTCTCCAGAAACCCTCTATGGTGTTCATCTGGTGGGTTGTCTGAGATCCCGTCATCCCCCGTCCCCCCCTCCTCCGCTCCTATCAATGCCAACAGTTGCGCGCAGATGTTGCTGCTAATGTCATTATCATAAGTGCCATCTCCTGGCGATCTGTTATATTGAGAAGTCTCCATTGCTCCCTCGTTCCATCGCGCGAGAGAATATCCTCCTAGCCAGGGTATGGACGTCGTTCGCCCACTCAGTAATTTGCCCGCTGCCCCCTCGAGTGTATTCGGACAATGGCTTCAATGTTGCGTCGGCGCTTAATCATCGAGGGGAGGCCCTAAATTCACTCGGATTTTCGCCGAGGTCGTCGTTAGATGTTTATGATTCGCTCATTAGTGCCGCGGCGGCTCGCTAAGTCATTTGCGTCCGTGGTATCCAGTGGCGCCGGGAGGTGTTGTCGATTCGTGCTTTCATCTCGGAGGGATGGCGGGTGGGGTAAGTTACGGCCTCATTGCGACTAATGCTCTTGAATACCGCTTGGATTATGTTTCCATTCCATAAGAATTAAGTTTATAGCAAGAAATGAGTAGTTTCAAACGGAAAAATGAGAAAGAAGGAAATTGAGGTCGTCCGCAAAGACTCAAAATCGGATTTCATAGAAAGAATGCGATATGCGGAAGGCGAAGGTGAGTTACAGCGAAAAAAAACCCTCCCATTCAGGCGCCATCAAATGAATTGCGAATGAAAAAGCGAAAGTCGAAGAAGAAGGGAGTGGAATTGATTGAGAGAATCGTGAAGGAAGCATCGGAGGCCACGCGAGGGCCATTCGCATTCGAAGACGAGGTGGAGGGGAGGGGAGGCAACCCGATCGACACTAGGTCGTGACGTCATTCACTTATCTGGGAAAGGGTTATGCGTGGTAAACACGCAAAGAAAATCGCTAGGAGGTCCCTAGATTTCGCGACCATTTTCAACACATAAGTGTGCCTAGAGTGCCAAGAGCGTTTTTTGATACCAGTGTTAGGAGAAAGAAAGAAAGAAAGAAAGAAAGAAAGAAGAAAAGTATTTTCATCTCGTCTTATCGATGGGAAAATTAAAATAAATAATTGCTCTGGATTGATCTCTCTTGAAGAGCGAATGGAAAAAATGAAGTAGTAGCTATGCTAAGGGCACGCGCAATTTATAAACCAGCATTTGCTTCTTGCGATACATCCATAGCAATCGGTTCCTACTCTATTCAAACTCTGAACTGTTTCAACTTCCTCTGGTCTGCAAAAGATGGGATGCTGCTCCCCGACTTAAGAAATTGCGCATCACGCCATCTCGACACCTCGACAATTGCACTCCATTGAAATATGTATATTATGGGAAAGCGCGCGAATTTATTCTTCAGCTGAGATGCGCTTCGGATGAGGTTGCGACGTGGAAGACTTTGGTCCAGAGCCTCTTAAAAAGCACTTATATTTCGATTGCGCGTTCTTCCATTTAAAATATGTAGAAGACGGGTTCTTGGAAGGTCAGAATGGGCTTGTGCCTCGCGTGGTGCTTAACGACCACGACATTCCATTGTTTTCCGATCCTGTTTGTCAACTTCGCAATTTGATCGAATCGAGATCGACCACGTCCTCAGTCGATTCGTCATCTCCTCGCAGTCGCTCTACACACGTCGGAGACAATCGACCTATATAGCAGTCATCGTCTAATTGTGAACAAGGCTGATTAGAATGACTTGTGAAGTAGGCGACGCGCATCGCAGAAGGGAAAAATACGAAAATTCACTCAATCCCTATCACAACCGACCATAACACACACCAATTGGCTAACGAGACCAGTTTCAGCATGTTTCCTCTACCGATGTTTCTCTCTCCCAATACGCATTTGTAGTCATGTGGCATTTGCATTTTTAACTCAAATATTTTTTAACGATTTCAAATGTCTTGGTAATCCATAACTATTTTACACTGCTGCTCTGCGATCCTACGTTTTCTGATGCCTTTCGAAAGAGACGTGAGGCTAGTCGCCTCCACTTTACACCCAATTTAACTTTCACGCTAATGAGAGAGCGGTGCTCGTCTACTGTGGAGACTCCTCGCTGCTTCTCCTAGGATAGATGCCCCGATTAGATAGCGGCGTCCTCCCGCCCATGGGTCGCTCAGGCAGCTATGGTCAGCTTCTCATAGGCGAACATCCTCACTCGCAGATAATGATTAACGGCCACTGGAAATCATTTTGTTCGCGTAAAGTGTATTACCAATGAGAAAAGTGAAGTATAGAGTGTGGAGTGATAACTTCGAAGGGGAAGCAAAACATGCCGCAGCATCGACAACAAATGCCCGCAAGAATCGGATTTCCTCTTGCGGTCCAATCAGCAGCACATTCTAATCAATGGTCGAATTAGCGAGGATCAGTAAAACATTTTTCACTCTTGTTCCTCACACGGTGTGTTTTTTCAGTCATGTCAATGACGGCAAGTGACTATTAAAACGATTTTGTGCATTATTTTTTGAAAATTTGGTAAAAAACGCGTTTATAGCGAATGTGACAATAATATAGTCAGTGAAAAAGCTATTAACTGAATAAATCGCCCATTGAATGCTATTTTTTGCACCGAGTGGTCTAAGTTTGACCGGTGCTTGTAGCTGTAAACACCAGCATAAATGTAAATACCAAAAGTCAACGTAAGTACAAATGTAGTGGAACATATTACCGACCATATCCTGTAGAATCCGATTGCAATACTAAAAAATACCATTTGAAAATCCGAAAAAAAAATAATTTTTGGTCAGCTTTTTTGTATTCGGGACCACTGCATGCCCTTGTGGAAGCCTCTTCTATGTCGAAGGACACTTGGAAGAGAATTATCGTGGATGAAGGGGGAAGATTTCTCGGGTTTTACATCGGCTCATGGTCTCAATATCTCGTTTCGCCCATCATCATCTTTACATGTCGTTCATCGTCATCAGTGATATTCCGTTCATAATGGCTGATTCTTCCCCGTGCAAGTGATTAGTTAGTTAGGTAGTTGTCTTGAAATTATGTAAACTATTTGTAATGATGAGTTAGATTTCGAGGTAGCTGCACACATTTACCTCCTAACCCTCACCCACCCACTGTGAGAACACATGGACGTGAAATAAAAAAATGCCATCATGCTGAGAATTTCTCCGGTAGCGGAGGCGAAACTGGTGGTGGGCATATATTTTTTAAAACTAGTTTACTCAAAAGAACATGGATAGACGCATGGGTTCGCGAAAATTGTAACCAATTGAGGATTGCTGAAGAATGAATAAGTATGAGGACGATTCTCTTTAGTTGTGCGTCCACAAGTTAAGACTTGGTGGCCTGATGAAGGCAGTAGTCGAGCAGCTTACAGGTTGAAATGGAGGAATGATGCAAGTTGAGTGGCCGAATAAAATGGGTGCGCATAAAATGGCTACGCGGGGCAGCAAATGAAGACCAGTTAATGTAACAAAGATTAGCCTGCAGGAAAACAGACGTGAGGGGATGGATTTATATATGGAACCAACCGAGGAACGGGATGTTCACCATTTCTATCTTTTTGAAGTGTGGATTGCGATGAGTTGGAAAAGTAGAGGGACTCGTAGTTTTCTGTTTTTCTATCGTCACCTTCTTCTCTAGCTATAAGCAGTGGAAAATCGAGACCATTCCGTAGGGAAGTTGTTGACGTCACGGACTCATGCCAGGCAGGTCAATACTACTTCGGCCTCGTATATCTATCTCATGTGGTTTATTGTTGTTTACACTCTTGTGCGTGATTCCTTCCCTCAATCTACCGGAGCCAACCGAAAGAATGCTGACGTCAGCGGCTCACGAAAAGTGGACAGTGTTAACCTGCGGGTTTTTTTTTCTTTTTAAACTTCGGGCATCAGAATAAGGATCATTATTTTTGATCATTTGACTCATATTTTCCTTCCTTTGAAGAATTCTTTCGATGCATTTGGTTTACGGGTCTTAAGCCTGAACCACGCGACCATTTTTCACGTTCTAGTCTTGTGATCATTTCAGCTTTGCTTAAGGGTGTTCTATCCTAATTCAAAAATCCAAATTCAACCGTCGCCGGATTTTAGTTGCGAAGTCGGCCGCTACGGCCAGTGGAATGGGAAGCCTCCTTGGGTGGAGGGGAGGAGTCGCTGATTGAAGGAAAAAAAAGGAAAGGAGGAGGGGTCGAGCTTCGCTCCGACCGAAAAAAACACCCGACGCTGTATCAAGTTTCACTGCGGAGGGGCGATATTGAGAGTGGTCAGGATTCGGAGGTTGATTTTTGCTCTCTGGCGGCATTAGTCCCACCTCAGCCACTCGGTTGCCGTTTCTTGGAAGAATCCAAATACGCACGCTCTCGACGAGGCTGGGAAGTGCGGCCGGCTTCTATGAAGAAAGGCGATTACTTGCATTGTTCTCTCCTTATTCGACTCTCCTCGAAGGGGAGAGCTGGTCAACGTTCATATCACAAAATTGTTAAGTGCTATTAAAAAAATCGTAAAAGTCAATTACGCTAACCGAAATGCGCGTACTTCGTGAAACTTTTTTTTAAGTACAACTTTACATTTTTACGTTATTCCTCAGTATGAATGAAATAGTAATCACCCACGTCCATTTGAAAACGTGTATTCAATACAACTTTCCAAAACATGTTTACTCAGTAATCGTAGCGCTGCAGGGAGAACACTAATGAGACAAATGACAATTAATGAATGAACGAAAATTGATTTTCTATCATCTTTATTATTTATTGATTTATATGGTAGGAACATCATAAATTGCATATTGCATCAGACATCACATACAGCTTTAATAAGGCCAATAACCCTGAATAGATCGCATCGGGTCATATTGACTTTTTCTTCGATGTTTTTTTAATAAAATGATGCCGTTCAAACTAGAGTTTTTCTGGTCTCTAATTTCTTGTAATTCTAACTCTAAGTAACGTTTAATATTCAAAGTGTTCCCTAGTTTTGCTGCAACCGAAGTTTTGACCCTATGCGACCGAAAGTGTTGCAATTTATTCTCGCTTCCGATCCATCGTGAAGACGATTAAAATTCATTCGCTCGCATTTGGCTTGATGAAATCGCCGATGACTCATCTTCCTGGAATACACCCATGTGCAAAAAGTGTGTGTGATGAATCATCAGCATTTCGCCTCTTTTTGCGCAGAATTATTAGTTATAATTGTGAAAATCACAAATCTCTGCTTTAATTCTGTTTCTGGAAATTATGCAAGAGATAGTGATACTAGGCAGTTGAGTGAAGATGATTAACTAGCTCTTATTAGTCCCCTTTTTCTCTCAGGTGCGTATAAAATTTCCCGTGTTGATATTAGGGAGATTTGGAGCAAAGAAGTCTATCAAATTTTTTCCCGTACACTGGGCTATCGGATTTTTTTTCTACGGTGCATTAGTTTTTATGACCTTAGCACTAGACTACAAAGTAAGAAAATTGACTAGTAAGCCGCAGTTACTGAGTTCATTAATAAAATATCCAAAAAAATTTGAATTTACAAATACACCATCAGAGTACATCACGATCCTTGACCAACTTATACCATTTCTAGGCCGATGTCCTGTAACGCAGTATCTATCCAAAAGCAAAATAAATATGGTATTGAAGTCATTGCTGTGGTGGATGCTAGGAAAATTTACCTAAAAATTGAAATTTATATGGACACGTAGCCAGATGCCCTTTCAAAGAATCCAATTCACCTCATGAAATTGCCAAACGCTTAGCAGAGCACATTGAATGCAGAGGAAGAAATATTACCAGTAACAATTGGTGTACCAGCATACCTTTAACAGTAGAACTTTATCAAAAAAAGATTGGCTACAGCAAGGACGATGAGTAAGAACAAAGCAGACGTTCATCCTGAATTTCCCCCAAGAAAAAATAGAACCTTACATCATAGGCGAGGGGCAGGGGGGGCCGCTGCCCCCCCTATAGAGGCAAAAATCGCAAAAGTCTTTCATCAAAATCAGTACTGAATTGAAACGAGAGTATTCAACAAATTTTCTTTAAAACCACGAAAAACGATATGCATTAGTAGGTAGATATAAGATATGTAAGTAAAATAAAAATATTTTTTCTAGGAAATGATATCATAATCTAATAATGTGCTGTTATAATTTTCTTAAAATATTTGTTTCATTCACCTTTTCCATGCTAAAATGTCACAACTTGGCTTGCGCCCCCTTCTAGACTATGGCTTGCCCCTACCCCCCCTAGCTATGACCCTGGGTATGCCCTTGTCTTACATCCTTCCCTTTTGGCTTTACTCCCGACATTTCCGCATTGTAATACCTACGTTTCAATAAAATCCGTATAGTACTTACTTCTGCCATTATCCATGACGCAAGTATTACTGCCTCAAGTGGTAACAAAATGCTTCCTGACATTATATCATTTTACAAAACTATCAAGGGGGTGTGGATTCAAATGATCAGCTTTGCTCAAATTATAATTCCTTCGAATTCACATGTAAAATGACCTCCTAAATCCGAAAATGAACTCTATTTTTCTCCATCACCCACCATTTTTGGGGGAACTCTCCCCCCTCCAATTTTTACCACTTTTCGGTCATTTGGAGAAATTAAAATGATTATTTTAGCATTTAAATTTTTCCTAGGGGTTTTGAGGGGTGCAAAATTCTGAAAAAATAATATTAATGGTAAAGATGTAGATTTGAGGGAAATTAGTCTCCGTAAATTGTGTAATAACGCATTAAAATGGCCAATTTTCCCATTTTTCGCAAATTTTCACGTATTTTAAAACATTTCCAGCTTCTATTTCACATCATCCTCCCCGAAAGATAATAATACATTACAGCAAGAAACAGCAGTATTAATAAAAATATTTTGCTGTATAGCATAGCAACAATAATTAAAATATGTAGCAATAGCTCGGAAGATTCACTTTACTACTCTGGCCCTCGCAGTGCCTCTCCCGCTAAGGATTGGACGGCAATTCTTTTGATTTCGCAGCTAAAAAAAAAGAAATGTAATACTTTCTAGTTCCATGCAGAATATAAAACTGAGATTTTATATTTTCATTGGATTAAAAAAGATGATTTTTAAAGTGTTTTTTTTAGTCATTAACGGAAACTAATCCCCCTAAATGTACATCCTTACCATTAATTATCATGTTTTAGAACTTTTATACTCTCAAAAGCCAAATAAGAAATATAAATTCTAAAATAATCCTTTTCATTCCTCCAATTATTGCAAAATTGATGAAAATTATAGGGGGCCTTCCCCCAAAAAATGGTGGGTGATGGAGGAAAACGGATGTCATATTCGGATTCAGGTGGTCATTTTATATAAGAATCAGCAGGAATGGTACCAGGGCTCGAGAAAAAATTATTTTTTCCGTCCAGTGTTACAGTATCGGCCGAAGAACGAAAATGTGTCCCTTTCCATGGGATATTGTCTCCCTTTTCCGACGCAAAGCGACTGATACCCTTCCCGTATTATGTTTAATTTCTTTGCGATTTCCCTCCACCTGTTGCAGTAGTTGCACAATAAATGATTTATGCACTCTATTACGGTATCAACTGCCCAGTACTGGGCAGTTGATACCGTAATAGAGTGCATAAACCAGTAGGGTGGTACTTCAATCAATTTCTTCGTAACGCTGCTGTCGCCATCGCCTACGAATGAAATGACAGTATTATAGTATCTTCCAGAACAATAACACTGAATTATTCCGTGCCTTATATTATCGTACCAATTATCCAATTATATTTTAATTCGCGCATCTTTATACCTGTTTCGAACCCTTAGACTAATATGTCAGCTTCCATTGCTTTCGAGGATTTGCTCCAATTTTTGTAGCATTTCTCTTTCACCTCCGATTTTGTATCGCTACTCCTCGCACAAATACAGCAGTATCTGTTCCTCACTTCAATAAACAAGACCTTCTGAGTTCGAAAGCCGACAATACGGGCCTGTGAAATGAGAGAGAATTTTAATTTTAATGCTATCGAAATGTAGTTTAAAATAAAAAAATTACATCCAATATTGTCCTACAGAAGAATCTCTCTCTTATTCCAATAGTAGATATTAATGCCAATGTGTTGACAAAATTCATACTGCTACATTTGGGCAATAGTAAAAGTTGTTGGACTAGTGTACTTCTCAATATTTCTGCTCTTCTAGGTACCGAGGGATTATGGGTATGAGATCATAATTATTAGTCAACAATCCTAAGATTGATTTGACGCAGCTCTCCATTCGTCTCTCCTACCCGCTAGCCTCTTTATAGCGACATATGTCTTCCCTTTTGCATCCTTTATAACCTGTCCAATGTAACTCATTCGGGAGCGTCCCTTGCCATTCTTCCCTTCCACTTGTCCTTCTATGAATGTTTTCATCAGGCTATCAGGTCTCATAATGTGGACAAGTAAGTTGTCCCGTCTTCTGCTTAAGGTTTTTAGAAGTCTTATTTTTTATCCCACTTTTTTTGCACTCATTCATTATTTACACGTTCGATCAATTTTATATTCATCATTCTTCGGTAGCAACACATTTCGAATGCTTCCACTCTTTGACTTCTCTGCTGCTATCAACGTCTAAGCCTCACTTCCTAAGAGAATCATACTCCATATGTAGCATATGATGAATTGTTTCCTTACTTCTATGCTTGTATTCTCAGATGTAAGAAGATTCATCTTTTTGTAGTAAGCCCTCTTCGCCAGCGCTATTCTACTATTTCTTTCTTGCTTCGTCCATCGTTGGTAATTCGACTTCCCTGGTAAGAAAACGCTTTCACCTCTTCTAACTTTTGATTTCTTAGCTTAATGTTTGTCCTAGCCTCCTCTCTTTTGCTCCATACTAATATCTTAGTCTTCCTTTTGTTGATTTTCAACTGATATCTGGCCATATTCCTTTATATATTTGTCAAAGTCTTCTTAAAATTCTTCTCTGTCTCGGCTATGACTGCTATGTCGTCAGCGAATCGTAGCATACTATTTTCTCTCCGTTAATATTGACACCCAAAGCCTTCTCCTTACAATCACCTAAAATTATAAGGTTTTCTTCACCTCTTACCTGTTTGATTACTGCTGTGATATCTTCATAGACGTCTTTAACTTCTTCATCCTAGTAGTCCGTCGTAGGTATGTTAACATGTACCACTACGGTATCTACCGGCTTAGTCTCAAGCTTTACCATAATTATCCTTTTATTTAGCGCGGAACCTTTTTCCATGAATATCGATCGTATGATCCTTATCTTTTACATAATTAACGGAAGGAGGAATATTTCTCGCAGTTTTTCAAAGTAAATTAGTAAAGGCATTCGAAATAATTTATCCCCTACGAAATTAAAGCGGGCCAAATGTTGGCAAAGTCGAATCCATTAGTTCGTAATCAGACATAGCTTAGTCCCAAGAAGATACATTGAATGAATTACACACAATTTGTACGTTGAAGATGTTGTAATAACATTGAAATCTAGGTCATATTAACTTTTCTTATAATCGTGGAAAATTGCAAGTGTTTCTTTCAATATGGAAAAATTCCGCTCCATCACGTTTGAATCTTCGGATTTTATTTGTAAGTTGAATTAAGTATATGTTTTTATGTAGAGCGTTTTGAAAATCATTAATCATTCTACCAAATAAAGTTGTTAAGCATGGAACGGCAACTAAAAATTATCTACCGTGTAGTGGTTAGAGTTATTCGTAAAAGAGGATATTCCAGCGTCACATGCAAAAGGTTTTGTGCTCTCACTCATACAAAGTACTACATTGAACAAGCAAATTTGTACGCAGTCACGCGCACGAGTGCATAGTTAAATACACTAGTGCATAGTTAAATAAGTATGATAATCTACATGAAAAAATCATTTGACTAACCTGGGATTCGAACCCGGATATCCCCGATGGCCGGTTAAATATGCTACCACTTATACCACGAAGCAACCTTTTTCCTTGAATATGAAATTCACTGACTCTCCAATGACTCTTTTTACTTGTGTCTAAGATTCGCCTAGAAAAAAATACTTGGTAATGTAACGGACCGGCAATCGGGAGGATCTGGGTTTGAATCGCGGCTAACATAAGCGAAATGTTGTTGAAGTTTATTCGGGATTGCCACCGGATAAGGTTCTCCATCTCTGCCGACGTTTCGATGGCCGAGTCGTCCATCGTCATCAGGGCATCGTCATCAAGCCCTGATGACGATGGACGACTCGGCCATCGAAACGTCGGCAGAGATGGAGAACCTTATCCGGTGGCAATCCCGAATAAACTTCAACAACAGCATACGCCGGGAAAACCTCAGATCTTTCTTCATAAGCGAAATGTTTTTTTCGTGGCAAATAACAGTCTTGGTATATATGTATTCTCATTCATATTAAATAATAGTGGAGTATAAGATCTAAAATTCCCTTCGAAATTAAAAAAATGGGAGACATATTAAGTACAAGACCTAACTTCAATGCAGGGTTCCATCCCGGAAGGGTCATACAGTGTACTTGAGGGGTAGAGAAAAATTGATCGGGTAATGCTCCTGAGAAATTTTAGTTTCTTCCCAATGACTACAACCGCTCTGCGGTGATGTTAGAATCATTCTAAACTGAAGAACTTTTAATGATATTACATTTAGTGGTCATAAATTTCTAGACGTCTTATTATGCCGAATAATTTCAACAGTTAAATATAATGAGTCTACCTGATCCTGCGCACTAGTATTTTACATGAAGTCTCGCATATTTATATCGCAATGTGGTCGTTTACTCTGGCACGAAATCTTAATTTTAGTTAATAACTCGGTCGATGGATGGGTAAAAATAACTAACTACCTCATTCAGTCATTCTCACAAAAATTAGCATTGAAAAATCGCGGAAGTTGCCGCCCACTTCTGAGAAAAGTTGCATTCATCATCAGAGTTTCGGTTCATTACGACCTGTAGTGAGAACAATTCATTGAGAGAATCAATCGCTCAGAAGAGTGTAAGCAGCACGTGAAACAGGTTGTTGGCGAGTGAAGTTAGTTTGCATAACTTCACTCGAGCGACATAAATATCCCACATTCGAGTTTTATCCGTGTGTATTGTTTGTTTTCTCGTCACTCCTGCTACACAAGTAAAATTCTTGTCTTATACTTGTAAAACTGGTTTGCAGGTTCATTGGATCTCGTGTATCTAATTTTTGCATACAACAAGCATATTTACGCAAATAGTTAGATAGATAGTTAAAGATTAAATTCGGTCATCTAGACGTCGCGTCGTCGCTGTATTACATCGACCAAACATCAACCCCTGCTTAGTGATACGGTGGTTCAAGTTCAAATTCTTTCTTTTGGGTGACTCATGTAATGATTAATAATAGTAATTTCAATAAATAAGAATATTTTTATAAGAAAATAACTTTTCGAAGTTTTCTCCCTCGGTTGCAAGTTATCGAGAAACATATATGTCGGAAATACGAGACAAATAAACCAACGTGATACTTTTCATATCGTGTTTTGATGACATAACGGTTACTTTTGAAAATATTTAGACACGAAATGAAGATATGCACGTTACATTACCTACTCGGTGAAATATTTATTCTTGGTTAGCGTCAGAAAGAACTTAAAAGGCAATGGTGCAACCTAGAATCTAATTAATAATGTGCAGTATATTCTCTGTATTCATCTTATTTTCAATGCTTGGTTACAAAAAATTAATATATTATACTCACAGCCAATAAATTATCGAGAGATAGGTACTTACTTTAAAGCAGTTTCTCCTTCTGTAGTGTAAATAACATCTATTATTGCAGGTTTGTAATGACTAAAATGGTTAAAATAATTTGATAGTCTATTTCTTAGCTGCATCACGTTTTTACAGATTTTACGTGGATGAAAATACGTGTCTAAAGATATACTAACTGTTAATAATGTAGCACACTTAAAAAGGATTTATACATTCACCATTATTCCTAGTAATTCTTTTCCACCTTCCCACAAAAGATATGCTTCCTCTTTGATTTCCTTTCACTTTCCATGCATAAGAACAGAAAACTTGAAAACTCGCTCTAGCCCGTTTCAAACATGCCGCTCGCAACACAAGAACACGGCTTCGGATAATAACGAAAAAAACTGTTGGCCTGCTGGGGCCCGACCACGGGTCAGACGGGCTTCTTAGGTCGAGGAAAGCATAGAGGAAAAAAAAACAGATGTAGGGGACACAAGAGACGATGGAGGGGAGGTAGTGAGAGAGACTGCTGTGGGGTGAGAAGCTCTTTCACCGAGAGTGGGGGATCATACAGCAGCGCCATGGAAGAAAAGATCGTAAGCGCTTGACGTTGAGAAAACACGCTCGGGAAATTGAGCTATAGTGTTGTTATTACAAATATTACATTGATGAAACGTATCTTATTTCCAAGAAGTAGGATGAATGTTCTCATTTCCCGAAGAAAAATTCAAATCGCGTTTTCTACGTGGTAGAATTACATCGAGAAAACAGGCGTTTTATTGTGTTTTTCAGCGCAAATAACTAATTAACAAATGCTTTTCAAATAATTTTTTTTCACTTGCCAATAACAATAATCTTAGCTTAAACCACATCCAAAACAAGTTCTCTCCAGAGTGTATAATAAGCGAGCAAATGGCGAGCAACCTGAAGTCTGCAGAGCCGTTTTTCGCGGAGGTATAGAACACCCTTAAGCCATCGTCGTGCATATCACGTGGTAATTTGAGACGTCCTCGAAATTCACTGTTTTCGTCATCCTTAAGCTTTTAAGGGCGATGCAATGTGCGTTTGGTTTTTTGCGCTGATTAGCTGCTGCTGTATTCCACCGAAGTGTTCATTGATGGAAAACGCGTCTACGACAAATGATGGAAAGAGGGGTAACGAACGGACGCTGATCCCTGTCATTGCGATCATCCCTGGAAGTGAGTGATGACGTCCGCGAGTCAATATTTCAGCCGTCATTGACGCCATTCCTGTTCTTGAACGTGACATGTGATCGTGCTGTAATTCGGGTTTTAATTGAACGACTCTATAGTTGAGAATCGGGTATGGTGGTCTGATCGTATTGGCTGAGATGCAGTGTGGCTGGCTGTGCGATGCAGCGTGTGTGGGGCTGTGAAACGGACTCTGCCACTGGGAGGGAGAGAGTTGCGTGTTGAGATGGACGCAGTGAGAGGTCGTTAATATTCCATCAGCATATCCGCATTCCGCATCCAAAGAGTGCGATGGTCCCCTTCACCATCATTTACGAGGTGCTCGAGGAGAGACAGAGAGGGACTGTGGCGCTCGATTGGGCTGGACTGCGGCGGGAAGAAGAACAAGCTGTACGAAGATCCAATACCTATGCATCCCCATGTAAAATGTCGACTGGCGATTACTTAAAAATATTCCAGTGCTCATTTTGAGAACTATCGGATCTCTATGCCCTCATCTTGCATGCTGCGGAAAATTTTGAAAATCGATTAAAACAAGCAATTAATTGAAGAACTCGTGAAAATTTTCTGTTGAAGACCTCTCTTCATGTCACTCTCCGTCCATCCCTCCCTCGCAACGAGAGTTGGACTGAAACATTAATGCCCGTATCGATTGCTTAATTTCCCCATCAAATGCTTTCGTTGCAATTTCTTAACACTCGCGAATCCTATATCTAAATCCTCTTCCACTGGCGATTCCCAGTATTCGTGATTCGATTTTTATGGTCCATTTCTCCGCGGGGGTAATTATGTGTTGATATTGTAAAAGAAAGAGAATTGGCGGATGAAATAAGCAGCTGTGCAAGCGTAAATAATTCTTTATGTTTCTCGAACTCTGCCATAAGAATACAAATGGATGCGACGGCATTGTAAGCCGTTCTCAGTAAATAATCCGTCTCCATTGATACTTATGCTTTTCCTTGTTTATAAATATTTTAAGAGGAATTGAATTTGTTCATAAAATGACCCGTGCGACTACGATTAAACTTTATGCGACTCAACCGTAAGGAGAGCATTTGAAGTGCTTTTACCGCGCGTCGCTAAGTCTAAATGGAGGTGGTGTGATACGTCTCGCAGACTGCGTGTAGTTACTTTGATTTTAGCGTAGTCGTGGCTAATAGTCGACGGACTGCCGTATCTGTCTGCGTACTTCACCCAGCGTTGTCCGTGCCTCTGTTAATCTCGTTCATGGATCCCTGAGTAGATATTCGCTTATATTTCACAAACACCCTCTCTCTTGAGAGTGACGAACGCATTCTTTGCCGCCTTTTGTAATCGCTGGAAAAGGCAGAGAGATGATTTTTCAGCCTCGATGAACGGCGGCCAACCGTCATTTGTGGAACCCTTTTTTTAATCTTTCCACCGCGTTGCATCATTGATGTCGATGAAGTCATGGGCTTTCTTTTTTTCTTAAATTCATCAAATTTTCCTTTTAAAGCAGCGTTTGGATTTTTTAAGAAGTAGCCTCAATTGGGTTGCAGTGGTGGGAATTATGCCCATTAGATGATTCAGCGAAATTGATGAATCGATTGGACTCGTTTTTTCCTGAATTTCTCATAGTTAATGCTTCTTTCACCCAAATACATGGACTTTACTTTGGCCCCTTTTATGAATTTTTGTTTTTACTCGTTTTGTATCTTTCAAATCAGGTACGCATTTTGAGGTTAAAAAATTGTTGGAGGCGGCTTTAGTCAGTAAAGTTATCATTAAAATCCAATGCGAAGTTTATCATTTCATTTAGGTTTAAGAATAAACATTTTCCAAGTAGAGGAGAGAAAAGAGGTGAGCTTAAGACCATTTGTGGTAATGCAAGCTTTCATGGCGATATTTTGATAATGATGAAATATTTTATGGACATTATTTTGGTTCAAATATGCAATCTGAAGAATAAATTCGTGGGTGAACTGAAAATAACTTGACAGCGATTCTCGATCCGACTCGGTATTGGTCCGCTTGGTAACGGCGCCTCCGTATCGATAATCAGAAAAAAAAACTATTTGCGGCAGAGTTTTTGGCATCAATACTTTAACAGACTTTCCGATAATCGATACAGTATAAGAACTGGGTCGTTTACGTTCTTCTTTGCTAGACTATAACACTATAGGTAATACTTGCGTGTGACTACACCTACTATGGCTGCATGTTGTTGCTCAGAATCCGTTGCATCAATATTCAGTTTGTATGCAGTGCGCGTAAACAACTTCAAACTTGAGTTTTAGGTACAGGCAAATTTTTTACAAGGTTCTCCCCAATATGTTCTCAAATTTTCAAAATGGCAACAAACATTCCTGGCGTAAGGTTCCCGGCGCGCGGAGCGGAACACGATTTTGTGATAGAAAAAGTGCATTTTCTAAAATCCAGATGTAAATTGTGAATGGGTGCACCAGGGGAAAAACGATTACGATTTCCTGAACCAACTTTGAAATTTTCCACATGTCCGCATTGACCTTGAATGACCTCTGAGGACAGCAGGAACGCGTATCTTGCGTGCTTCAATCACCGAGTAGTACTACCCGGAATTCCAAGACAGAAGGGTCTCATGAAGGTACTGTAAGGTAATTGAAAGGGGTGCCCGTGAGCTGAGGTCATTTCCTCCACAAGGGAAGGGATGAAGGAGAGAGAGCCGTCCTACTCCTAATGATAGGCGCCAGAGAGGACCACGCCTTAACGTTGACGGAGCGTTATACTTGAAGTTCCCTCCACAAAACCCTCCAGTCTATGAAAAACCTCTTCCACCGCCTCCTGAAGTGAGGGGTGACGTTCGCTCCAGTGTCCGTCGAATAGTCCGCAACGGATGAGAATGTACTCCCTTCGTTTCCATGCACCCACATCCCCCCCTCCCACATGTAATACCTCCCCTATCAAAGGGGACGCTGGCCACAGACTGCTACTCGCAAAAAGGAAAAAAGAATAATAGGCCACCGACAAGTGTGAGGGTCTATCAGAAACCATTGGCAGGCGGGTGAGGACGGAGGAATGATTGTGGCGCCTCTCCGATTGTCAATAGCAGTCAATGCCATGTTGTCCTGCCTCGATGGAAGCAGAAGTGCTCCCGTCGTGAATGACAACTTAATATTTTCACTGAAGACTATCCCCTTTTTAACGCATACGCAAAGAAAGTTAGCAGGATTTTAGCAGGATAAAATATGCATTACTTAACTGCTCATCAAAAGTACTATTTTTGCATTGCGTTTATTAAATTCATGATTGTTACGTCCTCTCTGAACGCTTCGACGGTCTTGAAGCCAGATTGACGATTTATTGAACTCGCGGGCTCACGGGAAACGCAACAAACGCGGTGGATCACTCTGGCGACCGCATCAATGAACAACAGGCTCCTGCTGGCTTCACTTTTCTACTGCACCTACCGCCATATTCACTCCACTTCGAAATCACCTCACTCGTGCAGTTTGTGAGAGCGGCAATCAAGAAAATGTGGAGTGCAGGTGGCGAGATGGATGGGGTGGGAGGGATCCGGAAGGAAGGCAGAAGGGGAGGGGATGGGGTGCACTTCCGGTCCGACAACAAAGAGGGTTCTCAACGGCAGATATGGCGGAGTGGGCGGAATATTAAATGCCATGGAAACGCAAGAGTTAGTTATATAGTCATGAAGGAGTCTTCCTCGCATCGCAATAATCCCAGCTTCTCCCATTTTTCTCATCGCAAAACGGACGAAGCTCCGTTCCCACACTCGCTTTCTCTCTCCTCGTTAATCTGAAGAGAACGTTCCTTCAAGCAGACACGACCTAACGCCACCGAGAGATAAGTTAAGTTAAGTTAGACCGAAAAGTGAATTTCTTTCCGGACAATTTCGGTGGAAATGGGTTTTGAGAAAATCGCCTCTGTTCCTCATATTTGAGTATATAGTGGTGACACTTTCACTTGGGGATGCACTAGAAGGCAAGGGTCAATCCGAATACGAGCGCACACGAGGCGGGCCGGGTGTATTCCAAGTGCGCCGACTAAATAAGCCACAACTTCGGAGGGCTATATTATCACTACCACTTCTCCTATAAGTAAGTAAATATTGACATGTAATTGAAAAAAACGTACGCCAATTCAAACTTGACGGTAAAATGAGAACGTGTGCAACCTAAAGCGAAAGGCAATCGGTTGGGAAAACGTGCCGCTCGGTTTAACATTCGTCTGCCTTTGCAAGAATATCTAATTTCAAGATCTAATATGCACGTTGAATGCCGATCAGACGTTTGCAGATGAGAAATATATGCTAACAATATAAAGACAAACTTCAATCCTGCTCCTGGTGATTCTGTTCTTTGCCTATGGACATAATAATTGAGACTTGAGGAGTTTCGTATTATGTAGCTGATATCTCCTCTTTCCGGGAATTATTAATATCGTGATTGGTATTCAGCAAGCTTTTATTGCACGCACAAAATGAATTTATCGAATATTTATAATATATCGTATCTTCTAAACTGGGTTGATTTTCCAGTCGACATGAATTTGGATTTTAGATTTTTATAGTTCGCAGAATCTGTCATTGTCTATCAGTTCCGAGGTAAAATTCATCGCCAGCGACCTGAGAAACGTATAAGCACACATATTTGGCTCTGATGCGCACCCGAGTCGCACTATTCTGGACCACTGCGCCGCAGCTGTCTCCCTCTGGTGGGAGTGAAAACAAGAGCACTTCCATCGTAAGGTTACTGATATGAGCTGCCTCAATAAGTCTCGGATGCCCTTTTCTCGCTACAACGTCATGTAGCGGTATGGAGTGCAGGTAAGTTAAAAGGTGGGATGGGAATGTGAGGGAAAGCGGTAATAGGTAGCGTCATGCTCTTTCTTTCAGTCTTAAGGCGGTGGCATCTGTTACGTTCAGATGACTTGGATGCCACAGTGATCTCAATTAATGAATATTCTAAGGCGGTGCATCAATAGCGTGGAAAGTTCATTGAGAGATTTTCTATAGGCAAATTCTCAAACGTCAAATTCTCCTTCCCCCACTAAAGCAAATATGTAGAATCGTCGAGAATTAAAATAATAGCCAACAGCAAAAGGGAAACCCTCGGAAGGAAAAAATTAGTGATACTTCACTGAGATGACCTGTCTTAATCCATGCAATCTAATGAATAATAGGGCCGCCCTCTGGACTCGCTCCCTGAGGGCATTCCACTCGACGCAGGGGGTACAGGAGAGTGGGGTGGGGGCTCGCTCTAATTTCCGTCTCACGTGGACATCAATCTGCGTTCAATCCTGAGAATGAGAGCCGTCCACTGCTCGTCAAAGGGACGACTGCAGCTGAGTGCGCTGCCAACGCCCTAAAACACTTGCTGGACGCAATTCATTCAAATCCCCGACGATCTAAAAATGTCCGCACCTGGAGCTAGGTTTTCACTGAGCTTTAGAGAGGAGGACCCCAAACTGTGGAGGCTTGATAAGGAATTTCTTAAAGGACTAAATATTGCCAAAACATAAAATCAGTAACGTTACAGCAGAAAAAACTGCAGAAAGAATGACAAAATGTCTCCAAAGGATCTCTATTGCTCCCCTCGGCAGGTGCTGCTACTGGTAGAAAAAAATACTTGTCTTTGCACAGAAATGTCTCGAAAACTTTTCCCCATCAAGCAAGCAATGCATTTTTGTTGCTATTTTGCTCGCAATGCTAGTATGTTTTGGGATTCGACTTTACTTTCGTTTTCCACACACATTCCATTGAATAAAAATTTCTGTTCGACTAATATTTCTGTCCCTTAGAGCGCAATATAGCTGTCATTTCCATAGTAAATCAGATTATGCATTCAAGTACGCTCATCGAGTCCACCCGCAGCTCCAAAAATCTCCTCCTGTTGTCATCACCAACAAACCGACGCGGTTGCACCGGAAACATGGAGAAGTTGGAATCTGAACACCGCGGAAATCTACGTAGTCACAATCTCCTCCTCTTGCGCCAGAGCACCGAAGGAGACCGAAGCGCCTCATTTTATTCCCTTTGTGCGTGACCCAGTAACCCGACACCATATTGTGAAGGGAAGGGCTGTAGACAAACAGAATACTTAAAACGCTCAAATTTAGAGGGAAAATAAAAGCATTACACTTTATAAGGCTCACTATTTATATTCGCAGAGAGCAAATTTTCGGATTTGGAGAGATAGTGACATATTCAGGTGACTGATAGTAATCCGTGTCTATGCAAAGATCAGGTCTTTTTTGGCATTGAAATTTTAGCGTGGAGAATTTTTAAGGTAAAATCAAATTTTGCGTTTGGACCCTAATTGTGGGTTTAAAAAGTTACATTTTCAAAATTTAGTGAGCGTCAAACAGAGCTTAGAACCTTTTCTGATATGTTCTGCTCTAAGTTTCATCAAAATCGCACGACTCGGTGCCTCCTGAAATTAGAGATGAAAAATGACAAACGATCAATGGACCAGTCTGTATAGCGGGACCATGGGGAAGGGTGGCGGAAGGCACGAGAATAGTAAGGGAGAGAAGTGATGTTCCCGTTTGTTATTCCCATTGTTCGTTGGTTCTGTGGTGGAGGGGATATGTTTCCTCCCCCCTTCACCTAACACAAAGGGTCGATGCCTCCCTTACTCCCTCTTACATATGTATATATATATAAATATATTCTGCCACTTCCCTTCCACTTATCTCTTACCTTCACTTCACTTCCTCTCGCTAATTAATTCGTTAATTAATTCGCACTCCATTCTCGAGCGTTTTCTCCGTGGAGAAGAATTTACGGTCGTCGCGAGGAGGAAAAAGGGAAGAGCGTGTATAATGGCGGATCAGCTCAAGTGGTTGTTCAATTTCCTCAACTGCACGGGCGAATGAGCGAAAGAAAAATGTGTTTTGCGGCCGCAGGCGGTAAAAAAATGGTTGCAAGATTTTAGTAGGTATAGTTTGTTTTTCTGCCTTAGTACGTTTACCTTAAGCCGCAGTATATCACGCCCTGCTTTTGGAATATTTGTGAATATTATGAAAATTTTATATGAAATTATTATATATTAATATTAGTTGAATATTATGGAAAATTTTATGTGAAAAATTGCCAATGGCAAAAAATGTTATAAATGGTCTAGTTGATTGGTTGACAGACGATTGGTAGGGGCTACTGGAACAAGAAGCAAACTATGATAGCTCCATTGATGAGAATTAGCGCGTATCAGCTGGGATGGTATCGATGTTGCAGGATTTCTAGAATAACACTTGAAATTATTCACTCACTCTAATTTTCTATCCTTAATTAGATGTTCTTCATAGTATCGCTGAAGATCATTCAAATGTTTTTACTCTCGGGATATTCTTAGTTTTTACGGTGTTTTTTTACGTCCATAAAAATGAATAAAAGGAAAACACTTTTAATGAATCACGGTGTCTTTTTATCGCGTGTTGTGCCATCAAAGCTTTGAAATAGATTATAGTGGTCTCACTGGGTCGGGTGAGCGCACGAGTTTAATAATATCACGAAACTCAGTCGTTTTTCTAGTGACGTTGCTTATAATGGGATTTTTCCTATCTGAGACATAGCATAACACTTGGTTAGTGAGACGTGAGAGACAATAGTGGCTAATTGTGGAATCCCCATAGGTAATTCTTGCTTCTTTCAAGCGCTCCCTTTTTGAAAAAAGTTATCGCCTTTTAAAGGATTAATAGCGGGCCTAGTCCATATCCATTCAGGCAGCCAAAGAAAAAATCTTACCTTCATAATCTCCGATTTTGTTGAATTTAGCATATGTCAAACTTCAGGACAAAGTAAGTAATACGTCATTTTTATTTTTGTCCAAAAAAATTTTTGGCCCGAGATACATCCCATCGAACATGGACCCGCGGGTGCTATTTTTCACTTGTGATTTTGGACAAAATACTAAAATGCTCATATCTCAGGAATGATTCAAGATATGTTGCTAATTTCTGTTTTATTTGAAAGGTAATAATTTTGGGATTAAATCCATATCTTTGATTTGAAAATTTGTGCCCACTTTTTTTTGCTGCAATTTTTTATTTTTTTATTTTTTTTTATTAAAAAATATTTTTTCTCGAAAATGCCAATCCTAAAAATTTTTATTTTTTTTCTGTTCATCAATACCATTGAGCACTACAATCCCTGAAAAGGAGAGCTTCCACTTTTCAGTTTAACAGGTTTTATAAACAATTCAAAAAATTTCCATGCATTGCGCAAGTTTCCATTACCACATTCTCAGATCACAACACAAAATAACAATCTCTAGTCTAACTTTAATTTTTTTTATTCTTCTTAACTATGAGTAATAGGCACAAATTTCAAACATATTAATGGATTTCAAATTATATGTGCAAGTTTAAAATATACAGCTTCCAAGGCATACTTCTCTGAACTCTGCTTAGAACTGAATTTAATTCAATTGAATTCAATGAACTAAAAATTTGTTCAATGCAATCAGTATCTGCCTTTGATATTGAATGATGTCTTCCTGCTGAACCAATAGGAACTGGGGCACTCAAAATCTTCAAAACATCGCGAATTGCAAGTGAGCACTGGTGGTGGTGTTGCTGTCTTTCATCTGGATATCTATATCCAGCAGCCGGTCCATGTGGCAGCATAAAGTTTACAATTATTTCACTTAACGCACAACTGATATCTATAATCTCTGCAATCCACCAGTCACAGTCATACACACAGGCCACAAACATTCCTTTTTGTAGGTTGTGAATTTGAATATTCTCTTGGGATTTCTGAGATCTTGGTTTGACAAATGAAATTTCTTCTTTCTTGCTCTTTAAATTTCGTGCAATATAATTCGCCCGTCAATTTGAATCCAGAAATGTGTCTTCTGAATTCCTTTCACAGAGGTAATTTGGTTTGACCATTCTTTTATTTTCTGCTGGCGGAATTCTTCAACTTCTTTGGACTAAACTTTCTTAACATGGCTAACACCAATTTCTGTAGCTGACTGATTCAGGATATGTAGTTCTTCCACTGCAGTTACAAAATATGTATCACACACAACATGAGAGGCTTCTTGTTCACATGTTGTCATTTATTGATACAGTGTTAAAGCATTGAGAACTTAAAAAGTCATTTACTGGAAACGTTTTCACTTTGAAACAGACTTTTAAAATGATCACTCTTATTTCCAACCTGAAACAAGTCTGTCTTTTTGCTAGTCTTATACATATAACACTCTTTTGTGGATACGCAAATAGTCCGCACACTTCACTCTTCTATGGCCCCTAGTCAGAAGACATTTCAAGTAGTCTTTTCCACGAACACCACAACTCAGTCAGTCAGCAGAACTCTCAAAAAGTTTCACAGGTACTGTTAACCAAAAATTTCTTAACTGCTCTCTTTTTTTGCCTGTTGACAACTGAACTGTAAGTTCATGTGTCCTCCCTGTTATGTGACCGGTCAAAAATATATAATTTTCTGGTTTATTTCAGATTGTTATAGAGTGTTCTGTACATTCTTTAATTATATGGAAGGTACCACCTTGTCCATAGAGGTTTTCTGAAAGTAATTGGAAGCTTCCACATGGTTCTAGAGTGTTTTGTTAGACTCTGGAATTATTTTCAATTTTGTTGATTGTTGTAGTGTTCTATAATGATCTGTAATTATCTGGAAGCTTCATTTTGCTCTAGAACTTTAGGTTACTCTCCTGAATTATTTGGATGCTTCTAAATTGTTCTAGAAGATTCAGTTAAGTTTTTGAATCAAATTTCCAAATCATTAACGATCTTCAGCAATAATGTGGACTATTCTTGATGATTCTCAATGACATAATTCAATATCAAAGGAAGATACGGATGCCATTGAACTAATTTTTAGTTCATTGAATAGGGTAGTTTCCTACCATTAGTGTATTCTTAATATACAAATTATTTGGTAATATACAAATTATTATAGACGAATGGCAAGGGTCAACTTTATCCTCATTTGAAAAAGGCCAGATTGGCGCTCATGCGATGCCACTCCACGTGACGTCACAGGGACCTAGTTTCTATACGAGTAGATAGGAGTTTTACATTGTCTGAGGTTACCAATGCATGCATGAGGCACAGAGCTCAGGGAAACATGTCTTAATAATCACCTATTAAAACTGGCTAAGGTCGGAAAGTTTTCTTCGTTTGATAAGGTATTAATAATCCTTACTTAAGCCAAGCGCTACCAGATAGCATGGTACTATGCTACCTGCTAGCATCCTGCACCGCAACGTCACACGGACTTTTTCCCGGCATTCATATTTACCCGTTGCATTTTTGCGTGTTTGAAATTTTTCACTTTTAATTTAATCGCGAAAAATATATATCCTCATTTAAAAATCTAAAAGCGTGAAATACGTACTCCAGGAATAATATTCTTTCGATTTAGGCAATAAAAATATTAATAGGAAACCACCCTATTGTTAAATTCAGTTCTAAGCAGAGTTCAGAGAAGTATGCCTTGGAAGCTGTATATTTTAAACTTGCACATATAATTTGAAATCCATTAATATGTTTGAAATTTGTGCCTATTACTCATAGTTAAGAAGAATAAAAAAAATTAAAGTTAGACTAGAGATTGTTATTTTGTGTTGTGATCTGAGAATGTGGTAATGGAAACTTGCGCAATGCATGGAAATTTTTTGAATTGTTTATAAAACCTGTTAAACTGAAAAGTGGAAGCTCTCCTTTTCAGGGATTGTAGTGCTCAATGGTATTGATGAACAGAAAAAAAATAAAAATTTTTAGGATTGGCATTTTCGAGAAAAAATATTTTTTAATAAAAAAAAATAAAAAAATAAAAAATTGCAGCAAAAAAAAAGTGGGCACAAATTTTCAAATCAAAGATATGGATTTAATCCCAAAATTATTACCTTTCAAATAAAACAGAAATTAGCAACATATCTTGAATCATTCCTGAGATATGAGCATTTTAGTATTTTGTCCAAAATCACAAGTGAAAAATAGCACCCGCGGGTCCATGTTCGATGGGATGTATCTCGGGCCAAAAATTTTTTTGGACAAAAATAAAAATGACGTATTACTTACTTTGTCCTGAAGTTTGACATATGCTAAATTCAACAAAATCGGAGACTATGAAGGTAACCCCCCTGCCTGAATCGATATGGACTGGGCCAGCGTTAATATTTCTCGAATCCGTCCTCTGTAGAATAGGCGGCTGAGTGAATAGTCTATTTTTGGCACGGTCGTCTGGAAAATACCACACAATGATAGAGCCTAAACAATTTCTGGGATGGCGGCGAGTGTGAAGTAGGTGTCGTGTGGTTCGTGGCAAGCGCGATGCGTATCGCCATCGCGCCATGGTGTTCTCTCTTTCTCAGCTTTGGTGCGCTCCTAGTTCCCTCATCCAGGTCACTCTTTCGATCGTCCATTGTATTCGATGTTTGTTGTTTGATTGTCTACTCTTATGTCAGCCTTTCAGTTTCCCTTCTACGAAAATCAGAGCTTTCCATGGTAACGTCAGTTATTTGGGGTGCGTGATATGGGGTGGGCACTAGGCTGTTCATCCGTCCCAACGGTCCCGGGATCGATTCCTTTGTGAGAATTTTGGACACCTCATCCAGATATCTCAAGCGAGTGTGAAATTCACTCGCCTAAGGCTTAGTCCGGGGTGAGCTCTAGCCTCACCGCCAACTTCAATTGGGGATGGGAGGTGAATGCCTGTTTGTGGAAAAAGTGTGCGAACATTTGTTGTATCGGAGGAGCATTAGTTTAAAGGTGAAAAGGGAGTTGAAAAAAAGCGTACTGGACGACATTCCTCCGGAGAACTAAACGCGAATTGCCGCTCACTCGCCATGAGAATTTATCAGAGTCGGTGATGTGCCACTCCGGAATTACATGTTACAGAAATAGATATTTTCCTATTTCAAAATTATTTTACTTTGGAGATTCCAGGAATATTAAAATAATAGTGAGATTTAAACATTTCCTCCACGCTTGATAACTTTAAAATTAAAAATGTCGATTCCATTCGCATATATATTATAGTAATTTTAATTTTCACCTTCAGATGTCCTCATGCATAATTCAACGTTTGAATTAATTTGATGCGCAAGAAAAGCGCATGAAACAAACGCATGTGACACTGCGCGTTCCAAAGCGTTTCAAAAATGTCCAGAATCGATCTAACCCCTCGACTCTAATTTTCCCGTTAACTTCACCATATCAATATTTTTTTTATTTGAACATCGCCATGGACATATGGTTTCTGGATTCTCACGCGAAGATTAATGTTTCGTTTATAGATGCGGCCTAGTGCTGGAGACTACTCCCTCAATTGCTCGTCTGAAGCGTTGTGGTCGAGGCCAATGAGTCACTTGTGGTGCGTGGAATGACCGATTCATTGCCGCTGCTCTGTTTGCTTCGGCTGTTAGCGGTTCTAGGCAGGCTTTGCTCTTGCCGTGTGCATTTGCCGTGTGCGTGATGATGGTGGAGACGGCAGCCGCTAGTTTGCTTGCATCTTGTGTTCGCGTGTCCAAGATAAGTCCTCGCGAAGTGCAAATATTTTCTTGGCGCACCTAACGGTGGCCTGTTTGTCTTTATGGGTCCTAAGAGCATCTCGTTGAAGAGCAGCTGTGTCTCATGTTAGAGGGCGGGTGAGAAGCTCAAGGAAAGCGGAAACCTTTGAAATGGCGTTTGTCGCTGCCTCTCCCGACGCTCTGCATTACTCCTCAGTCCATCCGTCCTCCAGAACATTGATTTATGTTGCTCCTATGGATCGATTTTTTAAAAATGTCCTCTACGTTGCAACGAGTGCAGAGAAATCCCATTATTCTTCGCATTCATATGGAGGGAGTGTTTTCATTCGCAAGGAGTTTCATTAAAAAGTCATTAGTCTGTTCTGTTCTGTCACGAATTAAAATTTTAGTTAATAGCCCTAATCACAGCTTATATCTCCGTAAAATTCGGGTCACTCGGCTATCAGCGACTCTAAACACTGTCTATTACTCTAGTGGTGACTTAAGTATTTTCATCTAAATACGCAGTGAGAGAAAACATGTCAAATAACAGAAGAATTCTCCATTTGTAACATTCGTGGCGTTGCCATTGAGTAACAGCGCTGAAATGGTGTGAGAACCTCTAAAGCCATGGAACCTGTCCAGATGAAGTTTTGTGAAATCCAGTTTGTTTTGAATTAATATTATTGATTAAAATATTATCTGTCAGGTGAGAAATAATCATGCAGGCTTTCTGTAAGTGGCATGACTTCAGAGAATTACCTATATGATATCTTGTGTTTGGTCGAACGTCGCCGTGAAACTATTCCGAAACTCCCTCTTTGTTTAGCGGTATCTAGTCGCATATTTTGTGCCAATGACCGATGGGCCACATCCTTAGTTCTGTCGTGATCATCATCAGATTTAAATATATTTTGAATCCGGAGATTCTTTTAAAAATGTACGCATGTAGCAAGTTTAAAACTGTTCGTGAGTCCATTCATCGGCCCGCCCTTATTAAGTGAAAAGGTGATTTGAAAAAAGTACTGGCTGAGGAATAAGAAGGAAAAGACCGCCAAAATTAAAATAACATCTCAAGTTTGATTTTGTGCGTTCGAGGCGTGCACCACTTGAACGAAGGACATCTTTGAGAGCGACACGCCATATTAGACCCTCAGTTCATTTTCCAGGTCCGACGGATAAATTAAGAACGTTATTTTGCTGACAGGATTTTGATAGAGATTCGCTTCTCCTCCGAACAATAAAGGACTCCAATGACTGATATAGTATGTGTAGTATATATTGGTATAATGAATGAATTATAGGCGGAACTTCGTGCGCGTATTTACTTTTTTTAAAACGACGGCTTTTGGTGTTCTAACACCCCCCGCCACTCGTCCATTGAGGTGGCTTGCATTGCCATGGGAAGAATGTCGTCGTATTCGTCTGAATCACTTTTTGGAAAAATTGATAAAAAATGAAAACATACAACAAAGAGACTATTAAATTTCTCAATTTAGGAATAAAATTCATAGCATTAGCTTTTTATATCCTTTCTCAAATTTGAAATTAACTACATCATCAATTACAGTTTAATGTTAAAGTACAAAAATAAATCAAAAATCGTGAAGAAATGAAAATATACAGCTAAGGAAAATATTCTACACTCAACATAACATACATACAAAAATGGAATGTACAGCATTGAAAATGACAATTAGTTTGGGCTATTTAGCAATAGGCATAATTTGTTTTATGAAATTGTGCAGGGATGAATGAAGAGTCTTTGATTAGTTTGGAAAGGTTGTTTCATGTTTGTGAGGTAGCGACAGTAAATGATTTCTGGAAGGTTGTGGATGCAATAAGAGAGGTGGGTTGAGCTATGGGAGCAAACATCAGGCAAATTTTTTCTCTTGGGAAGAAGCCAATGATGTACTGTGGTTAATTGTTTTTAAGTATGGAATATATGAGACAGGCCAATTTAAGTTTTCATCTTGTTTTGATGCCCATCCAGGAGAGATTGTTAAAGTTAGGCGTTGTATTTTCATCTTTATGCAAGTTATATATGATTTTTACTGAAGAATTCCTCAAACGTTGAAGCTTAACGTAAAGTCATGCCATTATATCATAGAATACCTGGCAGCAGTAGTCAAGGCGTGGAAAAATTAATGAGGAGATAAGTTCACTCCGTACATGGATGGGCAAAAGAGTTATATGGAGTTTCAATCGATGGAGGGGAGCGTTGGCTTTATTTAAAACACACAAAATGACCTATTTCCAAGACAGAGTATTGCTTAAGATAGATTGATTGCTTAGATAGATTGGAGTAAGGTATAGAAATTTCTTGGAATTCAATCATTGGCATGTCGACAGTATTTAGTCTAGAGGCTAAAAAATCCCTAGAGACGCCAATTGTCATTGATTTTGTTTTATTCCTGTTTATTTTCAAAACGTTGTCTTATGCCCATGACACAATAGCAAGTACATAATCATTTATTAATTCTGATAGTCTCTAGGAAATCGTGCGGGTGACAGTGTACATAAATGTGGAGATCATCAGCGTACATAATATATTTACAGTTTTTAATGCATGGATAGAAGTCTGCCACGCACAACGAAGACGGCAATGGCCCGAGGACTGACCCTTGAGGTACTTCACTATAGATTGACGCCCATCAGACAAGTTACCATTGGAGTTTTTTGACTGGCGTCGTCCATTCGGGTATGAAGAAAACAGTTTGAGTAGGGAAAACTATCTGAGGGAATTTTTTGGAAGAAATGTGATTTTGGATATGATTAAGCGCCACTATTCCAGTAATTCGTTTTCGGAATTTTTTGGAACGTCGAATCACTTGAATGAATTAGTGATGACGAGCAACGATTTCATTGAATGTCGACTCTGCTCGCTGTTCGAGAAATGGAGTTGATTCGCAAGGTTTCTCTCCTCCCATCGCGTTTGCATTTTTCCCCATCAATCTCACTTGGAGACCCAAAAAATCAGTTACGTTGCTCACGAGACGGGAACGTAATTTGTTAAACATGCACACGATATTAAAGTAGAGAAGAAAGCAATTATAGGAGTTATCTCGCAATCCGATTTTTTGGGTAAAAATACAAAGTGCGCTCTGCAATCCCATCATGAACTTTCCGGTTGACGCGATTCGAGATGTAATTTAAGCGATTTCCTCTCTGATTTCTGCAATTATTGCTCCAATTTTTTTCATTGTCGAATTGATTCCTATTCGAGATTGGATGCCCGGTTCCTTTTTCCTGAGCCTGTGTTGCGTTGGTTTATGCCTCTCATTTTTGCTTTCTTTTCAAATTTTACTCCAGAATTTAGCTGAAATAGGATCTGATCATTTTCTTCATTGTGACTTACCATTCTGACTGGATAATTTATTATCTATTCGGCGAGGCATGGAATCATTGTCAGATTAATTCATATCGATGGAAAATAATGGAATGCGGCGTGCATCTGTGGTGTATTTTGCCAAAGTTGTTTTCGTTCTCAGTGGAAGTATTGGAAAACGGAATTGGTAAAAAGAGTTTTTCTTGTCATTAGATTCGTTCGTTTAGCTAGCAGAAGGTGTTATACTTTTCAGATGGCTTCTTTCTTCCTTGTTCGTACTTACCTAATGGGCTCATTAACCTTTTTCGAGGCACTGGTGGCCCATTGTGATTTCTTCTTATGTTCTACCCCTCGCATTCTAATGGAGACGACGATTCCTCGCCCCTAACCCTCAGGGAGATAAGTGGATGACGTCACTAACGAATGTGGAGGGGGTTCACCTCACCTCAGCTACTTCTCGACTTCGCGCATCGGCCTCGATTCGTCCCTTGTTGTTTTCTCGTTTGTGTTTTTTTATTATTATTTTTAACCCACGGGAGAATGGCTGGATGAGGAAGATGTTTTTCAGAAGGGGCCCAAGGCCGAAAAAAATAAAACCACCAAAGCAAATGTAAGCGTGAAAAAACTCCAACCCTCAGCTACCAACGTCATAAATAAGACACCAGATGCTGGCAGGTCTTCGAGGTTCCGAGAACTATTGAATGACAATGTCTGGACGGTCCAAGCCTTCACTATCATTGCCACGATGAAAGAGAAAGGAAAAGATGAGGCAGAAGATCAGATGATAATGAACCACAGAGAACAGCATTCAGCGTCCCCATATAGAACACACAATCGCTAAGAAAGCTCATAAATCGCAGTGTAAGTGGAAGACTATCTTCCATGAGCGTCCACCAGACGCCGCTCCTAGAGGAAGCATCCTGGCATCAGCTGGAAACAATATTCTTAAAAAATTCGAGCGCACAAACAGAGGCAATTAAGAGGCACATAACGAAATCAGGCAGATATGTCTCACATATATACTCACTGAAAGTACATATTTGGAAGGTTAAGAGATAGGAATACCTAATGAAAATTTCGAACGCATACGGTATGTCATACACGCTTGAGGCGTGGCATTCAGAAGACGCAGACGTTGGTTCGCGCACGCTGAGGGAACGACCACGGGCATTTAAAGTCACGCTTGAGGGGTTAAATAGCAATAATAGTACTCCCTCGTTTGTTCCGGCGAAAAAAATACCGGTATGCTGGTACATTCGTAATTGATAAAATTTGTTAATAAGTTGAAAATAAACGTTCGTATTAATCTATTATAATCATGCGGTATATCCGAAAATTAGATTATTATACAAGACGATTACACTGGAAAAGTCATTCACCGGCATTTATGCGAAAACCCATCGGAAAACTTCATCGGAGGTTCGATAATCTAATTGTGGAACGGTGATAGCGATGTAGTTGTCAAAGGCAACGTTATACAAACGATTTCGGGGCATACGTTTTAATTTTTGGTGTTTTTCCAGCAAATGATATATTGAAGTTCTCTCAGACACTAGCACTGTCAGCAGAACGTCTTCTTATTCAAACACCCGACGGTGTCAATCCGACACAAACTTTGGCTACTTATACAAAAACCAATCACTTGGTGCCCGAGAAAGCTTTTGTCATTTTAATTTCTACTGTATTTATGTGTGTAAAAATGTTTTTACACCTGTCTCATGAAAAGACATAGTAGTATATACTAGGGATGAGTCGATTCAAAATGTCGATTTTCGATTCCACCGATTCTCGGGCACGGAATCGGAATCGAGAATCGATCGCCTAAAGTCGATTCCGATTCCATCGATTCCAGGAAGATAAATGTTTTGAGCATAGACTATATAGCTTGGGGCAAAAAGGCCGCCACACACATAAGCGGCCGCGGTGTCAGCCTTGCCGACGCGGATGATACGCCCGACACGCGGGTGCTGCGACGAACATGCCTTTGCGGCCTCGGAAAACGGAAAATGTTGACAAGAGCGACAAACTCTGAAATGACGCATGTTCATGAGCAGCTCTCAGAAAAAAAATGGAAAACACAGGATCGGGAAGCAATGCATGCGTTTTTCGTTCTACTATTATGCGCTGGTCAAATCAAATTATTGCGATTATGAACCACCATCGGCGAATTCATGAGGACCACCAATTTTAACGTATTAAGAGATCGAAATATATATTTTTTTATTTTCGAATGATACTTGAAGTCTGATGATAATCTAAACGTGTAGAGAGCGAGTTTGCCTGTGAAACAAAATTCTGATAAATACGCGTAGGGAGTGGGTTTTTTATATAACTTTTTTCATAGACTATCACGCGTCTGCGTCAATAATAAATATTTAGACACATTCCCGTTTGCATAGCCCAGTTTCATCAATGTAACCCTTGAGAAAGTTGATACTTCCTTGGCATAAGCCGCCGCGGACTCGACAGGTTGCGTTCGGCCGCCACCGCGCACCCGCCGGGCTGCTCTGGTATGTATGGACGCAATGACCGCTACATTATTGTTTAGCCACCGCGGCCAAACGACAATGTAGCCACCGCGGCCGACCGACAATGTAGCCACCGCGGCCGAACGACAATGTAGCCACCGCGACTATACGGCAATGTAGCCACCGCGGCCACTCAGGTGTGGAGTGGCCTTAACGGTTATATCTGAACGAAAGACAACCGGAAGAACTGCTGTCCTGCGCAAGTCATTGCAAGTGCTGCTGCTTGATAATCCAGTGCTCTTTTTGTGAACAATGTCCTCTTTCGTGTGGAAGCATTTTCAAATAGATTCGAATGACAAATTTGCAAAGTGTTCTTTGTGTAGTACTCTTATTTCAAGAGGTGGGAGCAGCAAAACAACAACACCTGAAAAAGGTGCATCATATAAATTCAGGAGCAAATGTATCCACCAAGACGAAGACCTCAGCCTTTGGAGCCCCCCCAGGAAAGCCATGCTCAGATTCTGGGCCTTCTAAAATTGTGTCATTTTTTTAGCCCGAGCGTTCAATTAAGTCTGTCTCATTGGATAACCTAGCTAGTTGCGATGAATTACCAGTGTCTGCTACTGAACCATCAAAGGAAGTTTCTACAGGCATGGAAATGAAAAACATCTTTTATGATCAGCTTATTGATGAGACAGATACCGATGTCCCATCAGAAGGTGTAGATATAGAATCACCAAATTCTGATTAACTTCTTTCAGCTTATTCAACCATTGAACATATTGATAGGGCATCTTTTAATTCAGATATGTCAGTCACTGTCTCAAATCCACAAGAAACACCACATCGCTCTTATCCAAAAAGTATTAATGTATGGACCAAGAAGAAGCAGCCAACATTGGATAATCTCTTCGACAGAGTGACTAAATTCAAAAGTAGTGATTCTAGAGCCAAAAAATTAAAAAACTAATTTGTGAGATGATGTGTCTTGATTTGCAGCCACTGTCAGTTGTGGATAATAAAGGATTCAGAAAATTGATAAACCATCTAGAGCCAAGGTACGAGATACACCATACCATCACGCAAAACATTTTCAAATAAAGTTATTGCTGATATGTACAGTGAGGTGCACCAAAATGTTAAGGAGGAGTTGCATTTGGCCAGATACGTGGCTATTACAACAGATATGTGGACATCTATTGCAAATGAGGACTATATGGCTGTTACAGCACACTTCTATTCTGGAGCAAAGTATGCCCTGAAAATGACTCACCGGTGCCTGGAAGTAGTGCCTTTTACTGAAGTATCCCATACTGCTGTCAACCTCAAGAGTTTCTTATTGAAAGTTTTCAGTGACTGGAGCATATCCTCCAAAGTTGTTGCTATCATAAGGGACAATGGAGCAGACATAACCGCAGCTCTGAACCGATCACAGTTTGAAGCAATATCATGTGTAGCACACACTCTGCAACTGGTAATTAAAGATGGCTTGATGAACAACAAAAAAATTACGACTCTACTGAAGAAAACAAAGAAACTTGTGGGAAGTTTCAAACATTCTGCAAAAAACTCAAAGTTATTAAAATCCTGTCAAACTCAACTAAGACTGCCGCAGCATAGGATGATACAGGATGAACCAACCCGCTGGAATAGCTCCCTCCACATGCTTCGGAGAGTAATTGAGCAGAAAGAAGCGATAATTTTAGTTTCGAGTAAGAGTGACATCAAACTTTCTGTGGACATGGTTTCTGATGATTGGATGACAATGCAATATGCTGTAAGCATTCTTGAGATTTTTGAGCAGGCAACTCTTCAAGTGAGCAAATCATCTTCAACTGTTTCCGAGGTAGGTTTATTGTAAATTACTATTTGTTACCACCACCATTTGTTTGCATGTTACCATTGTTTTAGTTTAATTTAGGTTCTCAAGCTTGAGCTGCAAATTAAATATTATTAATCAGATTTGTTGATTCATATAGCCTAGTGGCTATTATTTTACAAGGTATCTCAATCCAACTACTGTACTAACATATTTATTAGTGGATATTACAATTTTCTTATGCTTTTTTTCAATAGACTTCCTTAAAACAACATTTTTTAATTTGATTCATGCTTCATGCTAGCTAAACATTTTGCTTCATGGGCAGTAAAGATAGTAAATTGTATAGGCTAAAGGTGACCAGAAAACGAGAGGGTATGGGGCATAAATGAATCTGAAAGTGACTAAGCATTTTATACTACATAATTTAAGGAAAGAGACAGGATGATTTTTATATCATTTTCCTCAGGTGATTCCACTTATACATACAATAAAAATGTTGTGGAGAACTCGAATTGCCAAGGTTCTGGACTTCAAGGACTGAAGAATGATTTGATATCATCCCTGAAACTCCGCTACCCTAATGTGGAAGCAAATTTGACCTATGCTTGTGCAACAATATTGGATCCTGGCTTCAAAGCTACACCTTTTCAAAACTCTGATGCTATTGAAGCCGCAAAGGTGAAAATAATCAAAGAAATGGTGGCCTTGACACAGACGGATTCAACTTCACGTAATGAACCAGCAGTTGAAAATGCAACTTCCACCTTAGAATCTCCTGGTGATAAGTCTTATAAGGGGCTGTGGTCCCATTACAAAGACTACTTTTGCAAAAGTGTTGATAAAGTTGATTGTAGTGCTTCTTCTTGCGAAAATGAACTGTTGCAGTACCTAGGAGAAAAAACCTTGATCCCAAAGACGGTGAAAAAGTTTCCTATTATTGGGCTAACAGTGTCTTTCTGAGACTTAAAAATATTGCATTCAAGTATCTGCACTGTGTTTAGTGAAAGACTATTCAGTACAGCAGGGAATATATGCGATGCAAAAAGAAATAGACTCGATCCTGACAGAGTAAAAATGCTTGTTTTCCTAAATAAAAATATTGAATAGATTGTCATTTTGACTCTCACGTGTAACAGGTTTTACATTTGTATTTTTTTATAGTGTATATGGGTGAGCATCCTTAAGTATATCACTTTATTGGTTAAATAAAAAAATACTAATTTAATGCATAATACATTGTGTAAAACATCAGAACAGCATAAGTAATGCTGGATAGTCATTTAAATTTAATTACATAGTGCACGGTACATTATTAACTACACAATGCTTGTCTAGGACAGTCAGTGTTTATGATTTTATTTAACCTGAGGATATATTGCTATCATAATATTTTGTTATTTTTAGTAAATGTACTTATTGGGCCACTTAATTGTTTTGTTATTTTATTCCATTCAATTCTTAAATTTTAATGACAGCAATGCTACAGTTAAATCAATATCCCAGCTATTAGAAGGAATGAGAATCGATGGAATCGGAATCGAGAATCGGGAATCGACTTGAAGGAATCGGAATTGGTATCGGAATCGAAAAAAAGTGGAATCTTTTTGTGGAATTTCTGTTTAGTTTTGAAAAATATATACATTTTACAGCTCAATAACATAGATTTTCTTGCCTTCTGTTGCTAAAAAAAATATTTTATGGCCATAGTGATAAACAGTCAAAACAGTCAAGCAAATAGCCATAGTCAAAACACGTGATTATTGTGAACTGAATATTTGACTGCAATTATTGTAAAATTACTTACCAAGTCATATTCAATTCGAATATTTTCATTTATAATTGATTATTCAAGGTCATTTAACATACTATCAGAAAAAATCTAAATCGTGCAATCAAATCTTCATGAATACTGTAAATAATGCCGTCATTGTTAATACTTATGTTCTTTAAGATTAATTTCGCTTGTAATATTATCAACGCTCCATTACTTAAGTAGTTAGCTGATTGATAAAACATAAAATGGCAGAGCTGTCGAAGTACATCCATACTAGTACCGGTATTTCTAGTATCGATAAGGTAGTACCGCTTTTAAATACTGCCAAGTACTACCGAAGTTTTAAAACATTGTTCTCGGTACTACCTATAGGTATTTTTTCCCCGACCTCTGGGAGAGACCCTATTGTTTTTCCGCCGTGCTGTCGAATGTGATTTGATTCTGGGGAAGTAGAAAATGGAACAACCGACTAGTTACGTGAAGTGCAGATATCGGAGAGTAACCGGCTAAAGAAAAGGGAATATTACCCTCGAAATCCATAGTAAATGTGATATACATTATTGCAAAGGGCCCAAAGAAGGAGAGGAAAACTTGTTCCCTCATTTCATCAGTTGCGGCTTATGGGAGGATATCGCTTATGCTAACCGTCTCTTATCTAGTCAGTCCCCTATTTTTTATTATATATAATGTCACTAACAATCTTGCGGAGTTCTTCAACTCTAACGTGGCAAAGTACATAGAGAGTAAATTTATGTCTAACGGGTCCTACGAAAGTAGGTGCGCCATTGAATCATTAGCTTCCAATATGAAAGCAATGTACATTTTTCACAAAGAACTTATGGATAAGAGCCGAGGAGAATTTACAAAAAAATGTTTCCTCAGAAAGGGATAAGGAATATATAAGGAAAAGGCGTCTGGACTTACCTGCAACATCCAAAAATAAACGTCATCGAATAGAGGGATCAGACAATCATTATGGACTCATTCGTGATGTTCAAAGTGACGTAACATTGGCCAACCACGATTCAATGAGTGCTTTCCTTTCATCAGTAAAAATGAAACAAAGGTGGCGTGAAAATTAAGAGAAGGAAACTGAAGATCAAATGCTCACTGGGACGTAGCGATCAGAAAGGTGGAAGAGGTTCAAGCCTCTTCCTTTAGTCGTATGTGTAATCTTAGGAAATCAAATATCAAAATTGGCTGACGATGGTTTGCTTCCTTCCTTCAGAGGAAACTAGGCAACCAATAGGGTAGTTTCCTTCATCAAAGAAAACGAAATGCAATGATTGCGATTCCTTACCCACCATTAGTGTATTCATAATATACAAATTATTCGGTTTTAGAAATACCGGTTTAGACGAGTGGCAAGGGTCAATTTTATCCTCATTTGAAAAAGGCCGGATTGGCGCCCATGTGATGCCACTCCACGTGACGTCACAGCGACCTAGTTTCTATACGAGTAGATAGGAGTTTTACATCCTTTGAGATTACTAATGCATGCATGAGGCACAGAGCTCAGGGAAACATCTCTTAATAATCACACATCAAAAATACCTGAGTTCGGAAAGTTTCCTTCGTTTGATAGGGGAATAATAATCCTTATTTAAGCCAAGCGCTACCAGCTAGCATGGTACTCAGCTACCTGCTAGCAGCCTGCGTCGTATCAGCGCTCAAGCCTCGCCCCAAGGTCACCTCACAAGGCGGCAGGGGGAACCATAAATACGTCACACGGACTTTTTCCATCATTCCTACTTAGCCGTCGCGTTTTCGCGCGCTTAAAAATTTTCACCTTTCGTTTAATCGCGAAAAATAGATATATTTCATTTAAAAATCTAAAAGTGTGAGATTCGTACTCCAGGAGTAATAATCTTTCGATTCAGGCTATAAAAAATAATGGGAAACCACCCTATTGGGAAAATGCCAATGAAAAATCTGCCATCAGGGAATATGAGAGATCAAGCAAAAATAAAGTTTTGTCCGGAGGTGTCTTTGTTGATTAAAATGTACTTTTTTGGTACCACGTAACCAAGTACCACGAAGGTACTAATACCACCTAGAAATACCCTCTACCAATTATGAACCGATTTGAATTTTTTCTCCCAGAAAAGATAAAATGCTGAGGCACGACTTTCATGTTCTCCGAGTATCTTCAAATGAGTGAGATAAAAAATTGAGGATACTATGACACTTCAGCTTACTGAGATTTAAGTGCCGTTGACCTCACCACAGACTTCATAGTTAAGAAAAAAATTAAGTTGGCAGGATCTCAGAGGAGTTTAGCTTGAATAACTACGTAAGAATTTTATTGAATATAATTATAAACACGTTTATGTCTCTTATGAAATTCACTAATTGTAAAAATTTTAGAATTTTAATATATTTTTCCTACTTATTAGTATAACTTGGAGTTTGCAAGGCGTGTGAAAACCTTTCACCACTGGAGTTGAAGCGATCGAAATAGAGATAATTTAGGATTCCTCTCAGCTGTAATAAAAATGATACTGTCGTTGCCATCTTAGGAAAAATTTAGAAATGAAGTGCGCAGTAATATGTATCTTCTATATTCCATAAAGACCCCTAACGACTCATTCACTCACTCATATAAATTTTTGGGGTGAACGAGACGAGATACGACTAAAAGTCTTATGAAGACCCCCTCTAAAATTGTCTGAAACCCCATGAAAAATTATGAAAACAATAAATTTCCAATTATTTATCCATCTATTCATATGAAATTGAGTATGGGGATTAGTTCAAAAAAAGGCCACCAAATTCCAGTGGCGGCGCGTCAGTCATACAAGCAAACAATCATAGCAACATATTTGTTTATGGAAACAAGAGGAGCTAAATTGGGAAAGAAGATAAAGTAATTAAAACGAAAGGATGATAAAGATAAGGTAGGATATTTACTTAGTAATTTTTGAAAAGTCAATCTTTTAATGGCTTCTTTCCGTATGAACATAAATTTAATCACATCAAAGCGTATTCAAAGGAAAAGAGGAGAAATACAAGGTAAACAAACCTTCCTTTAAAGATAGGTAGGTACAAATGATTTTATTTTTATTCTTTGTGATGGCGATAACGTTTTATTTTTCTTTACGTCCTTCTTCTTTTACTAACCTTTTTAATGTAGAATGTTATCCGTGAGCTGGTGCATCAATTACAGTGAATAATAGAATATGGAGAATACGTGCGATTATAGAATCGAAAGTGTGGTTGTTATTAATTCCATAGTTTACAAGTGTACATAATGTAGTTCCCCTCTTGTTGCCAATACTCGATTGCAGTAGAAAGATATCTAAACAACCTTTCCATAAAAGATAGGTAGGTAAAAATTATTTTTAGCGTTTTATTTTTCTTTACGTTCTTTTTCTGTTACAATTTTTTAAATGTGCAATTTTATCCGTGAGCTGGTGCATCTAAGGAAGTGAATAATAGAATATGGAGGATAAATGCAATCATAGGTATTTCTTATTCAATTATTTGTCTTACGAAAAGCACGTTTCATTGAGTGACTAAGTTATTTAGCTTAAATATATTCTTAATCATGACATTTATGATGCCTAGTTCATTAAAAGTTGTCATCTGCTACTCACCAGATGATTTAATTTTGCATTATATTGGATACTAAAGCTGTAAGGAGATGTTTGTGTATACCGACTCATTAAAAAATTTATAGAGGTTTTCCTGGAGTGGTATCATTCGCGATCATGACGAATAATCGTTCAATAAAATCATCATTTCTAAATTAGTCACACTAGGCCCAATTCATGCTAAGGATCTCCACTTATCAATTAAAATGTAGTTTACTGTAGTTCATTGTATTTCGTAAATTCGTTATGTTATGATATTAAGTAGGTATAAATTGAGTGTTACAGGGGAACATGCTCTCGAAGTTATTTTGTATTTGAATTGAATAAGTTGGAAACTCTGTCAGACTCATAAAAATCCATTTTATTTTCTTAGTCCCTCAGAAAAACGTTCCTCTTCATTAATATTTTACTTTCATAGTGTAACCCACGTACTATACGCTCGTTTTACTTGAAAGTAGAAATATTACTTATATCTAATCTAGCCAATTGAAAAGTAAAAGATCCGTAAGTAGCAAGCGGCATACAAAAAGTACTAGACCTTCCATAGCGACCAAAACAAGGCCGAAGGCCTTTTACTGGGGCGAGCAAAGCGAGTTACTGAAGTAATATAAACGTGAATTTTGTGATGGATTGCTACAAAAAACGGTAGAAAGAAAAAGGAAACTGAATTTTGCGAAAGTCATACACGATTTCTGGCGTTCTCGTTAGGTTCTATTATGTTGTGCAGTATTGCTTACCTACGCGGAATAAGTCTCGTCATGCGTCCTAATTTAATATTTGTATAAAGCAGTCTTTTGTTTACGATACACCGATGATTTCACAAGTGCAGAATGAGGAAAGACCTAGGAACCCTGAAGAAATCAATGCAGGGAATACCCAAAGCATAAGATACCGAGCGAGGGGCTGGCCACCCAACGTTACACATTTTTGTAACACAAGGCTGTGGCTCTCGAAAGTTTAGCCAGAACTTTTTTGCATTAAAATAAGGCTCCAATTTTCCAAGTAAATTATCCCAGGAAACAAGGAAAAGTAGTCAGCCATTAACACTCCCTTACTTGGCTCCGTAAGTGTCGCTCATGCATTCAGAATTTGGTTATTCTGCAAATATTTTTGTTTATAGTTTGATCATATATCGAAAAGTTATCATTCAGCTGTATTTAAAATATAATGCTTAAGAAAAACGTAAAATGTATTTCGTCTTAACTGAAGGATATAGTTTTAGACATAAAACTATACCAAATATCAATTAAGGACGTATATCTAAATTTCGAGACTTTCGAGAGTCTCGTGGAAGTGATATCGTCTCGTCTCGTCAAAAGGTGGTCTCGTCTCGAGTCTCTTCTCGAATTCTACCCAACGGTCTCGAGTCTCGTGGCAACACTACACTCCACGTGACGTCACAGGAACCTAGTTTCTATACGAGTAGGTAGGAGTTTTACATCGTCTGAGATTACCTATGCATGCATGAGGCACAGACTTTAGGGAAACATCTCTTAATAATCACTTATTAAAACTGCCTATGGGCGAAAACTTTCCTTCGTTTGACAAGGAAATAATAATAATCCTAATTTAAGCCAAACGCTACCGGCTAGCAGGGTACTCTGCTACCTGCTAGCAGCCTGCATCGTATCAGCTCTCAAAGCCTCGCCCCAAGGTCACCTTACTTGCGGCAGCGGGAACCAGAATGACGTCACACGGGGTAAGTGGCGAGAGGATGCTTAACATTACGATGGAGGGAAGAAAGAAGGGCGAGGATTGAATGGAATGAATGTCCGTTTCCATTCAAACGAGAATGAATCGCTTCGGTGCGTGCGTGCGGCAGAGGCGATTTGGAAAAGACGCGTTTGTGTCGTGCGTACGTGCGTGTGTTGTGTGTGCGTGCGCTAATGCGTTTTTCTCTATGTTCCATGTGTGGTTAATGTTGCCTCTCAGTTATGCTGACCGATGTAATATTTGTCACTCGAGAACTGCAAATGTAATAAGAACCTCTTTGGAAATCGAAAATACGTATGTACCGGAAGTGTAGCATTGGAGTATAATTCAAATAAAATCTTTCAATTGACACCGTGAGTCCTCTCTTGAGAGGAAGCAGTCCGTGCTCTTATATGAAAAATGAGTGGTTTCTGTCTGTCTGTATGTGTGTCAGTAGATATGTCACTCAATCACTCGAAAACTATGGAAAGCCATCGTCTGGTACGTGAAATAACAGCTGATGAGAATATCACATTTCGAATAAGAGGTATGGAGTATTTGATAGGTATGAGGAATGGGTTAGAGTGAAGAAGACCTAAGTTGGTCGCAGCCGATGTTTGTATGTAATGTCCTATCAATGTATTCTGAATAGAACTTTATAATTCGTCTCTAAAACCCATAATTATAAATGTCCGAGGCGTCGTCGCATTTTAAGGATCATTTCACTCGCGAGAGATCCTTTTCGATCATGAATGAGTGGAAACTTTTTACGTCGAACGAAAGACCCGACTCTGAATTCGGTCGCGAACGTCCAAAGAGATTGCGCCGCTTGTCGGAGTGAACCCGGTCATCAATCACTCGCGCGAAAGACCCTAACCGCGCATTCCGGTCGTTCACGACCGACCCGTCACCATGTGCAGTAACCAATACCAATACCAATGTTAGTTGACTGTAGATGGCAGTGTGAATGAGTGAAGGGTGAGGAATGGGACGCGGAATGAATGAGTGGTCGCTCTATCCACCCACGCACCCTCTGTGGGGACGGGTAGTCCGGGTGAGGTGCTCCCTCGTGCGACGGCAGGTGGCGTTGGTTTGGCGCACCCCGGTGGCGCCACTTTGATTCGGGTGGAAAGAAGAGGAGGCGAGGGCCCATTGCAGATCGAGAAGCAAAGGCTCCTTCATATTGCCATCCTCCTCTCTTAATCCCTCCCTCCTACCGTTCCTCTCATCTAGTGACGTAGCATACTCATTAAAACTCAACACAATTATCTTGAAATTTTCGGAGCATACGAAGTAGGCATTTTTCAACGCGAAATGAATGCTGAAATTACTTTTTATTTTATGCATAAATCTATGCTGAAACTTAATTCGAAATGCGGACCTCAACGGAATCGAAAGTTAACAGTTAAAAATGGGATGCTTTCATTTAGTGAAAATAGTAAGTTCTTTTACGTTTTGATAGATATGTTGAAGCCATTGACGCATGCTAAATAACACTTCACAATTCTAAATATTCTCGTTGCAATAGGTCTTCAATGTTCACGAAAATCACAACATTATAACTCGCTGCAAGAACGTCTCGGATATTGTGCTTCAAATCTTTACACAATGATCGAAAAAAATTGTAAATATTCAGTGGAAATGAAGGTTTTTTATTCAGGCCGGATTTTTTTTTACAATTGTGTATTCACGACGAGGCTCCTTTCAGATTGGATAATTCGAGTCCAACTGCCAGACAAGTGATTTGAGATTGATTGAAGACCGCGAAGAATCATGACAACTGCTCCCTTTCGTAAATTAGCGATCGCAGCATTTTGCACTGTTCCCTCGCTGATTGGCGAATAATAAATGAAAGAAGCACAGCCTTTTGGGACGATGCTCCAGCCCGCTTCTCTTTTGTTCCGTTTCCTGAATGAAATCGCGTTCGAGTAGCCATAGCAAGGAGATCGAGGAAAGGAAATACGTATCAATTGGATTTTTCACCTTTGCTCGAAATCACAGTGCGATAAAAGAATTCGAGTAGCCATAGCAAGGAGATCGAGGAAAGGAAATACACATCAATTGGATTTTTCATCGTTGCTCGAAATCACAGTGCGATAAAAGAATTGAGTTAATTCGAGGGAAATTTAAGTTAAAACGATATGTTCCCCATTTAGCCACTACTGATTACATTTGTAGACTATATATTGGAATATAGGTCTCTTATATTTTATTTTAATCAGAAAAGCATGTAAGGTATTTGATTGTTGTACAGAATGTGTAAGGCATAAGACATTTATTGTTCCATTATCAAGGCTCAAATGAAAATATGTGAATTCTAAAAAATAGTCTACCAATGTATTAAGACATCAGGAATGCGGTACTTTCCATTAATGAGTTTGTTTAAAATTAAGATAGGGTCACTTTGAAATAAAGGAATGTGAAAGTTCCTTCCATTTTTCCATTACTCGGTGACGTTATTAGAGTTCTCGTTCGTTCACTCGTGGGGGAAGAACTTTCAATTGAGTGAAAGAATCCTTCACGAGGGCGTATACCACAGGGCGTAGACCACTCCTGGCCAATGCACGAGTCCCAGCAGAACTTGGGACGTGCATTTACGTACTCTGCAGAAGTTCGTGACGTCATCAACGTATCTGCGAAAGGGTTAAAGCCATCGATATTTTGCCGCGAACAGCTCGTGAAGCGGGCGATGGCAGCGGAAAATCCCGGCTCTCCTTGTTTTTACTGAAACTGGATCACGGTCGGAATGGAAATTGGCGAATCCCACTCCAACGGTTCTTCCCGCTCCCCACCCTCGCTCACTCGAGGCGTAGGCGCACCCTCCCCCCCCCCACCTCCCCCAATAGCCCCCTCTCCCTTTTATTGCTATTATTTTCCGCCTCCAGGGGTGCTCCTGCCGTTGTCAGCGTTTCCGGGGTGACGTCGCCTCGGGCAGTTTCGGATGCGCGTCCGCGAAAGAACGCGTGCAGAATGGACTCCAAATGAATGTAATTTATGACGCAGATTTTTCAAGGCGAAGCACCGTCGCTATTTCAATTCCAATATTTCTCGTGGAGAACTCTTTTTCCCGACGTGCATTCGAGTGCTTTGGAGCCAGTGGAAAATCCTTCCTGGCGTAATTTATTTTATTTCAGCTCTCGAGGGTTAATCCACTTGTTACATTTTGCGTCTTTTGTCAGGAGTGGACTTAAAGTAGTCCATCCGATGTATCTGGAATTTATGGGGGCCATTGTATCCTTAAAATGTGCCTCTATTCTCGGCTAGCAAGTAATCCTACTTACTCTTGATCGATTTTCAAATAAATCCTGGGAATAATTTATGATTTAATTCATATTTGCACTAAATTTTGGCTTAATTTGTGAAATTATTTAGTTTCAATTAAAAAGTAAAATGTATAAATCACGTTTTGCGGAAGTGATATTCTGAATTATATTCAATTTTCACTATTTTGAAAAGGATTGAATGGGTCGACTTGTCCCGATACCATGTATATCATTTTAGAGCTTGGCAAACGCAGCCGTCGTGCATTTGTGAATAGATGTACATGCAGATGGAAGGAGTGGGGTAGGTCAGGGGATGCTGTAGATTGGAATTTTTTATGTTGAAACGTTTTGAAAAAGTGGAAAATTGCACTTAACTCAGCAGTAGACTATGGTACAGTTTCACCAAATTAATCGCAATGCCTAAACTGATATAAAATTTTATAGAATCTTACTAATGACGATAACATGGATGATTCGCAGTCAGATTGTGCTTAATAAAGAAAGGAAATGTGATAAAAAAGATTTTACTAGTATTTCTAATTTTATAGGTATTTTATTTTTAGTTTAGAAAACATTGTTCATTACCTAATTGCGTGTTTTTTATATATATGCAAGCAGTTTTCGGTTGGAAATGGCAAGTTATTCATTATTTTAGGTAAAAGAGATATTGCAGTCGTTTCAACGCAAATGATTATTTGTTCATTGTTCACGTGTTACTCTACCGAGTTGAAATCGCTACAGAAATAAAATTTGCAAAGAAGTGATCGGCCTTACGAATTTAAGTTTCGATAAATGAGAAAGGACGCTTGATTGGACTGAGTTTGAGAATTTTTTATTATGACGGAACAATAGTTGGAATAGAACTTTTTAAAACGTAGCCTCTATTTTTTCTTCTATTTATAATTCTTTATTACCGCCCAATGGGCAAATAGTTTTACAATATTCAATACAATCAACTTTTGACATACTTATTGATAGAAAGTGAAATGTTCACAACAATAATTATTATCTTTCTCGTGAATAGAAGAGGCTTCTCTCTTGAAATTATTCCTGTTCCTTACTGTATTTGTGAAAGCAATTTCCGCAGTTTTGATTGCATAACCAATTTTTTACAGTTTGAAGAAAATACCACTTTTGCCTTAGATGGATGTTGGCTCTAAAATTAATTTTGCTCACTAGATAATTAATTCAGTGTTGATTAGGTCGACCTTTAGTTGGAACTATTTTCATAATTTTTTAGGTTAAACATTGCAGCGTTATAATTTTTTACATTACATAAATTTTATCTTGGCAACAGTGTCTGTAGTATATAAATTTCTATAGCACATTTTCTGTATGATTCACATATTTGCCTGAGTAAAGATTACTAGCGATAGAGGTACATTATAACTTGCATATAATCAATGAATAGAAGAGATTGGTAAGTGTTTCTTTTCTATGTAAAATGTCATGATATCCTTTTTTGGGCAAAACCAATTTTTTTAGATGAAAGAATGAAATTTCCTCTGAAATTACTGGGTGAAATCTCCATCTGATGGTGGCTTCAATTAAAATAAAATATTTTGAACGCCCTGCCGCCCTATATATGTCGGTAGTGTTGAGGTCTCGCCTGCCGAACCGAAAGTCGCGGGTTCGAATACCGCCTTAGTGGATTGCAACTACCCGAAATCGATGTCCGTGAACGTTTGTTTCAGCCTCATTTCGGCACTCGATGTTAGAGGCCTATATAGTGTTGTTTTCGATGGTGTGAAATTGAAGATATATAACTTTTCTTAGCGTAAGTTCGTAAATCGGTACCTTTTCATTCCTGAATTACGTAAATGTACAGTAATTCGTTGTTCAAATGTTATCCTTGGCTACATATTTGTCGTATTCTTTGTCAGAATATAAATTTACCTTAAAATTATAAGCTTCGTAAAACTGCACGTGATTTGAATAACTGGCGAATCTGTCGTCAGGCAACAACGTCTACGAGATGGGTGCTCAAAATCTGTGGATTAGGTGCTGCTTCCGTGAGCTCATTTGGGTCGTCAGGAGTTGAAGGCTCCGTGATACTGGTGTTTGGGTCGAATAGACTCTCTGCCAATCTGTTCTCCTTATTGGCAATGGCTCCCACTATTTCGTTCACTTCTTAACTCCTTCGATTCCCTCCAGAGGCCCTTCGCTTCGTCCCCTTCCTTCTTCACCTTTTATCTCCACCGTGTGTCGGTCGTGGGTGCAGCAGGTTTGCACCCGGAGCGGCTTAGCTCACCGACCGCTCCCTTTTAAGCCGGGGAGCCGTGCGAATCAATCCGAATATATATAATATGTATTACTATGAGCATCCATAGTGGTGGGGTGGGGTCTTCACTCCGGCCCAAAATCGCAATTCACTTTTTTTTAATTCGGTTGGTGGGAGGGAAATGGAAGTAACGTCGCGACGACAAAAAACGTGTTCATCGTTCATTAATTTGCCTTCATCTTATATATAAAGTAACAGTGATAAGAATGCGGAGGTTGCCGTTCACTTTTCATGAATAAATGACGCCATCAGAGTTAGAATTCACGTCATCTTTCTCATTGAGCTTCTCGCTACGGGAAGGTGTCGTTCACAAGAGAGTAAGCATCAGCGAAGCACAGGAGGACAAGGTCGAAGATTAGCGGAGAAGCGGTGACTCGCCCCGATTGACCCTTAACCAGTGACGTGCAATTCTTGCTACACTACCAGTGACGTGCGGTTTAAGAGACCGCTATAAATCAAAAATTCATAAAATGTTGCCATGCCATTTCTATTGGTTTGTTTAATTTTTATTTAAATGCTTAACTATTCTAAAACTTATATTAAAAATTTTGCTTTCCCAATACGGACCAATTTGTTAATAAAAATTTTTTTTTGGAACCAGGATCAAAAACTGCTGCCAAAAACACTTGAGTTATAATTATCATGTTTATGTATCAATATTTCGCCAGATTTCAAAGTAAGGCCTAAATGTTAAAGTTGGAAGGTTAAGTAGCAAGTAAGCATAAAATTTATCCCGCATATTCCTTTTCTTGATGCATTCTGCAGGAAATCAAAATAACAATTTTTCACGAAAGCACACTCAGTGTTTTTGCATTGGAAAAATAAGAAAGAAGTTTTCCGTATTTTTTTACGGCGATAAAAGTCTATAAATTGTCCGCATCTGAAACCTTTCAGCTTCTTCAGCCTCTTCCTACGGTAGATGGAGAATTTGTGCAATCATTTATCCTACCTGTCTCGGGAGTCTTACATTTGGCATTCTGCTTCCCATATGGAATCTAACGAGATCTCCACTATTGATTTAATACAATTAAATCAAGTCATATCTCTCTTATCTTTCTCAAACTGCTGAAGCTCAAAAGAGTTGACAAAGGAAATATTTTATATTATAAAAAATACTGCCATTACCAACCTCCCGGATGTGTATCTACAGTGCATTTTGTCTAAAGTATCTACGCCACCCTTAGTTGCGTTGTAAAAAGCAATTACCACTGGTTTTCCTGACTTTATATCATCACTCCCTGTAGTGCATAAATGAAACTAAGCAAACAGCCTAATATATTTTGGGGACATTGGATATTACAGTCTTGTTCGCCGAAAATTCGTAAAATGATGAGCCCATTATGCGTCCTTTGGATGATGCAAAATCATTAGATTCTTTTATTATTTTGATCGTACCAACGTATTCAATTCTAAAATTCGCTCATCAAAAATCTGAGACTATTAATGAAGAAGCTCGATATCCCTACAAAGTGATGTAATGTAATCCTTCAAACCAGGTTTCTGAGTAACGGTGTTATGTAAGGGTATACGATTTTTTTCTCTTTGGCTCATTTGATGACCACTAATAGCGATTTCTCCTGTAAAAAATTGTTCTTGCCAGCAGAGGTGTTTTACTACATCACTTCTGTCATTTTCTGTGCTCCCTCCTTTACTATCTGTTGTATTTGCTGGCATTAGTCGACAGATTACATTACTTCAGAAACTACGTACTCGAGGGTATTCTGGTTGCTTGAAAAAAAGGGGCCAAAAAAACGTTTTTTACTCTCCGTGTTTCCTAGGCTTTTTTTATTTCTTCTTGAGGTAAAACACGATGCTAAGACGTTCTGTGCCCAAATAGTTAGGTGACCGACTGCTGAAAGATACCCGTAAATAAATGTTGCTCTCCAGCCGAGGGCGCGCGAAAGACGTTTTTTTGCTGCACCATCCGGTCAGCCTGTTGATACTGGACTAGCCCGAACCAGGTGCCACGTGTCAGCACGTCAACTCGTCTGAACTCTTTTGAAGCCTACGCGAACTTCAATTGACTACCACCGCTGCAGTCACTGCGGCAATCACCGCGGGACTTCCCGCGAGATACTTCGCGTCATTTCCCGTCACCAATAGGGCACCCGTGGGGCTGCGGCTGACTGGTTCTGTTCCTAAATTCAGACCTGATCACCGCGGTTATCACCTTCGGGTGGTGCCTAGCACCCGGCGACTCCCCCTTGGTCTTCTTGGATGTTAGTACTCGGGCCTCTGGGTCACTAGTATCGCCCATTGCACCCCCGAGGAACACGGAAGAGTCCCCTCGTTAGGAAATTAGGCCCTTACAAGTCCTTCCCTGTCCTCCCCAACGAGCCGCCTGGCCGCCATGGAATCCATGGCGGCCCCTGGAATCAGCGATTCTGAAGATTCCGAAGAACTCATGGAATCCGAATCCCCGGACTCCCCTGAGACTGGTCAAGACGCCACTGCTGATTCCGTGCTGCATTAGCACGGTAGCGACAACGCCAATGCCAATATGCCAAAGGAGCAACATCTGGCCGATGCAGGCCGGCTGATCATGGCATAATCCCCACTTCACGACCTCTTGTCAACTCCCCGGTCATAATTCCCACTGAAATTGACGAGCCACTTGTTAGCTTTTCTTTTCCTGAAGCTAAGCTATTAGACCCTGCGTTTTGTTTAACTGTAGGCTAACCCCCCCCTCTAAATCCGGTTGATGACAACTTCACTGAATGGAGAAAAGGGCGCCGCGTCCACACCTCGCCATCAATTTCACCTCCGGATTTGCAAATTAGCAATAGATACACAATTCTAGGCGAAAGTTCTGAAAATGGTCCTCTTCAGGACCCTACTGGCTCTCTTCAGGACCTCGCTGCTGGAAACTCTCAAACTAGTGCCTTGCCGCCGCGCACACAGACTCCGCAGACTTCTGCCTCCCCCCAGCGACCTTCTCCAGGTACTTCAACCACCTCGACGAGGAAAATTCCGCCAATATTTTTTAAAGACCAGTCCAATTGGTCGATCAAATATCGAAGAATGGTAGGAGCTTCCTCCAGCCCTCCAGTTTGCAGGGTCTCATGTCCGCGTACAATGTCACTCTCCCGAGGACTACAGGAAAATAGTCAAACTTTTTGCAGAAAACAACTGGGAGTATTACACTTACCAGCTCCCTGAAGACAAAAAATGTTATCTTATTGTCCGCGGCTTTATGAGAGATACCCCGATAGAAGACATCCGAGACAACCTCTACTTAATTGGAGTTTCCGTCGACAATATAGTGCAACTGCGCACCACTAGGCCCACCAACGCAATTCGTCAACAGCGTGAACGCGATCTAGCTGCAAACCCGGACCAACCTCTGCCACCTCTGCAACCCCGTCTTCTGTCGCTGTTTCAGCTTAAACTGTCAAACTCCAACGACAAGGAGCGTTTCATGGAAATTACCCACCTATGCGGCTTGCGCGTCACAATTGATAATTATAAACCGTCTCCTGGCCCTCCACAATGCACCCGCTGCCAGAATTTTGGCCACACGTACAAATCCTGTGGGCTTCAAACGCGCTGCGTCAGATGCGGCGGCAATCACTCACACTCCACCTGCGAAGTATTTAAGCCTGCGTCAGCCAAATTCGCTAATTGTGAAGGCCCACACCCTGCAAGCTATAGAGGATGAAATTTTTACATGGTCGTATGGAATTATAGTATACTTCATAATACGGGCGGTTTTTGACCCTGAGAATCTCGGTTCGACTCTGAAAAAATCCCCAACCCACGCGCAAAAATAATTTCGCCCTACAGCGCACCGGGTGCATAGGTAAAAGGAACCATGTCTCATTTCCATATTTAGGAACTCAGGTGCATGAAATGTTTACATGGTCGTATGGAATTATAGTATACTTCATAATACGGGCGGTTTTTGACCCTAAGGATCTCGGTTCGACTCTGAAAAAATCCCCAACCCACGCGAAAAAAAAATTTCGCCCTACAGCGCACCGGGTGCATAGGTATAAGGAACCATGTCTCATTTCCATATTTAGGAACTCAGGTTCATGACATTTTACACGGCCATAGGGAATTATAGTATACTTCCTAATCTGGGCGGTTGTTTAGTCTCAGGGCCTTGTTTCAACCCTGAAAAAATGTCCAACTCACGCGACAAAACATTCCCATCATAGTGCTCTGTGTGAATAGTTTCTAATGTATCTAGCTTTTTCTATTTTATTTTGAAAGTAAGGTGCATGGAATTTTTCATGGCCATAGGCAATTATACACTTTGCTCTACCGCATAGGTTCTAGGATTCACTAATTACTTTCTTTTTCCGGATTGATTACTAATATATTAGGGTTTCAGCATAGATATAATAATAATAGGGTAGTTTCCTTCATCAAAGAAAACGAAAGGCATTGATTGCGATTCGTTACCCACCATTAGTGTATTCATAATACACAAATTATTTGGTTTTTGAAATACCGGTTTAGACGAATGGCAAGGGTCAAATTTTATCCTCATTTGAAAAAGGCCAGATTGGCGCCCATGAGATGCCACTCCACGTGACGTCACAGGGACCTAGTTTCTATACGAGAAGATAGGAGTTATACATCATCTGAGGTTACCAATGCATGCATGAGGCACAGAGCTCAGGGAAACATGTCTTAATAATCACCTACTAAAACTGGCTAAGGTCGGAAAGTTTTCTTCGTTTGATAAGGTATTAATAAACCTTTTTTAAGCCAAGCGCTACCATTCAGCAAGGCACTCAGCTACCCGCTGGCAGCCTGCGACGTATCAGCGCTAAGCCTCGCCTCAAGGTCACCTCACCGGGCGGGAGGGGGAACCAGAAATACGACGTACGGAGATATTTCCCGGCATTCATACTTGAGCGTCGCGTTTTCGCGCGCTTGAAAATTTTCACTTTTCATTTAATCGCGAAAAATAGATATTGTCATTTAAAAATCTAAAAGCGTGAAATACGTACTCCAGGAGTAATAATCTTTCGATTAAGGCAATAAAAAAATAATAGGTAACCACCCTATTATTCTTATTGGTCCCATGACTTTACTATAGTACAAGTCAATACAAAAAATACATACACATTTGAAGCTTATTTTTGCTAAAATAGCTTTTGTTAACAAGGAAGAGTTTCAGATTGTAGTTGAAATTTGCCCTCGTAGGAGCATTTTTTAAGCATGAAGGCAGGGCATTACAGACCTGGGTAGGTATATGAATATATATATACGTAGAAGGCAACGTTAGGCTATGTATGTGCTTCAATACCTAATTTTCTGTTGCCGGAAAGAGGGCCATTGAGGACCTTATATGTTGACAGGGGTCAGTATTAAAGCTGTCCCAACATATTATTGAATTCTGCATGCATAGGGGCACATTGGCGAGGTACTGATTGGCAAACACTGCCATTTGCATGGGATCGGTTTTTATTACTTACCATGATATTTTGGTCAGGTTTTTCGCCAGACTGATAACTCTACTGTAATATTATTTCTTAGTTCGTAATACAAGGTCCCTGTACATTTTTTAAACTCAAAATAATATGATTTCTCCATATGATAATAATATGCTCTCATTGAATGCTTATTAATTGTCTTAAGTTGAGGCCTATGTTGATTAGTTAGAAATTGTAAATATTGCCAATCCCAATAATAAATGTAATACTAGAATAATCCGCATGCAAATATTCCAAGAATCATGGCAAATAATGTGATACAGTAATGTCAGTGTGCACTCAGGTGAGCCTTTAGGTACATTTAAGATTTTACAAATAACTGCAATAAATGAATACACATCAGAGCATTAATTAGAATAGGATGGATTCCAAACTCAATCACTGATGTTGAGGCAGCAAATGCTGCACGAAGGAAATGCATTCCAAATTGAGCAATTAGACTCAGACAATTAACAATGACAAGACAATCATGGATGTAAATAACTGAAGCAAAAAGCGCGATGTTATTGTACATTTCCATTTGTTTCTTCTGCAATCTATCGACCACAGAGCCATTCTTTTAGGATCAGAACAGTGGCGCCGACTCCATGGGGCCTGAGGGGGCCTGAGCCCCCTCAAAGATTCGTTTGGGGGGGCGGAGTCCCCTCAATAATTCAAGAAAATAATTAAGTTATATTATGCCTTGTGAAATCACAAAAATATATTGGCGATTTTTATTTCCCATGCTTGACGATAGTCAGTGGCGCCGACTCCATGGGGCTTGAGGGGGCCCGAGTCCCCCCAAAAATTCGTTATGGGGGTGAAGCAAAAATGTGTATGGCTTTTCGATTATCTTCTGAGTGTCAAGTTATTGAGAATCGAGTTTTCAGGTTTCTAATGTTGATCAGATGGAATCTAAAATGCTTTAAAAAACTTTAAAACTCACTCTTTATAAATTTTCCCGGGAAAGGCCCCCGGATTGCCCCCCCCCAATATTTTTTATAAGTCGGCACCCCTGACGATAGTTACCTTTTAAAATAAATTAAACAATGAGTGTTGAAAAAAATAATTATAAGGTTAAGCAGGTTAACTGAATCAAGTGTTGTGAATCATGGTAGTGTTTCGGTGCTGCGACACACTTTCAATTTAACCTCTTCCTGGGGCAAGACTTCCGATATGGGCCCCCACAATATTTTTTATAAGTTGGCGCCCCTGGATCAGAAGGAAAACGAAATATTCTTACTCCGTTTTTCGTGGAATTGGAGCAATGCGGAGCACTGAAACACACAATTTTTTGAAATTAATTCACATGCCCTATGCTAACACCATGTAAACAACAGACAGGCGGGAACCAAGATGGGAGCGTGTCACGACCTGGCTTTTACCGACCTTGCTAGAGACGAGAGAGTCAGGTTTCAAGGTTCCCAGCTTCTCCCCTTTCCTTCCCGCCCTCTCCTCTTCCTCTCTCCCGAACTCTCCCGCAGTCTCCCTAGCATCGAAGGAAGGGAAGACGATGTTAACATCGGGCTGAGAGAATTGGCTCCTACAAGTATAAGGGATTTTTTTCCCGCCTGGTGAGCTGCGTCTTCCACGATTCTTCCCTCTGCTTGGCTTTCCTCATTCCAACTGAAAACAGTTTTACAACATGCAGCTGTAAATAAGTGTTTAAACTGTCTCATGCACTTCAAAGATTGCTGTCCGAAAGTCAAGCAGGAGAGAGAGGGAATTTTCAGGGGGGTCGCGGGCCCTATAAATATATATATTTTCGCAAAACTAAACGAATAGGCTATCAGTTAGATAGGGTTGCGGAAGTATTCACTCCACCACCACAGATTTTGATGAAATTGTGAGAGGAGATATGCTCGAATATCGAATGATACTATGCGAGACAGTCATTCCTTTGACGAATTGCTACAGACTTCCGCAATGCGTTACTGGAACATTGGCAAATTTGAGAGATAATATCGCCGATGGTATTTTGTCGGAAGACATATTACTGAGCCACTTTGTGAAACTTTCTGCACTCCAGTTAATAAGGCAAGGAAATATTACCCGTGAATTAGTTCCACGGTGAAAATTTGATGCAAAAGCGGAGAAACATTTATGATAATAGGAATTGTTGGTTTGGAGATTCTTATTTCAGGAATAAAGGACATATAAAACGTAAAAGTTATCGAACAACAACATGCAAATATATATACAAAAGATTTCACATTTATTTAAATACAAGCTGGTAGCAATTTTCCACAACATTTTAATGCGTACGATGCGTTTCGGCTCACAGACCCATCATCTGGTACAATTTATTTATTTATTTATTTCATCCAAGTTTATTTCTGTGTCCATAATATATATTTTTATTAATTAAAATGTTCATTTGCAAACTTTGTTGTATTCCACACAGTATGCATTAAAAACCCAACCGGTTTCCTTCTTTTCAGGTCTTTAGCGTTATCGTAAACCTGTAGATAAAGACCTGAAAATATCGGAACCGGTTGAGTTTTTTCATTAGTACTGTATAAAGTTTCTTCTCCTGACCTTCCTTATTATTACAACAATGTAGTGTTTATGATCTTGGAGTATAGGTCATGATAAATAAAATACACATTTGGCCAACGTTTCGGAGATTTATTCTCCTTCCTCAGGGCTCTTAATTATAACGAAACTTTTCTATCACAGGTATGTTGTTTAATTCTGTTCACAATTTTTAATTTACCAATGAATTTGTACTGCACAATTGTATTCAAAATTTTTGTAACCACTTAATTAAATTATTTTCTTTATTTTCTTTGTAAACATTCATTATAATTAAGAGCCCTGAGGAAGGAGAATAAATCTCCGAAACGTTGGCCAAATGTGTATTTTATTTATCATGACCTATACTCCAAGATCATAAACACTACATTGTTATTAGTACTGTATTGAATACTAAATGGTTTAGTTTTGAATTTATAATGTCACCATACCGCAAAGTGAATTCACAAAACATTATTTCAAATATATTTATACGTTCGTGATCGTCTATTTCATCGCCTGGTGTGGTCTTTAAAGTAAAAATGAGCAAAAATTGGTCATGATAGGCGATGGAAACTCTCAACTAGGAAAAACGTAATAATGAGTTGATCTTTAATGAGAAGGAAGCGATCTTTAGAATCGCAATACAAGGAGGGATGTTTTGGAAATAATAAAAGATTTACTTAAGGTATCGAGACCGAATTCTACAGGTTATCTTTGTGTCGGGCATGCAATCCGAGCGAGCGAGCAGCTGGAGAAATGACAAATATGAAATTACGATTATTCTTGTGAAACACTACAGCTGCCCGTTTCTATCACTATTATTATAGGATAAGGACCTTATTTTAGCAACTGCTAGATTAGGAGAGAAAAAATGTGATTTAAATGCACGTTTACAGCACTATTCATAACATCTTCTCAAACACAATGTCCATCATTTATCAATAATATTTTCACCGCGGGAATAAACTGCCTCACGTTTGTATCCTGCCGTTTTATTCTGCCCTCAGCCTTGCTGATAAGGGACATGAAAATATCCTCACTTATCGTCAATTATTATCGATAATATACGGGAACATCGGCGACCAACTCCTTCTCCATCATGTTTAGCATGCTTATTCCAACGCTTTCACACCCCCTTTCCAGCCAAGGCCAAGTTCAGCATTCCTTCTGTTTTCTTTTTTTTCGCCTCTTTAATGTTCAAGTGGCCTGTGTCAGACAATTTCTCCTGCTAAAAAAGACAGAATCCTTCACTTCCATAAGCTTCCAAATTTGTTTACATAAATATCGTCTTTTCCCTTTTCGTCCAAATGATATGCATCGTGGGACACCCCCGTCCAGTTGCATCAATATTTTTGTCCAAAAATTTTGATGCAAATTTGACCGTGGGACACCGGCTTAACCTATGTGGCCTCTGTGTCAGCGCTTGGCGATGCTTTTTTGTCAAGGGCCCTGTGAATGGTTGGTTGCATCCAATTGGATGAAAATTTAGAACCTGCCCTATCCATTTGGACAAAACGGTGTTTAGTACAAATGATTGGACCAAAAGCCAGCTGGATGAAATTTTGACCGTGGGACAGGGTGCGCGTTAGTTGCATCAAATTTTGATGCAAATTTGACCGTGGGACATCGCACAGTGGGCGGAAATCGGAAAAAGCCGGACAAAATTACAAAATGACTTTTTTTGAGTTATAAACTTGAAACTTCGCAGGTATACTCAAAACCGATTGAAATTTAAGGATATGCACTTCCTTTGACAAAGATCCTACCCGTTTCAGAGATACACAGGCTTAAACGTGAGCGAATTTCCATAAAAACGCCCGTCTTCAATTTTCTATGAAAATCTTCCAAAGTAAGTAGAAGGTGAAGTTATAGGCGGATTCTTGCAGAATAAAAAACCACATAATCTGTTGACATGTTGTTTTTTATTTAATTTTCCGTAATCTTAAAGAATATCATCGATAAATTCTTACCGTGCAGTTACAATATGGCGGATACTGTTTTTCGACAAAGTTTTACATTGAGGTAGAGTTTCAAAAGGTTTTTCGGCAAAGTCACGGAAAGTAACTTATATGAGAGCATTTTTTGAAGATTTTTTGAGGTGTTTATGCAGTCATCTTGGAAATAAGTTTATGACGCCGAAAATTACATTGATTTATCGAGCGCGCGGCAGGGTTCGTCTGCGCGCGTCGGGAGTTGGATTAGCCGCGACGCGGTTAGGTTATTGAAACTGTATGGGTTTAAACGCACAGCATTCACCGTTTTTATGTTTTTCTTCAAGACACCGATTCTCAAATGGTCTATGGTGAAGACAGTGGAGGTATTTTAGCCGAGGTGAGTGCACGTTTCATTTAAGTTCATTTCGTTTTCTTTGGATACGATCGAAGACCATGCTTCTATTAAAAGCGTTCAAACTTCGAAAAAGTGACATGTTTTCCCGGGAATCATACAAAAAGACCTACCAGACAGATACTAGCTGAGACTCATACCTTTTTTACTCTCCGATCCCACACCCCCAGGATTCTACTGCGAAAACGGTCGTTTCATGACACCGCGGAGCGGAGCCTTTGACTGTCTTAACGGGGTATGTCCACGGGAACATCTAATATCTAATAAGAATATTTGTATAAATTTGTACTATTTCAAATTGCTCTAAAACATCAAGCCTTGTGACCTTACTGAAGGGGTGGAGAAAATTCTGGTTGAAAATGACAAGAATGAAAAGTCTGTACCAAATGTTTGGCGAGAAGTGACGTTTCATCCCAATTTCCTGCACCTTCTATGTTCTTTCATTCTGATAATAAAACTTCTGCCTGTTTGACCAATGAAACACAAGTTGCATGATTCACAATTAACTTTGTAAATGCTGGATTGATGGATGGGTTCTATTTTGTCTTTGTTACGACACAGAACTTCACCGAGAGTGCAAGGGATGTAGAAAGAAACATAGAATTTATTTTTGGGGAATTTGTTTGCAAGCCACTTTTGAAAAGTCTTCCACAAAAAATGACCGGCACCAATTTTTAGAATTCTCTGTGATGGGGGAAGGGAGCAAAGCTGTGAAATGGCTCGCGTTTTCAACTTTCTCTTAAGGATTTTAGATAAAGTATTTAAGCTGTAGCCATTTGAAATTGCAATTGATTTCATTGTGGAAAGTTCACAATTGGAATTGACTGCATTTAAAGGTAGATTGACCAATCTATGTAACATAGAATGAAAGGAGGATAACTTTTGGGAGGTTGGATGGCATCAGTAACTCGGAATGATTGTATCACTAAAGCAAGGGTTTCTGTATACACCAAATTCATGTTTGTCACCAACTATGGATATGGAGAGATCGAGAAAGTTTAGTTGCTTTTTGGATTCTATTTCTACTACGAAGGTAATATTAGGATGTCGAGGATTTAAAAGATTCAGAAAATTATCTAATTGTCTGACACTTCCGGTCCAGCGGCAAATGATGTAGTCAACATAACGGTACCAGAAGATGTTGGATAAGATAGAATGCCCGAATCAAATAATTGGCGTTCTGAATTGTCCGTAAAAATATTTCGCCTATTACAGGTGAAAGGGGGGACCACATCGCAAGGCCGTCTGTTTGGTGATAAATATTGTTATTGTGCAAAAAATAATTTTGGCTGGCATGCTGTTCCATTAGACAATGAAGTTCACAAGACACACTGTTTTTAATGTTGTAGTCTCTCAGTAAGTCTCTCATAAGTGACAAAGTTGTTTGTATAGGTACAGAAGTAAATAGATTTTTTACGTCAAATGAAACTAGCTTGGAGTTGGATGGTAACGTATGAGGTGTTGAAGTTTCTGTGGCAAAATGATGGGGCTATTAATATTATATTTTGGTGAAAAACCAGGCAATTGCCTAAAGATGATATTTAAATTAGTGGCTAATTTATAAAATTAGAGCAGGCAGATGAAGCTTTTTTTAACACTTTTTTGGAATCTATCCGTTGGATCACGGGGGAGAATAACGAATGAGGTATCCTCCAACACATCATCACATTTGGCGATGCATGGGACCTTATTACGGATTAGCACACTGTTCCTTTTTTCTGCTTTGGAAATAATCAAATCTTCTTCGTTTACCTTCTAATTGATTGATCAAAATCAACTTGGCTGTGATCAACTTTCATATGGTGAGATGTACTTGGATTAGCAAAGGTAATATAATTATATAAATCGCACAATTCTGTTTTCCTACATTCTCGCGCCGGAGGGCTACTTGTACGTCGACTCCGTCGAAATTTTTTTACATCAGATGGAAGTTTTTTAACCTTCTAAAAACACATCACTAGTTTTTACTCGTCGGGACATAAGTCCCCAACAATGGAGGAAAATGAGGATTACACCTCGGGAAAATCATTGATAGATGACATTTCAGCCACTCAGAGGAAGTATCTCCGGAAAGGCTCGTCAACAGGTCAGTTGCAGTTCGAAGTTTGGACTTATTTTATTGAATTTATGTTGCATGATCTCTGCCTTCTCTTCGGGTTTCCACCGCGTCCGTTGCCTTTTGGCGAGAACATTTTCGACAAAAGCCAACGGACGCGGTGGAAACCCGAAGAGAATGCAGAGATAATCTGATCGACGCCGCGAAAATCTTCGAACCTACTTTATGTTGCATGATTATAACAAATCCTGTATTAGTGTTGAAAATCTGTATTTAAATGAATAACTTGTTATCAAAGAAAAAAAAATAGGTTTTGGATTGTTAAATTGTGTACGAAAAGCAATCAATATCTAATATACATAGAATAAAATGTTTTTAACAATTAATGAATGGATAACTCAAGATTCTAACGCGATAACATATTTTAGCCTACGGAATAGGATTCCCCATGAGGCCTACGAAGCAAATTTTGCTTGCAGTTTCGATTCACAAAACTGCATAATAGGAGGTTTAATTCCGAAAAAGGGGAGGGCGGATAGTTTTGAATTGCCATATTTTTCTAGTGCCGCAACAACTTACAATCGGAATATGCCAAAAATACTCCATTCGGTATTGCTGTATAATTACTCACCACGTAAAATGTATCTTTACATATTTAGTTTTTCGGCCCCTGGGAGAAGGGATTCATTCATATAATGAGGCAAGAATTTAAGCAATGAGTGAACCCGGGCCCAATTGCAGCCGCTATTTGTTTTACTTTTAAGAACCTCAGCTAAATGCTAACGCTTAAAACAAAACTTTCCTCATACTACAATGGGTTTTGTTATTGACGAGACGACGATTATCACAACTATGATCAGAATAAGGTCCCAAGGAAAGACAAAAACATGTATTAGATGATCCCCGGCCCCATACGTAAGACCCGAAGTAGAAAACTGGTAGAGCCGAAAGAAACCTTTCCATTTGCGACGTGGTAACAGAATGGGCCTTTACTCATCCCGCTATCGAGCAAACAAATCAAGGTCACCGACCACCCCTATTCCCAAAAATACTACTGCTGATCCGTACCTCTTTGTGTTCGTTTGCAGCTGCTCGCTTAAGAATTCATTACCAAATACTTTTAAGCTTTAGTTGCCAACTGTGGTGAAGAGGCTATGACCGTTAGCGAAAGGCAAACAGTGCATTGTTATTCAGTGTAGAGATCCAATCTCGCATTCCCTTTTTATTGTAATATTCCGGCACTTGGTGTTGTAAATAGCATTTACACTTCACCAAAGTGAGGTATTTCCTAACTGAAGTTCTGAAGCACACTACGCGAAATGTATTTCATTCGATATGTTGATCGTTCAACGAAGCGATGAACATCAATAATATTTATATTGTCTCTTGAAGCGAAAAGATCTTCCCTCACGGAAAATCTCTTCCTCGTCAAAACAACAGCTCACCTCGCCAACCTATCTGATGGCAAAACGATATCCTTGGGAGGCGGGAGCTTTCAGCGTGGACCCAGGCCAGTAAGGAAAGCCTAACGAGGTGCGGTCATTAAAAATTCATAACTCCCCTTGTAATCGAGATAAAGTTACAATTCTTTCACCAAAAATAAATTTATAGTTTTTTCCAAATTTCATACGCAGCATATATGGACCTATATCGAAAGATACGAAAGTTAGCAGGCGATTGATTTTTACCCTGCAAAATTCCAGATTTTTCGTCCGAAAGATATATCAACACTCATAACAACGTTGAAACTGAGTTATGAACAAATTAAAGTGTACCAGTATGGAAAAAATGTACTATTAACATTTCCTGCAAGTTTCAACTTTATAATAAGAACAGTCTGCCGGAAAATGGATTAGGAATATAAACTCGGAAAAGTCAAGTAACTAGCCGAAATTCGAGAAAATATTTTTATAACAATTGTTATAAACAAAATTGAATAATTAATGTCTCCACTTAACGTAGCAACCCTTTCTGCTTCAGAATATGTTTTTAGACTTGTGGAACGAGCAAATTAAAAAAATTGCCAAAATTGTTCATAGCCATCTGGTTAATTGTTCTAGAACTACAACAAAAACGTATACGATTTTTGTACGTGTGGTGAGCTCTCTATATATACTTACTCTATGCTACTACTAAGGCGAAAGGAATTCAAGCTGCATTAAGACCTCTACTTTAATCCACCTCACCATTGAGTTTAAAAACTAAACTGCTCCTGTACAACAGCTGTATAAAACCTCTCCTGTCGTACGCATCCCCGGCCTGGCTATACGCTGCATGAACCCATCTGAAGCGGATACAATCTGCCGAAAATGCTATTGTAAGAAAAATCGTCGGGGCTCCGTGGTTCGTCTCAAACAGAAACATAAGGAAAGGCCTGAGGATTACTCCCCTTCTCACCACCTTAAAGTCTTACTTACCGAAATTTGAAAAATCTTTTGCAGCTACGCAAAATGTTCTTTTGCAAACCCTTTGGGATTATACCCCATCCGAACTCGCCAAGCACAATGTCCCAAAAACTGCCCTCATCCCTTCCCATATCCCCACCCCCAATTAATCAAATCAAATCAACGAAATGCCATGATCAGTACGCGAATTAAAATTTCCTGAACCCATTTATTGGCAAGAATCCCTAAGTAGACAGCTTCATAGCTGGGAGCTTGAGTCTACTCATAATCGGTGAAAAATCGGCGTGGCGTGGCGCGCGAAATTTCGGGGTTTAATTGGTTCCAATTTACGAAGTACATTATATGTGTACTGCCTAATAGGAGTACGAGAAATTTACCACTATTTTATTCTAATTATTGATAACATCTATAAAAATGTTAGCATTTAAAGAACAAAATGAGTAATATTTCCAATAAAAACCGGATTTCAATTATTTAACTGACGAATGACCTTGCTGCTATCCAAGCTTCGTGTGATTCTTGGCAGTTAGAATTAAATTTGAAAAAATGCGTCGTAATGAATTTCTGGAATAAGAATAACTCCCTACAACGTAGCTATATAATTCGGGGTACCCAATTAGAGACTGTTGAATCCGTGAAATATCTAGGAGTTAGACACAATAATGATCTATCGTGGAATAAACATATTCGAGAAAAAACCGGTCAAGCCAATCGTAAAATTGGTTTTGTTAAAAGAATATCAGGAAAGTGCGACGACAAAGTGAGAGAAATTAGCTACTTTTCCCTCGTTAGACCACATTTGGAATACGCTGCCAGTGTTTGGGACCCTCATGAAAAAGGCTTAATAACAGAATTAGAACGTGTGCAAAGAAGAGCTGCCAGGTATGTGAAAGGTCGTTACGATAGTCTTGTTAGTATAACTGACCTCTTAGATAAACTCGGATGGGAATCTCTGTCGGACCGTAGATTGAAAAATAGACTAAACCTTTTAGATAAATTCAAGAGCAGTGCCTTTTCTGACGAAGTTAACCATATCTTACGGACGCCAACGTACTACGGAAGATCAGATCATATAAATAAAATAAGAGAGATAGATTGTAGAACAGACAGATTCCGAATGTCATTTTTTCCACGATCAATAAGAGATTATAACGGCAGCAATAGAACTCGTAAATAGATTGCATGACTTGTAGTGTAGCCTACTAACATATGTAGAAATTAATGCATGTTTATTAATTCAATTAGTATTTCTAACAGCATATAGTAGTATAGTTTGTTAGTATATGGGACGTTTTTTGGACTGTGTGGTGTGCATTTGGGAGTCCAAATGCATGCTGCATGCTGGTGATTGGTCACCCCCTGCCAAACACCCTTGAGGTGTCTCGCAGGGTATTATGTAGATGTAGATGTTTTGAGTTTGCCTTCAGAAACTACTTAAGTGGTCGTTTATTCTAACGCATTGAATTTTAGAAAAAAATTAAGTGCTTAAATATCCACTTTGTACAACTAAAAATGCTTCCCAACAAAATATTAATTATTCTTACGCTTAATAAATCACTACGAATTGTTAATAACAACTTTTTTAATCATTTCCACCAGCATTACATTTATTGATTTTTTTCATTTAGTGACGTGTGGTCTCACAGACCGCTAATCGAATTCAATTGCAAATTTAAAGAAATTATTAACAGGAACATTAGTTTTTAAGAGTGGGATGTCCTTGTTACACAAAAATATGAAACTAACGGGAATTATAGATATTTTGAAATATTAATTTTGAAAATATTCATATTTTTAGAAACGCAGCGGTCTCTCAGACTGTACGTCACACCGGTAAAGGGCTAAGACGTCATCTTTTTATCTGCGGATAGGTTTAGGCCTAAATGTTTTGCCACGAATTGCTTCATTAGCTGGCGTAGAATCGAAAAACGGAGTCTCTTTTTATTTAAAATTTAGTCCCAATCGAAAGTGAGCGAACCCGTGAAAACACGAACGTACTTGTATTTGTTTGCACTTGTTTCAATATTCTGTCCAACGACAATTTACTGCTCCATTACTTTTAATAAAAATATAATATTTATATTGAATTTCTCTATTTAATATCTATTTTTAAACCTTTAATACAGTTTTTCTTTTCTTTGCAGGTAAGGTAACAGCCATGCCAACGTTCCAGGATACCTTTTTCCCGCAATCGGATCCTCTCCAGCGGTGAGGGAAACGGACGCATTGAGGGTAGTTGTAGCACGAGCCATCGCACTCGAAACACTCGAGTGCAAAATAAATATTTCATTGCGATAATGAATCAAGTGATCGAGTGGCATCTCTCATAAAAAAATTATGTTATCCAATTGAATGCGGTTATTTTTTATTATTCGAGAGCAGAGAATGTAAGGCTGTAGTTAGAAGCAGATGATTTCAAAGTTGAGCTGATTGAGCGGAAGCTGTCCCTTTTTCTATCTTCCTCGGTCTGTCCTAAGTTCTTAAACGAAAGCGAGTTCGATGGTCTGATTGCATAAATTTCGTAGCCGTAACAATTCACGCAATATTGCTCAATGTTTTTTTTAAGCACACGGATGCCTAATTTTTCCTCCGTAATTACCTTAATTTCGAGTGCTCTTATTTCGTATGATATTTCTCCATAAGAAAATTGCTTGAAGCCGCGTGACACTCATCCTATATCCGTTTTCTCCGTTCGAGCTGTTTTTATGTGTCTCTGAAAATTCCTGTGCGCTTAATCTCTCGTGAGGACCGACGGATTGTCGATGTGCGTCATTGGTCAGACTCTTCCGCGACGGTTCATCACACCACATTGTTTTGAGGTAAATTTCTTTTCTGTTTGTTTGACCTTCCTGGCGAAATGCTGCAAGTCCACTTTTCGATTAGCTATCGACTTTATATTTTCAGTCAAGTTCAGACTGCACAGAGGAGGAGGCATACCCAATTCCATCCCATAGAAGTCTGACTTCTGTTGTCACTTCGGTTTCATTGTAATCGGTTTTCAAAAATGTCCGCGGTGCGGCGATGATTGCAATGCGATCCACTTTCTTTCAATTTTTGGCAGAATAATGTGTGTCATTTAGAGGTTTCACATTGGAAAGTACTGAATTTGATAGATCACATCATCATGTTTTTAAATTTCGGTCAATACCCCTATTTATACCTTATATTCCCGCGGAACTTGGATCAAATTGCCCGTCAGCGACACGAGCGGCGAATTTTGTCAACTCATTGAAATGCGCGGTGGTTGACAACACGTTTAGAGGCCCAATTGAAGATCCTCTTTTGTAATATTCGTGTTTTCAGAACAGAATAGAAACAGGTGAAAATGCACGATGGCTATTTTTAGGTCTTCAAATGCAGTATGAGCCACCATTATCGACTTTGACCTTTTACCATTGACCACTCAGCTGCAGTGTAGGGTTGAGGAATCCTTTCTTCGCATTCGAAGGTGGCGCCACTGATAACGCCTCTGACGTCACAGCACAAGATTCATGAATGAATCCTGGAAACTTCTTTTAGATATTTTACTGTTTCTTAAGAGTTGGATTTGCCCGTCTCTCACCTTTTTAGGCTTTGCTATTTCGCACTTAGTTATGTCGAAGTTTTTGGTAGGCTTATGTGATTCACTTCAATAGAATAAGTAGCAGAAGTGGCCGTTTATTGTCAACTGGGGCGGAAAAAATCAAGGAACGACATAGTTATTTTGTCGCCAAAACAGAAAAGTTCAGGCATTACGGTTTTAATTCTTAGTATACCGAAGGAAAAGGCCCTGGAGCGACCACAAGTGCCCATTAGCTGCAAAAAAATGATGGACTTTGGTAATGGGGTTGGTCTCTTTATTCTTTTTTTTTAAATCACTTGAAATTTAGATTGAGGGTTGCAATTTTTACAGCTGTATGAGCGATAAAACAAAGTTTCTTATTATTTTACTCAATATTCTGGTCCGATTCCATTTTTATAAATAATAGCGTTTATAAGGTCAAAATCACCACTTTTATCTTTTTTCAGCTAGAGTGTCTTTCAATGGTAACTCTGTGCCAGTAAAGATATTAATATAGCAAAATGTTGATTTTGGAGGCGATTTTATTCCCGAATAAAATCATTTACAACATTAGTGAATCAAATTTCGGATGTATCCACATTCTTATTCCTGATTTAGAGAAAAGCTACACCTCTAAGATATCTCCACCAAATACCTTTTAAGGCCTTTCCCGGACGAATAAATATTTATTTCCTTTTAAAAGTTTGCAATAAGCGTAATGTTGCAGTCGCTCCGGACCTACCACCTGCTGCCGCTGATGAAGCACCGCGTTGTAATGGCAAACTCAACTGAGAATAGAACTTTCTTTACTGAGAGAATTAAGTGAAGTAATTGCCTTCAATAGAAATGATGAATGGCTGCATGAGCGATAAAATCGCGAATGCATGGAATTGAGTTGAGGATTACTTTCGCGACGAGAAACCGAAAAATATCCTCCTCTCTTACTGTTTTTAAAGTTACCACCGCAAGTAATAATGAAATGAAATGAAATTGGTGAGCTTTCCTCCAATGCATGCCTTCTCAATTGAGCGACTTGAATTTACAGCGGCGGCGGCGGCTCCTTTTGCTTCAATTTCAATCTTGCTAATGCGTTGGCACGCCCTTTCCCACATCCGCTCCTCCCTTAGAAACCAGCCCAGAGCGCACCACTGTCCCTCGATCGGGGAGATGCGCCGTCGTGATGCTAGAAGCCATGCGCACCTTCTCTGTGCCAGAATAGAGAGGAAGACAAAGGACGATCGAGTTGAGCGGCAATATTTACTCTCACGAATATGAAGCCGGAATCACTGCATCGTTCTTCACGCACAGTCCGCGTGATCATTCCAAAGTTAGGGAAACCGATTGCAGAATCTATCACTTTCGGTATCAGTTGGTCATTGGAGGCGTCCTTCATATTCCCCTATGATCGTTGGCATAAAGCTCAAAGGCGGCGCCACAATCAGTAAGTACGCGTTTGGTTTCGTGCGCTGATTGGCCGCCGCTGATTGTCACGTGAGGGTTCAGTGATGGGAAATGCAGAAAATGATGAAAATAGGGACATCGGACGGTGATCCCTGTCATTACCATCATCTGTGAAAGTGATGACGTCCGAGAGTCATCATGGGAGCGCTAATGTACGTGATACCTATCGTCGGATTCATGTTTAAGAGTATGTAGAGGGTTCTCCTATCAGTCACCAGATATACTGTTGTCCTCTGCGAATTTGAATGCACGACAGAAGCCGCCACTCGTGTCGCTAACGGCAGAGCGATCCGAATTTCACAACACCGTAATGGACTCTTCGCCAATTTTTTATCGCCTTCCATTGTGACAGGGTAAGCAAATGAGGAGATACGTATTTTTTCGTATCACCACCTGTCGATCCGCCCACGATTCGTGTCTCTGTCTTAAGCTATTCCCCGAGCTACTTGAGGCGAGAAAAAACGACTGCCTTTACCTTTTCCCAGGCATGATGATGATTCTTTAATTTAAAGGCATCCGAATCACACCATCTCGTTTTTCGCCCTCCACAGTGATAGTCCACAGTGACAGTCTCGTGATCGCTCATTGACCCGTCGTTCATTATGAATCACGTAATGCCATCCCCACCTTTGTCCCTTTTGTCATCGCTTCATCCTTCGCTTTCCCTTTCCCTTTAAAACTGTCAATCAATCAAAATCAAAACGTGAGTTATAATCGCTGTTGGCGGCCGCAAATTCTGATTGGCTGGAAGACAGTGGTTTCAGCGACGGAAAAAGGGACGTGCCGGGTGATAGAAAAAGCCAAGCGGAAAACGATTTGTCATTGTAATTGGCCATCATTGGAGCGATCGCTCGAAAGGGACGGAAAACAAGGTCGAGTGCTTCAGGCTTCACCGCCCACTATTCGTGAGTTTGTGACGTGATTACTTTTCGGGTTCATGAACGCGTTACAGGGTGAACCACTCATTGAGAGAAGGAATGGCTAGCAGGAATATGAGGACCCCGTGAGAATGACATGCGAGGAAGTGGGGCTGCTCGTGACGTCATCAACTCATGCGCGAATTTTTCGTCGCGAATAGCTCGAAAAGTAGGAGACGGACAAAAAACGGGAGGTATTGAGACGCAATTGTCTTCAAACTCTATTTATATAAAAAAATAAACGAATATTGATAGAAGCGAGCCCATTGATGAATATAATCCGTTTCAAGTGCTCTCACCTCGCGGTTGGAATTGAAATTCCATCAGACTACGTGCTTTCTCAAGGCAGAGTAATAAAACATCCGCAGTTGCATGGATGAGAGAATGGAAACGGTGCAGCCACGAAAAACGTAAACAAAATAATGAAACAAAAGACAAATGGGAGGGAAAGAAACATCTCGCGCGCTCTCCGCCTCACGACAATGGCCCAAGTGACACACGAGTGCGAGAGCAGGGACATAATAATGGCGGCGGCGGCGGCGGAAGTAAGCAGGGAAAACTGTCTTTTTGCTCGCTGTACGATGTTCATTTTTTTGCGAGCCGGGCGAGAAGTGCATACTGGTGGACAGCTGCCAACGCGCCAACCAAACGTGTTTCTTTCGCTCTTAAAAGCCTTTGCTCCTTCATTTGTTTTTTTTTTCCTTTTCGCAAATGCGTCGCTTTCGTCCCTCCTCCCCTATTGTGCTTCCTTTGCGCTTCCCGGTCGGAAGAGGTGGATAAAGCCTATTTAATATAATCTTTAGAAGTAGCGGTGAAGTTGTAAATCTCCTTAATCCCCGTTATTACGAGTGAGACGCGGTCAATGAAGTCGTTGTGACGCAATGAGATCATATAGTGGCACCCAAACATGGACATTCCATAAAAATTTAGCTCGCCAAAGCAGTTAGCAGTCAATTTCCCATTGAAAAAACTGCTTGCGCAAATTAAATCAGATATCACTTTGCGGAGGTGAATAACGTTCATAAAGAAACTTAATTGGTTTCTACAATTGACGTATCCAGCCGAGTTTCTTTTGTTTTGTAATGGACCCATTTGATGGTACAAAGATGATTAAACCCGGGCATGTAGTGAGTAATTTAAAATGTGCATGGAAACCGAGCGATTTTAAATATGTGATCATTACTCTTATCAATAAATTCTGATAGGAATTCACACGAGCGTGGAGCGCAATACTAGTGCAACACGTGGAGTCTGAGGAGAGAAGGGACGGACGCAGACGAATGAGGAGGGCCCTAGGAAAACGCTCGTCCAGAGACACGTTGAGCTTAGGGGTGGGGCGTGCGCTGAGACATAAGCAGTCTCGAAATTATCGAGGTGCAAGTGAAGGCCGAAATGGAGCGGAAGGATAATGAACGTGGTGATGTGGTGGAAACCAACCTACCGGAGACTGATTGAAAACCAAAGGGGAGGATGGACTCAATACACGGGCCGGTATGTACCACTTAATGCTCCTTATGATCATTCCTCTGGATTTTTGCATAAAGCTAGGAAATGCCTCGTTATTGGACCAAGCGTCTGATATCCTTTTGACCGCACGATAAATTAGTGCGGCGCACAGCGAATCGTTGACCAGAAAATGAACTTTACTTTCTAACAATTTGACGGGAAAGGGTTATGATATAATCCTTGATACTTGCTTCTATGAGTGATGCTAATAATAGGTTTCTGGTCGGCACAGGCCATTCTGAGAGTGGACGCTCTGCCTCGGTGTATTCCTGTAGCGCGCAGGTAAAGAAGCTTCCACTCCAGGGAGTTATATTCTTTATTGAAATAAGCACTTGCAATTTTCCACCATTATAAATTATATTCCGATCTAGGTTTCCATGTTAGGGGAGAGCTGCCTATATTGTACCGGCTCCTAATTTGTACCACCTCAGTAAAACGCAGGGACGTGGAATCTTGAGACTTCCGTCGTGCGCGGCTTCAACTAGGTCGTACAAAACGCCAAAATACCAGTCGCCATTTTAATGCGTTTTTTTAACGGTCTTTGTGAGAGAGAGTTTAATATTTTGCTGTTTTAAAGCAATTTTTCTGCACGTGGCTAAGCTAATAGCAATAATAAGCTAAGTGAAAACAAACTGTATTCCTTATTAGCTGAAAATACACATATATGTTACTCAGTTTTCACGAAAATATTTTTGAAAAGTTTACTATGGAATTTTATGAGTTACATCACACTGAACATGATAAAATAGTGTCAATTACCGTGTATATAAATATATATATGAGTGTATAAAAAAATGTAAAACGTAGTACAATGTAGGAAAAACTCCCCTAATAGCTACATAATATTCTAGGAAGGATGATGTAGTAACGTCGAAGCCTCGGTCGGAATAAATGTAATAACCGTGGAATATTGAGAGTGCGAATTGCAATATGGAAAATTCCAATTCATCACGCTTAGATCTTCGGAATTTATTACATCATGTAGCCTCTGAAGTTGAGCCTTGAGTTATATTGTCACTGCTATCTTTGAATTCTGTAAACTGAAAAGAGAAGGAATAAGTGTTCGTTTTTTTTAATTTTCGAGTTATTCCAACGCGCAATTTTCGTGTTTTGATAGAATTTTTACTTGAAATACGCATGGCACCAAATCGAAATGCAATTTCTTGGGAAGAAATGCCTTGCGTCTGAATAAGCAATTTAGTATATTATACAAAGGTTAAGTATTAGAATGCATGTTCGATACCGTAGAGGAGTTTGCAGATGCAAAAATCATGCCCGAAAAGTGAAGGCTACCTCCATACAACTCTATCCCTGCATGTTCTGTTCCTTGTGAGAAGGCATCAACAGAAACTTGGGACTAGGGGTTTCGCAGGATATAGCCGATATCCCGTTTTTAGGAAATCATAATACCGGGGTTGATATTCTGTTAGCTTCATTTTTAGACCAATTAATAATTAATGGAAGAAATCTTATAAATTGTGCAGAATTTCCCGGTTACAAAATGTCTCAATGACTCAGCTTATTAATTGATTTAATTAAAAAATGATATCACATGGTTCTGTTTGGAGATGCACGCTATTTAAGTTAACGGAAAGTGTTATGGAGAAACAAAATCACTCCCCAGATTTTCACTATTTGCGAACTCTTCGTTAAGAATTGCGTGGCAAAGCAAACACGCGTGTATTCGAGCGAATTAGATTGGAGTGGTGAACATGGCGAATGGAGTGGATGCAATATAGGGCTCGCCTTTTAACAAATGACTTGCGGAAGTAAGAGTTTTTTTCGGAATCAAATTTTCCCTGTGCGTTAAAGTTGTCCACTTCAAGCAGGCTCTCAGATGCGATTTGTTTCAAAATCGGATAATATCAACCACTGTCACCCATGCCCCCTACGTTTTAAAAGGTTTGCTAAAATTTAGGCTGAAAATGGGAACAAAAACTTAAGCAGTTGAAATCTCTGTAAGTCCATTTTCGGCATTAACGAATGATGAATATAACTCAACATTGGATTAATGAATTTTAAAGTTTATCCAAAGAATTTTATGATTTTTTGATGGGTGGTAATGATAGTAAACGTCTCTGTGCTGTCGATCAGCTCATCACCCAAAATGTTTGCCTTCATTTGATGCGTATTTGCATCACATTTTGTCCTTTGGAAGCCGAATTTGCGGAAATTAACTTTTCTTCAAATTTATCCCTGCATAACTGTCTTTATTATCATACAAGATGGAAAAATAGCACAACGAAGCCAAAATTGTTGTTTACTTCGAAACAACATTTAATTATGGTGTAGAAATACATTTTGACGATTTTGTCTCGGAAAAAATATTGTTTTCATTAAGTTTGCTATTAAGTATAGCTTGAATAGCTGAAAATCTCTCAGAATCGCGAAGTATTGGACGTACGGGTGAGTCAAAACTCTCCCCAACCAGCCAGTTCACAAAAACCAATTTAACGAAGCGACATATGCGTAACGTTTCCGGTGTTTGAGTCAAAAAATCTAATAAATTTCGCAGAGTATAAGAAATAGAAAAATATTGTGAAAAATGCATTGATATTAATTTGGAAATTGTTTTTCCAATTTTATTATTTTTAAATATGTTTTTTCAACCAATCTGGTTGCATTTTAATCTTTTATTATTTTTTTTGTTTTTATTTCTTCATTATGAATTTGACAATGCATGCGAATGCGCTTCTGCGAAATTATCTTTGTGGTGGAATCAGTAGTGCGAAATCGTTCATTTGTTTTTAAGTTTGGTCCACCCGAGCAGCGCCTCCGCAAACCAACTTCCTTCCGCCATCGACACAAAATGACGCAGGAGCTGGTGTCACGCTCACACGATGTCTTCCTTTTATTTCGAGATTAGGTGTGTGAATGCCAGTTCAGTCCCGCTTCTGAAACCTCACTCGGATTTTGAAGCAATGGTAATAATTTGAACTATGGGTATTTATGTGTTTTCCAAAATATATTCTTTTCTCCTTTGACTCAAACTCTTCATTTGTCCTTCCATTTTCCCACTCAAATGCATTTCAGAAGTTTATTGGGTAAAATAGTTTACAAATTCGAAATTCGGAATGCACCACCCGAGTAATGTTGGCGGCAGAACTCTACGGGTAAACGCAAGTGACGCCCTCTGCAGGGGCGAGGAAACATGGAGAAGAGCAGTGACCAAAAGCAAAGGCTAACATTGGAGCTGCCCACCCAATTGTGACATTGCCGAGGGAACTGATTTGCAAAGATAAATAGATTGCGCGTGAAAAAAATGAAAAGTATCATTTTGGAAGGGATAAGGCTTAGGATAAGGATGGACGATGGAGGTGGAAGTTTTGGTTTCTTTTAAATGGTTTGGTCCTCACGAATTGATTCATGACACTGCTTCGTTACTTCGAATCGTTCACAAAAGACGAAATCATGGAAATACGTGATTCTTCGGAATGAACCAAATACACAGATCCGTGACGCATGCGTAGTGAATCCACTGCCATACACCCTGGAGGTGGCTCGCAGGGTATTATGTGCAATTCCAGCGATGTTTTTTTCTCAGCGTTAGTGAATGGTGTAGGAAATAAGAATACATTTCGATATATGTCAAACGGGTGCAGGACGAAGTCAAAATCAGTTAATGGCGATAAAAATTGAATCCTTTCGGCAAGTGATCTTCATTGCCAACATCCAACACCCATTTGAAAGGTGGTTAAGAGGGACGAATTCCATGCAATTTCCTTTCCACGAATCTTTCAAAATGCAACTCTGATGTAATTTGAATCTGCTGCATACAAATCGTTCGGAAGGATTCGCGTTGCCGCTGCATCACTCGATTTTATAGCAACTCTGCCAACTCAACTGGATTTCAATTCATCGTTCATTATGAATGTTTTCGTTCATACTTTTAATTATTTTATGCTCTACTACGCTGTTAACATTCTGCTACTTGTGGAATTCGAGAATCCGAAATTTATGCATTTAATTATTGTTATCGTGGATATAAAATTCAAGAAGTAAGATCTAAGAGATTCGGAGCAAATTACTTGTTGGGAAGCCCACGAAAGCTTTCTTGAAAATTCACGAAATTTGCCGAGATACTAACGTCCGTTTGTCTAAAGTACCACTTTGCTACAGTGCATGTTATTACTTCCTATAATATTTCTACCAGAACAGTAGCTGACATGAGTTTATGAGTTGGAGAGCGGAATAAATGCACCGGGATCGTTGGCAAGGGATAGGTAAAGTGTTAGTTCGCGAAGTGAACCTTGAGAGTAGTTTAGTCGTTTTGAGAATGGAAGATAGGTTTGGTGGCCGACGGAAGGCTAAGGATGGACAGCTAGACAGAGAAGATTTTTTGAGTAGTGACAATGTTAGAAAGAATCGGAGAGAGGCTTTTTAATAACTCTGTTCAATGCCTGCACGCCAGGGAAGTATGTCCATACCTTTGTGGGTTGTTTATTAGGATGACTTTTGGCTTCATAGGCTTTGTGCTGTATATTTCACGCAGGTTTTCAGGATATCCTCGGCGAAGAAGAGAGAGGTGAAGTTTTTTAAGAAGCCTTAGATGTCGTGGATATTGCAAATTCTGTGGCCTCGTTCTGAAAGAAAGTAAGGAAGGGATTGTTTTGTATGTGAGGGGTGACAGCTGCAGAAGTGGAGGTACTGTTGTTTATTAGTAGGTTTAATGTGGACTGAAGTGATGACATTATTATTTTCTAAGGAAATACTGTACATATGCATGCAATCTATGTTGAGATCAGGGCCATGTAAATATCAGGAATTAAGGATGACGCCCGGTTGAGTGATGCGTCCTCTTAAGTCTTGCGCATCACCGCTCGCAGCTCTTCCTTCCCGAGATCCTCCCCCCCCTCTTACACGTCGAGAGGGCCATTCGCATACAACAACAACAGCATCCCCTCCCCCCTCCGCAGGGAGTTCAAGATGCCACGCCCACCCACCGCCCATCTATTATTCACCCCCCCTCAAATCATCCCCCCTTTCGCCGCACCCGGCCTCCCAACCGCTCCCCGCTTTTCTGCTGTTTTTCGGCTTCCGATCCCACTGTCTCTTTCTCTCATGCAAATCCGCTCTTCTCGACTCGACGAGCCTTGAAGAGCGAGAGAACCTTCTCCGTGATCGCAGCGCCACTACTTAAAGGATATGGCGGCGACTTTCGGTTTCATAAATAAAAATAATTCTCACAACAAAGTTGGCTTCCAAAAGTACCTCATCGAGACAGCGCAAGGCCGCTTCTTTACATATCAAGCACTTACTCTCACACTCTTTAAAACCCGAGGATATCGAGAGGAGCTTTGGATCAGCGAACTGAAACATGAGAACATCGTGACTTTCAATTTCCCAGATGGCTGTGACGCGTCTGTGAGTTTGTGTCACCTTTAGTTCTAATTAGCAGCATTCCCTTGCAGTATATCTGTGGGAATTTTGATGGTATTCAGCGATGCAAATATTTTCTTAATTTCATCTCTTATTCTTTGTCATTTACAAACCCGAAGTGGCGAAACGGTGACGACGAAAATGATTTAGCCGCTGCATTTAATTTGGTAGCCGGTTTCCATGGCAGGCCTGCAAACGATGTTATGATGGATGGATCCATCAAGTATCTCTTTCTCTTTCGCCCGGCGAAGAGCTCTCGGGTCGCTCACCGGGCCCAAGTAGTAATTATGGCTCCAATGTTTCGGCGGAGTACTGTGCCATCATGTTCAGCGTGATGAAGCTGCTGGGAAATTCTTCGGTTTATAAGTGCTGGGGGGGGAGGGGGTATCCAGGTGAAGTGGGCTCTCATTGGTCCATTTCCTTTCCTGCTAGTTCGTTTCCCCTCTTATATACTAGTTTTCTGATCGATGGTTTCCACGTGATGTTGTTATGCGCTCCTGATACCATGGCCTCACGACAGAATGACTTTAGCTCCAGCTCCTCCCTGCTCTCTCTTACACATATACGTTACATTACTAATTACACTACGAAGGGGTTTACTCTGTTTATTTATAATCGCATCGGAGCATTTATTATACCTCGTTGCCATTGGCTGTTCCAACTCAAAAGATTATTCACAGTTTTAATGATTTTCTCCGGAGATTTTTCTTTGAATTGTTGAGACCCAATGCTAATTAATCTCCTGGCAAACACGCACATGCTCACTTCCTATTGCACGTGCTCTTGATCTCGGAAAATGTTTGAGCATCAGAGGTGATACTTCCCATTGTTTACTTATTTTTTAATGAATGCAATTGCTTTATAAGTATTTGGGAAAGAATTTCAGGTAGGCATATGCACTTCATGCTTTATTACAACGTCAAAGGGTTGTAATACAATGTGCATTAAGTTGCTACAAAATATAGGCTTTAGATGCTCTGGTGTGAAAATTATACCATGATGTTCTGGAAGTTATTTTTAAATGTATTTACTTATATTCGAGCAGAATGCTGGAAACGCAATCTTAACTAGACAGCAGCCAGAATATTAGAAGAGAAAATAATATGCCGTTAGCAGGGAACCGACTAAGATGATTTTACGTCTCTTAACAAAAGCCGTATATCGCATGAGAAATGTCGAGAGAAGGAAGACGTGGAAATTTCAACATTCAACAGCTACGTGCTGATAAAGTCGACGCTACCTGTTTAGCTTTTGTTTCTCTCACAATAAAAAATCCCCAAAAGTACAGCGCTTTGGATGTGTTGACAAAGAGATGTGTTGCTTAAGTTCGGCATTACATTTCCAGGACTACATTCCAACTTTCATTTAGAAATTTTCCATCCGACGACGTCTCAATGCGAAGGAAGAGGCGCCATCATTTCCATGCTGCCTGCAATTGTCCCTTTCTGCTCGAGAGAGAGAGAGATGCTGCGAAAGAGACAAGGGTGCCGCTATTGAGCGCTTCCCATGCCTCTTCCGTCCAAAACAAGAACGAACCCATTCTGCAGCTGATGGCAACTTCACCGGGAAGTTACATGGAAGGAAATATTTTGTACATTCGTTTAATTTGAGAAAATGGTTATTCAAAGAAATGGTTTATGTATATAAAACACAGGAATGGGAGTAAAAGAACTGAGATAGATGGTTAAAGGAAAATAGTTTGTGGTCTAATTAATCAAAATTGAAGTGTAAAAATATAATATTGTAACATGGAAACTAACAAGCGAAACAACTACGTAGCAGGTGTGTCACATTAATTTCCTAAATTTGTTTTTTGATTGTAAATCTAATAGCTAAAATGTTTTATTGGACATTTTTTTGGATTTTAGAAATAATATCCGACACTTGACCAGCTTGTGTATTTATTGTAAAACGGCGAAAATGAAACGTTGGCAAGTATCTTTTCGTATAAATTTCATGAACTCCTAGGTTTTCGTTTTTAAAATATAAAATTCAATTCCTTTCCAAAGCTCCCCAATTGCGCCTTATGTGCCTTCCCACTTACGATTTGGCGAACCTGGGGGTAAAAAAATTGTTTTATCTATTTAAAACTGTTGAAAATAATTCGCTTTTTTCCTTCGCTTAATTAAGAACGTGAAAGTAACGTTGTCTCCAATATTTTGATAGGTGGTGCTTTTCGTAAAATATCGTATTGATTTGCTTCCCTGACTCTAATTATCATATTTGCAAAACCTTTTACAAGTAATTATCATCTTTCTTAAGTTTATTCAGTAGGTTCTTAATAACGAGTTCCCATATTTCATTGCAGTCCACTGAAAATTAGTGTTGGCATTGGTTTTACAGACGTTTACTTAAACTTAAGACAGAATCAAACTTTTTTTTTTTTAATTCGACGTTTTAAAACGTCCTCTCTCTCTCTCTCTTCTCTCTCCATCTTCTTTCTCCCTGCGGCAGAGCAGCGATGACCCCGATCGTGCACCTCTGTTTGATCTTGAAGTGAGTCCCTTCTAGTGTGACTTCATCCGTTGTTGAGAATTCCATTCAGTGGCATGGTGTGCCGAAACTATTAGAAGTGAGCTCTATAGTTTGGACGGGAATATGTTGTGGTGGGGAATAGAATCGGGAGAAAAACATTGCACCATATTTTCAGCATTAAATTATGAGTTTCTTCTGTCTCAATTGTGGGTGCGCATTTCAATGTGTTCAATTGCCAGACGTGGATACGCGAAGAGTCGAAATAATACCTTTTCGACTAATCACACAAGAACTCACCAACTTTAAAATTTTTCCGCGCTTTTACCAAGCTTGCATTGAACTATGCTTCAACGGATAGCCGTCATTATCATCTATCCGTTGAATCCTCGGTCGGTGTGAGTTTGAATGGAGAAATGTATGGAAGACTACAAAAGCTTGTGTATTATTACTTCATCCTGATTGAGAAATTCAACCAAATAAAATATGAGTCTGTTATTTAAAATTATTCTCCATTTCCCACTCCTTTAATGGCTAAAGATTCTCTCAAAGTATTTCAACGCATAGTGAAGCTTAAAATTGACCTGATGATAACGACATTCGTTTAATTGCTTTGTAATTGACCTTCGATTAGAAAGAAGAAACTAAAAATTAGTTTTACTCCACCACGGAATTCACCATAAAAATAGGAAGAATGGTCTTCAGTAAGACATCCAGTTACTCATATATTTTTCACTTATTATTTCAGGATACTTAATTTTAAACGAGTTCAGTACCTACTTTACCCGAAAAAACGGATCGATCGGTATGCATGCGACATCTTTAGTGTATTTGCTTCCAATCATGCATTAAACTGAGTTGAGAAACGTTTTCAGCTAAATTTAAATCTACGAGATTACCAAAAAGGTCGTCAATAACGTTTCTTTCGGCTGTGTTTTTTACATAATTTATAAGGAATTAATGATTAAGAATCAATCTGATGAGGCCACGTAATTACAGGATCAGTTGTGTGCATTCGCAGGTGATCAACTCTTCTCGGGGTGCTGCCGGGAAGAGACTCGTTGCACAAGGCAAACATTTGACGAAACTAAGCCGCGGCTCTTTATATGGGGACGTTGGTTCGCATTCGGGTAGGGATTGATGGAGCTGCGATTGTTGGACTGGAGGAACGTTGAACTTAAGGCGTCCATCGTTGCCTTCGTACGGTCCATCTGCATTATTTTCAGGATTAATCATGTATCCTGAATCTCGGTTTAGGATGCTCCTCTCCATGCCAATTTCTGTCGATTTCCACGCTAAGCGAACTGTGCACTCGAGATAGGTGTTGAGGAAAAATACTCTTCCCCGCCAAGCACCCTACAGGTGGCTCACTACAGGGTATAGAGTAGATGTAGATTTTTATTGACTCGGTGCACTGTCAATTCGTGCTTATTTTTAACTTTGTATCTGGGCGAGGAAACGCGGCTATCCAGCGTGAGAATGATACTCAGGGGTGCATTGCAGTGTTGCCAGGGGCGGCAATGGAGTGAAGAATCGCCTTTGGTTTCGGCCGACCAATTAGCAGACGATGAGAGAAGATTTCGATCAAAGCGCGGGGAGCTGTGCGATAACCGGCAATTGTGATCGGAATGTCGTCACTTGTATTGCAAGATCCCTGAAGACGATGAGAGTCGTCGAAAAGTGGGAGTGGGAGATGAAAAACCTCACCCGCTGAGAAGGTAGGGATATCTTCTCGAATAGTGTACGCCGGGAAAGCGTCAGACATTGCTCCAGTATAAAATTGTATTTCTGTTAATGAGGAATTTTTTAGCTGTTCTTATTTGTAACGTTTTCATTGTCTAAATACACTGTTCCTATTCAAATAACGAAAGTATTCGGTGTCACAATTTCCAAAAATAGTTCACGAGGCAGGGGGCGCTGCTATCCACCCCCTCCTAACTTATTTACTATCTCTTTTAGTTCAGTTGTCTCTAAAAAGTGTTCACAACAACTTGAAACAGCGTAAGTAGACTTTAAACAGTCATTGATTGAGAAAAAAATCGAAAGTTCTCTTAAAATTTATCTGCAACACGGAAGGTAATTTTGCATTTGGAGAGAAACATGAGTTTTCCCTGGTCCATTGCATTTTTGATTTCACGATTGATGTGCCATTTGAGCAATATTGCATCCGGAAGGTAATCTAGGTGGCAGCACTAAATTAGGTGTCATGGTTGAATAGAGATGATCGGTTACATTAGTACCTTTGTTCGCGTGAAACTATAACCAGCCAGCAGTATTCTTGTATTACTCTCTTAGCCGAATATCAATAGCATCATGATGGAAAAAAATAGGATAATATCACGAGCAACAAAATGTGCGACATTTATAATTGCATTAACCAGTGTGAGACAACAGCTTTCTCTCTGCATAGATTCCCCAAAACCCCTAATTAGAGAAGGAAGTGGGAGCACGTCTTGCGAATGGGCAAGAGTTAGCTAGCTTACTTAGGAAAAAATTAGAATGGGTCATACAGAACTAAATGAAGAGCATGACAACGTCAATGTATCATTTAATGCCTGCCTAAAAGATGTTCGCGTGAGTAGAGTGGGAGTGCCAGAGGAGGGAATGCACACGGAAAGAAGGTTGATCAAATTTGTTCAAGCTATCAATGAATTTTCAGCCACCCTATAAGCCAGGAAAGTTAGGGTTGGGGATATAATTGTAATCGTGACAACTGAGAATAAAGTGAAGCGGCTAGGAGCAAGAAATAACTCGTAGTAGTATTCCAAAACCCTGCATACATACTATGCTCAAGTACTACGAATGCCATGCATCTGTATATTTAATGTAGGCTAAGTAACAGAACATTTTTGTAGAGTTTTAAATTTTTATTCTATCATAAATAGCAAGATAATCTGGCATAGGGAATCAAAAGCAAAACAGGAGAAATAGAAAAAAGGGAGGCTACTAATTATTAAGTCAATGAGGGATTCTGCGTGGGAAGTGATACAGGTTGGATCACTATTTACAAAATAAATTAAAAAATAAAACAAAATATATTAGCTTATTGACGACGGATGGCTTATGTGAGGAGATGCCTATAATATTGTTTGATGATTTTAAAGAATTATCTAGTTTAATAGATGGTTAATAGAATTGTCAAACATTATCAACGAAAACTGAAAAAGAAGCGCCAATTTTCTTCCGAAAAGCGTGTACCCCGTGTGACTTACCATTAATATCGCTTGTTAGTTGGTACAAGCCCATTACAGGAACCAAATACTCCAGTGCTTAAACCACGACAACTTGTAATATTTGATTTCAGCGTTCCACTTCACAGCCCTCAACGAACAGCCTCTTGAAGTCTCAATTAAACTCCAACATGTCGGATTTGGAGAAAATGACTTCATCCATTATTCATAACTTAGAAATGCATCAGTATTCGCTTCAAAAATTGCTGAAAACACACCCGTTCCGTTCACCGTCATGCTGAAGCGCTAGGGAACAAACCGACCGATCACCTCTGTCTCGTTTCTCATATTGGCCACTAGATGTCGGCTACTTTGATTCCTCTTGCCAATGATTGGGGGAGCCCGTCGTCTCGCTCAATGTAAGTTGCTGTGAGCTCTAAGTTGCTAGTTATAGATGCCACTTCTGTTGCTTTATAAGCGGTTTTCAAACCTGACCAGTGCCGCAAATAATAGCATCGAAACATAATGCATTATTAGGAATATATCAGAGCAGCGTATCATTAGTCTGGTGGGTAGATTTCTTGACCGAAGGGCTCTGGTTCGAATCCCGGGTGGTCCTGTCGGACATTGGACTCAGAAATCATCGAAAGTCTATAGAAGGTGGCCCCCATAAAATAAAGCCCCACCTTATATGTGCATGTGAATGTCACTAGTCCCGGGTGAGCTTTACCCTCACCTGCACAGCTGTAGTCCGTTTTTAGGTGTTGAGTGAATTCTAAACGTTTCGTTCTTCCTCCTGGGGACAGCGTACAGAAGAGACGCAATGAAGAGTGAATGGATTCGGTCTGCTGACTTTGTTCCCAGCAGTAGGAGCGAAACGTCGAATGTTTAAAGTTCATTCCACGCAGTGGTAAGCGTTAGGTACACCAGTGCATGTAATCGCTGCGAAAATCTAAAAACAGAATTTTACCCTCACCTCTCCTAACCCTCCCACGCTCAATGTTGAATCACTGAGCGTGATTATATCGTCATCAATGTGAAATGTCGGTTGACAGCTGTTTATTTAAGGTTACTTTTGGTGCAATCTGAATCACTCAGCCGTCAGCGTCGCGAGTGGCAGCTTTTGTAAATCCATTTAAGCCCTTGGTGTGTGGCAGCACTTGCGGTGTCCGACTGCTCAGGCCTCCTCAACTGTAATATTCGTAATTGCGTTCCATTGCGGGTTTTTCTTTTTTCCTTTCCTTTCGTCGAATGCAGTGCCTTCAAGAGAGCGTGCGAAACATTCTGAAAGCCCTTGATGTCTCTCTTGAACGGCGATTGTGTGTTTTACTCTTTTTTTGTTTATGAAAGCGTTGGTTTTTGCTTATCAAATATTTAAGAGGTGTATGGTGTCGTGGTGTGTGGTGTCAGGTACGTATAATAAGTGGGAGCGAGACGTGACGGGTAGCGATTTTATGAATAATTATGGCGAGAAAAGTTTTTTTTTTAACTGTGCACTCTCGGAGAACGTGGGAGAGGAAGTGAGGGCATTTAATTTTAATCCGTCGAGCTGGAACGAAAATCGGGGGAAGGAATTTGAGGAGTTAAAAGTGGGTATTTTAAGATTTTGTTTTTAAAATACCACAATTTTTCAACTTGTACGTATTTTAGTGTGTCTTGCTTAATTTGGTGGAAATTTGTTGCATTCACGTAAAAAATTAAAATTGCTTTCAAATTTCCATGCAAATGTTTTGCGATGCGAAGCAGTTTGTGATCATTGGTTCGAAAGTTTGGTCTCATTTAGGACCACGTACTACGACTACCAAGACAGTGATCAAACCGTCTGCAGAAATGAAGACAATTACTCGGTGAAATACCCGAGAAAATCTGCCTTATTTTATTAATGTATGATAATGATAATGGTATTGGAGATTCTTAGGCTGATGCTGAATTTCGTTAAATTTGATGGATTTTATACGGTGAAGATTCATCGAATCACAAATGAAAAAACGACTTCATTTTCTTCCACTAATTTATTTTGACGGTACGACTAGTTTCGACCTTGAGCGGTCATTTACGAGTACTTCGCTCAAGGTCGAAACATGTCGTACCGTCAAAATAAATTAGTGGAAGAAAACGAAGTCGTTTTTTCATTTGTGAACTTCACCTTCCACAAAGTTGAGCCTGACACCATTGAACGTAATTCATCGAATCCACTCCATATACTCAATTTAGAAAGTCGCATGCCGCTATTTTCTATTTTAAGAATTTAGAAAATAAACGCTACAAATCCAAAAAAATAGAAGTTTTTAATAAGCATTTGAAAATTATATTTGTGTATTCTTATAAATTTCTTATGATAATTAATATAATAAAATTATTGTTACCTAACTTATCCTCGGAAATGAAAATACATCAGTGTTTATTTCTTGGGAATAATATAATTCAAAATCTCCCGACGACATTTATTTTCAGGTAAAAATTTAATGAAAAAAGGAAAAAAATATGAAAGAACGTATTATGTGAAAAAACTAAAAAGCCTTTATTTGCCATAACTACACTAAACTAACGTTGGATTAAATGGAAATGTTTATGGTGTTTTTTTAATTTTAATGAAATGAAACGTAATCGTTGGTTATTTTAATTTGGTCCCATTTCCGGTGCTCGCATTTTGAATGTTCTCTCCTTTTTTATTTATTTCTTTCCCTCTCTCTCTCTCTCTCTCCCTCTCTCTCCTGTGGTCCACACTCGTCTGAGCTTTCGTGAAAAACTCCCTCTTCCTCGTGCGTGATTTATTCTGTGGGGGATAAGAGTCCAATTAAATTTTTTTTATAGGTTTCGCGCCTAAAACGCACGCGTGAACATATTCAGGGCGTGCCCTTGAGCTGCGCGAGCATTTTTCTCCAATGGCCTCCGCCTCTCTTTCCATCCGAGGAGTCTTTTTATGCGCGAATGAACGCACTCTGCCGAACTCGAAATGATGCATTGTGTCGATCGCTCAGTCAGAGCTGAAATATCTATTCATTCAAAAGTAATTCGATGCGAAATGGAAAGGAAAGATAAGTCTTCGTGAAACTAATATCGTATTCGCTGGTCCGTTAAAACAAAACCCGAAAATATTCGCCAAATACTCACTCATGAGTTGATGACGTCTTTAGATTTTTTTTCACTTCTTCCCTTTAGTGAAGGGATGGCTCAAAACATTGTAGACAAGAGAAGGAGCTCGTTCGATCGATGCGCGACGCCTGGGAGTGGAGCAGTGATCCATTCTTCATGAGTCTGTGACGTCATCAACTTATCTGCTTAAGGGAGGAATCCGTCAATATGTTTCAGCAAAAAGTATGCCACCGATGCAAAAGGGCAATAAAATGCCGGTATTCGTATTTTTCTAATTCTATCGCCGTCTGGAGTACAAATGAATTGATTGATGGTGAACCGAGAACATTTTACGAAAACGTTCCAGTTTTACTTTTCATGGACGAGCGGATTGACGCAGACTTCAGCTGGATAATTTTTCAGGTTTCACACCGGGTGATGATTTGAGTGTACTGTATGCTCCCGACGTTTCAACGGCTTTCCATTGTGTTCTGGGGGAGATTATGGAGCCAAGTTTTTGTCACTATTTACGCCCTCCAGTGTCTGCCGAGCGTTTGTGAGACTAAAAAGTCTTTACACACAACTGAATGGTTTTTTTTCGGGAAGCTGAGAAAGCTCTGCTATTCCTTCTCCCCGGGAAGGCTTTTCCGTTCCTTGCAAAACAGTTTCTAGATAGCATTATTCACATTTCTCCTGCGGAGCCGCCCCTCTTCATCATAGAAGCATTCACCTCTCTGTATTTCCTACGAAGGGCATTCCTTCGTTTACCGATGCGACCACTGGTGCGATCCTGAGCACACCATCTTCAAGGCATTGTCTATTCGCGGAAGATCGTAGTGCTATTCCTCAGCGCATGTGGAGTCGTTTGATTTTTTCTCTCGTTATTTTTTGGTTGAGACTATCGCTCTCGCATTAAAGGTTTCACTTCAGCTGTTGGTGAGCAGCGAGAGCGAAGACGAAATCCCTTGTGCGCTTTTGTTCCTCATTTGTCTGCGATAACAATCCGCGCGGTGAGGGCGACACCGTCGTCGTCGTTGCTATGTGGGTCAAGTGCGCGGCTGGCTCTCTTTTGTTTCGCTGGGGGGGAAGATATTCTCTCTTCTCGAATCCAATGGCCGATGGTGGCAGCACTGGCGAAGATATGGTCTTCGAGTGCGAGGGGCAATATTTATTGCGTTTTGGCGGTTAATGCTTATTAAGTAAAATTTAGGAATATCTTCGTTAATTGAAGGATTAGTTATTGTGAAATACTCATTTGAAGTTTGGCAGAAGCTTTAGACATAATATTTGAAATGATTGCTTTCCAAAATATCAATTAATTACATGAGAGACAAGTGATAACTAGTCTTTTCCGGATGGATTAATTTAATGTTTAAACCCAATCAAGATATACTTTCCATATTGTTGGTGGATGATGCTTCATTAATTTAACTAATGCAGCATTTCGTGCAAGGCGGTTCCAATTACAGCCTAAATCTCAGAAGTTTAGTGATGGTGGCAATGAGAGCTCAAACGATGACGTCAGCATTTTCAGGGATGGAAACAGTGATAGGAATCACCATCCCCATTGCCTACATTTGCTTCCGTCGCATTTTCCATCAATGAAGACTTCCCTGATAGACATCAGCCAATCATTGGACGAGGACAAATACTTTCTGTGGCGACGCCATTGGCCTTCATTATAACGAACGAAGTAAACATCAAGGGCGCCTCTGATGGCCGTATCAAATAGAAAATGATGGCTTAAGCAATCATTTTCCCTGTAATTGAAATGCATAGCTGAAATGATCATTGGACCCTTACATGATAAATAGTCGTGTGATGAACGCCCATGTGTAAACTGCCTGCTTACGAAGTTAAGACCTGTAGAGATAAATGTCCTGGGGTTGGAGGATGCGTGAAGGTTTATGGGGGTGCAATTTGGGGGGGGGGGGCAGATTTCCCTGGGCGACAATTATTTAAGTATTCTGCCGATTCAGGTAGTCTTGCATGAGGTATTTAGGATGATTCTGGCAGTTCCTTCAAGTACTTCCCTCTTCACTTCACTATAATGCCCTACTCCCTTTCATTCTTTCTAAAAATCCTAATCCCTTAATTCCTCTCTCTCGTTTACCCAACATTCCACCCTCAACATCCCCTCCCCGCTAAAGCACTCGCTCCATCCATACCCTCTGTCTCCTCCGTATCTCATCTAAAAGCAGCCTCTCCTCTCACCCACCATCCCCAGCACTTCGTCGTTCCTCCTCCTCCCCGCCCACTTCGCCTTCTCCACTCTTCTCCTCACCCACATCTCGAGCGCCTCCTTTCCGAACCGTCAATCGCCGCCCTCCACATCGGACTCTTCTCTTTCCTTCAGACTCTTTGCATAGCGATCCCCTCGTCAGCTCCTCCATGTTCATGACCTCTCTCTCTCTCCTTCTCTTTCTCTCTCGCATGGGTAACCGTGGAACGGAGAGAGGCATGAAAGTGAGACACACCCTCCATTGTCCTTCCTTTATTTGCTTAAATTTTTTCTCGTTCCCATTTGTAAAGCCATCCCCTATTGTAATATCCCTGGGGCCTTCTCCTCCTCTGCCGTCGGATGCTCTGAAACGGCAGCTCACACAAACAGAGCTCCTTCCATGTGCGAATATCTGGAGCCATCCCAATCCCTCTGCTCCTCGAATTTTCTACATCGCACTCTCCCAAACTTGACCTGCGGACTGTCGATGTCACTTTTACCTTTCTTTTCGTCCTTTATCTTCAGGGAATTACTCCCGCGCATGCAATTGTTCCAGATGACACATAAGATGCTCCTTAGCACGTCAAAGTTCCATGTGCGATAAAGTACTCACTATTTAATTGCTACACTATAATAATAATAATTTTATTTCTGTTAGGTTACAAATGTAACATAGAAATCGTCATATAGTGGACAAACAACACATGAGATAAAAACATAAAAGACATATGACATATATACATGTTATGGCTTGCAAGGTGTCGAGTTCTTTTTGTTAACATATTTTTTACACAAGTCGTAGTACTCATCTAGTGAATAAATTGAATTTTGATATATAAGCTTTTTAAATTGTGCTTGAATGAGTTGCTATTTTGGATTGCTTTAATATCTGGTGGTAGTAAGTTAAAAAGTTTGGCCCCTTTATGATATGGTCCTTCACTAGCAAGTTTAGATGACCTCGGTTCAATATGTATATCATGTTTTTGTCGGGTGTTTATTTGGTGTATTTCACAGTTTAGGTCAAAAGAGTTCAGATTTTTTTGACATACATTATTAAATTAAATACATACAGGGCAGTAAGAGGCATAATTTGTAAGGATTGAAAATGTGCCCTGCATGACTCCCTATAGGGTAGATTGAGAATAGCCCTAATTGCCTGTTTTTGTAATTTAAAAATTTTATGAGATTGATGTGAGCCACCCCAGAAAATAATTCCATATGACAGATGTGACTGAAAATTTGCATAATAGAGGCATTTTCGAATATCGATACTAGTACTTGTTTTTAGATATCTTAATATATCTTAATTGAAAAAGAGTTTTGTTTAGCTTAGAGGTAAGGGTTTCTATATGCATAGACCATTTCATTGTTGATTCAATGTTTACTCCAAGAAAATTGAGGTTTTCAACAAATTTTAAATCATTTTCGCATAATTTTACTGGAGGTGTTATATCTCTGCCAAAATTAACACAGACTGTTTTCTGAACGTTAATGGCCATCATGTTATTTTGACACCAGTCTTCTAAACATTTCATTGTGGAACAAACTTTCTTTAGTAGATCAGATTTTTTATTGGATTCGATGAGAACATTTGTATCATCTGCAAATATTATAGTTTTTGCTTCTGGGATACTCTCAGGTAGGTAATTAATATATAAAAGGAATAATAGAGGCCCAAGAATGGAACCTTGCGGCAAAATGCAAAATATTAAAATGCAAAAAGGCATTACTAATGAATTCGGGTTGTGTTCTTTGAGTATTGAGAATTGATCCATTTAAAGGAATATATTAGAAACATCGTCGCAAAACTGTGGTAGTCTCCAAAGAATACTACTTCAGCATCTACACACCCCTCTACTGGCTAGTATTCCACGCTTCGTAAGCTCCTTGGAAGTAAACATCCGAAACATCGTAGATCGATTCTGTTCTATCCGCTTTGACAGCATCCAGTGTCCCGTGGTGGTGTTCTGTGTGGACGATTTTCATTTTGGGGAAGAGAATAAGAAGTAAGTGTAACATTGGGGCTAAAGGGAGGCTGGGGTGTCGTTAATATGCATTACTTGCCAGGTGATGTTCGCTTACTACGGACGCTGGATGCTGTCAAATAGGATTTTACACCCGCTCAGTTGGACAATATTCTCAAATCTTATGACAACGTTTCTTATGTTTTTTATTTTCTGTGTAGTCAGCGTCTTTTACCCGTTATGAAATATTTTTATCCTTTCCTTAGTAAGACTTTGAACCCAAGCTTCGGTAAATAGATTTAGCAATTCCCGATTAAAATATGTTCATTTCACCTCCCGTCTGATTATTTTTGCTTTGAGAGATTTGGTCACGCGGCACTCATAAATTTGGAGAATTTGTGGAAGTTTTGATGTTTCTTATGATTTCCATATCGCGCCATTTGCCCAAATTCTCTCTCCTCTCAATTATTTCTTCAGTGACCTTATCGAAAAATAAATCTGTGCAAACGCCAGGGGCTCCGATTCTGTTGTCTTTCTTATCTCAATCGCTACTTCTCTTTCTTTGAAGGGTCGGTGTGTGTGTTTTGGGTCGTGTGCAGCAGTGGCCATGCGGCACCGCATTCCTTCCTCTCTGTGAATTCACCTCGGGGATGATTCGAAATGGGTCTCTCCACTTTGCTCGTCTGCAGGGGCGATTGTGCACCTGGCCTCCTCTAGTATCTCCGTCCTCTCTCCTCCTTCTGCTGCCTCTCTCGTTCTCCGCCGTTCCACTCGGTGGAAATGTTGACGCCCGGATTCCCAAAACTCTAAAAATAGGGGATAGGAATGAGAGAACCTCCTCTTTATTATTGCGAGAAACGTAGAGGCACAAAAATGTCGCACGATAGAGTGATTGGGAAGATTAGCGGACAAACATGCAAAATGGGAAAAAAATCGTTGGATCTAAAGGGTTCGCCGTTATCCCTCCCTACCGGATTCATTTTGTATTATGTGGCGTAGTACTTATTTTAAACTTGACGCAAGAGAGATGTAAATGACGTTTAGATGTATAATATGAATTTCAAATAAAGCACTTTAAAATGTCGTTCACTTTGTTTCTCCCAATCGCCTGTTCACCGTTATTTTTATTATTGCCGATAGTGATAGAGTTTCTGAAGTAAAGGGAGACGTAAATTCTCGTTCTATCGAGAACTACTTCTCGAGCTAGTCGCGGTTAATGCCAGTAGATTGAACCCTTTTACAGATAAGTTGAAAGCGTCACCGACTCCTGCCGTGCGGATCACTGCGTCTTGTCAGCGGGTTATCGGCGTCGCGGTATCGACGATTCGCCTTATAATGCGATTTCTTTATTCAATGTTAACGCGTTTATGATTCGTAACTTCAGTGAAGTCACTAATTCATGTACAGTGGGGGACAACATGCGCTTTCTATGTATGCTTTCATTGCACGAGAATTGCTGAATGAAGAAATCTTCGCACAAACTTCCCTTGCCCTTCCACCTTTCGAAATAGTTTAACAGTTGCCGGCCTCGGTGGCGCCGGGGTAAAGTCCCCGACTGCCAACCTAGAGGTCGCGGGTTCAAATCCCGCCTGGGTGGTTTGACCACCATCCAGGGCATGGATGTATGTGATTGTCAAACAAGTTAATCGTAAGAGAGGACTACGTAGTCCTAAATTTGCTTGCGAAATAAAGACGACATTGTTATTATTATTATTATTAATAAATTGCATTCATTCGGAGTATTTTGGTGAATGACCTCATTTTACGACCTGCATTTCGACCCTTTAGTTTTTTCGCGAAATTATAAGGCATGGATAACTTAAATGCCTTAAATAATTTTTTGATATTTCTGGTGGTAATTTGAGTGGTGATGGAGGAGAGGGATTTGTGCGAGAAAGACAACCGATGCGTTGTCATTCATTCATGGCTGCCGCTTTGATTTTTATGCCCCATGGCTGTCGCTGCTGTCAGCTGGGGCTCAAAAGGCTGTCTCTGTCCGGAAGGATGTCATTGGAAGGGGAATACGCGTCTGCGAAATTGATCCACAATCTCCTGGCCCCAGTCACCAAATTCACTGTGAATAATTTCAACGCATTGTCATTGCGAGGTTGATGATAGTTCAGAATGAAACGTTGACGCGGCGAGATAGTTTTAATGGCAAATTCCTGAGTAATCATTATCAACCAATCGAACGGCGATATTCTCGTTCACAATTTTATAAATTGTCGTTTGAGATTGAAAAATAGAGGCCCGCGTCATATTTTTCCGTTTCTTGATCCATCGCCTATTTCGCGGCCACAACGCTTTCACAGATGCGTTGATTACGTCACGCACTACTGCCGTGCGGGGCACCGCGTCTCCTCGTTACTCCTCGGCCCTGAACATGTGACGCGGGTTGCTGTGTTAACTCCTGCGAGCGATAATCAAGTGATAATTTCCTTAACTTTTCTTTCCCTTTAATTTACCGAATCATTTTAATGAATAACGATATGGGGTCTGAGTTAGATAAAACGCCGCTTCGACATTCAATCTGCCATCGTAGATTCATTCTTTTCTGTAAACTTGGCGTTCATTATTTTCCTTTTCGGCCCATTTACGATACTACTGATTTGAATAAATCAAGCCTGGCCTCGTTCGCTTAAACTTGAAATACTTTGTATCATGCAATTATTATAGAGAAAGTACCTACTCGATTCCTCTTATCTTTATAAATTAATGAGTTAATATTTAAAATCTTGTCTTTTATAGAAAATCATACGTAGCTTTTTATTCACGCTTTTCCTTATGTTTTTGCAGCGGCGCTCTTAAATGCCGTTTTTGACATTTTTGATTCAACTTCAAATCATGCCCAAAAATATTACCTGTATTTACTACTGTATTTACCTGTATTTACATTTTGTCAAAAAGAGAATTTTCGCTAGGTGCTGTGCAATGTTTTAATATGTTTTCACAAAATTCTCAAATCCAGTGTGTGAAATGGCAAGGGTCATTTTTGCGCGATAATCATTATAGTGCAAAAGCTCAAAGGTCGACTCGGCTAAGCTAAGTGACGAGAAGTTACCAGTAGGGAAGTAATCAGCATACTATTTCCGAGTGACTTCATTTTTTAATTCCATTCGTCGTCAGCGTTGCCCGAATTCTCCATTTTTGCCCAAATTCACTTTTCCTGTTGTGACCACTTGCTTTTTTCATCCCTATTTGGCGTCATATCTGTTTTTCTGACCAGAATATCTCATTCATTGAACGTTTCGGGTGATGCAGGCCCACTTATATTCCTCGTTAGATGACAATTTATACCACAAGAGCGCTCGAATCGTCTTCTGCGCATGCGTCAAACATTGAAAAGGCAGAAAATGGCATCATGCGATGAAACTGAAGCGTATAATTGGCCGACTATGACGATAGCGTTTATTCGAAATTTAAATTTTAAAATTTGGTATCGATTGAATTCAAGACTCAGGAGGGAGGATAAGAATCATTATTTCAGCAAAATTTGTCTCTCCGCTGATATTTTCGTAAATAATTGCTTCCAGAGTTAAATAAGTTGTTAAGAGAATTAATGAGAAGACATACGTCTCTATGATAAGGAGTCCAGCTGTTAGGAGAGCGGAATGTTCAGATATCAGAATTAAAATCTGTTATGTTGGCACTTAGTTGTAATTTTATGTTGAAACTAAATAACTACGGATACAGACATTAAATACCATCGCCACCCATCGCAGAGCTCAGAAGTTAATGCGTGCGATCGAATGCCCTTGGGCTATTTAACCCCGCCCTCTGCGCTCAAATTACGAGTCTACCTCCTCATGAACTTCATCTACTTCTTCCGATTCATCTTCCGACTTCCGATGACAACAAATCGCGCAACGGCGACTCGTCAACAGATTTTCATAATTTTAGCACTATTTTGGGGAACAATAGGAATACTTCGAAACGTTAGCAATTTTAAAATACTGATAATGTAAATTACATAAATGACCCTTATACTCTTATCAGGAAACAAGATTAATTGGAAGGAATAACAAGATTTTACACGAGAAGGGATAGTTGTGTTGCTGATGCTTAGTAGTCACGTTTTATTTCACTGTTCTTCGTTGATTGCAAACTGCCAAATATCAATTCATTGCCTGTTATTTAAAAAGAACCACATAAATATTAGATGGAGGATCGTGGCTCGATATTCAGAAAAGAAATTAAAGTGGAAGGGGTTAATAGGGTGTCCTTTAAGGGAAGCTTTTTATGTTATTCATTTATTCGTATCTATTTAATCCTCTTTAACACACGCCCGACTCGAAGATCTTCTCCGCGACACATGGAGACACCGAATTTTCGTGAATAGCGACATTTCATTCTATTTCAAAGATTTGTGTTTGCTTGATTGTACTGTGGATCACTCACAATGATAAATATGCATCGAACCCCGGAGGAGTAAATTGTAAGTTTTTTTTACGATTATGGGTACGAATATTGTTGAAATAAACTGTATTTCATATTGCTATTCGCAAAATTTCAGTTGCTCTAGGTATAGATAGGGTAGATAATATTTATGTGCAAAAAATATTGTGCTCGAGGTGAATTATCTTCTGGTTTCCAGCCGGGTGAGCTTTTCTGCTGCCGACATTTCAATGGTTAACTGCTTGTGGATTTTATGGATGAGGCCCTCAACTTAACTATGGCGGAGTTAGACGTCAAACGTAGCTGCAGAAGGGCTGAAAGCGAGCAAGAATCCATCTCATTAGTTCGCCAGGAGAGGATAAAAAATACCCTATAACATTCGCCTTCTCCCTTTTAGTTGTGCGCAATATTCTTTTGGTTTCAAAGTATGTTTATTGGACGAGGTAGAAGTTGATCGACCGGCGATGCCACGCCTTCTCCCGCGGCGACAAAAAACGCGAAAATTCCACTATGGAGTAATCATCTGCCTTGACGGGGATTCGAATCCTGATTCCTGGAATCCACTAGCTGCGCGTTCGAATCCTGGTCAGGGAATTTGAATTTTTATTTGCGGTATATTTGCTCTTCCTCGAGCGAATTTATCGTATTATTTATAGACTATTATGACCCATGGTAAAAGTGACGTTAATGTAAATTTAATTGAAAAAATGTTGACAAAAATTGAATGAAAATACACTCAAATGCAATGAAAACATTCAAATTCTACGGCGTCACAATCATGTAAATACAAGAGTGTAGTGTAATTAACGTGGTTCGTCATAGCCTCTATCATTGCCTTGTCAGCTGGTGCGCCGTTACATTTTTTCTCATTTACCATTTACGAAAATCGTTTTGGAAAATTGTCATAGGTGTAAGAAGCACCTGACATGGTAAAATAGGAGATGCAGCAAAATTTACATTTCGCTGGTGGCTAAAGGCATTTTGTTATGCAAAATTTGTCCATTATCCGGAATTAGCTCAAGTGTGGTCAGTCACTGCCATTTAATTTCTCTCGATTTTTAACCTATTTATTATCTAATTTCCCTGAACTAAAATGTGGAGTTCATTACTGTGTTTAACTTCGTTTTTTAGGGCATCGGCATACTTTCGAGTCCATCTGTATTCGATTTGGTGAACGTGTCGTTGCTGCGAAAAGGCGGGAGTTAACTTCGGCGCTTCCCATTTTATTGTGACTCTTCCAGACGGCTTTTAATTCACTGATGGCGGTGGGAAGCTGCAGGCGCCCTGATGACATGCAAATGCCCTCCGTAAACTTTTGCTCTTTTTTTCTCTCTTATCGACGGATGGTCGCCTTTTTCTATTCGTTCGCCCATTTCTTGGATTTATGGAGCCGTAGGAATCGATGAGTTTTGCCCCCTGTGCTGCAGATTTAAAGTTCTATCGACGTGGCGATCGGAAATGGACGAAAGGTGCGCTTCTCGCTGTGTGTCGAGTGTAGCAGTGGGGAGGTGGGCGCGTAGAGGGCGTCAGCTGCTTTTATGCCTTCAGTTGTTGACAGGGGAAGCCTGCGATCGTCCATATGCAGAAATACAGAGGTGTTCTTTCGTCACTTATCGCTTGTTTAATAACGAACGGCCACCATATAAAAGTTTTCGTGGTAAATGAAGTAGGCCTTTGTTAACATCTTTAGGGATCTCAAAGATGCACGTGTTACACCTGAAAAAAATACAAAGGTGAGATCTCCGAATTTAAGTAACACATAAATGTTTATGTGGGCTGAAAATTTCAAGATAATAGCGTCGGTTTTACACCTGTTGTAGGAAATATGGAAATAGAAAAAAAACAAAACTAAATACTATCGGTCGAGCGTCAGTGATGCCTCATCATCTAAATCAAGATGAACGCCCGTGTAGGGGCAAAGAAAACTCAACTCTGTGAGAGAATATTGTGAGCAATCAGTGAGGTATGCGTTGAAAGGAATTTAAATCTGGAGGGGTCGATGGGTAATACCCCCAACCATGGGCTGGCAAGCCAGAGGTCCGCCATATTGTTTTACCTCAGGAGAAGGATATATAAAACGGCTCTATGAAAGAAATTGGCTCCGAAAACTCAATCTATTCTCCAATCACAGTGCAACAATGCCTATTCAACACATCATTACACGAAGTAAGTTAGTTGGATGCGTAACCGAAAAGTATACTTATTTCCAATTGCTTGTCTATGGTCCATTATGTTGATTAAACGTATTATTGTGAAGTACCGTCCGAATAATTCAGCTGTCTCGGATAACCTCAAAATTGATGATTTATTTCATAACAGGTACGCTAGCGGGTAACATAACAAACACGACAGATCACTATGGCGACGGCCGCAGCAATAAACAGCAGGCTTCCACTGACAATGAGTCGTTCCGAAGGGAGGGATGCACTACGTTGACAGCTACCTACGTCAACGCTGTCTGGTGTCAAAAGTATTTACTATTATTACACATGGCCATCGTGAATGGTTGCTGTGGCTGCATTTTCAGTGGAAATACCCTGAAAGTCTGTAACGCTGCTTAAATAAAAAAATATAAATCCGGAATTGTAAAAGTAATAGAGTTACTGTAAAATTCTCACCTCAAGATTCATCCAACCCAGCCGAGTATGGGCAGTTATAAAAATGCGTTATCTTCCCTAGCACTGTTCACTAACACTTCAAAAGTGCGACAAATAGTTACGAGAGTTCCTTAGGAAAAGTTATTCAAGTTCGGCATAATAATAATTTAGTATTGATCTATATATTTCAGCAAAGTTTTATCACACATTACAGTTTATAATTACTAGATCCATAGCAATGTGATGGCGGATAGTTTTTAAGGTTGTCAATCTCTCCAATCTTTAAATTATTCTGTCATACTGGCTTCACTTTTATCACCAAATTCAGATACCTCTACGGGGGTAATGATTTTGATTGTCATCGGTTGGAGTGATCCCGTCAGAGGGTTTAGCGAAGCAGATTATGCAAGATAGAACGCATGTTGTGCGCCTGTTGAGAGGAATTATAAAAAATAAGAATGAATTATTTCGCGGTGATTCCATTAGAGAATTCATCCCTCAATTGAATCGAGGCTGCAACCCACACAGCCTCCATTGGTTTATATATTGTTTCCTCAATGGACCAAAATTAGTTTTTGTAAACTAATCTATCCTAATGTTGTGAGGTCTTGTTAGGGAACTGATGCTCGGCTTGCTAGGGGGTGGGTTACCCGCAGTCGTTAATGATATGCAAACAGAGTCTGTGTGCTCTCCGATCCATTTGTACTTCGATCTCACAATTATACGCGATGGATATCCCCTTTAAGGAAGCTGCGGGTCAAGGACACCTCATCATCATTCATGAGATGTTCACTTTGGTGTCATCTTGGATCAGTTCAGTTGTCAGCGGTGGACCTTGAGGTTCGCGATTTGAAATAACCCTCTCGACCGCTCGTATGGTTTTTAAACGTGTTATTCTTTTAAACGTGTTATTCTTTTAAACTTAAGCTTTCATCTAACCTGTTCAGGATATATTAAGTGGACCTTTTCCAGCATTTATCTGTTTCTCAAGTATAAAAAATTGCGATCATATAGAGTTGTTACGAGCTTAATGTTGTGGAATACTAACAAGTTAGTAATGAAAACTTGTTAATAATTTTCCACAAGCACAACAATTTGGTATCGTCAAGTTGCATCCTACTGACAATAATACGAAATGTATTGCAGCCGGTTGTGTGAATAAAAGTGTATGATGGAATTTGATAATACGTTATAATTTACTGTATATAGAATTTCATATGAGAAAGCACAAGGATACAATTTTCAAAGCTCAGATTCAGGAAAATGGTGACGAATGTTTTCTCCAAATACGAGGTGTGTTAGAAAAGTAATGAGACTGATTTTTTACTCACTAAAGTTTTTATTTTTTCAAATAATTATGCCACCCTCAGAAACTAGTTCCCTTAGGCAGCTACATACCGGCGGAGTCGTTGTTCCCACTCTTGGCAGCAGTGCTGGAAGTCTTGAAATGGTATTGCTTTTAACTGGTCGGTCACGGTCTTTCGAACGTTCTTCTGAGCTCCAAAATGATATCATATGAGGGCATTTTTCAATTTATTCCCATATTCTACCCATCCGCAGTGGTGCCTTTCGATACGAACGCCCTCATATTCGCCGCTGCCTAGTCTTCTCGTCCTCTGCGTTGCTGAAGACGTCTCCACGCTCCTGCGTTGCTTTTTGGGTGTTCATCTGCATGGGTCCCTGTCGTCGGACGGCCCTCAATCGAGGCTCTTTTGGGGAATTAGGGGAGGGGTTGACACCTGTATTGGGAATGGAGGTGGATGCTCACCCCTCTTATGTTCACTGCAGTCATTCCTGTTGCTCATTGCGCCATGGAGAGACGGTTGCACCCGTGAGTCGCGCGGACAGATGACGGAGGATACGGCGGAGGGAAGAAGTGTCTGATGGAGGGAGTAGAATGGGAGAATGGATGCGGAGGGCTGCATTGCAATATTCATGTGTGCAGGGGAAGAGCCGACCTCTCTTTCGGAACTTTCGATAATGAAACAGTTCTGACGTCAGTTTCGGTCATTGCTTGGACGTTTCAAATATTAACGTGTCATGCATCTTTTTGTGGGCACAAAATTGTAAGAAATGCTATTTATGAACGATTCACTGAACTATTTGAGTCCGTATCAATGTTTCTCATCCGGCACATTAAGTGAAGGAACTATGCGTTTTCAAGACATGAAGTGCGGAGCACGAAACGGCAGCGTAGAGAGCCCTGAGTTCGCCATGGCCCAATCGTTCCCGAGGTTATTCATTCGCTCATCCCCACTTTCCCGCATCCAATCCTTCGCCTACGGCTTCGTTTCTCTTCCATTTGGAATCATCCATCCATCTTGCAATTTCCCAATTCGCAGAAAACAACTCAACTTTTTTCATTTCTACCCACTGGCGTTCCTCCACCATTTTTCGGCGTGCAACATCGCACATTTTGATAAAGTACTTTGACGTGCTAGTGTATATTCATGGGGTTTGTTTCATTTTCTTCATTTATAAATTTGTTTATTCTGTCGCTTCAACATTGAGAATTGCTGCATGCGAGCAAATGAGTGAATATTGCCTAATTATGACTACAAAAATGCTGCAAATCATTCTTCATCAATCGTTCATAACTTTCGGCAGTACGCTGCGACATATATTTAATTAATATTTAATGTACCAGAATTAATATTGAAAGGGCGGCTATGCTATTGATAGTTTTCTTTAGATCTCCACGTCCACTCCCTCCCTCCACCCTTGGATTATACAAAGTCAGTCAAAAGCGCTCACTGATTGCCGCGTGACTTCCCAGTCTTCGCCCAAAAATATCCATCGGAAATGAAAATATACAACCTTGGTATCTTTTTCACAGGAAAATTTATTGGTACGACGTGTTTCGACGCTGAGGCGTCATTATCAAGTACACTCTGTATAATATCGACAATCCATTATATATACCCAATTCTGGCAGGGGGGGAGGGCGAAGGGTTATACAGGGGGGGAAATTTGGGGTGGAGTGGGAGGGTTGGTGAGGGAATGGTTGGGATGCGTGACTAAGCCCACGCTAGGAGAAGCAGGTAAGGTTCCCGGGCCGGGGGAAAGGGTCGGGTGCAGTGGTAATGAGAGGTGAGTTTCTCAGGAAGACGATGTCATTAAGGACATGTCCCAAACTCTGGCAGAGATGGAGAACCTTATCCGGTGGGAAATCCGAAATAACTTCAACAACACCTTTTGTGCTCTTCAGTTCTGGTCCGGAACGCCCTACCCGTCTGTCCCACATGCACTGCGTCACAATCATTACACTTGAGTTTGTATATCCCGTTGCATTCCCACTTTTTCACTTTATCTTTTGTTCTGTTGAGGAGATTCCTTAAGTTATCGTGGTTGTAAAACGCTGGTCTAATTTCTTTGGGGAATACACTGGATAGTTTTTCAGTCAGCCACCCGTAATACGGTAGTTTACACCATTTAAACTCACTATTTTTCCTTGTTATGGTTTAACATGCTGTTGGTTCTTATGGATTGTTTTTTCTTTAACATTTTTTCCACCAAATCGTCTGAATAACCATTCCTTTTTGCTAAAAATTTAATAGTATCCAGTTCTTTTTCGAAATTGTTTTTAGAAAGGGGGATGTCCAGTAGCCGGTTAATTAAGTGGTGGAAAGTGGATAGTTTTTGTGAGAAGTGGTGACGGGAGGTGGCTGGTATGACATGATCTGTAGCGGAGTTTTTCCGGAAAATGGCGAAATCAAACTTTTCACTCGTCCTTGATATAGTTAAGTCAAGAAAATTTAGTTTCCCTTCGTTTTCAATCTCATACGTGAATTTAATAGTGTTGGATTGGGAGTTCAGCGAGTTTAAAAAGATGTCAAGCTGTCGACTTGAGCCCGTCCATACTGCAAAAATGTCATACACGTATCTGTACCAGCAGTGAATATTTTTTGTATTTATTGAGTTACTGGTAAATAGTTCTTCTTCGAAGTTATCCATGAAAAGGTCCGCGAGGAGGGGTGATAAGGGGGAGCCCATAGCTAAACCTTCTTTTTGATGGTAATACTCGCCGTTGAAAATAAAATAGTTTTGCTCCACACAGATGGTGACTTATTTCACAAATTCACTCAGAAAGGGGTTCGTTGCACCACTATTCTCTAACACTCTCCTAGCCACTTCCACCGCTTCCAGCGCGGGTACATTAGTAAAAAGATTGGATGCATCAAATGACACAAAAATACACTTGCCTTTGGGGAGCCCTTTTTGGAAAGTTTGTCACAAAAGTCTCTTGAATTTTTTACTCCATATTTCGGTCGAAAGTCGGATAGATCCCGGAACTGCTTGTTGAGAATGGCCGCTAACTTCCTTGTTGGGGCTGCCACACTGGAGACCACCGGCCTGATTGGAATGTCACATTTGTGAATTTTTGGGAGTCCGAAAATTGAACAGTTGAACAATTGAATTCAATATCCATCGGTTTTACATCTCCTCTGACCCTTTTGATTGCAGCGGTACAAATTAAGGAGGAGTATTTCCACCACTCCTTCGAGTTTTCCTGTTGCGTTCGCCCTTCCATCCACCCATCAACGTATCTCTACATATCATCATCAGTCATTGCTTTGACGTAACACTCCACTGAATTCTATGAAGGTGGGTCGAAGTTGCTGCGACTACTTGAGGTGATTTTGTGGCGGCTTCCTCTTGCCTTTCACAGCGCAGTTCTACAGTCGTTAAAGTAAATGTTACCACGCCTGCAGTGAAATGAGTGTCGCTGTACTGACCACCGTGGTCTCCACCTTCACTCATACGAAGAAGAGCTACTGCCCTCTCCCTTGGGTGATGAGAGACATAATTGCTGGCGGCCTCCAGTTGCCAAGTCACGGTATCTTCACAGGTTTAATGTATCATTTAAATGGCTTATCTAGCCTAGGAATAGACCCATGTCACCTCGGACTGCCGTCGCTTTTTGTCCACAGCTGCTTATTCGACGAGTGAACTCGCTTATATTGCAGCTAACCTCTGTATCTAGAGGTGTACCAACCATGCGCAATCTAGTGCACGTACTCGGTGGCTTAAATCATTATTAATACTTATAGTTGATGTCACTATTTATATTAGTATTTAGTGAACCATTGTATTCGTACTTCTTCGAAGTAATTCAACAATTCGAATAAATGTTCTATGCAGCTCTTTCTTCATTCCACTCTCCCATCAGCAAAAATATTCATATTTAGGTATGTATTGTACGTCCTACTGCCCTCTCTAACTTATTTGGAGTCGTCCATTGGCTTTATTTGCGTCCACATATCTTACGGCGATTGTCTTAATCGGACCATCTAGTCCCATAATGTGGAATTTCTCAAATTGCCCTTGTGTTCATGCCAGGGTTATTGGGGCACTTCTCTTTTCTTCCTCCCTTATAAGAATTAATGATTGCGTGTTTTAATATTTTCAGTCTGTATTTTTTGTGTGTTTCCGATTTTTATTTCTTTTCTTTATTGATCACGTGTTACTTTCTCGCCTTATATTGGCTGTATTAGAGCGAATAAATAAACGCTGTGCGAACTGAATTGTGCATAGGTGCACGGTATCATTGCTCTAAATATACAGGAAGCCACACAAGTTGTCAAATAATTTTTAAGATGTTAATTTTGGAATTAAGTGTCGACGTTGAGGCTCCACAACGCCAGGTGTTCACTCCACGCCCGACCCGAAGTATCTCCTAACATAATCTTTTTCCAATGTAGTGGATCACGTGACCGAAAGTTTATGCTGATTAATTAGTATACTGAATATGGCACCCTGCCACACACTTAATTATGGAGGAAGGCCTCTATGTATAAAAAAATTGCTTTTAAAACTCATGAAATTTTCCACTTTATCGGTTGTCTCGCGTCCATTCGACTATTTGGTGATTCTCTCGGCTTGCGTCTTCAGGAGGAAAGTGTAGTCAACGGCAATGCTGGATGGGGTGCAACCTATAAAATGGAAAATCATCGATCACTCTGCGGAAAACTGAAAAGCGACGTTACTCATGACATAAATTCAGCCAATGGGAGATGGCCAGTCGGGACGCCTTTTTACTGGGCGTCGGAGATTACAGCAAGGATGGCTTACAGAGATTGTGGCGCATGTAATGGCAGCAGATGCTGCTGCTGGGAAATATTGTCCCCGAATGTCTTCGTTCAGAGTGCGAGACGAGTTCTCAATCAATCCTTATATTCGTCAAATTATGCGATGATGAATGAATGGTGTGCGTGGGAGAAAGTCAGGACGCCACGGAGGGATGTCGCCCGAATGAGAACAAACGATCTCCTGGAAACGCTGCGGTCTCTCTCACTCTCTTTTGCTGTCTCTTCGGATAGAGGGCGAACCGTTGAGAGAATCCATGGAGGCCAGCTTCAGGTTCATCATCTATAAGCTTTGTTGTTTGTCCTAGTATTGCGTTGCTTAGCGTAGCCTGGTGACAGCAAATATTCGTTTTCATTAGAGCTGTAAAAACAAATATGAGAATAATGCCTGCCATTTGATTGTAATTCTATGGTTCATTTTTTATTTTAGAATCTCTGGAAATCTTAATATCGGAGGAAAAACTATATAATAAAAGTAATGATACATTATATTAATATTTTTACCTATCTATGTTCAACAGACGACAGAAATGTGTTAATTTTTAGAGAAAAATAAAGATGCGTGATTTTTTCTGGAGATCGTTTGAGTTTGACTCCATATATTGTGTATGTATAAAGTTAAAGTTCTTGTATAGAAAATAATGTGTGCAGTGAGTCAGGCACGAACTTTTTGGGACTGTTTATGCGCAATGTCAACTTCCTGGCTGGCGCGTCCTTATTGTATCTTTCACTGACATTTAAACTTTTACATAGCAAACTAGTCCCCCTTTCGGATCTCCGGGCGGGGACTACCCGAGAGGGTACATCGGTCAATTGTGATAAAGTTATGAGGATAGGTACATGGAACGTGAGATCACTCAGGACTTGCGGTAAGCTAGAAAACCTTAAAGTGGAAATGGAAAGATTGAATATCGACGTGCTAGGAATCAGCGAAATGAAATGGCCTGAGGAGGGAGACTTTTGGAGTGGAAGCTATAGGATTATACACACAGGATCCCTGAACGGTAATGCTGGGGTTGGGATAATGCTCAGAAAGAGCGCCGGAATGCGTGTGAAAAGCTTCCTACAGTACAATGAAAGGATAGTTATGGTGAAGATAGAGACTAAGCCAGTAGATACCGTAGTGGTACAAGTCTACATGCCCACGACAGACTACGAGGATGAAGAAGTTGAAGACGTCTACGATGATATAAAGGAAGTAATCAAAAAGGTAAGGGGTGAAGAAACCCTAATTGTTTTAGGTGATTGGAACGCTGTCGTCGGCGAAGGCCAGGATGGAAGAATAACCGGAAAATATGGATTAGGAAATAGAAATGAAAGAGGAGAAAGGCTGTTAGAGTTCTGCACAGAACTTAAATTAGTGGTTGCCAACACTCTATTTAAGAATCACATGCGAAGAAGATACACATGGAAAATGCAAGGAGACAAAAGAAGATTTCAACTAGACAGTATTTTAGTGAAGCAGAGGTTTAGAAACCAGATAAAGGACTGTAAAAGCTACCCGGGGGCAGATATCGACAGTGATCATAATCTAGTGATGATGAAATGCCATCTGAAATTCAAGAAATTGAAGAAACCAGCAAAGAACACCTGGCAATTAGAGAAACTTAAGGAGCCAATAAATCAACAGGCCTTTCAAGAAGTAGTGGAGCGCAAGATAGGACTAGATCAGTCTGAAAACTCAGTTGAGAATAACTGGACTACCTTAAGAAGTGGACTTCAGGAGGCCGCTAGAGAAGTTCTAGGGATAAGAAAATGTGTTAAGAAAAAGCCATGGATCACGGATGAAATCCTAGACCTCATTGAAGAAAGGAGAAAGTATAAGAATACGAATACTGAGGAAGGACAGGCTTGCTACAAGAGAATAAGGAACGAGATTTGCCGCCAAGCGAGGAAAGCCAGAGAAGCGTGGATGAGGAACATATGTGAGGACGTACAAAATAACCTCGTAAAAGGGAAAGTGGAAGCGGCCTATAGAATAGTTAGGAACCATTTCAAGGAACGAAACACAAAATGTAATAGCATAAGGGACAGGAATGGAAACATTCTAATTGATAACGAAGACAAAGCCGAGAGATGGAAGGAATACCTGGAGAAATTATACAACGGGAGCAAACTTAGCCCAAAAGTTCTCGAAGAGGAAAGTGAAGTTGAAAAGGATGACATTGGAGCAAGCATCTTAAGATCGGAATTCGACGCTGCAGTAAGAGACCTGCGAAAGAATAAGGCCCCAGGAATAGATGACATTCCAGCAGAGTTAATAAAAAATGCAGGAGAATAGGTCTTAACTCAACTGTATAAAACTATCTGCGATATGTACTCAACAGGAGATTTACCTAGTGACTTCGAGATGAACATCATCATTCCTATACCCAAAAAGAAGAGAGCTGAGAAGTGCGAAGAATTTAGGACCATAAGCCGGACGACACATGCGTCGAAGATTCTGACAAGAATCATTTACAGGAGAATTGAACGAAGAGCAGAAGAATTCCTGGATGAGGATCAAATCGGATTTAGGAAAAGCAGGGGCACAAGGGAAGCAATTTTGGCTCTTAGGATGATCATAGAGAAGAGAATGGAGAAAACCAAACCAACCTTCATAGCATTTGTCGATTTAGAGAAGGCCATTGATAACGTGGAATGGAATTCAATGCTTAGAACTTTGAAAGAAATCGGCGTACTCTACAATGATCGTAGAATTATTCATAGTTTGTATAAAAACCAAGTAGCTGTGATCAAATGTGGACCAAACGGTACAGAAGCGAGATTAAGAAAAGGGGTGAGACAAGGTTGTGCGCTTTCCCCCTTAATTTTTAATGTTTACATAGAGAAAGCCATCAACGAAATCAAGCGGAGAGCTTCGGGTGTCAATATCCACGGAGAAAAAATTAGTATGCTACGATTTGCTGACGACATAGCAGTCATAGCCGAGACAGAGAAGGATTTGAAGAAGACGTTGACAAACATGGAAAGGACAATGGCCAGATATCAGCTGAAAACCAACAAAAAGAAGACTAAGATATTAGTTTGCAGTAAAAGTGAGGAGGATAAAACAAACATCAACCTAGGAAAGCATAAGCTTGAAGAGGTGAACGAGTTCTCTTACCTGGGAAGCCGAATTACCAGCGATGGACGGACCAAGAAAAAAATACACAGTAGAATAGCTCAAGCGAAGAGGGCTTTCTACAAAAAGAAGAATCTTCTTACAGCTGAAAATACCAGCATAGAGGCAAGGAAACAATTCATCAGATGCTACATATGGAGTATGTTTCTCTATGGAAGCGAGGCTTGGACGTTGACAGCAGCAGAGAAGTCAAGAGTGGAAGCATTCGAAATGTGGTGCTACCGAAGAATGATGAAGATAAAATGGATTGACCGTGTGACTAACCAGGAAGTGCTAAGGAGAGTAGGAGAAAAGAGAAGCCTCCTAAAAACATTAAGCAGAAGAAGGGACAACTTAGTTGGCCACATTTTGAGGCTCGATGGTCTGATGAAGACAATCGTTGAAGGACAAGTGGAAGGGAAAAAGGGCAAGGGAAGGCCCCGAATGAGTTATATAGGACAGGTTATAAAGGATGTAAAAGAGAATAAATACGTAGCTATGAAGAGATTAGCGGATAGGAGAGAGAAATGGAGAGCTGCGTCAAACCAATCTTAGGATTGTTGACTGATGATGATGACATAGCAATGCTCACATCAGCTGTTTCTTATTCACGAGTGCCTCAATTTCTAAAGCAATTCTCTTCCTGATGTCTGTTCGACTGTATCCGTTTTCCTCCAAAATTCTGCAGAAATTGTTGAATTACTCTTTCTGCTCAAGTTTGTGCCCAAATAGTTTTTCCGCAACTTGATCGCATTCCTTACTCATGTTGCTTTACAAATCCGCATAACGGTTGATCTTCATATGATTAATATTTATTCCATATTCCTCACAACGCTTTTCTAACGCATCCTTTATAGTATGGAGTACTCTCGCTGACTGGATAATTAGCGTCTGATCATTCGCGAACCTCATTGATTTAAACATTTTGCCGCCAACTTTTAGTCCAGCTTCCAACTCATCCAACGTGTCTCTTACCATATCCACAGCGCACACGTTAAAAAAAGCAATGGCCTCAGAGGGCAACCTTGCCTCACTCCGCAGCCAATGCTTGCACACCCAGATTATCCGTCCGCTACCCTCACTTGCGCAGCGTGGGCCATAAGCAGATTACGAATAACTCCTATTTATTATGATATTCTCCGCGTATATTTGATAGAGAATGCCTATTTAATAATCTCTTCTATAATTAAATTATCATTTTAAAAATTTCTTGACTCTTAAAACATCGTCACTGCATTATAATTTTCAATAGGTTTGAAAGCCACTTCTATGTACTATTTATTATGCAAGGACAGTTTTGTTAATCTTATGATGAGCATTAATGCTCTCATCCTTTCCAGCAAAGATGAGAATGTGTTTTGGCTTCTTATTTATCCCTTCGCTTTAGGGAACGCGTCACCGCGAAAGTCGCTCTATACGTACGAAAAGAGGCAGTTTTTTAACCCGCTGTAATATCCGTGGACGTGCTTGAGAAAAATCCTAGGTGCTCTAAAGTGGCAAATTCGCATCCGCGGGGGCTGTTAATCATCAATGGTGTGCCGAATCGAAACTGCATTAGTCCGGCCCGCCGTCCATTGAGCACTTTATCAGCCGAGGCGGCGGTTCCTATGGAGACACGGCTGCGCTTCGGTGGCCTCAACAAAATCGTATAAACCTGGAAACGATGAAAAATAAAAAAAAACACTCTCTCTCTCTCTCTCTCTGCCGTAGTAACTCATACTGAAGCTGTGTAATTTTGATTCGCCTTTTTTATTGCATCCCTCAGTGCCGATGTTTTCTACAGGTGGCGCTGATGTGGATAAAAGGGAAAACGTACCATAAATTATTGATCGCGAACCCAATTTGGGTACCTGCTCGCGTTTTTCCCTGTACTAGCCCTCTTCGCTGTACTGATTCAGGATGGAGATTGTATTCACCTTCAAGATGAAGTGCCGGCGACGAAGGACTAATATTGAAAGAGTTTTGTCTCTCGAATTCTCTTAATTCTAATTTTATCTTCACCTTAGGCCTTGTTTTTTAACTTTATGATTGTCTAGCAATTTCAAATTTACTAGGCTCTGGCTATCCCAGGAAATAATTGGATAAAAATGACATACTTCATAAAGTGCAGAAAAAAGGTAATGCAGGAAATAGCTAGGGTATGCTATTTATTATTGATGGTGGATAGGACTTCCATAGTTATTTGAGCATTTAATTTTTAATTATTTATGCCATAAGTATAATTAGATACAAATTCATTACATACAATAGTAATGTCTTTATGCTTACCAAAGCGTTTCATTATCATGTCATCATTATTTTAATTGACTTATTTACCCCTGATAATGTTGATATTATTCCAAATTTGCCTTCCATCTTAGGCATTACTGATAAGGTTATGGTTGTACATTTTTTTCGTGACAAATTTCGTTTACACACTTGTTTCTAAGACTTTTGTATACTTGATGGTCGCTCTTGTTTGACCTATTACTCTTCCACTTTCTATGTGCTTTATCTCTTTTCTGCATTTTCTGAATTATGTCATTTGTTATCCATTTATTTCCTGGTTTCCTTCCTAAGTGAACCCTCTTTCTTTAAACCCTTCTGGATTTATGGTATATGAGGGGGTGAGAAGCCTAGGAGTACAAGTGGTTTTTTTTCATAACAGAGTTAGATACGGAAATCAGATAATGAGATCGATTAGATATTTAGAAGTGAATTTGATTTTCCACTCCATGTCAGCACGGAACAGAGACCCACTCGTATCCCTTGGCAACCAAGCTTTAGTGTATTTATTCTGTCAATTTATTTCCTAATTCTGTTTAGAAAAAAATCACTTTTACCCTTTTAAACCCTTCATATCTGAACAAATACTGTACATATGTTTTCATATATTTGTCAATTTATTTGTACTGGATTCTTCTAAAAGATCACACCAATGTTGTCTTTTTAATGCTGAGAGCACCTTTTTTCATTAATCCCATATATCAAAGAGATATTGCTCCAATTTCCAACATTTAGGGCTTTATTTGCGTGGTGTCCATGGTATTTGCAGAGGCACCCAGAGTATGAATAGAAAATAGCCGGGAAAGCAGTCTGTGATGCAATGGAAAGATATTCGACTTATCTGCTTGTCACAAAAAAGAGCCACATAATATATGCCACATGTTCAAACTCCGATGCGTAACCATTAGTCAATAACAGTAGCATATAAACACTCCCAACGCGCGCATTTTAAATAAAAAATAATTATTTATTATTCCTTTGGAACTTTGAGGATTACGCGAGTAACTGCGAGCAGCTGCTTCAAGCGTTAAAATAATCTAAATGAAGGTAAGTGGCGGAGACAAGACACCCAAGAGAAGCCGATGCCTTCTATTATATCGATCTTTTTTCTGACTCACGTGCCTCCCTTAAAAAAAAGGTCTGGAAAATACCTGAGTAATATAAGGAATTTGTTTAAATTTTCACTTCTTCATATAAGTTACTTACGTTTTAAATGCTTTGCCGTATTTTTTGTTGAAAATTATTCTATCTGACAACTGTGTTTTTCCATGTGATATAATTTTCAGCATTATTTTTAACTTGTTTGTATATTTGTTTTTATAATCAAGCGTAAGTTTACATTTAAATGTTCTACCACCTGCTTGCTGATTGCAGAATTTTTACATTTATCAAATTAATTTTCTATTTTTTATTTACTATATATGCTACCATTGTTAATCAATGATTAATGTTTATCTTTTGACACTTTTGTATTAAACGACAATTTTTATAAGAGTTGACCTGTTAAATAAATGTTATTATCATTAAATCCGATGAGCGGCAAAATTGAATCAAATTCTCATAGAATTCAAGACGAAGTAAATGGAAGAGGTGGCATTGCCTAGGGGTGGCATCCCCTATTGGCGTGGTATTTGCGCGAAGGAAGCGAGAAAAATGCTATTTTGTGCAGTTCGATTGGTGCTGATATTTTCCGTAGAGTGCGGTAATATTGGTCGAGAGAGAGGCAGTGCACCGTTGGCCATAAATGATTACCCATAAACCCGATCTGGCGATTTCTGTTTTTCTGTGCTCCCCTTCCCTCTCTGGGCTCATGCAATATGGGAGCTTCATTTATAATACCATCCCATTCCCCCCCTGAACGAATAGATTTTCCCTTCCCTTCCCAGAATCCCTCGCGTGGCGGTGTTTTTTATTCACGACCTTCGGATCTTGTTCTCCTATGCCTTTTTGCTCATGCCGTTTCAGAAAGCGTTTCGTCCGTCCCCTTTTCAACTCAAGGGAGAATGTCAATTAATGAACGTTCTTCGGCCATGCAGCAGTTGAGGGAAATAATTCACCAGGGCCGTACACTTTGATGGGCAAGCGATAGGCTTTGGCGTATATTTTGTTCGAGGTCTTCATTTTCAGTTTTTGCCGTCTTCTTTTCCCTCTGCGATTGTCTTCATCAGGCCCCAAGATGTGGCCGATTTGTCTGCTCCGTCTGCTTATCACAAGGCTTCTCTTTTCTCCTCTTCTCTTTTTGGGACTTCCTCAGTACTCAATCGGTCTATTCATTGGGTTGACCTCATTTATTTATCACTAAATTTTGAAGCCCCCTCCCTTGATATCTCCGCCGCTAACAATGCCGTACTTCGAAATTTAATTCCTGATGGATCATTTTCTTACTTCGTCGTTAAAATTTCTCGAAGTACGTAAATTTTTCTCTTTTGAGGAACTTGGTACCCGCCTGGGCTACATTGCTGATAATTAATTTCCTTCTTCCTGCCCCCATCACTAGACACCCTGCCTCCCAAATAGCAGAATTTATTCACTTCTTCCAGTTCATGCCTATTTCCCTATTTCGTGAAAACATTCGTGTGAACAGTGACACTCAGTGGTTCAAATCCATCCTTGGATCATCGTCAACAGTGACAAGAAAAGAATAGACGCATTTGAGCTGGAGAAGGATGCATGAAGATGGAATCGACGAAAGATAGGGTGAGAAATGAGGAGGATGTATGTATAAAGAAGAATAAGAGAAGGAAGGACACTTTGGATCGCTGAACGCCAAAGAAAAAGATCATTGTCGATTGGCCACGTAATCAGACGCAACAGTGAGGCACAATGGAAGGAAAAAGTGTTGGGAAAGTCCCCAGAGACAAGCAGCTAGGGACGCGTACTTATCGAGAAGCATACTTTCTTAACAGAGGGAGAAGGATGCGTGGAAGAAGAGCCTCAGAAGACGTATTCAAGAAGAGACATATCGATGGCTAAGTTCTAACAACACGTATCTCAAAAATAGCAACTTTTCAGGAGAGCAAAATAACGATTAATTTCTTTTACTTGCACACTGAAATTAAAAACCAAAGGTTCATCAAACTGAAAAAAAGCATTCATTTGCCAATAAAGAGTTGTTCTTTGTTTGAATTTTATTTTTTAATGTTATTACACTTTGTTTAAGATACCTGTCTCAAATCGGCCGAGGTACGTGTTGATAGAACTCAGCCATCGATATAGGGATATATATATATATAGGGAGAGATAGAGGGGTGTGGTGTGTGTGCAGATCAGATTTGATATTCTATGAATTTTGATACTATTGTTTACAAAAATTGTTTTACAATGAAACGTAGGAAGGTTATATGTTTGATGGAGGAATCTGAAGTCATTTGCGCCGAGAGAGAGAAGTGCAGGGAAGGAGGGCGAAGTGGAAAGAGGGCCACTCGTAACGAAAGGCGCCGGAAGGGGATCACGGATTGACGGCCCATTCGACGGACGGTGTGTTGTACTTGAAGTGCCCTCCACAAAGAATTCTACCAGGGATCGAAAAGTGTCTGAAAAATCACCGCTACGGACGGGATTGGGTTGAATCCGGGCCTACGGGGTAGAAAGCCATAACCCCTCCAATCAGATCCCCCCAGTAAATTGTAATCTGTAATGTCATCAGTGGGGAACATTCCTAAGATCGTTACGGAGGCTTCCGCTGTAATTAAATTGATGATTATTTTTCGGGTTAATTCCGTGTCGACTCATTTTTGGCGGACGACAGTTTCGGGCGCGTTCCAACTCCCGTCTTCGGGTCCAAATTATCTGCAGAGCTGCAACCCTTTGTATATAAGGCTAGTCAGGCGGCCGTTGATTTAATTCCATTGTTGGAAGAGTCGTTTGAATGATCAGGCTTAAGGATAGCCATCCTCCATATTGAAGTTCTTTCCATGACTCGCTATTTCTATCGCCTCCCTTATCAGCCGAGGGTATGTATTTATTCTCTCTGGCGATGATTTGTGATTTTTGGAATAGAATGACGTGCCCATGTTCCGACCATGAATGCTCTTCAACTGCAGAACGGCGAAAAGTTTTCTTTTCGGTGGCCTTACGATGCTAATATATTCTGCATTTAAGGGATCTAGAAGTAACGGGTTTTGGAAAACTAATGCCAATTGAGAGAGCACAAGAAAAGCATTTTCTATAATAATGAAAAATAACTTTTAGGCAGTTATCTATGAAAAGCAATGACCAGTTAAAGAAACACAAGACATGCACTTATTGTTAAAAGAAGATTTTATTTCATGATAATGCGAAAGAGTTGGCTGACAATTTATACATTGCTGTCAGAAATTTATCGATAGCGTAATAGCACTTTTTACAATTCCATAACGATGGGACACTGATATTACACCTCTTGGCCGATATTTTTCAACCTTGTCAAACATTGTGCGTTACAACCATTGCTACTGTGATTATTAGCAGTAGTGTAACGGGAGCTTTCATGTTGAAAATAACACTATTTTGGCACAAAAAATGTTCCTAGATGTCTCCAATCAGCGAGCAAAAGTTGCATTGACTAGAATTCAGCTCATTATACAAGCACAGGCAGTCCTAAACGGCGAATTCTCCGGTACCTACGAATAAATGGCTGAAGTTATTGCATATAAAATCATAGGTAGCAGACATTATTAAACATCAAAATTACATACTTAAATGAATGATATGCCGTCAATAACATCAACTTACCATTAACGTATCCCCCTTCCAACGGCCGTGGCTCAGACTATTACAACGATGTTACTTAGGTATTATAAAATTTTTGGTTTAGCTGCTCCAGTTTTATATTTTATGCCCTTACTCAGATATTATTATTATAAATAATGCAAAATATGAGGGCTTCCGAGCCTCTACCGTCCGATATTTTGCTTTAAACAGAAAATAATCAACACGTCTCACAAACGAAGCTCTCACAACTGCTGGCAACTATTACAAACAATCACAGCAATTGCTTCTTGTGATGTTTAGGCACCTTTGACGTCATTGAGGCTTCATCGGCAGTGGCTTGGGGGGTGAGGAAGTTTTTGGCGTGCTTTAAAATTCGTTTTATTTATCATTGAATATCTCGCGAAGGAAAACACAGATTTACCTGCGGGATTCTTAGCTGAATTCAGAAAATAATTTTCTGTCCGCCTGTGAAATAAAAAAAATTCATGCAAGTTCCCCATCGTTGGTGGCTTCCTCTCATTGATACACGATATTATCTCAGGCTTAAAGTATCATTTAGATGTTTTAGTATCTTAGCGTAGGATATCAATGACTCCTCAGAACTTTAATTTTTGTATATTCGACGAGTGAACTTGCTTATATATTTATGCTACATGTGGAGCTCTTCTCTATAAATCAAAGGAAAATACCTTGATGGCATGAATCATGAGTCAGGATCTCTATCCTTTTTTAGCATTCTGGGTACTTTATTTTCAACTCTCGTGGGTCAGCGGAAATCCAGGACTGCCCCTTTAAATAATTTAGGGAAATGTAGCAGCGGTTCGTTGCGTGCTTCAGCGGGCCAAAGAGCAGATGGTTAATTCATTCATTCATGTGAATGGCCTTAATTGCGAGTGGCTCGCTTAAATAAAACATCCATCTCGCTCCACAGAAGAACCTGCAAAGGTCATGCGGTGTCAATTAGACGAGCTGCTCCCTGTCTCTCTTTCTCGGCGCAAGGGTGCCCGGGGCCCAGGAGGGGGTCGGCCAGCCGCCACGCGCGACCCAATATGTGTATGTATAATGAGAAACAGGAAGGTGCCAGATAGAGTTCTGGAGGCTCCTTCACCAATAGAGGTGGACTAAACGATTACTCTCGTGTATCCATTGAAACTCACTCCGGTACTTTACAGCATCAAGTTATCAACGCAGTCTATACAGTCGCGACAGGTGGGACCCTTTTTGTTCATTAGCAGAGTCCTCTAGGTTACACTCTCAACACTACTCTATCACCAATTCCAGTCGCATACGCTTCAGCATTTGGGAAAAACTGTGTCCGCCATCGTTAGGCTAAACGCCCCTTATGAGAGAATGGGAAAATCCACAAGTATCATGTTTTTTAAGGTTTATTGAATATATGCAGACCGTCAGGCGTTCAAGAAGATTTGAGATGTTTTCCTGAGCCTATATAAAAAAATTGAAGCGTGACGACTGTGGGAACTTCGGTGATAAATAGAACCCTGAAACTCATGTATTGAGGACTGTGAAATGTTGATGGTGATTGATGACAAATCGTCCATTTCTCGCGAATTTACAATTGGGAAAATGAAAATAAACCATCTGCACACACATCGACGCCAATGGCTCAACGCATTCCGTCATTCTTGATGTGCCATACGACGGTGGGCTGGGCAAACCCCACTTTGTAGTTATTGTGGGGCAGTATAGAGGACTCTTGGCAAGATGTTAGTAGCGCTCCAAGCTTTGAGCGAGTATATCTTGAGCAAAGTGCTTTTATTGAATTGTTTAAATGATTGCTGAAGTTCAAGTAACTGTTCAACATTTAATAGAGAATTTAAGAACCAATATCTTTTTAGCAAATACTGAAGGCAGATGGTTCACATTATTTTAAAATATTTAATCTCGCGGGAAGCTATGAGTACCAGTGAAATAAGACATTGCAATATTTCCATTGAATCAGTCGAAATATTGGAATGCCTTATTTAAATTACATCTAAGTGTTACACTAAGCCTGTGATAATATCGTGAATCGGCGGATCGAGGCCACCAGCAATTAATCCTTACATCATCCGGGGGAGAGGGCAGCAGCTCTTCTTCACATGTGCGAAGGTGGAGACTACGGTGGTCAGTATAGCGACATTCATTTCACTGCTGGCGCGGTTACATTTACGTTAACGGCTGTAGGACTGCGGAGTGGAAGGCAAACCACCACATTATTATCCCCAAGAGTTGTCCCCCTTTCATTATTTTAGGGACAGGACAGAACTCTCTCGAGTAAAATATTCCGAAGGTAAACTAGTCCCCCGTTCGGATCTTCGGGTGGGCACTACGCGAGAGAGAGGCAGTGAAGTTCTAGAAATAGGATCATAGAACATGAGATCGCTTAGGACTTGCGGAAGGCTAGATTACTTGAAGGTGGAAATGCGAAGATTGAAACTTAACTTGCTAAGAGTAAGCGAAATGAAGAGGCCTGCGGAGGGAGACTTGGAATGGGAGTTGCAGGTTAACAAACAAAGGATCTGTAAAAGATTATGACGGAATGGGGATAATACGGATGATGATCGCCGGAATGCGAGTGAAAAGTTTTCAAGGGTATAATGAAAGGGTGATGATGGTTAGATGGTGTGGCATTTTTTAGTACATCCCCCCGAAATGTTTTGGCACCCCCCCAGAAATTCCTCCGAACACCCTCCGAACTTATCCGCAGAACTTCTCCCGCCGAGGATTTTTCGCCCAAAGGATTTTTTAGGTAAGGACTTCCGACAAAGGCCTACCTCTCAAAGGCTCGAAGACTCTTAGGTCTCGGACCCCCTGCCTGCCAGACCCTGCCATCGATCTCTGCCACCGATCCCTGACATACCAGGATTTCAGCTTTCAGCTCGGGACTTAAGCTTTCCGTAAGCTTAAGGGGAGACTTTTCAGTTAAAGAAACATTTGGGGCAGTAGTTTGGTTTTATAATAAGAAAACAGGTAGGGCATTATTTACATAAAAGTACATCTCTGCGCCAAAGCAGGAACAGGTATTTTAGAAAGATCTATCAAGTGAAGGTTAACATTTAGCTTAAGAAACATAATGTATTATTTACCGCTTGTGACGAATAATGTTTCTGTCTGCCGAGCACTCACTTTGATAATCGATAACTTATTTTAATGCAGCTAGCAAAAGTCTCTAAATGGCGAAAAAATTGAACTGGATGGATGATGGAATCAGTTTTCTTGAGTTGAGTGCATATAATTTATTCGCTCATAACGCGCACTATAGGCTCCCGTAGTTTGCTCCGTGCTACCGCTGCTTACGGCTTTCTAAAATAACGTCTCCTCACATGGGTAAACTTTTCTCGGGATTGCCCTCGGGTAAAATACTCCATTTCTGCCGATGCGACGTTTCGAGCTGCGACTCGGGACGTCAATGGTTGAAATGGAATTTTTAACTCGGTGGGAATCCCGAGAAAAGCTTACCAACATAATTCGCGGATAAAGCAGCTAATCTTAGTTAACGTGATCTCTTTTTGGCGTCGTAAATGCAGCTTTGACTGGGAAGAACTTGAAAGATGTTTGTGACGTTCTTTGTTAATTCTCCGTTGCAAAGTCCTTTTTGTGCTCTTTACGGGGAAATTGGAAATAAATAAATAAACTACCTTGCCTGTTCTTTTTCTTATAATCCAGCTTTTCTGCTCTCAACGTTTTTTTACAGACGTTTCTCTTTTGAATAATAATGTTGTCGTTTGCTTCGCGTTTTGTTCGCCAGACTGCCTCCGAGGTTCGGCGTCGAATTTGCTTCCAGAACGACTTTTAATATTTGAGAAGAAGTCTCTGCGTTTTGACCTATCGAAAGGAAATATAATCTCTTTCGTGACAAGGTGTATTTTTCTTGAATTCACGTGATTATTCCAACGCTGTGGTTAAGCCGTGCTCGCAGTTTGTGGCCTTGTATAAACCCCCACCTATTTTCCTCCCTCTCCTAATCAGCCTCTGATATATGAGACTTTCACCGCTTTGCTTTTATTCGCTCACCTTTCCTAGACTGCTCGTCAAACAGAGCGACGGAATTCCCCTCACACCTTGTCAGAGCTGGTCTGCACATACATATCTTTACATCCGATAGGTAGGGGGACGAAAGGGGATCCTGTTCTATGCCAGTATAATTTTGTATGGGTTTTTGTTGAGGAATCGTAATTTTTCGCGGTGCATCGTGATAATGAAGGATTCCTGAGTTTTCAAACGGGTATTGGTGCCCACATAAAAAAAATTATCTCACATTTATGTGATCAAACGTTGTCTTCATACCGTATCCAGTTAATTTTCCGGGCATGGACTTGGCCATCGCACACGCAATTACAAAGACAATGAAAGATCCGCGCTTGGTCTGGAAGACCCGTTTGAAGAGGAATTTGGTGGATTTGCCGCTGGGTGCACGAGAGCCTCCTTTGGACATCTGCTTTTTCAAATTGAAGGGTCTCATTATTCAATTCGTGGCCCATCATACTCATATGCTTGAGGCGCAAATCCAATGCCTCCCTCTGGCTGCCATACGCCGTTTTCGAATTTTCCCTTTGAAGCAACACCCAAAGGACCCTACCCTACCCTGCTATTAGTGTCACCCATCTCGTAATGTAAGTGGGGCATCATGAGTGGCCATTGGTTCATTCGTGACGTTCATTGAGAATAGTATTATCGTGAGAACTCGGATAATTAACGAATAAAATAGCATGACGTTTGTTCGATTTTAAATTTGCATAGACTTTTTTTTAGTGTGCAGCTTCGAGACGGTTCATAGTCAATTGTTTCATTGTTTTTATTCTGTTTTTTGCTAATTCTAACCATGAATCGTGAAAAAAGATGTATTGGCACCAAAAGTAACGTATTTATTTAAAAAAAATTGCTCTTGAAAAGCCATCATGTCGGCTCAGGAACCACTCAACTTCTCCATTTTAATTAGGCTTATGACTCAGTTTGGTTGAATTATATCGAGAGTGTGAACTAGAAATTCGATATTTTGGAATCTATTGCCATGATTAAAGGATATGGAATAGATTGAAAATAATCACTTAATTGGCACGAGTTTTTAGTTTTGAATTTGAGAAGTTGATGGCGCTTGTGTGCCTCAAAGTGTCGCGTCAGGGGGAAGTGAAGAGGAGGTCGTGTGTCGTCGTCTTCCCCGGAGACGGACTGCATTCACAGTGCAGGCGGCCTTTATTTGCTTCCTATGAATCTCGCTAGGGTAATGAATGGCCATGTAGCCAAGTGTATGCCGTCTCGTAGCCATCTGGCGGAGGACTCCCCAAGCATTCCCCAAGCGCACCTTGCCGTGAAACAGTTGAAGTCGCGAGTGCGAGTGGGCTGTTCATTTCAACACACGGTGCGAGTGCCGCCCTGCCTATATACATACATTCTCCGTGGCCCACGACGGAGAGGAGGTTAGGAGCAGCGTGACCTCCCCACCCCAGCCTCGCATCCCCGTGTCGTTGCCCCTGGCGACGCGTCCTATTTGGGTCACCGTCGTCAGGGCTACAGCAGTCGTGCCATCCACCCCCGAGTCGCACCCTCGTGGTGGGAGGTCGTTGGGTCGGGTGCAGAAGACGCACGGTGGGCTGCCCTGTAAGCAGGAGCGGGCCGGCCAAATTGCCAATAATAATGATCTTAAAAAGCCAAGAGATCGTGCTACATACTTATTCCATTGAACGTCTATTTTACGTGGATCAACTGATATTTGTTGAAACGTTTGATGTTTAAATTCTGTTATTACTATGGTCAGGTAGGTTTATGGTGGTTCAATGTTACTTATACCTCTTCTTTTTTAAATAAATAGACCGACGAGTAATCATCATAATCATTCGTAAATAATATTGTATTTATCTTATTTTAATAATATTAAGAACTTTCACCATGTCGTGCCCAACATCAAAGAAGATATCTTATTATTGTTATCTAATTACCAAACGGAGGAAGAAATGAATTTTGAAGCGGACGTCAGAATAGGGGAAAAGGGAAATGGGAGTATTCGTTTATTAAGGCCGCTTTACACGGTGAATTTTCATTCGAAAGATCATTCGAATGATCTTGCGAATGACCATCATCCACCGTATATAACGGAAATTTCCTGTATTCGAATGATCATTCGAATGAAATTTCAGGCCTGTTCTAATTTGCTTGAATGATTTCTGTGAATGATATGAGCGCACGGCGTCCATCTTGCCATTGGCATCCACCTCGGAATTTTAACATCATATATAAAAACTTTGGAAGCATAGTAACCCATGAAATAGATCAAATAATTAATATTTACTTTGAGAGAATATAAATTCACAAACATCAATTGCCGAAAGTGGGTAATTCGGGAATAACATTCGGTATATTTAATGAATAAAAACGTCTTTTACCTCCTAGATTTCGTCTATATTTTGTTTAATTTACAATTATTAAACTATATTTCATGATTTGAGCGCTAAAGTTTGGGGTGAGAGTCCTAATTAATGACAAAATCTCTGTTTATTCGGTGAACACAGTAGAACGAAAACGAGCCGCTACGTTATCTTGGCTCACCTATGGAATCACAATATTGTCTATCTCTCATCATAAAAGGAACACACCCGAATGAAATTTCGAGCATGTCCTAATTTGCTTGAATGATTCCGTAAGTGATATGAGCGCACGGCGTCCATCTTGCCATTGGCACCACCTCGGAATTTTAAGATCGAATATAAAAACTTTGGAAGGATAGTAACCCATGCGATAGCTCAAATAATTACTATTTACTTTGAAAGAAAGTAAATTCACAAACATCAGTTGTCTAGATAGGTTAATTCGGAAAAAAACATTCCGGATTTTTAAGATTAAAAAACGTCGTTTTTCTCCTCAATTTCGTCTATATTTTGCTAAATTTACAATAGGGTGGTTTCCTAAAAACAATATTACGACTAGCATTTATTAAGTCCTTTATGATTCGGTGGAAAAACGAATTCCCATATCTATCCTTTCGGTAAAACATCTCTCATGATTTATCGCTTCTGTCGGACCTATATAGTGGGGCTCAAAGATTATATTCTCTTGTCACTCCTAAAGATATCAATTCTCAATTGCTCAAGCAACCTAAGCCAAGCGCGCAGTCTCCGAGTCTCTAGCGCCTCCCAGCCCGAATCGCGTAACATCTGGGTAACAATTGACAAGCCTGTTGACGTCGCCGAACCCCAGCCACAGAAATTGGTGTTTATGCCGTAATTTTTAGAAAGTGGTTACCATTTCAACATATCAATCTCCAGGATGGCAGCTACTGCAGAAATACGGCAAGTCGGTAAAAATGTCTGTGCTAAAGCTGTATGGAGGGTTATTAAAAAAAGTGATGATGTGACGGTGTACGGAAGGTTACATCCAATGCAACATATATCGTATTATCAATGGACTCTTGAAGAGGCTGTATCGACGGGGGCGGAAGGTTTGTGAAAAGGGTGCTGATCACCATCTGCGTGATTCACCGAAAGCCACCTGCCCAAATAGACGTGCGTAGGACACCAGTCATTAATTAAACGAAATTTATTTCAATTTAAAAACGTGCACTGTTGAGATATTGGACGACTGTGTGACATCAAGGAAAGTCCTCCATTATTCGGGGAAATACGAAATCTTGTGTCCATCCGTTCGGCAAAATATTTCTCTCATTTTATCATTTATATCGCACTCAGACATAAATTGAGGTTTTTAGATGATGTTTTCCGAGTCGCCTTGCATGACACACTCGCTCGGTCGCAATGGCTCGAGCAATCTCAACCTCGCTCCGAGTCTCTAGTGGCTCGCAGCCTGATTCGTGTTAGAGGGTAGGAGGGCCCTCCATACGCTAGTAGCTGTTCTTGACGAATTTCGAAGCTTTACTTTGTACTTTATTTAGTTTGCAGAGTAAGTATGCTCCCAGTAACGCATCGCAAAGTATCTTAAGAAGTGCGAGTAGTACCTACACTAGAAAAAAATTTATTATTATTTTTTTATTGTGTTTGGAATTCTAAGGTGGCAAAAATACAAACGTAATCACTGCTCTTTACTGGGATTACTAGTGATTCTTATGACGTATGGTAATTATCAATGTCTCTTCTATTGTCCCTTACAGGTGAGTCGGTGGCTGCCATTGTGCTGTCTCTGTATTTTGCTGCTTACTGAGGGTGGCTGCTTACTGTGAGTTCTCTTCCCAACGCGCTTGGAAAGTGTGATAATATACAAAAGAATCGAAATAGAGAAAAATTTTTGGTAGTTGTATTTCGCTAAATTTGTTAAGAATGCGCCGGGTTATGTACATTTTGTAACAAATTTGTCAATTTCAACGTCTACTCTGGTAAAGTAAAATATGCCCGGCTTTCCCGGCGAATATATTCGAAAAAGGATTTTACGCATTTTTTGCTCGGGCTCTTAACAATCGAGTTGGAGGAAAAATGCAGTGTTGTTCTTTGGTTCTGAATGTTTAAGGATAATATAAGAATGAGATAAGGTAAGAATGAGAGGATTTAATTAGGATTCAGACTACAGGTGGCCACAAATCTTAAGATCGCAGACGATGGTAGTGAAATTATGAAAATCTATCCATAGATAAACAGGCTCTGCTTTGTGTTAAACATTGCATTTTTCCTCCAACTCGATCAAAGAATTTCTTTCCTTTCATTTCAGCGTTTATGCGTACTCCTCGGGATACTTTTAAATTGCTATTCCATCTCTGCAGACTAGTAACAGATTTCCTGTAGTTACTCACAATCCTTTCGCTCGATAACCTGTCGTGCGGAACACAAATGACAAAAGCGTGTGGCAGAGGCCCCTGGACAAACGTGGACTCGCGGTGCGGGAAGATATTGGAATAAGGAACTGGAGGAGAGAGGGAGGGAGATGTCACTTTGAACTCTCCAGGCCGAACTCGCTCGTCTGAACGGCAATTTCTACTGATTCGGCGCCGAAAGACTAAAATCTTGGATTAAATGCGAACTTAGAAAAACTGCGCGGATCGCAAAAAAATTCTATGAGCGAACAGCAATCGTTATGTAGCACTTACTTGTGGGGCCTGGACCTATTAGGCTTGGGGCTGATTGAAAGTTGGAAACTACGTGATACGGTTGAGCATTTGAAAACAAATATATTTCCGAGCGACACTGAGGACCTCCCTAGGTGCTATCTACGCTGTAGAGTGAGAGAAATATTTAGCCAAACGGATACGTATTGGAATTCGTTTTACTCCTGATCAATTATGGATTTAAGTAAATCGTAGGCGGGACACAGTATCCACACCCCCGTGCTGCTGATTTTAGGATTCACCTTGTCGCTTCTCCCCTTCTCGTCCACAATCAGCTCCTGCCGCCCGCCCTCCCCTCTGGCGGTGTCCTTTCGAAATGAAACGCCTATCCTCACTGTAGCGATGCGGGATGTTTGGCTGGCGTCCAAAGAATTCGCCGAGATAAACGGACGTATCTTTGACCGTTTGCTGCAGGAAGATGTGCGCCGCAAAGAACCCTTTTTCCCTCTATCAACATCTTTGTGAGTCTCGGTCCTTTGAGCTGGTTCTTTGAACGAATCATCTCTACTTCTTCTTCTTCTCACCCTCGCCTATCGTTTGACCCCCACTCTTTTGTTTTGTCCCTCTGCGTCCGTTGCGTTCGCCAACACGTTACACTATTTGTCGGTCTTATTTCACTTCTTATTATTTGCCTTCCTAGTATTTGTACGTTTTAATGCTTTATCCACTGTGTTTAATACGGAGGTGTGTGCGATCATTGTAATTTTTGACGAATTTTAAATTTTTAACGAAGGTTGAATCCGTCGTTTTTCTCGATATCTCTCTATTTTATATCCATTTTTCTTCATCGACGTATGGAAATTCACAAACTTGAAATGTGTTTCGACTGGGTTAAATATTGTCAGATTGAGCTGATAATTTTTTAAATCTTATTTTTGCGTTCGATCATCGACGAGAATATCAATCATTGGCGATTATGCATGGTGACATCAACACAGCGCCCCAGCTCATTTTGTAATTAAATGATATTAAATATCAACTCGCAAAAGGGGATTCTGAGATTTCGAATATCTGCCATTGGGTTGTTTCCCATTATTGACAATATAAGTGTCTTTCTCGCTAGTCTCCTACTCCCCCATTACTTTGCATCGTGGATCGGTGGATGTGACACTAGAGTGCGCGAGCAATAGTTATATAGCATTTGTTTTTCATGGAATGTGGCGGTGGAGCTCCCTGAAAGTGACCAAATGGTCTAGAAGTGGTGTTGGCATTAGTCCGCATGATGGCGCTTGCGCCTGTCTCATTGAGGGTCCCTCATACGAGATACAACACGATATTTAACAAAAAATGTTTTTCCTCCATAAAATGAAAAGCATTAGTCAGAAAAGATTAACATTTTGACGCTGATTAGGCATATCTATTATGTATAAATTTTATTCGGAGCACGTTTTTGATAAAACATAGATTTCGCTGTGTTAAGCATTTTTAGATAAGGAAATGTTTGGTGTGTTGCACACCCTTCAGGATGAATTGCTCGAGGCCAGAAACATCTGAAAATTAGTTAACACGTGCATTGCAGCATCTTTCAGGATTTGGAATTCTTTTACGGAGGAAATGAGGCCCACTATAAATATAGTTTTGTTCAAGAAGCAACTCACTAGTCACCTGATGCACTGTATCAATTGAAATCATAAATTAATGTGTTATGAAGTGTGCAAAATGTTTTGCCTTTGCAATTGTCGTGTGTGCGAGAACATGATTTCACTCCTCTCCTGTGTGAATGTTCTCATATTATTGTATGCACTTAGCTTTATCGTATTATTCATTTAAAATTAGGCTGCTTTTGAGTAAGTTTTTTTGTGGCTATGGCGCACCATTTGCTACACCAAGGTGTTGGATTGGTGGATACGCGTTCGACTCTCGACCGGACGGCCCGCGTTTGAATCTTGGCGCCGGCAGGTATTTTTTCGGCCCGCTCCAGATAAATTCCAGAATGTTCTAGGTAGTTCCGGCACGGTGTTTCAGAGAGTTCGCTGCCAATGTAAAAACAAGCCATCTCGGCTGCCCAGACAGTCTGTATATTGAAGTGGTGATAAACACTCCTCTACAGCAATTTCGTGAGAAATTCATTTAGCGTAGCTATGGATACATGACAATACATGAGTAGCAATGGACGCGAAGTTGTAGAAATTAAATATATCTCTTCATAGGAAAATGAAAATTCTTCAGTAACACTATAGCTTTCGGTTTTTTTTAACATCCACTATTTTGCACCACAGCCAATCCGCTGTTAACTCATCCCAAGTCGCCACCGAAAGCATTTTCCCGAGGGGTTCTACTGATCTGTGATTATGCCTCTCGTACTCAGCCATGATGTGTTATTCATTTTAAGATGGATACCACTTGAATGGCGGTCTCAATAAAATATCCTTATATTTCGTGTGTCGTATACGCTTAAAATAAGAATTCTCGGAAAAACATATCGGAGGAATTCAGAAAATATTCAGACATTCTGACTATTTTCTTGCAATCAGAGGATTTTGAGGTTACAAGTGGAAGGTAGCTCTTACTCACGCCTGAATATGAGAAGCTCAAATATAAGGAAACGCCCGTTCGGTTTTAGCATTAAGATTATTCCCCGCTAAACCTAATTTAAGAAAGCGTTAATGTCGATCCATTTCCGCCGTTAATTCCCTCATTCTCCGCCCTCTCCTCGTGTCGCCCCCTTCGCCCAGTCTGCGTTTTCCCAATGCGAACCCTCCCCGTACTTCCACCAACGGAACACAATGAATGAATGCTCAGATTTCCTTTGGACTCCGATATCCGCTCTGCCCTCGCGAGGAATGCTGGCCTTGGGGCGCAAGGGGCGGTTTTATTGAAAATTCCCGGGGGATCTTACGAGAGAAGGGTCCATATCGAAGGGACCACAGAAGTGTGGAGAGGGCGTTTGCTGTTCGTTTAAACCGTTGGCAGGTAAGCCAGAGGACCCGCCATATTGTTCTTCCTCGGGAGGAGCAGAAATACATGGGATCTCATGATAGATAAGGCCAACAAAAAGCAATATTTGCAACTCGTGCTATCGAAGGTAGTGAGTTCTATGCGTAATCTAAAGTTATACGTGCTTTACATTTCTTGCCAATGATTATAATTATCCATTACGTTTAATAAATGTGTAATTCTATGGTACTTCTATCCTCAAATTACGGCAAGATTGGCTATTTATTCAACTCGCACGCTGACGACGAAACACAAAAATCGCGGTATATCACTTTGGCGACCGCATTCTGCCCTCTTCTGGCAACTGGCTTCACCTTCACAGTGCACTTTCAGAGACCTCGGCGGAGGTGACTCCCGCCTCAGCTTCTCCTCCGTGGCCGCGAATGGGGTTCACTGCATATAATGCACGCTCACTTAGATCATCGTATCTCTTTTCGTATCGCCTGGCATTCCAGCGAAAAACCATGGGGTATTTTACCAATGCGTATAGAAAACCCATGCATAGATGTATTTTTACTGACTGCCTAAGGAAATGATAATTACTGTTTTCAAATCCTGTGTGTATGATTTTTCCACTTGATGTGTTCACAAAATGTTCCACCAATTTAGGTGAAGAAACTATAGTTAGAATTGTGATGTATTGTTGGACCAACGGAAGTCGTCGCAAGGGGCAACTTTTATAGGCCGAATTTAATGCGAGGGGGTAGGGGGGAGAATATCCGGATGCAAGTTGGAAAAACTTCTCCAATACTGTGAAATTCTCGGACTGAAGCATAAGATAAGATTCTACTAAAGGAACCAAGTACATTGGACTCTAGGTCCAAAACTTTAGTGCATAAAAGTAAAATAATTCTGTTATTCTCGATTCCTCTCGCTAAAACATATACAGAATTTTAATACGCAGTTTTCAAATAAAAAATAACCTACAGGACAATTAAACCAAATGTAAAACATTCATGTACAAAACATAAGCTATAATTTAAATTTATTCTGATGGAAGTGCTCTTTAGATGGATGGGGTTTCAAATTCCCACAAATCGACCACCATACAAGTATAAAAAGCATGTCTACTCTGCAACTATGTGCCATGAAACTAACCTTTATTATTACATTTTATTGCTAGCCTAGAGTATTAAGTTTTTTCAACTATCAAGTGTTAGTATCTTTTACCTTTGAAAGTATTATTCGGTAACATTCTTATTTTTGGCGGTACTGTATTCCAGATAGGAGATGTATGGACCATTCGTTGGAGTCCTTGAATGCTACGAATGAGTGGATGTAGTTTTAAGTTTAGCATAGGCACTGAGATTCGCAAATATCGACTAGAGAATGGCATGTTTTGTGTACGAAATGGCTTCTTCCTTTCTTTACGTACTTCCGTCTAGTGCTGACCTTTGATCCTTGCTCGCAAATCTCTCTCTCTGTCCTAGGGTCACTCGTCACACGCAAACACCGTCGCATCATTGGTCCCTTCTTCCCGAATCGCCCTCGCAAGGGGCCCGTGCAAATTTCATTGCTCCCTCACACCCAACCCCCCCCCCCCCTGCCCTCTGTCACCCCGTCTGTCCAAAGTCCTCTCGGAATGGATACGGGGTGATAAACCCCCCCCCCTCAATTGAGAGCCAACGAGAAAGCGAGGAAGAGGCGACCCAGCTATATTCACCTCCACCACAAATGTCCCATTTATTCTGCTTTGTTACGTGTGCGTGTGTTGTATGATCGACGGTCGAAGTCATGTAGAAGTCGACTAACAATGAGTGTAATATCACTCGAGTAAGTTCTTCAGCAATTATAGTCGGCGGAGCTCTCATCCCGGCGGTCGCGGGTTCGAATACCTCCCGGGGGTTTCATCCACCACCCTGGACATGGATGTTGCGTGAGTTCATTGTGGGAGTGGTGGTCTTGAATGCACTTTGAAGTAAGAGACCGTTATCATCAATGCACCCTCTATCAGCTCAAGGACAGCCTACGACTCGGGTGGCGCGCAATTGGGAAGGGTTGTGGAATGCCGGAATGAGTTAGGGGGTTATTTAGTATTTCCGAATTCGGGCTCGAATACGGATTTGGCCAAATATGGGCATAATTTGGGAGTGTAATAATTAATTGGCAGCGTGCGGGGCGCGAGATCACTTCCTCAGGAACGGTTCATTTGAATCGTGTTATAGTTGCGGTCTCGAGAAATGAATGAGTCTCTGAGTGGATCATTTTAAGATCCAACCGTTTTCCGAATGTGCTCCTTGTCATTAGAACATACAAAGTGAGCCCGTACTTTCGCATTGGGAAGTCCTCTGTGAATGCTGCTCGTGGTACTCTCGTTTGAAAGTCTTCTGTGGAGAGAAATATTCCCCAGCTGATCACCTGGATCGATAATTCCCCAGCTGATACACAAAAGGAGCGTAAAGCGGTTCGTCGTCGTCGTCGTTAATGGTTTTCCGATGAGCCGTGGGCGTTTTCCAGAATTCCACCCCATCAACCAGCTCGAGCCACAATTATTCTGCATGAGAATTGGTATTCACTATGCAATTACTTCTTCTTTTATTCTCGCTCACGAATATATCTGAATAATGCGTCCGCAAAACGTAGCGTTTGGGTGTTTAGCATTCCAATGTATTTTACTCAGAACCGGATGCACTAAAAGTTGTGCGCATTTCATCTTAGATGCAAATCGCCGGTCAGTAATAATATCCTCTTCATCTATATCGATGGTGGTTTGTCAAGTAAAAGAACTAAAAATCTAAGCCGCGCACTAAAAGTAGTTGTGAAAAACTAGTAAAAAACTTGTGAACTTCAGGGTGAATGGCAATATTTTTTGGAACCTTATAGCAAATAACAGAAAAATGTTAGTGTGGTCCACATGATTGTTATAAGTTGACTTCGGCGAACTGTAATTATCACTTTGCCATATCACAGTATTAGTTGTGGTTGCCTCAAGCTTTGATTTTAAGAAAAACAAACAAAAAACAAAAAAATTGAATGAAAGAAATTTGTTGCGCCATGGTTAATTCAATTGCTATTCTTGAAAATCAGACCGTCATTTCTTAACGCTTTCACCAAACTTACTTCCGTGAATGACTTTTGGGAGGCAAGTTTCATAATAAGTTATAGCGAATAGTTTTCTTTTACTTTCTTCCTGCTCGTGTGTTTTCACTGCTAAGTGTAAGAGTAGAATGAGACTGAAAAGAGAAACCCACTTTCTATCCGCGGAAAAATTAACTATAGTGGATTAAAAAAAAATCATCGAATAAAAGTTATTTTATTCTTCGCATAGCTAAAGAAACAAGTACATTATTTAATACAATGTCACCAATATTTGTAAATCTGAAGTAATCGTCTTCATCTTCACATTTTTCTTGAATTTCGCCTTTTTCGGCTTCTTGTGTTTTTAAAATTAATGTCATATGAGTGGGCTTTAATGAATGTACAGGATCTTCGCAATAATGTTCACTTCGTTTTATTTGAAATTCCCGGAAGCATAAATATGTGAATCTTCATAAGGCTATTGAGCTCATCCGTTTCGCCATAGATGCTCGAATTAATCTAAAAAGCTCATTCTTTATTGTTTAGACGTTTATTACTGGCTTTGATGGCCTCTTTTTTAGTTAGGCAATGACGAAAATGGCTGAACGAATTATCGCTGAGCCATGAGCCAATTTGCTTGCGGGGCTTGTTCTTTGAAAATAGACTTTCAAGTCCAGTTCTGCAATTTAATTTGCTAATGCTGTACAACTTGTCCTCGTCATATTCGCATCCACTACAGTTTTACTACAGAGTTTTCCTTGAATTGTTGAACTAAATTTGAATTGAATTCCCTTGGCATGCGAGAAAAAGTTTCCAGCCTATCCCTAAACCGACCTGGTGAATTTCTAACGCCGCCATAGGCTCCCCTAGACATTCCAACGGGAAACGTACCGTTTATTTTTCTTGTCGTACTTGGCAGCTTATCTCATTTCTCGCCCTTTGTTCTTGATTGCCATAATTATTTATCCTTGCTTTAGTCTGCGAGGTTAAAAGGTCATTGTTTAACAGAAACTGATACTTGTATGGCAGAAAGACAATCGAAGCGTAACATTATGGAAGCTCTCTCGTTGGTATCCCTTCACTTAATTTAAGTAATTAAGGCCTCAGTGTTCTCTTGGTACTTGTACTACCTCTGGGCTCTTTTTGTTCAATTTTCCTTCTATTAGTTTCCCACGTGTTGACTGCTGTGTCTCATTGCATTGCACCTCATTCTTGGTTGCTCTTTGTGGGATTGCAGTGATCCACGGCGTCCTTACCATTCGTACCTTTCGCAAGTTTAAAATAAGAAAACGGTAATGTTCCCCTCCACTTGCCATAGAGTTGGTGACGTTGTTAAATTTTCGAATCAGGTGATTTGGCCGTTTACTTCAATTTTTTTTGATGGGTGGATTTCTTCTCTTTTTACCCGATCACTTCCCCTCTTTTTTGGGGCATCTCATGTCGCATCTCCCAGTTAACTCCGAAGCAGTACCATTCTGGTGATCCAGTGCCTCAGTCATTCAGTGAAGTGCCCAAAGTCCCCGCACAGTGTATCGGGTTTCCATATGCAGCGCTCGCGTGCTTTAGTGGCACGTCATCTCCTCCGATATATCGATTCTCTGCACCTTAGGTCCTTCGCAGTCGCCGATGGTGCTCTGAAATGCCACATATATGAAGGTACTGAGCGGAGCGTATTTGGAGAATAACTGGGAAAAGACTTCCAGCCAATGTTTCATTTTTCGACATTTTAGCGAACGGAATTGCCTCGTTCACACCATTATTTTCTATTTTAGATCGTGAAATTGTGAATCGCAGATTGTGTTGGAGTTTGAAGAATTCAGAAACTCTTGTTTTTTCGTTTATCGTTGATCTGTCGCTTGGTCCTGGAATTATTGAGGCATAAGCGATAGTATCTATCATTTAGTCATAGTTTTAGCTACGATATATCCTTAAATACGCGTTTATCCATAATTGGTTGAGAATGGGCATATTTGGATTCCGAAATGTTATCGTTCATGCGACAAATCAGGCTATAGATGTCATTATCGATGCGTTAAAAGGCTTAGAGAGAATTCAGGTAGAATTTCGTTGTTTTTGATGAATTTTTGACCAAACTTCTCTGGAAATACTTAAGAATGTGCACTATGCCATCTTGGTCAGAAGTAATCCTTGTGGTTTCATTTCTGCATTTATTTCCCTTATCCTCATTGCGCTCAAAAATGTTCTCTAAACGTATGCCTTATGATACTCACGCGTTGTTCTTCAATTGTTCTCGCGGGAAAATTCCCCCGCGCACAGATTACCACGCATGCTGATTCTCACTTGTTCATGAAACCACTTTTTCGTCCGTTTGTTATTTTTTCCTCTCGTGAAAGACTCTTGCCGCCCAATTTCCGATTAGCTAGCGACTCTGTACGAGACGGAAATGCATTCTTATGCTATTATAGTTTTTCAGAGGCAGTGAAGTGTGAAGTAGCAGTCATTTTTGACGATTAGCATTCTGTCGATTTTCCTACTGCTGCAAAAATTTTAGCAGATATAATTTAAATTTACGAATGTAAAAAAGTGCTCTCTGACGCTACAGTTTACGCGTCGCACTACCTCTATATATCACCTACACTATATCAGAAGATACGCTTCAGTTTCAGCATCTTGAATTCAAATTTTTCTCGTTAAATATTCATAAATAAAACTACAGCTCCAATCTTGAAATTATATCAATACATTTCCAAATGTAAGGATAATACGCACCGCGTTTATGATATTTAAATTGCGGCCTTATATATATATGTTATATTTTAACATGGAACCTTTTGGCAAGGCAGGGTGGTTTACATCCGTTTTGTTATATTCCTCCTCTTTAAAAATGGCGTTCTTAATTTATTTCAATATTTTCTTCTTTTAGGTTTTCGGTAAAAACTTTTCTGTTAAGATTTCTTTTAATTAATTTTAATATTTTTTTGCTTAATATGCGAGAGAATTTAACTAGGAGATATTTTCCCCGCAAAAACCTATTACTCTGCGTTGAGTATTCCTGTTCCAAGAGTTACTCATGAGTTTCCGCCTTTTTTATGAAGGAATTTCCCATACTAACTGTGTTTGAGTGTGATTAAATGCGTAGTATTTGTGTGTCATTGCTAAAAGTGCTGTACAGTCCAACCTGGCGATGTGTAGCCTCTTTGAATCTGCTTTTCCAAGAAGCGCGAATATTTCTCTTGCCAATCGACATCTTAAACACATCTTCTTCTGCACCCGGTTATCATTTAAAACTCGAAGACGCCCTTGCTCAGATCGGACTCCGATTTTTACTCTCGTTTAACTGAGTCCGAGGACGGTGGGAACGAACGAATATTTACTCACGCTCTCTTCATTCAACTTGCTCAGATATAGAAAAACGCAACTGTTCCCCATGCACTAACGGATAACACGGTCTAATCACATCCAAGAATTCATTTCGCTGAATGCTTGAAACTGTGTTGATTAATTTGAACTTTATTCCACAAATTTATTACAAAAGTCCAGGATATTATCAAATTCTTTTTATGAGCTAATGGGCCCCTAAATATTTAGTCTGAATCGCACGCCCATGCTTCTCATCCAAGTCCAGGTATAATCTTAGTCATGCTTTTTGAAGACACGAAAAATCATTCATCAATCCAATTGTTTCTGTTTAACACGGTAATTTAATTCAGCTTCATGTCATATGAATCATGTTTACTAAGTTTTTTATCATTAGTTACCATGGCGTCTCCACAATAAGTATGCATTTGGTCTCGAGCGCTTTTTCTTGTGGTAATTTGAGGCGTCCTTGAAATTCACTTTTTTCGTCATCTTTAAGCTTAAGGGCGACGCAATATGCTTTTGGTCTCGTGCACTGATTGGCTGCTGCTGTATTCCACCTGAGTGTTCAATGATGGAAAACGCGTCTACGACAAATGATGGAAAGAGGGATAACGAACAGACGCCGATCCCTATCATTGCGATCATCCGTGTAAGGGAAGAATCACAAGTTAAGCGATCATTGCCGCCATTCCTGAAATGTTTCGTGAAAAATAATCCTGTGATTTAGGATTTAGGCTCAAATCAGAGCGATTTGTCTTTCAAAAATTGCAAATACGGTATTACCAAATTATTTTTGCTCTCAGTAAAAGTTCCATCCAGACTATTTTATCTTGAATGTACCTTTCCGTCCAAATAGCACACAAACTAAAGAGCCGAATCGTCTGATATACCCTCGAAATGATCCTGGTTAAATATAATAATGGAAAAATTTGTTTGGCGTAACGTATCTGAAGAAGGCAGGCAAAATCAATTCTTCTCCCATATTGGATTATCCTCCCATCGCAGAGTGTTCGCGATTCAAAGACTTATTTTTCACCAATGCCTCTGAAAGGACGACGTTACTACGGGGCGAACGAAAAAAACTCGGTACATTCAATTGAGTGAAAAATGCGTCTCGAAAACAAAATTCAGTCAACGCTGAATCGAAACATTTACTTCGAATAAATGGGTTTGCGGGGAGAATTTCACAGTAATAGCAAACCTTTCAAAAGAGGACGTCGTCAAAATTTTAATTCGTAGTTTCCCCGTCCGATGGGGCTTGTATCTACGAGGATTAATCACGGATATCTTTTTCATGGGCGTACGCAAGCAGTTCGAGGGGTGTTTATCGAAACAGGAAATGTTTCATTTCGTGACAAGGAAGTATGGCAGTTTCGTCCTAGATGTCAATTAGAGCAATGTTAAAGTTTTGAAAGAAAATTAATTCCCCAAGGCCGTACTCTTTGATGGGCAGATGGGAGTGAGAAGTAATAATGCTAACACGGGGAGTGATGGCAAGATAAGACACTAACTGAAAATACAAACGTGAAACTCACACACGTACCTCGCGGATTTGCTCTAGGGAACAAATGACCGCGTGGGACACACGCACTCGCGCACTCAGGTTTGTGGAGCGACTACATGGAAACGCATTGTATCATGCAATATAGTGATAAAAACTTTTTATGCGTAACCTCTGAAATATTTTTCATTTATGACGGCGTGTGATATTCATTTCATTTGAGTGTGGGGTGGGCCGGTGCTTATGTGTTCCTAGCCTCAAAATGACTTGAATGAAGTTTACATGAATGGCTTGATGCCATTGTACAGCACTTAAGTTTAGACATTTTCAGGTGGGACGTTGACTTTGGGGACGGGAAGTTGCAGTGGATGGGGTGGTGTATCGGATTGCGGTGTCTCACAAACACTTAGAGATGCGTCCAAACAAACGAAATTCCATTCAAACCTTCTCGGCTTTCGTCGGAATAGAGTTTTTTCGCCCAAATATCCTATTTTGGATCCTTAAAACTAAGGTCCTCGGTTCACGTTATTCTAAATTAATGATATTTTAATAAAATTCACTACCTCATTTTTACCTGTGTGGTATTCCATTGTGATGATTATTGCCTGATGATAACGATTACTCATCGAACCCAGGGTCGCTATGCGTAAAGTGAAAAAGTAGGGTAAGAAATATTTTACTCGAAACCTGATATTTTATTTAGGAAACAAAAACTTCATATGGGTTTTTTCGAGACGAGGAAACCATAACTTTTACAAATTTTCAAGATAAAGTTCCACCATAGTTAGGGGTTTCTTGCTTTGAACACGTCGCAAGATTTTTTGGGTAGGTAATCCGATGTTTTGTTCGGGGATAGTGACCCGGGTCTCTCGGATCAGTAGCCCCACACTACAGCCTCTGGGCCAACATCCTTTTGACGACCTATTTGAAAAGATTAATGCAGGTCTCCGCCCAATTCTCACCTCAGCTGGTCTCTTTCAATAGTTTCCCCACGTCCTGTCACTTCCAACGCAATGCTCTAGGAGACACACCTCCATTGCTGCTACGCTTCCTCTTCCACCCCCACCCCTTCTCACGAATGGCGAGGCGTCCCTTCCGTCTTGTTTTGTAGTGTTTATGTCAGCAATCTCTTCAATTCACCGCGAATATTGCGGACCACTATCGTTAAATAACAGCCATTTGGGGAGATCGGAAGCGATACGCATGGCCATGTCTCCACGGTGTTTTTCTAATTTTTTTGACAGTTGGCCAATGAAAAGAGTGCATAAGTTCGCCGTCAGCGTTTCTACTCTTAACTTGTTATTATGATGGCATTTATACTCAACAAAAATGCTAATAACAAGTCGGCAGCATAAGCAAGTCATATTAAGAATATATAATAAGTTGGGACCAATCTTTTTCTCATTATAATCATAATCAAAATCTAGTCAATCAGATGGTAGACTTCACGCAGCCTTCCTCTCAATTGTACTCTCAGATATTTTTTCCACTTTTAATTATTCTTCTTTACATCCTTCCTACTCTACGAACGTGTCTCATGTGAAGCCATCCTCACCCCTTCCACTTCTGTCCTTCAACGATTATTATTGTAATTACTCCATAGTGTCGGATGATGTGGTAGATTATCCCGCCGTGTTACAAGGGTTCTCATAAGACTTATCTTCTCTCCTACTTTTTTAAAAACACCAACGTTACTCACACACCATGATACTTAATTAAGCAGAAAAGGCAGGTAAACTTAGGCAGTCGATAGTACCTCGGCAGCATGCATTCATAACCAACCACATCCTGTCGTTGCAAACGACGACGTCGTCTTATGGAAGCAAATTTGCCTGAGCCACAATCATTAATCCTCTCTTGCATGACGACCGAGTGAAGTTGAAGAAAGGCGCCATTCGCCAGCAGAGCGGTCGCAGAGATTGATGGCGGCAAGGAAGAAACGAAACATGGCAATGGCATCGCTGGATGTTCCGCGCGAGAACACGAGGCAGCGCTGTTATTGCTCTTTCTTAAATTGGCCCTACTTCTCCATCATAATGGTCGTTGGCCTCCGTGCTAATTACCATCACAAAACCACTTTTCCCCAGAACGGGATTCCACGCGTAATGTGCGCCCACTTATTCCTCCCAGAGGGAAAACGCGGCACCGCAACAATGGCAAATGCGAAGCCACCAATGAGCCGCGCTCTCGCAATAATGAGAGCGACAATGGCGGCAAGAGAGGCGAGGGACAGGGCCGTTTGTTTGTGATGGTCTCGCCGAGGAAATCGACGATGAGGAGAAATTAAGCGTTTCTCAATATTATTCGCTGGCCTTATCGAACCCTGAAATAGGAACTCCGATCCATTACATTCCCTTCAGATTCCCTTTTTGAAACAGTTTTCTCCCTAAAACTTCCTCTTATTATACCCATGGTTGAACTATGCTTTTAATGTCCTCATTTATTTTTACTTCAATGGCTTTGTATTGATGAAACTACATGCTAACTGAAACTTAATTCATAAGCATTTTATGATTGCTCCCTCTAACAAATCACTTGTGTGAGTATTGGGCCCATGATTGAACTGTGACTTTAATGTCATCACTTATATTGACTTCAATGGCTTTGTTTTTGTGAACCTGCATGCCAACTGAGCCTTACTTCATGAATATTTTATCAATGCTCTTCCTAAGAAATCACTTGTCTGATGATTAGGCCCATGATTGAACTGTGATTTTAATGTCCTCACTGTTGTTGACTTCAATGGCCTTGTATTTATGAACCTACATGCCAACTGAGTCTTACTTTATGAAGATTTTATCATTGCTCTTCCTAGGAAACCACTTGTTTGATGATTAGGTCCATGATTGAACTGTGATTTTAATATCCTCACTGTTGTTGACATCAATGGCTTTGTATTTATGAACGAACTTGCTAACTGAACTATTTTATATTGACCTCGAAGCCCTTTATGTTATCCACCTGCCACTTTTCTATGTAGTGTACCACAAATGTTTTTTTCTTTCCCCCAAGTTTACGTCCCTGATCTGAGTAGGAAACCCATCACTTAATTCTTCCTTAAGAGTCAACACTCATGTAATCTTCATAACCTTGATACTCTCTACCTACCTCTTCCTTGTATCCTGTTTTTAAAATTTCCAAAAAGTATATAAAAAAATGAATTCACGTAAAATTTTCTTCAATTATGCTTAAGGCCATTCTAATTTTCTGTGGTATGCTGGTACCTTAGCTCATGGAATCTATTTTACCTGGTCACTTGTTGTTAGCTAATTTTGATGAATAATGGGGGACAGAGTCGAGGAGATTGACAGGTAGTTGTTAGTGGGCTGTGATGATGAAAAGTGCAGTGGAGTGGTGAAAAAAGTAGAGGTTAAGGTAGGTACTTGTAAACAAAGTGTTGCAGTATGGAGAAGATTTAAGTCCAATTTATTATTTTCAGGGGATCATTGATGACAAGAAAAACTTTGTTGTTATCCTTTAATGTTAAAATAAGTTGTGTTCACAAAGTTGATCCTGAGTCAATATAGGTTATTGTCTGCATGTTGCACGTTTACTTTATTTAATCTATCCACTCCACCATCACTTGATAAGAGTCCAGTCACACTGAGTGACAGCCATCGAGGGGTATTTGTAAATTAAAATCAATAATTCTGGCCTTGTTGAGGTGGGACAAAGGCTTCGCTTTGCAAGCTGAAGGTCATGGGTTCAAGAACTGCCTGAGATAGTTTTCCAATCCAGTGCATGGGTGGTTGTGATTGTACATAATTAATTTTTAAAATCCCTAATGTAGGGTCCAAATGGGCTTTTTAGGGATGCCATTAAGTTTTATAATTATGACTGTTTTATCAGTTCAGTTGAGGTTTGTTGCATTATAATATACCAATTTCAGCACATCAATTTAAAAAAGTGAAGCAGTTGTAGGAATTAGGGATAAGGATTGCCCACCAATAATCAGAAAATTCTGTGCTTCTCAGACCTCTCTGTAACTGTAAACTCTCCCTAAATATTTTATTGCCATACCCACTTTTAACTTGTATTCACCACCAATGATTGGAGGCATCAAGTCAAAATTGCTTAGTCAATACTTGAGAGTAGCATCGTTCAGGTTGAGTTTATTTTGAGTAATTTGTAGGGAAAGGGGCCAGTGATTAGGAAGTAAGAAAGAATTTAGTGGGCTGGAATGGTTACTAGTACAGCAGCTGCATGATGCCATTAGGTCAGGTCTGTACTTTAGCATGTCAACTGGACGTTTAGTTCATAATGACTGGAGAAAGACCAAAAAATATGTAGGTGGAGAGGTGAAATGAGTGGATGGAGTGATGAAGGAGACGGTGCAATTGGAAAAAATGATTGCATTGGCTTACTCAGCCGCCACATCCATATTGCACTTCCACCTTATTTAACCTCTCCAATCCACCTTACTCTTCATCAGAGACTTATAGATAAGCACTTCTCATCAAAAAGACAAATAATGTTATGGTATCCAGGTGGCCTTATAAGAATGGACCTGACTTCAAGTCATTATTTTAGATTATGTTAATCAACACACAACTATCAGTATAGTGTCTGCAGAAAAACTATAATTGAACTATACGAGTACCTATTGATACTGAAAAGCTTCTTCTAGGTAAAAGGAGCAAGGAAATAGGAGCATATATAAGAAGCATAGTGAACCAAATGGTACCTACATGACGTATGGCTACAATAAGATACAGTATTAACACCAAAGGTAGTGGTTTATTATTAAGCTCACGCAGTGGGGAGAGTAACAAATATAAAATACTTTAACTAGGTACTTTTATAAATGATTTCTACTTCAAATATCATATACTCTGAGGAGTTACAAAGAATATAATATAAATGCCTTAAAGGAGGGTTAACTAGTAATATCACTTGGTTTTTTGGTGGGAAGCTACTTCTGCAGAACTGAGATTAAAAATGGAGGAACGTTTGCATGAGTTAGAAATGTTTTTTTTTCAATTAATTAGCCGTAAAAATGTGATTCCCATGCACAATGTTTTTAAAATTTCGATTGTAAAATTTATTCAACAGATTCAGGCTTCAATTGGTGGAAGTTAGATATATTTAAGTAAATGAAAGGTCGTAGCACTTTTCCACAAGAATTTTTAATGCGTACAACGCGTTTCGGCTCACTAAGCCATCATCTGGTACAAGACCAAAGTCTTGTACCAGATGATGGCTCAGTGAGCCGAAACGCGTTGTACGAATTAAAAATTCTTGTGGAAAAGTGCTACGACCTTTCATTTACTTAAATATGTAAAATTTATTTCTGTATTTATTGTTGTCATCTGTATGTATCGTACTCCAGATGGGGATATTAACCTTAATGTAGATAATTTAATGATCCTGCTTGATAAAGTGCTGAAAACTATAAGGGATCTTTGATTTTATGAGGTGAAGTTAACACTGAGTTCTCAAACGAAGAATGTTATTAAGTAAGAAAAGTTATTAATCTAATGAACTGTTTCAGCTTATTTCACTGCACCACGTCTCCAATTAGAATATCAAAATACAATGAATGTGTTTTGGATCGCGATCCTCTCTCTTCACCTTAGCGCCAACAGGAACTATACCTACGCCTAGCTTTGAGGATAAATTCTCCCTAATTAATATTTCTTGAGGAAGAATTTCCACCAAAAAACGTGTCCATTACGCCGAAAGACAGTCACCCTGCCGTTCATTTTCCTCTTGAATGAAATGTAGGATATAAATGAAAGTGTACGACGACAGAAAAAAAGACGAAGGAATGAAAGAAATTAAACTATAAATGCTCGAGACTTATTAAGAGGTTATTACAGTTAATTCCCGAGACGAAATAATAGAAAAGACTGCAAGTTCGAATACGTGAGAGGCTTAGAAAATTGTGTGAAAAAGTGAGAAAAGAAAATTCAGTTGCGTTACAATTAAGAGTTACAAAAATATACAGTTTTGGAGGTATCACAGAAATGCAAGACAATTAGCGAAAGATCTATTAAAGAGGGATGATTGTCAGGCAAGAAGCCAACAGGCGTCAGGGATTACTATAAGGCACAACGCAGCCAGATTCGACATATGTGTTACACGTAAACAGTTCACTCTATCACCATCGCGCTGCTTACATTTTTCGCCGGTAGTTGGCGTCTTCCGGGCTGGAATCGCGAATTATGTTTTCTGGCAGTATCCATGATGATGATTGGTAGCCATTCGACTCATCCGTCGTAGAAAAAGATAACCGACTCTTGAGTTCACAGCTGCAAGTGTAGATTTTATAGCGGACTTCCTCTGCGGAAACCTTTTCGGATCTAGCCGAAGATCCTTTGCCGTATGCAACCTTTGTGACGTGTGCGATGTGCGGGTGGCCTAGAAACACTTGGGGCTGCATCTCTACATGGTGGAATCCCTATCTATACCATAGGATTTGTAATGTCGGATTCATGGAATTTACGGCCGCCTTATCCCATTTAATTTTTGATGTTAAAGCTTCTAACTGCGTTGTAACAAAAAATCATAGCCAGATGAAATGTAAGTGTGGAGAGGCTCAAAATGTTTTAATCGAAATACACAATATGAACATAGTATATATGTGCCGTACTGTAGTTACACGCTCGCCACCAGAGATGCTGGACACGGCGCACTCCGCAGGAGGATTTATACGTGTTTGATTTACACGTAATTTACATATTTCTAAAGTGTTAACCACCTCACGTATTTACTTAAAAACATTGGTTCTTACATCTTCTTCTTCTATATATATAAAAGAAAGTCGAAAATCGTGTTAGTTAGAACACTTATAACTCGAGAACGGCTGCACCGATTTCAATGAGATTTGGTTCTTTGGATTCGTCTCAGGTGGGGTTAACATATAGGCCATTAAAAAAAGGATAATTTCACAAAAAAAATTCATCTCTTTCCTATGGGCATGCTTTTAGGAGTTATAGTAACACAACAATTGATAAGTCGGTCAAAACTACAAATTAAATAATTTGTTTTGTTTTTACCACTTTAATAACTGAAGTTAGTAACAATATAACATTTTAATTACTAAATATATTCAAAATATTAATTAAATTGAAATTACATTTAAAAAATTTAATTCGAGCTGATTGTAAGCCCAGCCGTGGCCCAGCTCGAGTTGACACTTCACTACCGTGTTTGTAAACAAATCTCCAAGCAATTGTTGACAAACGGTAATGTCCGTGTTCCTGTCGAGGAATCGAGTAGTTTTAACTCATTTCGTAACGAGGTAAATTCAAATAGTTCGTACTCTGCATGGATTCGAATCTTTTAAATGTGTAACAAACGAAGACGAAATCACCAACTATCTATCTGAATATTTTAAGTCCTTGGACGTACCTGGCTTACCAAGGCACGATTTACAGAAAAATGTAGTTTCTTTGCTCATGATCTTTCGAAGTCTAAACCAACCATAACTATCCAACGGAACGTGTTTGATCATTAAAAAAATTGGTGATGAATGTGATTCACGCAACTTTACTCAGAGGAAAATTCAAAGGTTAGGAAGTCCTCATTCCGTAGATTCCATGATCTCAACTCATATGCCCTTTTGAGCTTAAACGTATTCAATTTACAATTCGTGTTGCATTCGTGATAACGATTAAAAAATCGCATGGTCATTCTTTCAGTTTTTGTGTTGTTTGTGCTCATGTGCTAATGAAAACCCATGATTTTCTCATGGTCAATTTAGCGTGCTGTGTTCACGAGTCGATAAACCATCCTCTGTATTTCTTCCTTCGCTTCAAGTGCGTAGCTAGGATAGGGGGTTTTGGGCGCAGCTAATACCACGGGTCTGTAGGGTATAGAAAACTCGCTAAGATAAGCGGGAAGTGTGGGGGCACTTCCCCCAGACATTTTTTAAGATAAATGGTTCAAAATAGTGGGTTTTGTGGCTGTGTGAATAGTTAAATATGTTTTGTGTGTTAGTCATCCGACCCCCAAATATTAATAACAAAATCTTTCATAAAAAAATTCTCTAAGCTCTTGGGGGGGGGGGGGTTTATCCCCCAAAACCTCCCCTCGCTGCGTCACTGCTTTGCTTCGCTATATTTATTTAGCTTCATCCGCTTCATCTTGCGCCTGATAACAAAACAAAAACTGTTGTTTCTCAGAAGGTGCTTGACGCAAGACATTAAACCCGAATGTGTAGGGCTCGCCGTGGTGCGTTTACGCATGCAGTACGTTTACGCAGTGCATTTTTTCCAAACAGAGATACTAAAACTGGCGCGCCTTAAGTCATTTAATGCGAATGCTGCTTCATAGGGGCTTTTCTTGCACGATTTTGAGCATCATTCAAGCGTCGGTCTGGGGTCGTGTCAACCTGCCCCCTGAATGGGCCAAGTGTATGCAACAGACTTGGACCTAAAAACATTTTTTTACAGCTAATAACGCAAATAGCCAACAACTGAATGCGTATAATTTTTATTTCATGAACTGCTTTATTAAACCACAATGCCCAAAATTTCTTAAGCTAAAACGTAAGAAAATTTGTTGAAAAAAATCCGCGTAAACGTGCTCCGATTCACCCTATGTAGATTCAATAAAGAAAATGTCTTTCTGACAAGCAATTTTGGTACTCATTTACGTAGTTTTATTGAATTTGTATCCTTATTTTATTATAATAAATTAAACATGATTAAAAACGATACAGCCGCTCTTGATTTATAAATGGTGTAAGGAAACTGTAAGTTCATTGATTGTTAGGCGGTACGAAGTTCGCCGGGTCAGCTAGTTTTATAATAAAACTGAATAAAAGCAACTCCAAAATGCATTAGCTTTTATTCAGTTTTATTGTATGGTAGTATTTATTCAGTAGCTCTGCACAGCAGACTACACGAAACACTTTACGCAATAAACAGTAAAAATTAAAAAAAACCCTCACGCTTCCGTGAGGAGGATTTTATTTGTTTATTGGCTGCGTCATAAGTGTGAGAAGGTCATAGGCATGAGCGAAAGCTTCGTAAACCTGAGTGATTGTGTAATTGAGGCCTGCGCAGAAATTTGTTCCTTAGAGTAATTGTGCTGGGTGCATGGGGCACTTTTGTGTGGATTATTGGTACTTCAGTTTCAATCGTTGCATTTCGTGCCATTTTCATCATTTCTATGCCTGGGCAATCAAAAAAGTACCCTATTTTTGACTTAAAATCAATTTTCTGATTTTGAGAGGCTTATATTTCCTGTCTATGTTGTCATAAGTTTCAATGTTGACTGAAGCAAATTAGGTTCGTTGCTATAACTAAAAACAAATAACAGATAAAAACATTTATGGCTCTATATATAAGAAGATGCTGTAAATATGGAAAACCGCTGCAAATTTCGGATCAAATGGCTCATTTGAAAGCAGTCATAGTTCCCAGGTGACGTATATTGGAAGTGCGTAATGGGCCTTATATCCTCTCACGTCGTCGTTCAGGTGGAACCACAGCACTCATTGTCACCCCGGTAATGGTTGCCTAGCCAACTGCTAAACCAGTCTCGCTGTTACTTATTCTTATTAGTAATTTTATTCAGGAGATCACCGCCGAATTAAATTATATGTGAGATGAAACTTTTTCATTTTATTTTTTATTCTTATTTCAAAACGGACGAATCGGAGTGTTTTTGTCATTCCGTCTTTTTTTTTAGCAAATTGCGCTTTCCGATCGGAGTGAAATACCCCATTCTAACTTAAGATTCTTCTTTGGATACAAATTTTTAAATTAAATTTGCTTTGATCTATTCCTGGAAATTAATTTTGTTGAGTTTGAACTCATCTCCTGCATTCTGTTTTTTTCTACCATGGGATTGTAATTTCCACACCCTTGGGTGTGGTAATCTTGGTCTCTCGCCTTTCCGCTAGTCCACCCCTTGCCATACACCCTTACATACTGCAGCCTTCACCCCTTCTTGAGCGCCCTGGGGTCGTGCGCGAACTCATAAATCCCAACGGAGGGGAGGAGTGGGCGGTAGGGAGGGGAAAAATCCCCCCCCCCCTTACACTCAAGAGGGCTTTCCAATCACGATTGCCATTTCAAACGGAAGTTTTTTGCCGGTTCCTGTTGGGGAAGGAAATCGCATTCGCCTCGGTTGCCATTCGACTCATTCCGTTGGCCGGACAGTTTTTTTCGCGAAATAGAACCGAGGATTAAGTGGCCAAACGAATGGCATCATCAATTGGAAATTTCGAACTCACGACCGCACTGAGCTGTTTTTGCGTCTTAACTTTAGTTTCCATTTCAACTTTCGGATGCATTTGATGAATTGCGGTTTGGGGTTGGAGGGAACATGTTGGGAATTGGGAATAACTTCACCAAGTCACGCACCAAATTGTGGAAAGAATTATATCTGGGTTTCTCATAAAATATGGTTCCCAAGTATTTTTAAAATTAGTATTTTTCCGTTTGATTAAACATTTTTGGAAAACTTCACGATTTTTTATTTTCTTTCGCAATTGCCGATGAAATGAATGTATTTTTTAGTACTAGACGTGATCGTTGCGCCTCTGAGCCATTTAAATTTCCCGCAGCTTCTTTTTTGAGATCCTATTTGGTCGAGATATGCGTTCCACTCGGGTGCTATTTCAATTCAGGGGAGAGAAGAGGGTCACTATGTCTGGGCTGTTGTTCTTGGACAATATCACATCCCATTGTGATGGTGAGATCGGTCATCGCACGGGAGAAATGGAGCATCGCAGACCCAGGGTCTTTCGTGGGACTCATCTTGAACAAACCTCAGCAAACCTTTAGAATTCTGCCAACATCTTGCTAATGCAGATCTTGCTCACATCATCTCGCAAAGCTCTGTAATCGTCAGCTGTCTTTCTTCAACTTTGTGTCTTCCACTTCCGCAGTTGTTTCCTCCGAAACCGTCTCTTTGAACGCTATCTGCTGTGGCACGTCCCGTCGACCTTCGAATTCCCTGAACACAAGTCTTGTATACTCATGCACTATACTCTGTGTATATTACCCAAGTGGGAATGAATGGATGATCTCAACTGGCGATGCGTTTTTTTGCGCAGAGTATTGAATCACAGCGCGTAATTACAACCTATCAGGAGAATTCGATTCGGAGCGAGTGCGATCTCCATGGTTGCCAAGGCAGCGCTGATATTTGGGTCGCCATTAGAATAAGGAGTGAGGGAGGTGAGGCCGTCACATCGCCCGTCGCGACTGTACCCCTTGGGAAACATTCATTTTGCCGACATTCGTCGTGTGTAGCAACGGGAAGAATGTTTCATTCTAGTCTTTTTTAATTTTCGTGACTGTTCGTCATCGGCCATCTTACGGCTTGACGCTTTTATTGTTGAATCACTCTAATTCATGCCTAGACGGACTTTAATCCATTTTTAAGATCAATCAATCACACACGAGGAGCAACAGACGCAAAGGGGAAATGCCTGGTCTCAGCTGTTTGAGAGCAAAGCGTCTGATGAATGACTTATCCTTACGTATTCGTACCTTTCAATGTGCGTTGCTGCGAAGTTTTAAAAAATAAACTAGGTTGTTGGCTATGCTCCATTTTGAAAGAAATTCATCTTTTAATTCACTTTGTAATTACCAATAAATGCTGCAATCCTTACTATTAATTGCAAGTGCTTCTAAGGCTATACTGTTCTTGTAAGGTTGTCCATAAAGTCGGTAAAAGTGGGACTCAGTTTGTGCAGTAGGTTTTAGCAGCGCTCCAAGCGGCGAGCGAGTATAACTAAGGGATGTGTTTTAATTAAATGTATTTATTGATTAATTGTTTGCTATGGCTTTTATTCAACTTTTAATAGAGAGCCTAAGAACCAAAATTTGTAAGCAAATATTTAAAGCTGAATTTTCACATTCTTTTGATGTATGTAGCCTTGCAACAAATGAAAAGATCACTATGTTTTTATCCACCGATTAGTTTTCGAGGTACAACTAGTTTCGACGCAGCGGCGTCATCATCAGGTGCCTGATTGGTACCTAGTTGTACAGCGAGAATAAGTCGGTGAATAAATACATAGTGATCTTTTCATTTGTTACAATGAACTTCCATTGAGTTGAGCCGGAGACTGTTGAGATTATGTACCTTGCGTTTCCGTGGTCCTCCGGCAGTTTAAAAATTGGAAATCCACACGAGGCTTTCAAAATCAAAAGAAACCTCTATCTAACCTTGGAATGGTGGCAATGTTTCGACTGGCAATCGCCCAAATGAACATGCGATAGGAATTGTGTCCTGGAAATCACTCGGGTTCGCCGCAGAACGCAGATGGAACGCGATGAATGAATTCAAAGAATAATTAATAACAACATCTCGTATTTCTGCCATCCCGCACGTCGCGTCGTCACAAGCCCAACGGCGTGCACTCTCGTCGACCAAAGCCTCTTCTGATAGCTTACAGCTCGTCCTCGCCGGATGCAGGGCGTGAGATGGAGAGAGCAAAGGCATGAGGTGTGTGCTTGCTACAAAGCGTGGGGAACGCAAGTCAGCGTGGACGCTTGCAGTATTCTAATTATGCTGGCTCACCACCAGAGGCGCTAGGTTCGACGCCCTGCAAGTTGACTTGGAGATTACATAGTATGACGTGACTAAATGCGTAGACTGTGGTTGCTCCTTATATGGACTCACAATCAGTCCCACCAACGCGGTTCCTCCTGTCTTTTACATGTAATCACCTTATTCTTATGTTAGTCATGTCTTTTTTTGCCTGACCCCTTACCTGAATGTATTCGCTTCTATCTTTCCAATTTGCATCAAAGAGATCTCTAGTTAATCCAAGAAAATAGTCTCCGTTTCACCAGTCACGGCGAAAGGGACGATTGTTTGTGATTTTTCAACTAGGAGGTCAGTGTGCTGATAGTGCTGGTCAGCGTGCACGAGTCAGTGTGCTGATAGCTGCCATCCATTGATAGGTTCCATTGATATTTAGAGATTTATCGAAGACACAGCTAAAGGTAAAGTCATCATATTTCGTCTTTGCATTATTAAAGCATTATAATAGTAATTAGACAGCTCGAAAAGTGAATAAAATATACTTTTGAACACATTACGTATTTACGCCCATCAAAACACATATTTCGAAGTAAATATGTGTGAAACAAATCTATTCAAACACAAATTTTAAAATTATTTGCCCAGCAACCATTCCTTTAACAAATTGATGTAATGATAGTAATAATAACGTATGGCGATGGTAAATGTAATAAATAATTAGGGATGCGAGTTTTAATGTATTCCATAATTCCCAGTTGGATTGCATTGAAAGTAAGATTATTCCTACAAATATTCCTCTCTCGATTAGTATCGATACGCACACATATCGAATTAAAGAAATGCGGGCAGATTGTCTCTGCATAGTTTGATTTGACGGCCGAGACGGCATGCGCTCGCTCCAAGATGATTTTCAGAGTCAATAGAGTTCTTCTTGCGCGCTCTCCATCGCCTCTCTTTCTCTCTCCGCCTCTCTCATTCTTTCTCCTCACCGCTTCCCTCATTTCGTTTCCATTTCTCCCGCACTGCGGGGTTCACTCCACCCCCCCCCCCACCCTCTTTGCCTTCGATCAACCCCCGTCGCCTTTGTTGCTCGCTCCGCCTCGCGTCCCTCCACGAGAATCCGAATGGATGGATGGATGGATGGATCGCAAACAGTGTTAAAGGGACGCTCGCGTGTCTCTCTCTCTCTCGCTTTCACCCTCTGCTCCACTCACTCTCAGTCATTCGGCACGGGCAAGCACAGCGGCCTCGAATCGGAAATCGTTGGACAAAAGTCCAGTATCCCTTTTTTATTTAGACATTTTCTGGAAACGTAAGCGAAATGCGCATAAATTATTTGTGATCACTAATCATCCCTCATAGGCGTCATCCGTTAGTTTCTTGCTAACGGAGACACAAGACCGATTTTATTTCCGGAAAAATGTCCGCGCTCATTTTTCTGCGAATATATTGGATTTCATAATTCTCAGTCTGATTCCGACAATCATCCAAAGAAAAGAAAACTTATCCGTTCTCTCAATCAAATATTCTAAAAAACATTTACGGTATAGAATCGTTTAAGAATCGGTATAGAATCAATTCCAATCGTTTAGAGGCCGACTGCAGGATCTTCTATTGTAATATTCGCGAGCCCGAGGCTCCATTCCTGGTCCGAAGTAATTTATTCCCATGGCAAGTATTGAGAATTTCATCGCGACGCAGCCAAGACAGCCAACACATTTGACAGCAAAGCGCGCAAGAACAACGAAACTGGAAAGTTGTTCACCGCTGGTTTCTCGGATGCACATTAGGGCGGATCGCAAAAAGCGATTTTTTTCAAATCCATCTGGCCCAATGAAAAAAAGTTGTGGGACCGATCGAAAATAAGGCCTGAAAAATTTGAGACCTGTACGTGAACCCCTGACCCTCGCTCAAATGCAATTTAGGGGGGGAGGGTCAAAATTCGAAAAATATAATATTTTATGGTCATTACCTATAGATTTTACCGAGTTACTGTCCTTTAGGGCAACAATTTCGTGCATTTTGACGTATCTGCCACCGTTTAGCCACAAAATGCCTAATTTGAGTCCGCGTCCGCGAAGAAAATATTCCAACGCCCACGCAGTGTCGCGGATACCAGAGCCGCAGGCCGATCCCTACCCCTCCACGCTCGCTTCTCCCTCTCCCACGCCTCTAATACAGCTAAATTCATCCCACGCATGATGCTAGGAGGTCGTTTATCTTTGATAATATAAATCAGAAGATGGTAGAAGGTAAAAAACGATGCGTAGTGAGACTACTTGTCCCTTATTTGGCGCCTCGTCGGCGTAAAAACAAATCGATGTTACCAACTTTTAGAGAAGTGATGAAATATTTTTAGATCTGCGCACGCAGGAAAGAAGACTACGGTCTATGAAGACGCCTCTCGAGTGGCTATGAAGGTTTGGGAACTTAGGTTATGCACTTCTATTCCGGTATTGTCCGACAGCTGTGACTAAATGGATTTTGGGTGAAGGCCGCCGGCGTCCCCTCCCCGCTCCCCCCTCGAACGCCCCAGATGCACCAAAATTCACACCAAGTGCGTCTTTCTTCGTTAGTCTTACTATTATTTGATGTATCAGCATCGTCCGGTGAGGAACAATCACGAAAGAATTACTCAATTACCTGCTTTCCAGTCTGTATTTCTTATGTTAGTGTCATTCCTCGTCTTTTGCTGCTGTCAACAAAGTTTTGGTAAATTTTTTCGCGAATCTCTCGTCCGTATGTATAATAAAAGAAATATTTAAATTCAAATTTGAACTTTCATCAATAGATTTTTCAATTCCACAGCGCTAAGCTCAGATATAGCCGAAGGAACCGGAGTCTCTCTCCAATATATCATCAGCGGGTAGTACTTTACGTCGATATTAAAATCCAGCAATTAAAAAAATCTCGGATTGATCGCCAAACGCATCCTTGCAGAAACGCAAATTGGGTCCCTAGATTACCCTTCCAACATTTATGTCGCAAATCCAAGTCAACATAGTGCAATTAGCAAATAGACCACTGTAAGGGATGAAATACGATTTGATGCTTTCCTGGCGAATGATGAGGGTGAACTCTTTTCGGGGTTCAACACAATTTATCCCTTAGGATGAGCCCCCAGTCGGAGCTTGAAATGTTGGCCATAATGGAAAAATTAACCCGGTGGGAATCCCGAGAAGAGTCTACCCACACTGCAAGGGATGTTGGAATTATGCTTATAGCAAAGGGATGATGCCTCCTTTTTGGGCGGTATTCGCTTGGTACCACCATAATCAAATCCTTTTTAATTCTGTATTCTTAATAATTGTATCTACTTTTCACTCGGAAAGGAATCGATAATTGCAGATTTTGTAACATTTGCTCTAATCCTCCCACGGGGGAGGCATACCTCCAAAAGTGGGACCCTGTTTCTTCAACTAACACCACACATTCCCATCTTAACTTGTATTGATAAGCTCTCTTGCCTTTTTTCATCAGACAAGAGTATAGTCTTTCATTCCAATAAAATAAGGCCCTTTGATGACACCTCTCCTTTTCTTATTCACAGTAATTAGCATCTTTTTCTGTCTACGTAAGTAATTCTGGTACACTAGCTTGAATGTATCTTACGAAGTTATGACTTTTGCGTCAGCTAAAGTTGCGGGAACGATCATTGCTGTTGCTTGGTTCTTGCATATACCTCTATCACAGTTGGCAGACGCATTTTCCCCGAAGAAGTTCCAATTTGAGTTTATAGTCCTCAATGTTTATTTTATGAGGAAAGTAGAGATACAAATCGGCTAATTTCTTGCCAGTTTAATTTTCATCGGATGAATTGATGAAGAAAATTTTTGATACTATTTTCCCGTACAAGAATTGACTGTCGTGTGCTGTTGGAGACATTCCACTTAATTGTGGCGCGTTCTCTTTTTCCCCTCATCCCGTTGCGAAGGACACTCCTTGTTCCATTCCTCACTCCCTCCCACCCCGCCCTCTTTTCTAACAGAGGGCTCCCCCATTCGACCCCTGCATCTCACAAATCAGCCCTTGCTCCATTTGACTCCCTCCTCTTGTGCTGAGCGCGCGGACGGCGGTGGAGGGGGGGTCAGCTTCAGCTCCTGGACCACGGCCAACTCACCCACCCCACCCCCCTCCCTCCCTTCTGACTCTCTGGGCTATTTCGAGGAATTTCGGACGGAACTATTTGGGACACGAGCACACAGCAATATGTTGATGGTCTTCGCTATTGGTGTGCCGTAGAAGATTCACCGAAGGGAAATATTGCCATATACACGAAGGGGCAACGGGATCTGGTTGGCGTGGTGGCTAGAATGTTGGCTTTCCACCCCTTTGGCCCGGGTTCAAATCCCGGCAGTGGCACAGATTTTTCATTGGCTACCCGATCCCTGCCTTTGTGATTGGTGGAGCGAAGTTTGAAGTGCATTACCTCGTCCGTCGGATGGGTCGTTAAGGCGTGGTCCCTTTGCTGCACCTTTCGCTGAGGGCATTCTGTTTCCAACGCCGGGTTTCTCTCCACCCTTCCATTCCTTCATGGCGGTAATGAACTTGGCTGTTGACTGCCTGCTACACATCATGCAAGGCGAGGAATTATTTTTCCCCCTAATTTAGTCCACTGCTGCTTGTGCTAGTTGTGTGCTAGTTGTGTGATTATTGCTGCTTGAACGGCGGTGAAATATTCAAGAATTGCCATAAGAAAAAATTCCCCTGGACCGGGAAACGAACCACGGACCTTTGGCATTCCGGGCCACTGCGCAGACCACTACGCTATCCAGGTTCTTTAATTCCCATGGCAATTATACCGAGGCCTCACTCTAGTGCCGACGCAAATTGTGTCGCTCATTTCCGCCGCAATTGCCTCACGTGTTTCAAATTAAATATCTCTCTTGAAAATCCTTCCATGTGATATTTTGCTGCAGTAAATCAGGAGACCATGAATGAAATTATTTAAAGTAAATGATTTATTTTGAACATTTCTCGCAATTAATGCGACTCAAATGAGTCGATGTCTTTAAAATACAAATTCTAACTCAGAATCAACTTGAGTCTGAGATCTGAGCCACCGAGGTGGAGCTAGGACTCACGATTTTAGTCTTGTTTTGAATGCTGCCCTCAATATTTCTATTAGAGCTTATGCGCTCGCGTGGAATAGCTCTCAAAAGTTATGATTGAGATGGACTATATGCTTACATTTAGTTGTAGAACGGAGAAGTCTTTATTGTAATTTTAGAGATCTCGGCTTCCCTGCACTCCTTATTCTTGCTCGAGGAATTCGAATTCCAAGGAAGAATTTGACATATTTTTGATTATGGCATTCACATTATCTTTATACACATACCATACACATCATACACATCACTTGTTGTCAATAGATTAGTGCATGTTTTGACGCGCAACGTTATTGATCGATTGCTTCTTTTAATAAAGTACATTACCTCAAAGTTTAAATCATTTTTCACAAATTGCCCGTTTGGATTTTTGTTCTCGAAATTCATCATTCATTGAAACTAATGAATCTTTTTTTGTAACAACGCTGTGTGAGGAAATATTCGCCGGGTGATTAAGCGGTTTGTAATTGCCGATTTTCATTAACTTTCAGGACTTAGTCGTGGTATCTGTGACCAAGATGAAAAAAAAGGCGGACCTGTTTTATTTTAATGAATTTTTGAGTTTTTGCAGTGCTGTAAAGAAATAGTTACCGAATTGCTTCGAGATATTTAACGAACTTTATGAAAAATGGGAAAATTCTCCGTGACAAAGATATTCGTAACACTGTGCAGTGTTCTCTGCGTCAAGGCATCTTATGGAGCATCCTCGCTGCCAAAAAAAAAAAAAAACGGACAACAATCTATTAACTGTAACAACAGAGCAAATTTTCATCTTCCACACTCAAGAGAAGCCTTTTTGAGGTTTTGGCCGACTCGTATCGATTTCGTCTCATTGGGCAATGTAATTTGTTAATTTATCGAAGTAGACATAAGCTACTTCGATAAATCATCAAATAAACCTCGTGCAAAAGTTAATTGGTGATGCAAGTGCTGCTGTTAAGGTAAGTCGCTTGAGGAATTCCTCTTTTAGTGCAGCTATCAGCGCTAATGACTTCGAAACAATCATTTGAAAAAGTGATAAATACTCAAATCAGATATTCCTAGATGACACCGTATCTTTCTGCGCTACAATGATAAGTTTGGGCAATTTAAGGTAGATTATATCTAAAGGTTAACGTTATTAAGACCTCTATTCCGCCCAAGTATGAAAATAATAAAATGTCAATGGTCTGTAACCTAGACTTGAATAGCTAACTAACTAATTTCTGTGTGTTTCATTGTGCATGTTCGATCAAATGGGCCACTTCCATCTTTCTGTAATAATGCAGGCGACTCTCTTGAAGTTTATATCTTATTTCGTAAATGGTTCGGAAATTAAAAGTGAAGAAGCTCACAAACATAAAGAAGATATAGGTATGAGGAAGAAACCCGTATTATTGAATGGTTTTGCATATCATGCTTGAGGCCATCCACGTCACCGCAAAGCATTTCCCCTAGTCAGTTCTTAAAAAAAAACTTAAAAAATATATTGTCATATTATTGAATTTACATTAATGCTAAACTTTTGTTGTTGTTTTCCTTTTTAGATTAAATGTAGATGAATTAAATTATATTTGGCGAATTCATTTAAAACTATGACGATCAGAATACTTTTTGTGCATAAAATTTGTACAGGATTCCACTTCTGCCGTTTTTTCATCCTATATTTATGTGTTCGTGTAATTTTTCGTGTCGGCCAGCCTTTGGTGTGAAATATTCAAATCCCCTATCCATGATACGGTGCTGGCTGATTGTGGTTTAAATTGTAACGGCTGTGTCCACAAAAGGATGTTCCTAAAATGATCTAGAAACCCTATCGGTCCATACAATCGCCCAAGGATAGGACTCTTAAGCATCTCTTCGTCCTGGCGCCACCCCCAATCTGCCACGCTCGTTCTCCTCCTTCCTCCTGGATCATTTTTTGCCCCATGGGCGAGGGAAGAGGCTCTCCCGGTTGCTTCGCGAGCGGATCGTTTGTTACTGCTTCGGAGGACCCAGGCTGTTTTTAAGCAATTTTCTCGGCTGGACGAAGGGTCTGTCAACTGCAAGGCCCATTACTCACGAATCCCTGTTTCATGTAAGAAATTGCCGTTATGCTCTAGACCTGAATGGTGCGCCGATGTCTTGTTTCGAGACATTATTTTCCGGCTATTCTCTGACGCTCTTTTCTAATAATAGTTTTCCGGCCTCTTTTGGTGTCTGCCTTGTAGTTAGTGGAAAGATGGCATCTCTCAATCGATTTTAAACTTTTATTCCCGATGTGCTAGAAGTGTGAAATTTTGAAGAAAGATCCATTCTCGATGACAGTATATGTTTTAAATAGTTTCAGATCAATCCGATCAACATTTCTCAGAATTTTATCGTAGAAAAATTAAATATGGAGATTGGTTCCAAAAATTGCCGCAACATTAACGGAAGCAACGAATAGTTCTTTCTAATATATTCCGGCAGGAAACCCGACACTAATTTATCGAGGTCGGATAGTGTTAGTTATTTCTCATATCTGACAATCTTTTGTAATTTTCACTCTTATATCGAACTTAAGGCGGCTTTGGCTTCAACGGGCAAATGTCATTCTTAAGTTGTCTAACTCCAGTAAAGTACCCAAAATACCTACTTGTTGTGGTTGGGCTCTGGCAGAAAATAATTCGAGGGTTCGGGAGAATGATGACGACGCATCTTGAACATGACTAACAAGCACGATCGCAGAATACCACTTTAATGTATGAGGACTGATTGGTATTTGGTCAGCGTATTCAGGTGCAATATATATGCACATTGTGCTGGCCCCTCACCAGGTGTAAAGAAGGCCTGGGGCAAATTTTGCTGTGGAAGGACGGACGGATTCATCAGCCCCCATGCTCCCAGCCCCTAATCATTGCTCCTCCCTCCCCAACTGTTAGATGTACTTTGCTGCGGTCAGACACCTCGAGAGTGGCACTAATCCTTTGGAACCTGCGTCGGTGCAAGTTTGATTGAAGTGCGGAAAATTGCAGAAGTGCATTGTGTTCTTTCATCGCCATGATTGAAAAATTCCACTCATAAAACGTGTGTCTATTGCTGGTATCATATCGCAGTTGCAATTTGGTTTCGTATTTATAGTTTGAGATGGCAGTGTGCTTTGCTCTCTGTCCATCGGTGTCGCTCGCTACTGCACGCGGGGGAGTCGTAAATTGGAAATGCCGACCGAAATGACGTGACGCGAGCCGGAATGCGATGGCGGATATCTTCTGTTGTATGGGGGGGGGGGGGGGGGGGGGAACGCCCCCCCCCCCCCGAAATCGCCGCCTTCGCGCTAACAAGATAACTTTCTGAGGGGGGGCAGAAATCATCCGGGTCGGGTGGTGCAATAAAAGAAGCAGAGAGAGAGAGAGAGAGAGAGTTGGACGGAAGAAAGTGGAGGATGTATTTATGGCCCCAGGAAAAGTTTCTCTCCCTTCTGAGGTCGAGCGTGTGTGTGTGTGTGTGTGAATGTCTTGTGGTTGGTATGCAAGGAGCGAACTCCAGAGAGAGAGAGGAGGGAAGTTTGGGGGCGATCGGTAGGGGTTGAAAAGGGTGTTTGAGGGTGGGGGTTGGGGATGAGAAATGTGAGTTTGGCTGCTGGCGTGCGAATCGCTTCCCCGTGATTTGTGATTGGACGGCAACTCCAATCCACTGGCTCCTTCCATCGTCCATTGTGATAGAGTTTAAAAAATGAATAGAGCCATATTTTTCCGTTTACGGATCTGTCGACTACTTCTCTAGCTATTTGTGGAAAAAAATTCATTCCCGACTTATCTCAAATCCCTTGATTACTCCGCACACTTCTTTTCAAAAATAGTCAGACGGAGTTCTTTATTTACGCAATGCGTACTCTGATGCTGTGCTCATTTCTCTCTCTTATCTAACCTGCATGATTGCACAGTATTTCCTTGCTCTATTGAATGTAAGAATAGAGTCTCGATACACCCTCTCTACAACATATTACCTCTCTCACACTTCACCCTTACATCCTCCCTCTCCTAAATTCACTCCATCCATTTGATCATCCATCATTCGTTACCGTGATAGCTATGCCATTCCATCTGTCAGCTAATCATATGCTTGCCCTCCCCTATAGTTTCTTCGCTGCTCGTTTTTATATTTTCATTGTATTTTGTCCAATTTCATGCTTGTGTCAAAATTTACTCTGTAAATTGGGCTTTATGTGAATAAGGATTTTGAAAAAGAAATAAGAAACTAAAATTGGATGGCATAAATCTTTCACTTTTGAGTTGACGTCACAAACTCAGCGCGATCGGTTCGCCGATTCTCAGTCACTCCGTTCCATCTCGCGCCTCGGCCTCGCATCGTTCGGTCGCCGTTTCCACTCCCTCGAGCGATTCCCTTCCACGGCGAAAAGATTTCCTAATAAGAGTGAAGCTCGAATCGCGTCTCTAACTCATGAGAGGTGGGAATGGCAACTTTCGCGTTTTCCTATTTATGTTTAATAGCATACGAGATAGTGGCCGAATGAGTGAGACTTCTTCGATCTTAGTGACACATCGTTTAAAATTGTATTTTAATTTCGCAGGAAAAAGTTAATATCAAAGTTCAAAAAAGAATTTTCCAGGATCACAGAGGAGCATTATTCCATCCGTCGAATTAATCTCATGAATTGAGATTTCGAGTCAAAGAAAAATTCGTGATGTTCTTTATAAGACAGGAAATTCCGGAGCAAGTCATCGGGTGAGAATTCGTCTGATGAGTGCATTTAACAAAGTAAACACGTTTCCTCTGGTAAAGAATAGATACGTCAGGCGAAGAACTAAATCCGTTAGTGCGTGCAAATGACGAGGCTACCATGTTTTTCACCGGACTATCTTTTGGAAAACCTTCGAAAGAAGTCACTCTATCAAGTTGCATGAAATTCTAGGATATTGAAACAAGGGAGTTCAGTAATAATTTATCTTCGATACGTAGAACTATTTAATTCCACACCTTCGGGTTTTTAGGATCATCATTTTTTTAATAATACCTCTCTGCTCAATTTGTTTTCCTTGGAAAAGTATTTTTATTTTCAGTGATACTATCTTCATGAAATATACCTCTAGCTTGTGGGGGTAACATATTTAAAAATACGAAGAATCCTCTTCCATGGTTAAGCTCGGGTGTTAGTCGATGGGTGTGAAGCCCATTCTGTTTCTGCTACCGTTATCTGGTGCCATTATTGTAGATACAATGTGTTTTTAGTTATAAAACCTGCTCTTTAGTCCGAATTTTGGCTAAAAAGTGTTTTCTCTTTCCACAGGTGAGTGCAGACCTATATTGGAATCAAATGATGGCTTTACAATGGAAAGTGTGAGTTCTTTTCTCTTACGAATCGCTCTTGAGAGTAGAATTTCTCTTTTGTTAATCATTAAAGGGTGAAAATTAAAGCATGGGAGGCTCGAACGAGCGAGGAATTTACAAATAATCTATAAATTGAAACTATGATGTACTGTGTCGGGAAAGTATGCCCTGGTTCTTCAGTCATACCATTGATTTCCTTTTAGAACCCGTTGACCACACTACCTAATCTACTCACATATTCAACCCTATGTTTCAGCTATAATTATAGAGTCAATCCTTTCTTCTCCTCAAAGTTTCCTTGATTCAACTTATACATCTGATCCTGTACACTTTTTGCATTGAAAGCGAGCCCCTAAAGATGTGTTTCGTGCAGCACCCAAGTTTCTATGATCGGACGATGCTCCATGTGAAGATAGGCCACCCGCAAGTAGAATAAGGTTCGTTGATTGCATAACGTTTAGGATATCGTATCTCAAACTCTGTAATCACCGTCTCATCTCATATAATCTCTGATAGACATCTGCGAATCAGATTTTTCAGTGGCAGTCATGTTATCCCAAATTAACTGGAGACAATTTAATGGGTAGGAGGCTTTTGCCTGGGTATGAACGGGAGTAGAGCTTATGATTTAAAAAGGCCAAAGTGACTGGCGTAAATAATTTTTTTGCCAATTACGCAGCTTTAACTAACCTCAATGTCTGATATCCTTTCTGCATTGTGTTGTAACGACGTTGTAATTCAAACATGAAGACAAAATGGACGAATGTAAGGGCGAGAAATGAGGTGGTATATTTATAGAAGAACAGGGGAAGGAAGGAAGGACACTTTGGATCGCTGAACGCCAAAGAAGAAGTACATTGTGGATTGGCCACCTAATTAGACGCAACAGTGAGACATAATGGAAGGAAAAAGTCCCCAGAGACAAGCACCAAGGGACAAGTACGTAAGGACAAGTTTCAAGGGACAATTACTAATGAGGGATAAGAAAGGATGCGGGGGAGAATAGGCTGAGAGGAGGTGGAAGAAGTAGCTAGGTTGGGAGATGTAGGGAGAAATGGAGGGGTGTGGGCGCACCAGTTTTAGAATTGATACATATACTATGCATGTATCTATGTACCTATGCACTATGAGGTTATCACCCCTTATCGCCTGTCTTTTGTTGATTTTCTTCCTTTCACCAACCATCAACATTTGTCCATCATCAACATTTGGTCATAAATTCCTTTGATGTTGCATTGGAATTAAGAATTTACTAATTCGACCTGACGATGGCGCTATTTATGTCCCTAGAAGATTTCACAATCAGAAATAGTTGACGGGGCAAAGCACTTTTAACATGGAAACATGGGAAACACACAGTTAACATGGAAAATGAAACAACTTAGCAATAAAAATATATTTCCATGACGAGGCGAGGGGGCGCTGGGTTTCCATCCAGGACAGCAGTGGAGGCACAATTGGCATTTATAGATTTACTAGAGTCCAGTCGTTGAAGCTATACACATTTGAATTCTTTGCAACTAAACCAATTGACATGCGATTTTGGTCATAGTTGAAGTTTTTGTCGCCACACATTGGTCGTTCCCGCCCTGGGGTTGCTGGTCTCCACCCTTTTGATAAAAATTCTTTTTCCTTTAATAAACTCCGGGAAGCGAATTTTTTGGAAGAAACATTTATCGAATAACGCAAAAAAACTACGCCTGGTATAAAAAAAGGTGTCAGGAACAAAGATGTATTTTGTAAATTAGTCAAGTGGACTGGATGTTTAAGGAACTTTTTAAGTGGAATATAGAGAGAAATATGGTTGAAGAAAGAGAACTATATTTTGGCGAATACTCGAAGCGTTGTATTCGACGTCAAATAACAGAAAAAGGATTGATTTCACCGGTGAAAGTCCCTGAGTGCTGTATTGTGATTGGATAAACCGTTTAAAGGAGAAATGACAAAATTGAATCAGATTAAAAATGAGAGAGTTTTATTAATTACATTTTTATCCCATGCACGTAAGATGTTTGGGTTAAATTTTTTTTATTACCAGAGTCGTGAAGGTGAGTATTATGATCCCTAATGCTGTTTCATCACATCTTACGGTACAACGTTGAACTTTGAAGTTGGCAGGCGCGAAATGGCCATCTTCCATGAGCACGGAAAGGCAACATGGCGTGTGCGGCGTCATTTGAACGTATTTTTCAAAATAATAATAAAGAGTTTTCTGTCGCGTGAGTTTCATTTCAAATTCCATTCGGACGAACACCGATGGAGTATTTGTTATTCTTTTTATGGCTTCGCTACAAGAACCAGTGTGAGTGTGCACGTAGATCAATGACATACATGTCCCTTGGCGGTGTCAGTGATATTTTTCAAATCCACCGGGAAATTGCTTGCTCCATTTTTTCCCCATTTTTCATGCATCCCGTCCGTCGTGTTGAAAAAAAAATGCGCGGTGCGAGTCAGGTTGAATTTTTTAGCGATCAAATTGTATCTGCTGAATGCTATATTTGCCGTGCTTTGGCAAAGTCTGTTTTGATTCATCACTCGAGAAAACATTACTAAATCCGTAGCGCGGATTAAGCGTTGCTTTTGTTTCTGTTTTTCAGCAGAGCTCTCCTATCTATTTTCGTTGTCTCTTTTCTTTCGATGAGTGTTTTATTCCGCCGCTTTTCTCTTTTCTTCCCTCGCGAGTGTCCTTTAATTCGGCTTTTGGTCGTCTCCGGAAATAAAATAAACACGTGCTCTCTTGTGGGGAGCTTTGTGATTAGTGAGCGAATGCTATTCTTTTTGCTCAGGAGTGATGCGCTTCGTCAATTGAGATCTGTTCGTCATCGTAAGTTAACGACCCGATGATCGCTTTCACTCGCCGCTCTTTCATTGTTACGTAATCCTTCTCTCTCAAATCTTTCATCGTCGTCAACAGTCACGATTATTCTTGCGATTGGTTTGTCGGAGCCCCCCATTATTTCTCTCATCGACCAATCTTTTAATACGTACATAATCCTTCTCTTTCACATCTTCATCCCCTGCTCTATGTATTTCATTCGTGGCCTCCTACCTCTGCCTTTCTTCCCCTCCACCTCTGTCCTTCCTGCAACGATTATGCTCATTATTCCATCTCGTGTCAAGACGTGGCCAATTTTATTTCTGCGTCTTCTACCCAAAGTTTCAAAGTAATCTCTTCTATTTTGCACCATTTAGAACTTCCTCGTCACTCACGCGATATTTATTTGATCTTCATCATTCTTCCATTACACCACATTGCCACTGTTTCCAACCTTGATTCCTTCGCTGCTGTCATCATCCATGCCTTCCTACTTTAAAGAAGAGTGCTCAAAATGTATGTCCAAATGATTTGGCACCGCTTATATTCTCAGCTATAAGAAGACTTCTCCGTTCGAGGAATGCCCTCTTTGCTTGGGATGTTCTACTGATATCTATTTCCTCCTTATTTCGTCTTTCAAGTGCCCAAGTTGCGGCATTCCTCCTATGTGAATTGATCTGGGCCTTCCGTTCCCTTTCCGTCGTCTTGTCCACCGGCAATTGTCTTCATCAGGCCGTCGTACCTCAACTTGGGGCTGCTGATCGCCTTCTCCCCTCTTTTTCTTCTTCGGGTTTTTAGAGAAGGCTTCTCTTCTCCCCCCCCCAATCCTCTCAACGCTTCCAAATTACTCACTCGATCGGTGCATTCTATCTTTAGCATTCTTCACTTGTATCACATTTCGAATGCCTCATCTCTCGACTCCATGCAAACACGCCCGTGCTTCCGAACCATCAAGAAGAGCGCTCCACGCGTAATGAATTTGTTCCTTACTTCAAAACACGTTTTCTCCGCTTTAAGTTTATTCTTCTTTTCTTGGAATGCCCTCTTCTGTTGTGACTTTTCTTTATGTATTGCTAGTAACTCGGCTCGGTTATTTACTTTATATTCTACAAGGAAAATATTAAGAAGTCTTTAATTTCGTCAAGAAAATGTCATAGACTTTCCATAGTCTCTTAGCAGGCATGGATACAGTGTGTGAATTTTAAGTGATGAAAATAAATTTATTGAGAGAACTTTATTAAATACATCGCTACAATAATCTAGTAGGCTCTAACGTATGATCCTTCAGCATGAACACAATTCTGCTTGTTCATTTCAAACGCCGTTTATACTTCTAGGAAGTGAACGATCGTAACGTCTTTCATGGATTGTGCTAGCCGCTTTGACAGCATCCGGGGTCCCATTTTGGCGTCATTTTAGGGTGGTATTGACTTTGGAGAAGGGGAAGACATCTGCTGGGAGCAGGATTGGGGCTGTAGGGAGTTTGGGGAATCGTTGAGATGCATCGCCATGCCATTTATTGGCAGATGTTGTGCGGACCCTGGCGGATGCTGTGAAAGTGGCTTGCACGCGCGCATGCTCCTAAGGATTGCTCACTTGCTGGGAGCATATCAAGTGCACCTGCAGAGGTGTGCTGATGCTCAAATAGCATAATTTGGAGACTAGAAGAGTGTTTTAGCGATATCTCTAACAAATAATTCCTTTCTCTTGCCGGAATATATCGTTCTTTGTCGTCACTCCATCGCATGTGGTAATAAGGTCGTTCATTAATTTTGTCGCATTGCCAGTTGTAGAAGCCTCGCTGGCCTTAGTTTGGAGATCCCTAAATCCCAGCTTCGGAGCTATTTCTGATATGTTTAGTGGCTTGAACGTTCACGTAAAGAATTTGGACAAAAAATCGCAGAAGTAGAGATAACCGTTGATAAATTGTCTTTACAATTGGGGAAACTCTTGGCCACAATATTAGGTCAGGTATTCAGGGTAAGGAGGGAGTGAGAGCATAAATTATTTTATCTTTCTTTAATCCAGCATTTCAATCCTTGATTGAAGTGTGATTACTTCTAAAATTACGCAACGCTAAGTGACCCAGTTAAAAAGTTGAATCATGTTTCGAAAATTTTAGAATACATCTGAAATACCTTCTTAAGTTATTTTTATTTTATTTTTTTATTTTATTCTCAAACCACCGGATACAGCTCTTATTGGCCATTTTACACCGGGGTGTTCAACAAATGTAACAAGTAAACGTAGACAAACAACCATACCCTGGACCGGGGAAACCTACCCAGGCGGGACTCGAACCCGCGACCTCTTCTTTGGCAGGCGAGAACGTTACCCCACCGCCACCGAGGCCGGCAGTTAATTTGAAGTCTTACACTAGTGAATGAAATCAGAATTATGTGCGTGTAAAAGTAAGAAATATTCAACTAAGCGAGGCCAAAAAATGGAAACATGAACAATTTTTGTTGTAAAAAATATCGGATTATTAAATTTATAACGAGATAAAGTATAAAAATTTGCGTAACAAAGATTTGAGAAAAAATAAGTACAAGGAATAAGGTTACATTATTGTTCGTTATATTGTATTGATTAACGAATGTACATAACAATTTCTTAGTTCAGCATCAGCGTAATTTACGAGCAAGACCTCGGACAATTCGTGAATGAATCCTGGAAAGTATTAAAGAGAGCTACTTAATGTAATTACGGTTTCATTTCCAATTGTTTCCGTAGTAAGTATAACGTTTTTTCGATCAAAACTTGGTACGATGAGGTTGTGGCCCCTGAGAGAAATATTAATATTGCGGACTTGCGAATCCAGTTACTGTAAGCCATATTTACGAAACAGAATTATTGTTTTAGTTGGGAGTGGAATTGCAAGCAGCAGGTGGCGGAGTCAGATGGAGTTTTAAAGTATACCGGTACTAGCCGCGGTGATAACTTTTACGGGAGTCACCCGCAATGCTCAAATAGTGCGAAAGATCCACAGAGAAAAAATCATTCGCCTTGACCGGGATTCGAACCCGGATCCCCCGATTTCCGGCCGAGTGCTTTAGCCAGTTAAGCTACCGAGGTGTCATTCCTCCCTGTGGATATTTGCGGAAATCGGGGGATCCGGGTTAGATGGAGTGCTGAGAAAATAAAAGCGACTCGAGGTGAGGCTGATTATGCTGAGATTCCGGGTGTGTGTCTGAGTGATTTCTGGTTTAGATTACCAAGAAATGAAAATGATCGAATCAGAATCAAAGACTGGTCAGAGGGCTCGAAATTTGGGAAAAATATCAACTTCGGTAAATTTACGGAATAAATAATTCATTCATAATTTTTTCACTTTTATTGTTAAGTCTAGGTTAAGCGCGAATCGGTACATTCATCAGGTCGATTAGAAAGTACCTAATATCTGTAATGAAACGAGTATCTTCTCGACGCAATGGCTATGCTTGACATCGAAACACGATATTAATTTTCGCTGTTAAAAAAGTGGACGAAGTACGAAGAGTATTCCTGCATATATTCGCCTAATGCAGTTGAATTTATCGTTTGTGCCATCCTGCTAACTGGATGTGGAGGATAAGTGTTGGGAAACGGAGTTGAATTATCTTACTTGAAGAGGGTCTACGAATCGATAAACAGTCTATTATTGAGTGAGGATTCCTATAAGAACTTGAATTCTCATTTTTGGAATGGCATTGAGACAGTATTCATTAAACGGTGAATTGGGATCCGGAAAATTGGAGGAAGAGATTAGTGGCGACGAAATGAAAATTTTCTCTTCTCATTCATTCATTTATAATTTTAGAATGATGAAACTCTACAAGTTGCCACCCTCTTTCCATGACTGGTGACTTAATTATCTCCTTACAAATTTGAATTCTTAGCTTTTGATTTTTGTGTTCTATTTTCAAAGCGTGGTTCGAAATCGTGTTCCTAATTAGTCTCAGGTTAACGAAAAAATAAAGATTTAAACTCTTTTTGGCCTCGTGTTCCTTTTTTTTTGCGTGCACTGAGTAGCCTTTGCTGGCAGCGCCGTCTTCACGCTATTTTCCCTCGAAAGAGGTAGCACTTTTTAATCCAGGCTTACCAACTGCGTCAAGTCCACATTTTGAGGTCGCTCTCCCCTTTCCCTCTTCTTAATGCCCTCATTAAGAAAGCCCACCCAACAAACCAGCGAAACAACGAATTCGTAATTCTGTTTATCTTTGTTTGTGCTGTGGGGTTTGAGTACTTAGAAACTGTAATTGCTGTAAGCCGCTTTCGGTGCTTGACGCTCGCCGCGAGTTCCCGAAACAGAATCGAAGAGGCAAAGCTCACCGCGGGCGAAAAGTTTCACCCTCCGCTGTGTCCTCCTGCTTGTCCCTCCCCCACTCCAAGTGTCTTTATGACCCAGGGGAGAGAGAGAGCACGTAATGAAGACAAGTCCATCCCGTAGAAGCTTGCTTTGAACTCCGCTTTGGACTCATTTTATCCGTTTTGTTAGAGTGGGATGATGGGCAAATATCGTCTGAAAATAAGCAAAAAAAAACTTTGATATTTGTATGATGCGGAGGACAGGAAGTTAAGACTAACGTTAAAATATGGCAAGATAATGTGGAAGGGGTGAATGAATTCTGCTGCTTGGGAAACGGAAGGAGCAAAAATGAAATTATATGCAGGATAGCCCAGGCGAAGTCAGTATTCCACCCAAAGAAAGGTTCACTTGCATCGGGAAATTTAATCATAGAAGTAAGGAAACGGTTTATCAGAACTAACATTTGGAATATGCTTCTCGTGGGAAGTGAGGCATGGACAATGGCAGTCAAGGGGAAATCAAGGGTAGAGAGGCTTTCGAAATTTGGAGCTATAGAAGAGTGATGAGGACCGAGTAAAGAATGAGGAAGTCCTAAGAAGAGAAGCCTCGTGCAAACCTTGATAAGAAGACGGAAAAACCTCAGAGGCCACATCTTGAGACATGATAGTCTGATGAAGGCAATCGTCGAGGGATAACAAAAATGGAAAATGTGGACTTATTACATGTACAAGGCACGGTTTAAATGATTTTAAAGTGAGGAAACAGCTTCTAAACTCTTGATATTCCTTTCAGCCTTACATTACATTCTGTGGCGCCAAAAGGAGCGCGGTAACCCAGGCCGCAGAATGGAAAGGTTCAGATTCACGCTGGTTTCTCCGACTTGCGTCTCACGAACTTACTTACGAGTAGGTGGAGGTATTTTGTGGAACCATGTCACTGGTCACATAATGATCGAAATAAATTTTGAGTGTGGTCTATTATCGACCGACAAAGGTTTCAACAACATAAAATGAACTTGAAAATAGCTTACGCTCTCGTAAGTTCGGTCCATCTATGATAAAATTCTGTGCATTTTACGAGCATTTTTCCGTCATTATACGTTTGGCTTACTTCTTGGCCTTCCCCCTTTGCATTCCTTATCGGCCAATCAATCCCTTGACCTGCCCTCTGAATAGCACGAACCATGGAGAGGAAGTCCTTTTCTTGAAACCAGTCCACCGCCGTGGAACGTTCACTAATCCCCAAGTACTTTCTTCATTCATACATGCCTGTTAAAAAACTTTAACCCTGCGATGTGAAGTTTATTTTTATTTAGTTATTAAAAACTGGCTATTTGGCCTTTGAATAATATAAATTTTATAATCTTCAGGTACGGCAAGAATAAACTACTAAAACAAACTTGCCTTTTATCATCTTGTCCTTTTAGTGCCTCTGAACCTGATGCGAAGGATCTCAGCTACCAGAATGCCTTCTTTCATTAGTATCCTCTCAAATGTCGTGAAAATGGCTTCACATAAAGTCCGGTGGAGAGTTGGTGGCTTCCAAATGCGCAGAAATTGAGGGAGTGGAGGGGAAATGTGGAGCGTTGAAGGGGAGGAAAAGTGTGAGACTCTTCAGAATGGACTAGCTCGTGCTCAAGGCCGACGTCGGCGGAAGGGGGAACGCCAAATTTTGAACGGACGCTTTCTTAAGAGCTTAGTCATGTTTACTTCCGCATATTTGTCTCTTCTGCTTGTTTGCTTTCATTTTTATTTGTTTATTGTAACTATTTCCTGATCTATTATTAATTTATTATGCCTGTCATTTCCTAATTTTCTCGCCAATAGCGGTGAAAATACCGCTCTCTGTGGAATAATATGGAAGGACAAAATCAAAGCATTAAAACTTTTCCCTGAAAATCGATTTTTAATTCGTCCGCGTATTTTGACTTTAAGGCTTAAAAATGTGAGTTCTCGTGTCCTCGGTTATTAGCGTTAATATTTGTGGGACTCTCTATTTCAGAAAGTACGAATTATCCCATTCATGATAAACATATATAATAGTTTTGCTTTAGGTGCTGCATCGCCTGCTCCAAGTATCTCATCCGAAGTCTACGTCCGCCGTTCTTCTTCTCCTCCACTTCTGTCCTTCCTTCAGTCTTTATGCTCATTATTTCAACGTGTCTTATGATTGAATCATCCCGTCTGCTATGCTCAAGAAAACTTCTACTCTCCTAATCTTCCTCATCCCCAAGGCCTGCTGGTGAGGTCACCTTTGAGATATCGCAAAAATTTATTGTATTATTAAAATTAGTCAAAGCATATATGCATCAAACATCCGCTATGTAACTCGTCAATCATATTTTAATGTGTAAATAGCCAGAGCTTTGCCGAGTTTAAGGAATTTTAATGCTTAAATTGACTGGTTTTGTTTGACACAGGCAATTGAAAACTTTGCGCCCGATGTAGAGAAGCTTTAGAAAGAGGTTTACTTGGTTTGGGAAAAGGGTAATAAAACATCTTTCCGGAGTTAAAAAGAATTGAGTCTTATCCTCGGCTTTGGAGGAATTTGCGCACATCCATTTTGAATTGTCACTTGGAAAATTGAAATTTGACAAGTTGTTGATTCTAAGATCATAATGTCCGTGGTTCGCGATGGAGATCGCTTTTATGAAGGATTCTTTTAATTTATGCATGGCAACATCCCTCGAATAGAATTAAAGAACTCGGGAAAGCTAGTTATCCCACCCAACATACTTTTAGCAAGAAGCATTTGGAAATATCAGGGATGAGTGGGAAGGCTCTCCAGTTTTCCCTTTCGCCAGGAGCAAACTTCCAAGTGGCCGTCTGCTGTGCATCTCGCTTATAGTGTTCACCCCGCGTGTTTTCCTCCGAAATTTTGATACGTTTATCTGGGTATGTAATCTTACTGAATCTGCCTCGTTACCGCTTTATTTTCGTCAGAATGGTGTTTAAATGGTATTTATGTATCCGATGGGAGACGAAGTAAGGGGTCACGTATTGCTCTAATTTCGCGGCTTTTGGCTTGTGTCCATTTTTAAGGAAACTTAAGCCGATCTGGCGGATTATCCGATCACTTTGCTGCAACGTAGCTTCCAAACATGTCCTCTTTTGCCCTTTTGGGGTGACGACCCGTGAAATATGGCTACTGGTGCTGCTCTTTTAATGCTAAACTTTATTGCCGTAGCGTGGCTAATATCGTGGAATGCAAATATATGTGCTATTTTGAAATATTGTTGCGATGTGATGATGACAAGGACGCTTCCCTTCCTATCGATCGGTTGAACTTTGTCTCTTCATGTGACTAGAGGCACAGAATGTTCGTTAATAGCATTTGTGTTTATGTAATTGTGGTGTAGTCTGCATGGAAATGTTATGAATTCTCTGGAGGCATATTTTGTACGTTTTATTGCTCGTATGGGTACGAATATAACTGAAATAAACTGTAGGTACTTCCAATTGCTAAGTATACGATAAAAATTCGATACCTCTACCGATGACTCCTTTCAGGTGCTATCATGTGGAAAATGTCCTGGTTTACGAAGCTGACCTTGGTCACGATTTACGAGTCCATAAAATATATGAGCATATTAACTCTGTGAAAATACTGAGGTGAGTGCCAATACAGACATAAGTTGACCGAGATATACTGAACGAAACATGATAATTTCAATGGGATGGCGTTAAGTTTCAATGCACAAATACGACTCCGAAGAAGACCGCTGGAGCAGGTGGTAAATTTATGTTCTTGCGTTTAAGATTAACGGTATTCGTGAGAGAACACATCATTTAAAAATTTTCATTAATCAAATGCAAATGCTCAAAAACTACTGCTGGCGTACGGAGGGCGTTGGACGGATTTTATTGGTATTAGGGTGGGAGGCGCTAGAGACGAGGGCGCTAGGCTATGATTGCATGAGCAATTGAGAATCTGTGAGAGCGATGCGGAGGGCTCGAACCCGATTAATCTAGGTCCGACAGAAACGATGTATCAAAAGGGGTATTTTGCCGAGCGAATAAACGTGGGAATTCATTATTCCTCCGCGCGACAAAGGACTCTGATAAAGGATACGCGTGATTTCGTTTGTTTTTTCCATTTTTACATGTTAACGGATGATGTCCTAACGCCCACCACCGCCATTCGCCTATTAAGATCATCCCCGCAAATGTTAACGCATTCTTCGATTTTCTGTTGATGTCACTGTGATTCGGTCGCGAACATAGGAAATTTCCGATTTTTATTGATTTGGTTCGAATTTCATTTGTTCATTGATAGTGTTGCGTCCGTTTATGTGCATTTGTGTTCCTTTCATTTCATCTCACGTTGCACTTGATTCATTTGCTTTAATTCTCATATTACCACCCGACGATAGAGTAACGATATGCAGTCATTAACTTGATTGAATTAAGTGCATCTGTCTGCGCGATTTTGAAAACCGATTCGACTGCTCGTGAGTGTAGTGGTCGTGTGAATGTGCGTGACGGGACGAGGCCTCCTCCATGCGCCATCTGCTGTCAACGATCCTTTGAAACGGGCTACTGATTTTTAAAATTAAATACCTATTATGAATAGCTACCCACTGTCTTTCGGTCAGCACACTTTACTTGCTTCGATCAATCGAAGTACTTCTGGTGTAATTCCAGAGTGGAGTTGTGATAATAAGGAGCGGATTGCTTTTATTGATGTATCGGCTCGCCCTTGCCATTTTCCCCCGCCCTCTCCTGCAATTGCCCCGAATGATAATTTCTCTCTCGGAATGAAACCCTCGGCTTGTATCGAAGGTGGCGCCCCCATCGGCGCCAGATGTGTCTGCAGCGCCCTCCATCGACAACCCCATTCGCCATTTGCATATTTTCGGTCGAGTCAAGCGGGGTGGGCAGCGCCTTGGGTGCGGAGGAGGGGAGATTAATATTTCCCCACCCCCTCACCTCACCTCTCCGCATGTTTTATTCAACTTGTTCGAAGGGACAAAGTTCTCGGCAACTGTGAAAGTTTCCGAATGTGTGGCAGCCTCATTTTGGATCGCTCCGTCCTTTTTTTTCCGTCTTGCCCTTTGGACGCAGCCGCGACCGAAGTTTGTGATTCGCGCACGTGTAGTAGTGCGCTTGCTTGCCTGAGGGAGGGGGTTCATTTTTTGTCGGAGCCACCCCACCGGTGGCCACCCCTTATGCCGGCCCTGGGCGCGGTTCCATTTTTTAACACTTCCTTAGGGATTTCGTTGCAGGTCGTTTCAGTGCAGGGAACTGGAAAAATTGTTATAATATTCTCTCTATTTTGAGAATAGATTGGTGTAATTTCAAGGTAATATTAATAGTATCTTATATTTGTGCCTAGCGTTCATTTTAATTTGAAGAATGCGATTCTGAGCTGAAATATTGTATCCTATAAATATCGGCGAGCATTTTGCAACCGTTCGTCGCAATTCTCAATCCCATTTTACGTCATTCTGCACGGAAAAAAAAGTTTAGCTAGAACTATCGAATTCTGATGAAATTTATCAAACTTTTGGGTTCATGTGGCACATTGAAAAATTCAGTAATTATTACCAAACCAGTTTGATAAATTCTATCAAACTGATTTTGTAATTGTTACCGAAATGGCCACAGCAGTTCGATTAAAACTATCAAAATCGAAAGGGTAATAAAACCGACGTAGCGTGCACATGTGAAAGATTTTCAACCGAGAAAACACTATTCCGATTGAAAACCATAAAATTAGGAGTTTGACGTAAGTTTCTGCAAAAGAAATACAAAAAAAAGTGGAAAAATAGCGATCCTGCGTGAAGCATTGAACGTGGGCCCCCCGCGTGGTAGCAACGGACTCTAACAACTAGTCTAAATCGGTTGCCATTATAATTGCTTACTTAAACGCTGTAATATATTATTATTATTGTAAGTATTTAACCTTTGTTTTGAAATGTGAATAAGGTGTGACTACAGTTTCCCTTTGTATGCTCAAGAGGAATACTTGATGCACACAATTGCATAACGTAGTTACTCCATATTAATATCTAGTGCAGATGCGCAAGAAAACTTTATTTGCAGGCTTTTTACATCGATATAGAGATGGCTTTAATGTGCTGGGTGATATCCTTAGCATGGATTGGGTCTAGTATTACGGCTTTTATTAAACATGATCGCGAGTGATTATACCCCAGGAATACCTCTAATTAAAGTTTTTATGTGTCGAAATACACAGACATCTCCTTACAGCTTTCATATCTATAATTATATACTATTCAATCAATGTCTTTAATGCACCAGCTTACGGATAACATAGCAATTTAAAGCAGGAACAACAGAAAAATGAACGTAAACAAAATTAAAACGTTATCGCCATCACAAATAATGAAAACAAAATCATTTATACCAACCTATCTTATATGTAAGGCCTGTTTAAGAATCTTTAAACTGCAAATGTGTATTGGTATAAACATAAGAGGAACGATAGACAGTTCGATAGATTCATCTACATCTACATAATACCCCGCGAGCCGCCTAAAAGGCGTGTGGCAGGGGGTGTTAGGACACCAGCCGTTTACAACTATAAAAAAAAGAAGTGCTCTAACGAGGTTGGAACTAGCGTTTATTAAAGTCCTTTATGGTTCGGGGGAAAAACGAATTCCCATATCTATCCGTTCGGCAAAACATTTCTCTTAATTTATCGCTTCTATCGGACCTGGAGATATAGTGTGGCTCTAATATTATGTTCTCTGGGTCTCTCTTAAAGATATCCTTTCTCAATTGTTCAAGCAATCTAAGCCTAGCGCGCAGCCTCCGAGTCTCCAACGGCTCACGAAACAATTGGTAAATTCTATCAAACCAAATTTGCATAGCAATGTATAGTTTGATAATTTTTACCAAACAAGCAATCGCCTTCGTAAAATTAAGCATAACTTCGATAAAAGTTACCAAACTCAGAATCGTATTGAACTAATTCGGTTATTTTTACTTAACTCTTCCATACAATTGACCAAATTATGCAATACCAAAATATTTGATGAAATATATCAAGAGCTCACGCTAGCGATTGGTAAAATAAATCAAGTGCTCAATAATTTGCATCAAAGTTGAAGTATATTTAACAAAAATACTCCCTATCACTCCAGTTCGATAGTTTAAATCAAATCTTTTTTTCCGTGTGTCACTGGCGAAGGAAAAGGGATCAGCAAGAAGGCTCATCAGTACACTTACACACATAATAGGCGGCAGAAAAACGTTTATGTATCGACGAAGAAAGTTTTGTACCATGGTAGATTTATGCAACTCTCGTGCCTAACGCAGCGTTTTTCAGTGGCAATCATGAATGTGGTTTGCAATTATACCTTTCTGGAATCAATTTCGTCTTCCATTCAGTTTCGAAAACGCATCTTATGAAAAGAACAAGGAAAAACCGCCAGCTGCCGTGATCTATTGAGAAGTGGCGATATCGAGCATAAGCGGGAACCCTTTTCAAATGAAGGGTGGAAACTTTTATCGAACAGAGATCGGAAATTTTGAGGATCGAGAAATGCATACATCCGATGTGATCATCCTGTAGTGCTGAGAAATGGTTCTCTTTAATGGTACAGTCTAGATATTGTTTTCTCCTGAAAGTTTTTGGGTGGTTTTCATTCGGGGTTCTGTCCGATGATAGTATTTTGATCTGCAACTTCGAATTTGAGGTTTGTTAAAAAATTCCTCAAGCAATGTTACAAAACAAGGTAAAAGAGTACAAAAATTTACTTTTTTAGCATTTTTGCTTATAACTCGGAACATATGTTTTAATGAATAAGTTTCAGTTCAAAATTACAGTACTTTTCCCACAGAGGGTCTAGCAGGTTAAGATGGAGAAAAATACCCCCCGATATTTTGAAAAATAAAAAATATACACTTAAAGTGTATCCAAAATTATGTGTTTACCCAAAGTTTCAGGCCTCAAGAATGCAGAAAAAATTCCAGAAAAAATTGACACACGATTTTTAGTTTTTTAATCATATCTCCAGTTTTTATTTTTGTAAAATCGTTGTCTTGATTTTAAATTGTGCGCACTATTATGGCCTACCATCATAATATTTTTCAACCGAAAACGAAACTTTTACATAAGTTTGAAATTTTCAAAATTAAATTAAAAATTTTAGGAAACAATGGACAGGCCGAAAAAATATATGTTGTTACCCCTATATTAAAGTATACTCCTAATTTTTTCAGATTTTTAAAATTGGTAAAATAGGGTCAAAAACACGAATAAATGCTTCTGCCATTTGCATGTATGTATTCCAGGAGGATATTTGATTTGGTTGTTGAGAGCAACGATTGTTGATCAGTTTCTAATATTATTGATTAAGAATAAACATTAACATAAACAATGTCCATCACACTTACATTAATCGTAATTATTGTTTGTAACCATACTGTTAAGCTTTAACCTTTCGTCGGGCGCAATGGATCTGACAGGCTCAGCGCGAATGATTTTTCACTTCTCCGTGCCAATAGACCCTTTATACTCATTGCAGCTGTTTGTTCTGGCACGCCATATATAGCCTTTTGCTTTTCGCGTTTATGCTCTCAGATCAGTGGCGGATTATTGAGCATAATTAAGCAAAATAATCGTAAAATAAAGCGAAATAAAAGCACTAGTGGATATATGATATTGTAAAATAAAAAATCCTAATCATATAGAATGCACAGACCTTAGTATATTACATATAATAATACTTAATAGCCTAAAGAGTAGATTAAATCGCACCTTGCTGCATCGGTCTGGGGCAGGATGACGGTGTGTATAGGGGTGTATGCAAAGCAGATAAGATATCATTTATTTGTTAGACTACACTAATAATCGTGCGAAGTTCAAAGGTGTACTACGGAGCCGTGATAAGAGTTAATTATGTTATATTACATCTGTTCCTGTTAGGCACATTGCGCCTGAACTCAGCAATTCCAATATTGTACCTGACGAAAGATTAAGTTAGTCTTCAAGCTTCGATAAATAACGTCTGCCGAAAATGATTTTTTTCATACCTCCTGACTAATTAACCATCAAGTTATCCACAGTATTTGAGCCAATTCCCTAATAATACGAGAACATGACTGAATTTTTGGGGACCAGTTTTCGACGAAGCGATGACACTTGATTATTGTTGTTGCCTGCAATAGGCATTCTCTGATGCTTAATTTTAATCGGTGAATGTGAAACAATTGCAGACGATCAGGTGCAGCGCAGAGAGAGAAAATTATTCGGAGAAAATTGCTAAATGAGAGGCTGGATTCCATGAATGTTATAATTTCCATGAATGTTTCGCTACATATAAAAGAGCGTGTATGCACATTGCAAGGTTAGTCCAATTTAGTGGAAAGAAGTGGGAAAGTCGAAGGATCTCGTCCGTTGACACCTGGTATTCGCTGAGATGGAAAAGTAACCAGAGAAAACACATTCGGAAGTAGCATTGGTGGTTTTTGAGCAATTGTTGTGTTCCAAAGGAACCAGGGGTCTGCCCTATGCCACACGAAGTTGAGTTATGGAGGGTTCTATTTCCAAGTTGAGGAATGCGAAGAATTATGAATTCCTATAGTAAATAACAGGCAGAGTTAGAGATTTTAGTGCCAACGATAGTATAGTGATACTTTTATAGTAACAATAAATTTAGAGAGTTTTTTTCGATTGAAAATTTTCTCTTTTCTATGAATGATATTATATAATGGAGATATTGTTTAAAATTATTTTGCGATAAAGCTTAGCTACTGTAACATATAAATACATTTTTAAATTGCATGCTCATTCTATTTCTTGGTTTTTCAAATATGGACCGTTTTTAACTCTCATCAGTAGAGTATTAGATTAATGCCAATATGAGTTGTAATGGACAATTATGTCTACAAGGAGACAGAATATGGATAAAATGTGTTAGACATTCACTGCAAGGAAATAATCGGACTTAAAAAGTTTCTTGACACAGCTTAGTTTATGAAGGAATTTCTAAGGAAATTAATGACGTGGTCTTGCTAATTATATTTTGTGCCGTAAATTCTGTAGTAGTGATTTTGGCCGTTTTACTCGGAACGCATCAAAATTTTCGAAGTATGTACGAAGGCGCAGTCAAAATTGAGTCGAATAAAGGAGTGAATTGCTACAACGCACGAGAGAATGCACTGCTGCTAGAGGGCCCCTGCTAGCCCCTGCCCTAATTGCAGGCTTGGGTTCCTGCAATTTCAACACATTTTTTCAATGCTAACCCGCGGAATGATTTGCCGCGTGTATAACGGCCTTTATGCATATTCGAAAAGACGATTCAATTATCTTCGCTTCTGCCATTTTCACGCATTAAATAGGAAATTTAATCTTAACAGTATGGTTATAAACAATAATTACGATTAATGTAAGTGTGATGGGCATTGTTTATGTTAATGCTTATTCTTAATCAATAATATTAGAAACTGATCAACAATCGTTGCTCTCAACAATCAAATCAAATATCCTCCTGGAATACATAGATGCAAATGGTAGAAGCATTTATTCGTGTTTTTGACCCTATTTTACCAATTTTAAAAATCTGAAAAAATTAGGAGTATACTTTAATATAGGGGTAACAACATATATTTTTTCGGCCTGTCCATTGTTTCCTAAAATTTTTAATTTAATTTTGAAAATTTCAAACTTATGTAAAAGTTTCGTTTTCGGTTCAAACATTTTGAAAAAAATCATGATGTTAGGCCATAATAGTGCACACAATTTAAAATCAAGACAACGATTTTACATAAATAAAAACTGGCGATATGATTAAAAAACTAAAAATCGAGTGTCAATTTTTTCTGGAATTTTTTCTGCATTTTTGAGGCCAGGAACTTTGAGTAAACACATAATTTTGGATGCAATTTAAGTGTATATTTTTTATTTTTCAAAATATCGGGGGGTATTTTTCTCCATCTTAACCTGCTAGACCCTTTTCAACTTAAGAGTTTTGTTCTCCGACGAAACATTTACGCTGCAGTGCTTTGAGAAAATATGCGTCTTTTGAACTAAAAATACAATCATCGCCTGCTAGTTTGATACATTGCGGAGAAACCAGTTTTTCTGGTGGAGATGAGCAAAATAGCGCGAGAGCTAGAAACCAGATCTTTCCTCCGTGGGATCTTTTGGCATCTTGACTCCACTATGCGCAGCGCAATCTAATTAACCGAAGCGCACGACTGGAGCGTCAGTTTGCCGGTAATGCTCGCTCCGGGGCCACCCCGTGGTGGCTGTGACTCTCAGCATGACTCGTGACGCACCTTAGGATTGCTTGCCGCGTAATAAACGACCCCCTGTATCACTTGGCCTCTGCGATCCGGGTCGCGGCTCATTCTCCGAGGAGCTGTGCGATTGCGTTCATTCCGCCACGCCCCGCATTGCAGCCGGCTACTGTGTCGCCGATTGCCGCCACCAGAGGCTCCTCCTCCGATCGGATCAGTGGCGCCGCTATCGTTTCGTTAAGCGCCATGGTCGCACGCACTCTTTGAGTGGGAGGGGAGGGCTCACTTGAAAGCGATACCAAATGACTCCTAGAGAAAGGGCAGGCGCGAATATTTTCAAGAAAGGGATTTAAGTGGTGCCTGCAAGTGGTCCGAGTCATTTCTATATATTTCAAAGGGCGCATTGAATGGGTTTTGGAAACGGAGATGGGTGGATTTTCGGGAATACTGACTGATCTGAAAAAAGGGGGAATATTTGCAATCCGTGGAAGCGAGTTCATTTTTCAGCCATGCGCTCTTTAAATACCTGATGCCGTGATTTCCAGATGACAGATTGTTAATGTTCTCTTTTTTCACAAATAAAAGTTTTCTCGCTTGTGCGGTGTCTGCTTTGGGCGGTAAAACGGCTTTGTGTGACGTCATGCTCGGCAATAATGCATACTCAAAGTGTGCGCACTCGCGTGTGCATAGTCGTGAAATAGCTGCATCAGAACGTGGAATAACAAACGCCGCGCACTGCATACCTTTCTGTGGGAAAAATATCGATACCTAATATCGGGCGAAAAATATAGTTCGTCTCATTATTTCGAATCCGAGTCGAAAAAATATCGAGTTAGAGTATACCGAACATGGAGGATATCAAAATTAAGAATGTCGATATACTTCTTGAAAAATCGATATCTTCGATATTGATAAATGTCGCCCAGTTATTTTTTAAATTTGTAAACAAATAGATAGAGATAGATGGAAATATATTCGTTACTGAGCTGTATAATAATGATGAGAGGTATAAAATATGGGTTGTACAAATGTATTTTATATTTAATGACCAAAATACTTGTCATAATATTTTAAATATTTATTATAATATTATTAAAGTTATCCTTCTCCCGTGTGGTCTTCAGCCCACCTGATCCTTTTATCTAGAAGTAATATAAGAATAATTGCCAGTCTTAATCAATTTATACTGGCAGTGGCGTAAGTGTACTTTTTCATTAGATATTTATTGATCTATCATACCGCTTAGAGTGCAGCTTTTAGCATTGGTAGGATTTGTTTGGTCTGCGTTTGTTTGTGGTAGCGGAAGAATTCTTGGAGAATTTCTTGGAAGTCTTTCCTAAACAAATCCACCGCGTTTTCATCGGCTGACCATTTTCCCCCTCACAAATCCAACTGACGAATCCCATGTGTTGTAATGATATAATGGTGACGGAGGATGGAATGCTTGGCTGCTGATATAAGGGTCGTGGGTTCAAAGCCAGGGTGAAGCCTTCGGTCATCCAAAACCAAAAATCCTCGGTGGTTGCGGGGAAGGAACTTGTGCTTCACAATCCTGAAAGTGTGTCCGGGCCGAACTCTATCCTCACCAAATCAAGCCAATCTACGGGGTTAATCATTGAGTGAGTTCGCGATTGTCCTTGTAAGTAGTGTATGGGTTGGTGATGGGCTTGAAATTGGATTTTATTGGGAGAATGTTAATAAAACTCTAGTCCTCTTTCGGTTAGTTTACCACTCTGAGGTTAAAGAATGTGTCGAGGGTGGACGAGGTGATTTACTATTTCAGGGGTGAAGTGGTTTGTCTGAGTACGCGTGGCGTGGTTCGAATGGCAGAGGCGCCATTTGAATGCGAATCCGATGGTCCCACTTAGTACTGCCGGGCGAGGGTGAGAGTGACGCAGCTAAGCCTGCCCGCCGCCCCTGACCCCTCTCCGCTGCCCCCCTGACTGGTCTGCGACCGGAAGGGCCCCAATCCGAGTAGTGATGGGAAGAATAATCCTGCGTGGCCGGATACACCCTTCTCCGTCTGACTTAGAGGCAGGGCGAAACCCTCGCCGCGCACATAAACCCTAGAACTTAAATAAGGGACCCTCCATTCATAATGCACGGCTCGCTGGATGGATAGGTGGCGCCGCCGTGGTTTTCGCCTCCCGCCATGATGGGTGCCTTCAGAGACACGCCCTTTGCCGCCGCCGCTCAAATATTAAGCATCGGCGGGGTTGTGTATCACGCAGAAACCGCAATAAATACGTGCGAAGGGGCCGCACCCTCAGGGTTTTGCATCTGTTAGGCCGCCGCATCTCATGCTGTCGCCGTTAACTCTTCCCAAAGCGGGAGTAAATTGTGCTCGGCGGCACTGGTCGCTGCTTTACGGCCGTTATTAACTCTCTTCTCTCTTTTTATGCAAAGTTCGCGGCGCACCTCAATTCCGCACGTTTCGGAGTGAGTTGCGGAGAAGGCACGCATCACTGGCGGTATTCCTCTTGCGAAGTAACGCTCCCCCCCTCCTCCTCTCACATGCGATCCTAATATTGTTACACTTTCCAAATGTCCAGCTTATCCATTTCTTCAGTTCCCTGACGCTCATCTTCCTAGTGTACTTCTGTATTTCTTCCAAGTTCTTACCTTCCTATCAGAACTTCTTCTCCAACTTTTCTCTCTTATACAGTCCTCACGTAATTTCTTTTTCATAATAGAAGAACTCTCAAGCTTATGTAATTTTCCACACTTAAATTAAAATTACTCTGACCTTAATTTCAGCGAATAAAAATCATTCCCAAGGATACGGATTTCAACGACTGGCACTCCAAGTTTAGGTAAACCTCTAACTTTTGCGGTTCGTGTACTCCGCTCTCTCGATTATTTTATGAATGACCTTCTATCTATCTTCACCCTATCATTAGGAATTTCCGAGAATTCCTTCGCTAGTTGTTTATATTGGCTCTGCTTCCTCCATATATTTGTTTCCAGCCTCAAAATTCTATAAAATATTCACAGATAATTCTAAGACGTGATGGATTTGTCCTCGCCTTCAATTGTGTTTTAGTTGGAAACGGTTTTTCAAACTAGCACTCGGAAGTATGCTTGTTTTAGGGATGAAGTGAGAATGGGAAGACGAGTGATTCAGCCAATTTGGTGGATGTGGAGATTGGCTGTAATGAAGCCATGTGATTGATTCTGTGACGTCAACGAAATAAGAAGAAGTGAGGAGGTGGCGGAGTGTCTCCTAATAGAGGCGATATGAGCAGGAAAGGATGGCGGTGAATTTTTACGGCAATATCGATTGATATTCATCAAGTATGGATTAATATAGGTATTAAGTTTGGTGTAAATACTTGAAAATATGTCTATACAGCAAATGTACTGTCAACGCGAGATAAATTTCCATCATGGTCAATGGTATTAAAATATATTAAAGTATATGCAATTTAGTTGTTACTTAATTAATTTTCAAACGATTTTAATGTTGAAAATGGCACAAAAAGTTTTTTTAAGAATTTTTGTATTATTATGCTGCTCGATCGCTTTGATCCGGTGCTCAAGGTAAAATATTTCATGGAACATTAAAAAAAATCAATCTTGCTACATTTTGTCGCTCCGGTATTCACACATCGGTTAATGGCAGCTCACGAGAAGATGGCCGTATTGATTTCGCTGGAGCATACCGGAAGAATAGGAGGAAGGTTAGCAAAAGCATGGCAATTCATCTCGGAAATGCCTTTCATGAAACTTCCTTCGAAAGCGATTATATCCTGGTCCATCGTTGCCTTTCAACTCACGCCGTAAAACATCCCGGTAACAGAATAATGGGAGGGAGATACCCACCAGCGAAATTGTAATAGCTACTCGCTTTTAAGCGGTGTGCGTCGCCAGACACAAGAGCCGTTTGGCTTTCGGAGGGAAGAAGGGCGGAGGGGGGATCGTGGTGATGGAGTTCAAGCTCAATCAGTGCTCACAAAAGGGAAGAATTCCTGGGAGTAATATCGCATGTGTTTATCATCCATCATTTTCATCTTCATTCTATCCGAAATTGGGCCTTTGTCGTGCTTCGTTGCACTTTGTATTCATCCACGACTCTCGCATTTTGAAGAAAATTGAGACTCATACTTCTCTCCTCAAGTAAACGATAAAAATTGAAGCGTTTGGTTGTAAATTGGAAGACCCACGCTAACTAAAAGGTAGTTTCAAAATGTAGTCTTTCGCCTGTACGTAATTTCTACGTTAAATTTTCGAAGAGGATTTAGCATAAAGTGGAAGTGTTTGAAGACTAATTTTAAGCGTATGGAATCTTTTCTAACTTGTTTTTGTGGAAGTTCCATATATCCGTGATTAAAGAAAACAAATGGTATTTCCCTTACGTTCAATTCAAAACTAAACAACCGACCATGGTGTCGAAACATTGAGTCATTCATTTGCCCAATTTGAAAATTCCGTCCCTCGCGCAGCCGCACTCCTTCCGCTGTAATAAGTATTCTGCAGAGCTGAAGCTAAAGGTCCGCCATATTCATACGTATAAATATTTGCTCATTTACGCAATATTTTTGCTAATGGCAGCCTAGCAATCTCTTTTCAACGATAAGAAAGTTAGCTGATTTGGGAACCTAAAATTATGCATCTTTTTGAGAAGGTCTTCCGGGTTCCTCACCGGGTGAGGTTACCCATGTCCCCTTTCGACGAGGAACCCGCTCATCGTCTTTAGGAATTCAAGTGACGACATTCCGATCACAATTACCTTTTTATACTGATTCTACTATACGGGTGGAGGGATTATGTCAAGACTTGCATTCCTGGATCCACGAAGGCGATGAGCGCGTCGCTCGTTTGGAGAAGTGATGGAAGTCCTCGACAGGTGTGAATCCGGAGACATCAAATATAATAAGTTTTAGCCATTTGAGTGCTCCATTCACGCAAGTTTTCGTTTCGATTTTCTACGTTTCGCCCATGCTCCTCCTGCCTTTCAGTTGCCGTGTCCTCCCTCCCCCATCGCTTCCTCCGAAAGTGTCGAATGCCACTCTCTCCCTCTCTCATTGGAACGCTCGCCTCCTCATCACGATCGCACATCCATCTCGTTCCCTTTTGTCTTAATATATCTCTCTCTTCACTTCTTCAGGCTGAAGAATCTCCAATGTCTTCGAATTTTTTCAATCCATATAATATTATTTATAAGACTATCGTACCTTAGTAAGTATCCGAATAGCTTTGCTTTTCTTTATTTGCTTCCAAAAGTTCTATTTCTAATTGAACTTCATATAGTTCCTTCTAGCTCATTAGTTATTCTGTCCGTCCCACTACTTCTTCTTACACATTTCTGCAAATTCAAATTTGGCCATTCTACTCCTCCTTAGTGTCACGTCCATTGTTGGAGAAAATCATTGCTAAACGTTTTCAGTTTATGTGATGGCTAGTGAGCGCTGACCTTCCGCCCCGTGGACCCAGGTTCAAATCTCAGCGGTGGAAGAGAGGAATGCCAGCGGAGAGGACATTTCGAGGGCAACAGTCCGTCCGTCGTATTGGACGTCAAATCGTGGTCCCCTTGGCGCCTTTCGTTGAGTGCAGGCGCCGGGTTTCGCTTCCTCCCCTATTACCTATTCCTCACTGGGCAATCGTCCCCTCCTCCAGAAGCCTTTCTCCCTTTCCAGTAATATCTCCCTTGTCTGAATACGAATGCTCTCATTTACTGGCTGAATTTTCATTTTATTAAAAGGTTTTTCTTGGCTGCTTTTATTCTTCTTTTGTCCTCGGAGGATCAATTGTTATGACTCCCTAATAACAAGTGGTCGTGGTTATTCAATTTCGCAGCCTCCCCACATTCTAATGGATTACGCGTGTTCCCGTCACATATTGTTTCCGCCCCTGCCCACCGTGGCGCTGTCGTGCTAATCCTCCCCTTTGAGCGACAGCCGCAGTCCGAAGTGGCGGTGGTGCAGAGAACACCGGATTCCACTCCCAGCGCTGCCTTTTCATGCTGCCTTCGCTTGCGAGGGCGCTGGTCGCCCCCCCGAGACGCGCGCATTTGTTCTCTCTAATTCCGCCAAGTGCCGCTTTTCAAGGGGAGGGCGCGCTAAAAGACCCCTCTCAAGTGCCCCACGTCCATTTTCACTTCGTCCGCTACTTCATAAATTCTTTTCCTCCTCACATCCCCTCCAGCCTCACTCACTATCCATTCAGCCTTTCCTCCATTCCTCAAAGCGAAGGGTCATTTTTTGTCTCTACTTATTCTTTTTTAATTTGTCCGCCCTCTATAAGAAAACCAGTTATTCACATAACGGATTTTTGAAGAGCTTTTTGAAAGTTATTTCCGAATGCTGGTATCGCGTGTCAATGTGCAAATATAGATATCTTAGCAGCGATAAACAGTTTTCAGCCCTCATTTTACGCTGAGGTTAAGCACTGACGATTGCTACAAAAATAATTATTGTAATTAATATAAGTGCACTTACCAGTTTATTCGGGAGAATGTTTTGGGAGTAATGAGAGACAAGATGGAATTGCTGTGTCTTTTCTTCGTGGTGTTAGCACTTTTTCAGGAACGGTGCATTTACCAGTGCAGAGGAGTTTGAGCAGAGGAACGGACTGCAACCATTTCATAATCGAAGTGGCACTTTTCCCCTGGGTGCAATTACTTAAGGGTGCATTTTTTATTGATTCCGGTGGTCTGTGCTATGTGGAATTTTACTATTATTAATCTGTATGAAGTACTTAATATGGATACTTATTATAAAATGTATTGCTGAATGAGATTCGAGGGCAATTTCTTCGTTGGTTTCATCTATGCCGAATGGGTTTTATTGGAATGAGAAGGAGTGGAATAATTGGCAAAAAATGCTTTGATGTGTGTCGTTAATGTAGTAAAATAGAATGTGAAACAAATGCACATAAATTATTTTCAAACATTATTGGCATTCGATTTTACCTTTATTATTTATTGTGGTTAAGTGTTTGCTTTTAGGATTTTGATTACTACTGTGAGAAAGTATTTTACAACGTAAATTTCATTGCAATTCACAATTATTTTTCTGTAATCACTCCATAACCTCATTGAGAAATATAAAGAAAGTCGGCCATCTTAAGTAAAGGAGACGGAGTTACTAATGGAATTGCAATAAATGCCTTGGAAGGAGGACTTGTTCTCTTGTTTTATTATATCACCGCTTCAACGGAGTGCCAATGATGAAGATAGTTCTGGCAACGCCGTCTAAAGTGAACTTAACTTTATGTGGCGCTCGGTTTGGTGTGTTGGGTGAAGTGGTATCCTCTCACGCCGTGTGCCTGGGTTCAAATCCCGGCGGTGGTGGAGATGCAGTCCGACTCACAGTTGAGTGCCTTGAGGAGGGCGCTTCGAGTGCATTAGAGCGTCCGTCGGTTGGAACGTTAAGCCGTGGTCTCCTTGTCGCCTTTCGTGGGCTGGCTGCTGTTGTTTTCCCTCCGCCCACCACTCCGTCATGGCGCGCACCATCTCTCGTCCTCTCCTCCAAATGCCAAACACGCACAAGTACAGTGATCCGTATTTTTCCGTTTTGCGATCCGTCGATCACTTCTCGATCTGCACAAGCCGACCGGCTTTCTCAACCCTTTCGCAGCTTAGTTGATGACGCCATGCGATGCGGGTGACTTCCTCTCGGCTACTCCTCGGCCTCGAGTGGTTCTTTTCTGTTTACACCGTTTATTGTGAACTGCTGATGGAACGAGGTAGTGATCCGTGGTTCTCATGACGTCATCAGCTCTCGGAAAGTGAGTCGCGTCATTTTAAACTTTCGAGAGAATGGTTGCATGATGACGGTTATCTTTTGCCGTATCGTTTATCGAATCCTTTCAATGCGCCGCAGCAGAGCCCTGTTTCTACTCGTGGTCTTTCTTCTGAGACGGACGGCTGCGAATCGATTTGGAATGCGAAGCCACGCATGGACGACGGATCGCAGTGAGGGAGCCTTCATCTGATTGGTCGTGGCCTCTTGCTCCGAGCGTTGCGCTTCCGGACATATTGAATGCTGACGCGACGCGAACAGCGACCTCCAGGCATTAATTATCGCAAGCCCTTTGTGTACATTTTCATGGAATTTTTTTTTCAAGGTGTCCGTTTAACTGAAATCCTAGAGTTATCGGAGAACTTGATAATCTGCGTATACCAAGGGCAAAACTGGCGGAGTTCAGCGAGCATACTGGAAACATCGGTTTTCTACGGATAGTGCTTCAATTCTCGCTACTTATCCAAAGCAAATACCCAAAGCATTGCAAAATGGAAAATATTTTTCATAGTTTTTTTTTCAATTTTGACAATACTCTGTATCGCTTAAATGGAACATGGATTTTTATGAACTTTAAATCGCAGCGTATATTTGGATATTATTTGTTGGCAGAACTGTGTGTGTGCATGAATATAATTACCGGCCTCTGCAGTTTCTGTGTAGGATATTTATTTGTGTTTAATTTAAGTTTTCCTGGATACTTACTGGTTACTTTCAAGCCGATGTAATTTAGATGCGTTGTGCAGGAGTTAGGAAAGTGCCCGCCATTGATTTTTTAGCAAAGATCAGGATATTGTGGCCATGTTTCTTTTCCTACTTTGTTAACATAGTAACAACAAATATGTTCATTACAGATATTGTCCCATTTTAGAAAATTATAGAAATAAGAAAAAATATGTTATAGCACGGCAAGGGAAATTATTAGATAAAATTACATAGTTAAATTGTATAAAATTTGCAATAATAAGCAGAAAAAAATCATGTGTGACTGATATCAAAAATAAAATGAATATAGCATAAAAAAGATTAAAAAGCAAGCTTTTTCCTTAAACAGAATAAAGTGCTTTAAGGAGTAAAATATAAGCTTTTCATTACTTGTAGTATAAAGTGTGAGTGCTGAATCGGTGTGGAATACTGCGGAAGAGACGAGCATTGCCGTTCACACAATTTACTCTCAGAGTAATTGGAAGCTTATTTTTATTTTTACTTTCTGGTGCAAAATTTCAAATGAAAAATTTTTTCTGTCGAAGTGATATCAATAGATCTAGAGCATCTTTACAAGGGATGGACAATTGATTAAATGACGGAATTAAAGGTCAACAAGATGGCGGCCGACTCTGAATTGAGGGTATTGAAATCATAGAGTTCTAGAAATCATCGAACCTCTATGATTGAAATCTAATATTTCCTGTATTTTTTAAAATGGAAAATTAGAAGCGGGAAAACCAGAATATAAAGAGACTATCGCAAGAAATTTCTTTCGCACTTTATAAAAATGAAATGACTTATTTGAACATGAATTTCAAACATCAGGGTATTATTGTAATACCTATACTATATTTTCCTCCTTTGTAAACAGAAAATAATGAAAATCTTTGTTACTGGTGTTTTATAAAATGTTTGAGTACGTAATTATTAGTTTTATAGTATTCTACCGATTCAGGTAGGTTTCCATGGAGTATTCAAGAAGTGATCTGGGAGCCTCCCTTTCTTTCCAGCACTGCCTTCTTTAATTCACTGTAAGGCCTACTCCCTTTCATTCTATCTAATATTCTTTTCCTTCCCCTCCCTCGTTTCCCTACCATTCTACCCTCCAGCACCATTTTCAACATCCCCTCACCGCTAAGCACTAACTCTATCCATACCTTCTGTCTCCTGCGTATCTCATCTAAAAACTGCCTCTCCTCGCCAACCATATCCAGCACTTTGTCGTTCCTTTTCCTCTCCGTCCATTTCACCCTCTCCATTCTTCTCCATATCCACATCTCGAATTCCTCCAATATTCTCTAGTCTTCTTTCCTTAATTTCCACGTTTCCGCACCGTTGAGAGCTACACTCCAGATCAAACTCTGAGTATGTGATAAAACACTATAAAATGTAATGCTATAATTCTGGATTCAACATTAATCCTGTTATGGAAAGCCTTTTATGGAATATGTAGGTTATTATTTGTCCATTAAAGTGTCTTGGCAACTATTCTTGCGTTCACTTATTTTTACCTCATTAGCTACATAAAGCCAAACATGCTTTTCCTCAAGACTGGAAATAATCGTCTTCTTCATTTTCAAACTCAGTCACGTCGAAAAGTTATGAAAAAATTGACGAACTAATGAGCCCTCTCTGTCTCTGACAGGCTAAGTTTCCTGTTATATATCAACAGGAAAGGTTAAACGGAGTCCGAATGCGAACGAGGGCGCAATCAATGGGAGTGGTGTCTTGAGTACTCTAAATCGAGTCATCTAAAGACTAGACTTGGACTGCCCTTTTATCCATTATCGATGCGCTGGAAATATCTTACAGAATCATGTAATAGAATTATGTTTATTTTTATTAGAAGTGACTTCAATTCATCCAATGAAATTCCGGGGAAAGAAAAGAGAGAAAATTTTAACGAATTTCTACTTTTCAAAGTCTGGGAACACAAATTACACAATTACTGTGTGCAAGAAGTTCATAATTCAAAGCCAAACATCCCCCGAAAGGCATGTCTATATTTTAGCAGCGTCATGTGGATGGCATATTTGTATGAGTTATCAGCGAAAAGATTAAACATCTATCTCTTCATAGATTTCCCCAGAACTTTTTCCCGCGGGAGTTTTATTAATAGGACATCAAGAAAGAAATATTCCCAATCTCGGCTTCAAAAAGCTGCGGGCGTATAATTCATCCTCTCATTAAACTCATTTGAACGTCAATTAATCTGAAAATGGAATCAGCCAATGTAGGATACGATTTGCTCGCTTATTAAAGGAGATGAGACAGAAAGAAGAGTCCTTTCGATCCATTTTATCCTGTCAATTCAAGAGTTGCAAGAGACGAGATGAGTTGAGAATGCAGAGTAGGTCTTTGGCGAATGAATTGGAACTCGTGAACATCGGAGGAGAGTGTTCTGCGGGAACGATAACAATTCCAGCTTGGAAGGCGGTGCTTATTAAAATCCGCCATTCTCACAGCAGCGGGCTCTCAGAGAATTGCACGAATAAATACGGAAAAGGAGACTCTTCGAACCAATATCCTACGTAATCTTCGAAGCATTAATCTCACAGAAGATATGTCGATTTATTTTTCTTGACCTTAATTATTTAATCATGATAGGCGCCTCGGAGTGTAGGTCTGAGAATGAAACGCAAAATCGTTTGCCAATGTTTCGACATATTTCTTAGATCTTCTGCAGGGCTATGAATGATAATTACATTGATGCATGAAGACATGATAAATTGATAGAACGTTTTTTCTATAATAAAGTATAAAAAGAATTCAATTGTTCATAAATGAAAAAGACGAGACAAAAATTGTGACATCTTATTTGTTTACTGATTATGACTAAACTCGCACCGTATCGTTGTTACCATCAATTTGGATTAATGAAATAAAAGTAAATTTTACTTTGATCATCAATTTATGATATTTTACTGCAGTTATTTTTGTTATTAGAGATATAACTCATTTCTTTAAATAATATTCTTTAAGTTACCTTCATAATCTAAATCTCAGCATTATCGAAGTCAAAGAAGGTATTGCTGTTATTCGTAGGATGCTTTGCAAAGGCGCATAGTGTATTCCATTGCTTTTTGGTCCTTTTGCGCTGGGAAATCTTGTTATTCAAATCCGTGATGTCTGTCCTATGTAGCCAGTATTACAATCAAGGCATGACATTTTATTCGTTATTTTATTTTTTTGATTTTTAGGTATTTTTGGTTTTCTTTTTGTGTAATGAAGCCTGCTTTCGGTGTTATGATTTCTGAGTACAATTTACATAAGCTATTGAAAAAAATACTTTCGTAGTTTGTTCGGATAATTTATTTATAAAGATGATGCCACGATATGAGGATGCTGTTGCATTTGATAAAACTACTTTAATTATTGAGTTTTGTGTATTTGAACGGATAGCGCTGTTAGTGTGAATTATAGTGCGGATGAATCTTTTTGAAAATGATTTTTTTTTTCAAAATATTCTTGATTCTTTTAAGCTTTTTTTTTAACTTTATCACTCAAATTTAGAGCTCTAAATTTTAATAGAATCTCTATAGCAATTGTGACTAAAAATGTATGATAAAACGTACAAAAGTGAATGTGTAAATGAATGCATAAAAGTGATTTTGGTTATCAATTAATTAAATACTTTAGCCATTCACAGGCTTCAGTGTATCCTTTTTTTATCCAATAGAGGAATATCTCTTAATTCGGCTTCAGTATTGATAAATTCAGCATTTATGAGTTGGCTCAGGTGCAGGATAATTCCAAGTGCTGCAAACTTTACTTGTTGTTGTATCATTTTTTGCGCAATAGGTCTTGGGCGATGGATGCACTCCCTGATGGACAAAACATAATTTTTTCAGATAAAAAATATGGATTTAGATATCTTAAGATTATCTTATCTTTTTAGATATTCTAGTGTTTTTTTCGAAGTCTGTCACAGACATTGCATCGGATGACTTATTCTGCTAAAGAAAAACATAAAATATTTCCAACCGTTTATTTTTCGAAGCTTGCGAATCTCCGTCGAGCGTGTTTTGGGATGGTTTTCGAATAAAAAAGTGAATGACGAAAATGTGAGTTCTATATAATATTTAGAAGCGATGTTTCTCCCCGACCCCAATTCACGGAGATCACCATGAATGATCACCACCCTTATGTATTTTTCTAGGGGATGGATTTTATACCATCAAACTTATTGCAGCTGACCGTCAGGATCTACAAGGGCTCCCTCAAACATTGATGGTGGTCCCTAAGCCTCACATAGGTTAAGGATCACCCATTTTTTTACTGAAAAAATAATGACTCTACGGATATAGTTCATCAAGACGCTGAAGAATGTATGCTGATTCCATTTCTTTCATTCCATATGTTCTCTCTCTTTATATTTCTCTGAAAATCCTCGTTTCAACCGAAAACTCTCAAATGTGCTTCTGAAATCATCATTTGCAGATTTCCACGAAATCCAATGGGAATTTATAATCACTCGCGGCTTCGTTTATTTTGATGACATTCATATCGTAATAGATGGTTTTGGATTTAGTGAGTGAGTTTGAAATAAAACGCGAATTCCATTCATGCGGCACTTCAGTCTCAATTCTCCTTTCAGCTTAATGTATGAAGAACTTTGCTCTTGCTGGGTGACGTCGGCCGAGTTTTTTTTGCGAATTAAACAAGAGATTCCTTCTCGAGTAAGCTATTCATCGATTCCTGAAAAAAAAATTTTACTCAATTAAGAGGCGTTAGTTATGATATCATAATGAGATGGAATAAATGGGCCGAGGAAATAGAAAGCATTTGTCGACGCCCTCATCGGAGGAAAAGAACAGTGATGGATGGAGCGACCAACGTGTCGTCAACTCGACCGCACTTGGCTTCCGAGATAAATGACTCAACAATGAGTGAATGCTATTAATAGGCGTTGTGCACCGCTGCCGGGCGACGGCTGATGGATGGATCCAAGTTGCCAGGCGATCGATCTGCGTCCACGTGACACCCTCTCGCACCCTGCACCACTACTCGCAGCCGTAAGCAACGCGTGCACGCGTGGCTGCGACTAGCACGCGACCCCACACGGGTAGCGGGCAGCTGGAGGAAGCACTTTCGCGGCCATTCGACAATGGGTCTTCATCGTCATCATGGTAAGCGTCATCAGTTGTGGGATTGCTCTGACGCAGCATCCACTCTACCATGTGCTAACCATTTTAACGTTATCAACTTCTTCTCCATCACGTGCTTTTTAATCTCGCCTTTGAAACTAACTCATTTGGGGCCGTCCATTGCTCTTCTTTCCGTCATTCGACGAGTGTCTCCACAAGGGCATCATGCATCTTCATGATCAAGGCATCCCCGTGTCTTTCTTATGTCTTATTCCAAAGACTTCTCTTTCCTCCCGCTCATCTCAGCACTTCTTCCTCACTTATTCAGTCCATCCATTTCATTTCCAACATTAGGTTTACCTAGTTCTAATCACGAAGAAAAATGATTCTTGGGCAGGCCACCGCTCCAATTTCGTTCTTTCAGGATCGAAAAAAGAATCCAATTTGAAATAATCTCTTCCAAACGTATTTGAATTTGTCGTTGAGGGAGACATTTTAGAAAGTGTTTAATTATCCGTCATGGTCATTCATTTACGGTAAACGGTCTGTCGAATGGTTTGTCGAGCACTCAATCGCACTATCGGAAAATCACTTAACACCTACATTATTCGTCTGCTTTCCATCTCATGATCTCCGTGGCCTACTTCTCTCCACCCTTCTTCCCTTCCATGCTCCTACGACGACTTTCATCATTCCATCCACCGTGTCCCATGATGTCGCCGAATGCATTGTCTCGCAGCATTCTACCCGAGTTTATCAAAAGACTTCTCTCCTGCTCTTCTTTGAACTTCCGCGTTACTCACGCAGTTCTCACACGAGTGATTTATTGTCCTATTTATTTGATCGTCTTTCATTATTGTCATTAGATAAACAGACAAGATTTCTCAAACTGCATGTTTTCAATCACTAAGTAGGATATAACTTGTATGGAAATCGCAGTTGGACACTGATGTCGCAGATGTCCGTCAAACGAAAATAATACCCGAGGATTTATTCGCTATTTTATCGCTACTAGGCCACGCCCACTTCCGGACGGTGAAAATCGAAGCGGACTGGTTAGAATGCTTCATGCGTTCATCAAATGCTTCGTCCCCTTTAAACACATGCCTTCAAATACTAATTCTTAGCCTAAGCCTAATCTTTTCAGCTTACCCGTACTTGCTTTGTATTTTTTTCAACCTTTCAGCACCATTTTTACGCTAAGTTTATTCATTTATGGGTTTAGATTGCTTGAGTGATTTGTTTGCATACAAATTGGCAAATAAAAAAATAGATATACAATAAACAGTTCCAGAAGTTACTACAGTTATGATATTTCGGCATGAGAACATTAAGCTTAATTAATCCATTTAGATACGGCATATTTTTGAAAACTCTGGCATTCATGCCAAATAAACATTGATATATCCAGTTGAACATATATTATTTAATTTCCTCAAGTCACCGTGCATCTACCTCTGTCTTTACTTCTGCCATCCCTCATAGATCACCATAAAGAATCAGGTAGAGTTGTTGTAGACGACCCCTAGTGTTTTTAAGGAATTGACTTCAGTAGTGGGCTGTAATGGAATGAGTTTAAGTGATGCCTCTTTGCAATTTGCCATTAATTGTTTTGGGCGCTCGGCGACCGGAAGAGGGGTCGAGAGGCAGGGGCACCCGCCACCTCCCCTTACCCCCCGCCCCCTCGGCGGCGCTGCGCGGCCGTGGCGGCGGCGGCGGCGTCGTAAATTTCGGCGCAATCTGCCGACTTAATGTTTGGAGGCGTGATATACGAGTGGCGCTATTCCCAGAGGGCGGCGCGCATACATAACACAATCTCCCGCTCATTAATTATTTATTAAAGGGAGAGAGAGAGAGAGAGTTTCATTGGCGTTCGGAAATCGCGCTCAAGGCGAAGCACCTGAGCGTACGAGTGAAAATCACAATTAAAATCACAAATTGCATGGACACAGAGGAAGCGTGTGTTGCCGTTTTCACTGTTTTTGAGGAACCTCCGGAGAGATCAATGATAGAAATTGATAGAAGACTTGTAGTTCGCAAGGGTTCGAGTATTATTTTTATGTCGACACTTATTTATCTTAAATCGTCCAAGTCCATCGATAATCGAAAGATGTGGATCAAATGTGCAGATTTACAACCTGCTAGATCCTAGAGTTCTCACTAGACGGCTTGGGGGACTAACTTGGGGGAGTGTTAAGCTTTGGATGGCAAACAGATAACTGTAAGAAAGTAGAAAGGCGTTTAGGTACACCCTCATTGATTGAAAGCAGCCTTATATTCTGGATACAATGCGATTGTGGGAAGTAATATTGGGAAATAACTATTAGGAGTTGAGAGCGTGAATTTTGTGATTCGAGAAATGATTGTCCGTGGAAAACTCGAGAGGCTCAGCAAAGCGATGACATTCGTGAAGCATACTGTGGCTTTTTTGTGCCATATTCCTGTAGGACTCTCCGGGTCAATGACTGCCGATATCAATATTGACCCGTGGGAATCCCAAGTATCCCTCCAAGATGATGAAAATCAATGGCTTGGTGGGGTAAGGGTGTTAACATATCAGTGTTTTCCTTGAATTCTTACCTTCGCTCGTCTCTCCAGGTCTTTCTGTTTGCATTAAACCCTGCGAACCACCCAATACCAAGACAAATAATAACTGAGCAACTGTGCTACGAAGGTGTGCTCTTTGAAATCGAGGTGAGCTTTGCTGTGGTCTTTGTTCGTTCACGGGAAGAATGAATTTCATATTCTTTCCCTTCTAGTTTCGTTCGAAGGGTATATCGAGATGCCCTTGCCTTCGTCTCCGAGTATTCCTCTCTGAAACTGGAGTAAAACAGAAATCGCTGGCGAGAAAGAAACTGGCTAATGGGTCAGTCTCAACACTCATTGGATTTGCCAGATATTTGCAGTTCGTGCAGTGCAGTGGCTGGTGAGAAACGAGATTGCAATGGGGCATCGCGGTAGAGCGTTACCGAGTTCGTAATCTTCGCGTTCCGCGGAGGGGACTGAATTCAAGTCTGGGTTTCGGAGTGAAAGGCGGTCGGGCGTTTGTTTGCTCCTGAAACGGAGACGGGAGCTCAATAATCCTGATGAACAAAGTTCTGCCCCTCTGTAGCATCATCACCCCACTGACTCCTACACTCCTCCACTCCTGCAACAAGAGACACCCTCCTCTTGGAGCAGCCAAGTGAGGGTGAGGCCGTTGCGCGGTGCCGCCATATTGATCCCGTCAGATAATAGTGGTGGGGAATTTTATCCTGTAGATGAGGTCGCTCACGCTTGGAGAAATGGCATTTGATCGGAAGAATTTGGTGGAACGGGGGAAAAGGTAAGATACGCCGAGAAACATTCCACCTCACTCCGTCATTTTTTGATAATTATATAATAAAAGAACGCTCTGTGCTGCCCCTCAACTTCCGAGAGTTGGTCGCCATTTACGATTCATTTGATCGTTCGGATTGAATTTCCATTGAGAGAGAGAAGCGCTTGCATAGTCAAAACAACAGCGAATAACGCGAGGTCAATGCACAACGCTGAGGTGTGGTAAAAAAGAATTTACCCTCTTGGCATGAGTGTGTGACGTAATTGCTTATGGCAGTCAATTGTTCACCGAGAATGGGTCGCATGGGAAAACAAAAGAATGCACTTGTCTTGATTTAATCAATTCCTCCCCCTCGCCCCAAAGTATACATAAATTCAATTAAGGACCCCGTAAATGTTAGAAAAAGGGCTTCTCCTAGTTTATTTTTGTATGCATTATTTTATTTTGTACACTCTCTTTGATATATACGTGTATTAATTACAGAGAGATGTATTTTTTAAATATTTTATTGGTGTATGTAATTAATGCTTTATATTAACATGTGGCGTGTGCTTTCATGATTATGTATGCATATATACTTCCTTTTGTGGTTTCCGGAAAACACTTCCAACACACTCAGAAAATTCGAAATCTGCAAGCGACTTGCCGTTGCGGAGGCATTTCCAATGAATCTCCTTCACTCTCTCTCTCTCTCCCCCTCTCCCTCGCCACCGCAGTTGAGCTGGGCATTCGCTGGGCTCAGATCAAGAGAAGGGATGAATTTGGAGCGGAATGAAAGACATTCGACGACAGAGGAGCGTGAGCGATCAGGAATTCGGCCGATGCTGAGGAAATGCTTTGAGGAAGGAGAGGGCGTCTAATCATTCCAAATTCCAATAAATACGGTTTTCACGTTTCAGGTTACACGGGTTTAACAATAAAAAGTGTATTGGCGCAATTGGGATTATTTTAATTTGTCTTGGATAGTTCGTGAGCTAAATTTGTCGAATCCTGAACATGCATATTTTAAGTGATGAGAATGAAGTTGTCGAAAGAACTTTCATTGAAAATATCGCTAAAAAGTTGAAGTATGTACTCGCCACAGCATGCTCCTCCAGCATTTACACAAGTATGCAGGCTAGTTTTCCTAACATCGTACACTCTGAAAAAGCGACCAAAATCTTTCGTGGATTGTGTGCTAGCCACTTTCCAGCCTCCAGGGTTCGTCCATTTGAGCGTGGATTTCACTTTAGGGAGGAGAGAAAGTCTGCCGGAGTAAGATCACGGCTGCGTGGAGCCCCGAAATCGTCAAGATGCATTGTGATGGCTTTTTATGCTTGGTTCTCAGTAAGCAGGAGCCCTGGATGCTGTCAAAGCGCGCGTGCTCTGAAGGATGTGTCGCTTATTCACTTCCATGGAGCGAACCAATCGTGGAAAATTCTCCTCCAGAAGTTTTTGTAATGCTGGATGAGTACATTTTCGAGACTACAAGATATTTAGGTTCGGGTTTTCACCGCGTCCATTGGCTTTGGGCGACAACAGATTCGCTGACATTGCAGTCAGCGTCTTCAGGTCGAAGGTGAAGTAACTCGGAAAGTTTATGCCATGTATAGATAGGCCTTTTCATCCCGGTGCTGCTCTCTCATTGGTCGGTTGTTGTCCATCTCTCAATGCTGCTCTCTCACTGGTTGGTGGTTGTCCATCTCTCATTGCTGGCCTCCCATTGGTTGGTGGTTGGAGAATCCTTTTTCTATGCATTGTGCTGGTGGTAGCCTTGATCTTAGTTTGCCAGCGTTTTCGCTATCTCAATAGCTTTTCTGATAAGACGAGGGTAGTATTTATTTTCCTTTGCTATTATTTTGGCGTCTTCAGAGAATACGTAGTGTCCATGTTCACTCCAAGCATGCTCCGATATGGCCGAAAGTTGGTGCTGCTTATTCTTTGCAGCCCTTCGATGTTCCTGCTATCGGGCTTTCATCGATCTCTCCGTAGTCTCGCCGATGTAATCTTTCCCACATGAGCAAGGCACTCCATTTACTCCCTCGTAAAGGCCCTGTGGGATTCTGTCCTTTGCTCCGGGTAATGTGTGTGATGACTGAACGTAGGTTTAACTTAATCTACTCACAATACTTAAAATATACCCCATGCATGGTTAAATATACCGAATCTCACCTCACCTTTTTAGGTAGCACCATAATATAGTATATATTATGTATATCTTATATTTCTTATTTCCATTGAAAATGGCAGGTTAATGTAGAAACCTAATGAGGATAATCCAATGTAAAGTTGGGCTGAGTTTACTAAGTTTTAATAGAATTAATTAACCTCGCTGTGGTTCTTGCAGTAGCATTGTTTTTTTTCTGTTAAGCACGCTTTTTGCCTCTTCTAATCCTTTTGTTTTTATTTTGCAGACGTTTCACCTTGCTGTCCTTTTCGGTGGGCTCTCAAGAAGAGTAGGCAGTAGTAGGTTTTGATGATGAAATGGAGTCGTATTGTAGATCTGTACGTCAATTTGCATTCTTGAAGAGCAATCATCGATAGCGGAATAGTTGTTGAAACGTAATCTCACCCTCTCATAGCAGCCCGACTGGAAATGGCATATAATTTCAAACTAGCGGATTCCAAATGCATTCACAATCTTCATTTATTATTCTCGAATCGTTTTCAAGAAATGTGTCTTTTGCAGATAAAAAAAATTAATTATAATATTGTCTCCGTTCTTATGTGATTAGCCTGCTGATTGGCGTTCTGAATTTCCGAGCCAAAGGTCGCTGGTTCCAGGCCCTAAGAAGTAAATTTTTTCCTTCACAAATAATGGCTTCAAAAAATCATTGTTTTTGTGTGTATTTGACTCATTTAAAATATTGTTATTTAATTCTAGGCTGATCACCTAGTAGTGGTGGGGGCAATGATAACCTGTTGGCTATTTTTACCATTTTAAATAATCATTTATATATTAATTTAAATCTATAATTATTATTTAATACAACGGAACAAGATTTGGTCCATATATATATACTAAATAACCATTTATAGTGGCCCTCTGCACAAAAAAGAATTATGGCATTCAAATCGCGGAGCCAAACTTTATCCTCCTGCAGTGGTTGTATAAAATGCTGTGTTGGAAAAAATGTGATACTAAGGTAATAAGCAGTATTTTTCACTTCCATTTGGAGGTTTTTCGAAGATCTTGCTTTTATTATTATCCGCAGGTAAATAACTAACTGGTGGAGCCTGTTTTTAGCCAATTTATTTTGTACGTATCTGCGTGGAGAAAATGTAGTTACTTCCGCCGTGTTCCTCCAAGTGACTTGCACCGCGCCTTTCGATAAAGCTTGAGTCACACAATCACCGCGCGAATATTCGGGCTGTACCGGTGAGTCAAAACTCACCCCAACACACACCCATTTGACAAAATCAAAGGAAAATGGCGCATGAGTTTCGTTAACATAGTAGTTGCTGCTCTTGTCATTAGATTTAAGGCTCCTATTCCACACAAACAACATATCGATGGCTAAGTTCTAACAACTCGTATCTCAAAAATAGCAAATTTTTAGGAGAGCAAAAAAACGATTGATTTCTTTTACTTGCACACTGAAATTAAGAACCAAAAGTTCATAAAACTGAAAAAAAGCATTCATTTGCAAATTAAGAGCTGTTCTTTGCTTTTATTTTATTTTTTAATGTTATTAAACTTTGTTAAAGATACCTGTCTCAAACCAGCCGAATTTGAGATACGTGTTGTTAAAACTTAGCCATCGATATGTTGTTTGTGTGGAATAGGAGCCTTAAATCTAATGACAAGAGCAGCAACTACGCTTTCAGTTGCAATTAAAAAGTTGTTGATTGTTGTGAATCTGAAGTAAAATCCTGCTCACACTCGCAACTCCAATTTTAAATCGTTTTTTGGAGCGTGCCGTCGACTCTGTGTCGGGACGCCTGCGGCGAAAGGTACGGCGACGCGGCCAGCGTGTGGATGCAATATGGCCACATTCACTCTTCGAACTTGATAATCGATGTAATAGAGATGTGAAATAGTCATTATAAAATATAATTAATAAATACTGCTGCGAATGACTCTTATTATGCAATCGCTAGGCACTTCAAGAGGTACATTGAAAGACTTGTTCCTACGAGTGAATTCCATGTACTACTACGGAGAATCGACTTACATCGTACACTTCACGCAAGGAAACGTGCTTGCCTCGTAGACAAACACAATATATTTCTAGGCACGATCCGTAGCCTCCACTCCCCCCCCCCTCCCGCCCCAACCAATACCTTTTTTAAAGGCCTCCCGGGAAGGGTCGTTCGTGTCGCCCAAGCGGTGATCCCAAAACTTTAATATGCCTCCAATTGTTATTCTAAATACAGACAATACATGTTTCTTAGTAGATAATATAATTGGTTCAAATTTCAATTTTTGTTGAAAAATCGAGCTTATCATTTCGACTTAAATTTAATTGCTCGAAAAATCAATTTTGAACAACATTTTTCCATTATTAGAATAAGCAAATATAGCCATAGAGTGGATGAAAACATTGAAATGACTGAAGCAATATGAATTTCTTTTTTGTCGTTGCAGGTGAGCGAATGGTGGGGTGACCCGGTTCCTAGAGTGCTCCTGCAATGCGCCCCCCCTGGCCGCGCCGGCCCTGAAAGAGCGTGGGGGAACAGCCTCCTCATCCCCCCCCCTTCCGACCGCACCACCTATTCTGCGGTCTCCAACGACAGCACTCGAGCGCAAAAAAGCCCATTGTTGGCCGATCGGATGGTAATTGCAAAAGACCTCGTAGGCTGCTCCGGTTGAGCGCGATAATCACCACACATATAAAATGTACGTACACAGCAATAGAGGGCTGGAAAATTCCATCTTTGACCCTATATCATGCCGTATAGGCCATTTAATAAAATACTTATTTTCACTTTACAAGCTATATACGCCGTTGTGGTGATAAAAATGATGTGTTCACCATTGGCGGAGCTTTGTTTCAAGGGTGGATATTCTAGTCCATTTCACCCTCAATAATAATCCGCATACATACCTGAGAAGGGGTGAGGTAATATACGTATAATTAGAATTTTGATGTAAATATCCTTCTTTCGGTCCAATGACTGCTCTGCTATTTTAAATGCATTAAATAAGCCTCCATTAATGTCCTTGAGACGGTTTTTATACAATCAACAGCTATACTTCGTGAGTATTACATTCAGCTAAATTATTATAAAATTGCCGGATTCTCTAGAGGGCCGCTAGATGTGTTGTCGTCTAAATGGATGAAATATGGGCAAATGTTGATTTCTATTCGCCACATTTGTCGTGCATTTCTACTTCTACCAAAGTAGAGCAGTATTTCGGATCCCTGGCTTCGTAATCCTACGAGAGGTGGTGGACCGCGGGATTTCTCGAGAAATCCTATCGGGTTGGAATCCCCAATGAGATTTCTTATTTTCTCGTCGCAATCCTTGCGCTCAAGCAGAGCGTCGCTCCCGACGTGTTTGTTCTGAAGTCGATGGAATGGAAACCGATTTCTGCGCGGCCCGTTTTTGTCTCGCGTTGTCAAAAGTGCTTGGAGTGCGCGATTCGGAGCCCCTTTCCGCCGACGCCAGGGGTCGTTGGTGGTTTTTGCTCCTCCCCCAAGGCCTCTCTCTGCCTCAATGGATGGCTCTAGGCGAGAGGAGGCTGCCAAACTATTCGTCCATTTATTGATGCGTAGGCCTTATTCATCCACCCCGTCTCGTACGTAGAAATAAAGCCAGTAATAAGAGGCCTGATTCTGTGCATGGGTGCAGTAATGTGTCGCAGAAGGTTCGTGGTTCGATTCCCGTGAGGTCGAGGTGAAGGTTTATCCATGTTTTTTCGTACTTGATTCCATCTCCGACCTTGCATTGTCTTCCTCGGATCGCAGAAAAATGTTTTGTAATTGAACACGCGCGCTCCCTATGACGACGAACGTTCCCTCAAATCTTCTCGCGCTTTCTCTTCGTCGACGCGTTGACCTTCCATTGAGACCATTGTCCATTCACTTCTTTGTTTGTCATTTCGGCCCAAAATTCCTCCACCCTCCGCCTACCTCGCCTCTCACCTCAATGACTCACTTTTCACGATATCGTTTACCTCACTGTCCTATTCTTGTTCAGATATTCGGAAATGTCGCATTTTTCTTATATTCAGGGTTCATTGGAAAGAATAAATTGAGAGAAAGAGTTATTCTAATGCGTTATGCAGAGCAGAGCAGAGTCCAGAGTTCGATGAAGTGCAGCATGAATGTGTTTGGCCCGCTCACTGACGATTCTTCAATTATCGCCCGCTAGATGGCATCACGGACAGTCGTCCAAGGATAGGATATTTTCATCATTCACGCATAATTGTGCGCGAAAATAGCTTCATCTACATCTACATAATACCCTGCGAGCCACCCCTAGGGTGTTTGGCAGGGGGTGATCAATCACCAGCATGCATTTGGACCCCCACATGCACACCACACCGTCCAAAAAACGTCCCGTATACTATATGCTGTTACAGATAATAAATGAATTAAGAAACATGCATTAATTTCTACATATGTTAGTAGGCTAAACTGCAAGTCATGCAATCTATTTACGAGTTCTATTGCTGCCGTTATAATCTCTTATTGATCGTGGAAAAAATGACATTCGGAATCTGTCTGTTCTACAATCTATCTCTCTTATTTTATTTATATGATCTGATTTTCCGTAGTATATTGGCGTCCGTAAGAAATGGTTAACTTCGTCAGAAAAGACACTGCTCTTGAATTTATCTAAAAGGTTTAGTCTATTTTTCAATCTACGGTCCGACAGAGATTCCCATCCCAGTTTATCTACGAGGTCAGTTACATTAGCAAGACTATCGGAACGACCTTTCACATACCTGGCAGCTCTTCTTTGCACGCGTTCTAACTCTGTTATTAAACCTTTTTCATGAGGGTCCCAAACACTGGCAGCGTATTCCAAATGTGGTCTAACGAGGGAAAAGTAGCTAATTTCTCTCACTTTGTCGTCTCACTTTTCTAATATTCTTTTAACAAAACCCATTTTACGATTAGCTTGACCGGTTTCCAAGCTTCGCGGTGGACAAAGCATATAAATGTATGTTGTATTGATTTAGCCCACGAAAAAGGAGAATACATTGGAAAACTATGTTTTTTATACGTTAAAGCGGCGAAAAACAAATATTTCTCTTTCAGCCACACTTTTATAACTTTAAAAATGAAAATACCTGAAAGATGTAATGTACGGTATGTGGAAGAAGTAACCCCACGGCGAGGCGTAGATCTTTTGCGCCATGAGCGAAGGATGGGTGGAGAGAAACCCGGCGTCGGCATCAGCCTGCTCTCAATGAGAGGCTCCGAAGGGGACCGCGCGGTTACTTACGTCCCATCCAACGGAGTGCTGTAACTCGAAGAGCTCTCCACAAAGCAGTCTGACAAATCTCTACTGCCGCCGGAATTCGATTCCGGGCCCACGGCGTTTACTCGTTCAGAAAGAGTCCACCACAATGGGAAGTAATCGAGCGCGAGGAGGTGAAAAACAATGAACCACGCGAGGCCGAGGTGAGCAGCAGAGGAGTGTTGAGCCGTGTTGATCAGGTTACCATAACTTCGTGACGTCATCAACTCATCTGCCAAAGGGCGTCGATTTTTGGCCACGAATGAATTGAGAGGGGTCGGGAAAAATGAGCGAAGATGGCGGGCCTCTTTATTCGTCAAACGGTTTCGCTGTCGACGAAAGAAAAAAGCGGTGAGCGTCGTTATTCCGATTGCGTCATCGCTTTCGCTGCATCGGTCGGAGGAAGGTTTGCGTTTTCCCATCGGCGAGCAATCTTTCAATTTCCTCCGAAGAGAGCAGTTCCTTTCTCTGTCACTTGGCGCCCTCTGCGCGTCTTTTGACTTTCAAATGACGCGACCTTTTTATGACGGTGGGAATACATTTGCGACGCTCGAATTCTGAAGAAGCACCCTTTGATGGATATCATCCCATTTCTTCCGCTTTTCCTTCGCACGAGTGATTTTCGGATGAGTGCACTCATATTTCACGCTGCATAAATCCATAGTCAAAGGCGCACGGATGTCCTTTGCATTTTTTCACTTCGCTCTTTCGCTTTTATTCCAAATTTTCGATTGCATTACATTGCAGTACAGAAATAAAGAGCCGCGTTTTTTTTTAGATTTTCGCTGAACCGCCTGCTTCTCGTTCTGTTCGCGAAGAAAAATTGACGTCCTCAACGCATTCGCTGAGCATATGATGACGTCACGAACTCTTTCCGAGCGGGTTACCTATTTTCTTGGGGACTCCTCGTGCATCGATCTACCGTGGTTCGTTGATGTATTCATTGTTGTGATGCGTCAATCAATGAGTGGTTCCCTCTAAATGAGCAAGTTGTTGAATCGAAACTGACGTCACCAACTAATGAAGTGGAAGCGGCAAATTTTGTTGTTTTTTTATTCTGAAATAATGAGGAAGTGGGAAGGAAGATTTCCATGTGGTCTATGCTCACTCTTCCGAATTCTTTTAATGAATGAATCGCGTACATTTGGGTCTCATGTCAGTGGTCGACCCCAATGCATAAGCAGTTCGTGGCGCCTTGTGATCTCGAAATCTAGGCTAAGCGGATCTTTGATGCTTTCGGAGTCCATTTCTGCTCCAAGTGGAAGGCGCAAAGGTTGACAGTAATGAGTGTGGGGCCCGAATTAATTTCCCTCGAAGTTCTCTACTGAATGAAAAAGGTTTAGCTTTATTGGAAGGGTTCCCAGGACGATGCTAAAGTGAGCACTCCTCGGAGAAATTGCACGGCGAAATCATGTAAACTTCTTTTTTCCGTTTTAAAATGATCGCTAACTTTGGAGACAGGTTTTGGGAGTTTTGTAGATTTATTTCATCGTAAATGATTTTTTTTCTACTAGGCGTTTATGATTAGAGCTAGAATATTATTTTGATTAAGGTCGTTAAGCACGGAGTATTGGTACATAGTTTTTATTGATTATTTAATTACTTGCGTTTCTAGATGTGAGTTATTAGTTAGTTCTTCCATTTTTTTCTCGAATAAATAAGTTTATTGGTTTAAGTTGCGTTTAAAACATTCCGACAATAGTGGAAAGAGAGTAGCCATTATATGTATGTCTGTTGTCTAGCACTAATTGCCGACCTATGTTGGTAGCAGTCACTGTGAAAATAAAATAATAATTTTTCTCGGTGCGCAAATTTAAAAGTTTGCAGATGATGGATTTCTTGTATCTTTTGCGGAATATTCCCGGAGGTATGTAACGCAGCATCCGAATCCGCGCTCTAATTCTCCGCTCTTCGCTCAACCAGCTAGGCAAATCAACCACTTGAACTACCCAGTACATAATTATCTTATTTTTCAATCCAATCTGACGACATTGGACGAATTGTTGCAAGTGTGGTCTCTGACTTGAGAGTAAACTGACCAAAACTGATTTAATGGGTACTTGAGGCGTGCGCTGCAATTAATGTGCTTTAAAACAAATCTCCGAGGTGATTGAGTGACTCATTACGCCAGTTTGTTCTTTTGTTTTCTTTTAGGATTTGATCTCATTTGACGCATTCGCCGGCCTCAGTGGCGCCGGGGTAAAGTCCTCGCCTGCCATACTCTCGGGTTCGAGTCCCGCCTGGAGCAGTTACCCTTATCCAGGGCATGGCTGTTTGTGTACGTTAAACTGTTAACATGTTAATAACCCCGATGTAAAATGCCTTAGAGAGCTGATTTCGGTGACAAACAAATGAATAAATTGACTGACTTCTCGGCTTCCGTCTCTTCCACCATGTCCCTATTTGATGACTATATCAGAAACATAAAAGCAAATAATGACGCAGTATGGAGCCATGCTTATGAGGAATTTCATTTTTTCCCAGATATGCATGACCGTAGAATTTTCATTAATTGATACTACGCGGTCGGTAAGTTGTCTGCGTACTATCGTGTTTTCACGAAATGTTTTCAGTAAACCTTATGTTTTAACATCGATTGCTTTGTGTGTATAATGTGCGACATTGCTCTCTTCCTATTATTCTTCCTTCCAGACTCCTTTCGCCTTTCCTGAATTTATGAATTCACAGGAAAAAAAGGTTTTGCCTTTCACTTTCCTCGGCGCAGTCCGCGCGACCCCGTTTATCGACCTATCGATCCATCGCCGTCTCGACTGCGATTCCATAATCGGAGCAAATGAGCGCCGTTCGTCAAAGCAAACGAATGCCGATGGCCCCCAACTGAACCGAAAAAAAAGCGCGCCTAGCCATCTTGAGGACGACCGTTAGAACTTCGCTTTATTTAAAAACATCGCGGTTATCGCTTAATTTCTACATTTTTTCTTATCTTAGACATATTTTTCGCATTGAAATATAATTTACCTGAACCCTTTATGATACTTTTGTAGCTGAAAACAAATTGAAAAAAATGGCATAGTTGAAAATTATATTATTCTGTTTGAGGCTTAAATTCAGAAGGCCGTTTGTATACTAGTGAATCACATTTTCAAATGTTTTTTCTTATTATACGTATGGTTTTTATATCTATACTTTGTTTAGAGTTTAGAATTACACTTGATTTCATCTCGCTAATGCTATAATATCAATACTTTACTCGGAATTCATTATGTTTTAAGGAATTAGTTTTCAGATCAAAACCAACGTGCGTTAAGTTTCCTGCAAATTCTAATACTCAGGTTTTTAGATCTCTAACCAACCGTTTAGACTTGAGCACCATTTTGAAATTTGGCGTTTTTTGCTCACCACCGCTAGTCTTCAGACTTCCGAAAGTACTCAAAAAATTTTTTTCTCGATACTTTATTTTCGAGTGTTATCTTAGGCATGGCTTATCTTTGAAATGCCTGGAGAAAGAGGAAACATTGACTGTAATAACCAGAATTCCATTGTTCTGAGTTCAGTGATAAATGTGCGCGTTTTCAACTATGTACTTTCCATCGATAATTTTTTTCTCGACAATTAAGGCTCATTGGACACTCGTGAAAAAGTGCTCTCATTCCTTTCATCTTCTCATTTCCAACGCTCTGTGCGAAGTTCGAACGCTATCTGGTGGCGACACACTGGTACCAACAATCTCTGGCGGCCGAATGGAGAATCCTTTATTGCATTGTTGGTGGTCTTGACGCTGGCGGTGACAATGTGGTGACATAGGGGTCGACGTTTCCGTGGCGTGGTTGGCGTGGCTGCGATCAGAAAAGACAGCGCCGTTGGGAGGTGGTCGGCGAGAGCGGGAAGTGTTTAAGGGCTCCTGGACTGGCTCTTGGGATCCTAATGGGGCATCGAAGCGAAACGGGTGATGTGTATGGAAAGGGCGCCTCGAGCGCGATACATTCTCGCAAAGGTCATACCTCAAGTTTATCAGCATTGATTACATATTATCCACTGTCACGATTTATATTCCTTAAAGTGCTGCATTTTCATCGCCCGCTCTATCTCCATCCCGCTCTAACGCATTCACTAATTTTTCTCCCTCAACGAACCTCTTCCTCTATCTGATCACATAAAACGCACGCATCGCGGTGTATCTTAAATACAGCAGACTCCCGATTATACGGCTGCGGTTTATCCGGGTTACGGATTATCCGTGCGTGATTTTTACTCGCTTAATTTTTTCCGCGATCGTTATGACAAAAATAAAATTGGGTGCAAAATCATCGGGATTACTGCAGTAACGATGGGATAGGATACACCGGGATACGCTTAGGATACACCGGGCTTATTATTTCCAATAAATTCCCATTCGTAAATCGGAAGGGATCACGCGTTAACTGCATTCACGGGAGCACCGCCTTCCGTTTTCCAAGCCTCGCAGCGCGCGACCCCGCTCCTTGATCACGGGTTCACGTCCCGCAGCAATTGCAACCCGGGCAACTTGTGCGAGATGCGATTACGTGGCGTGGTGCCTGACAGTGTAGTTTCCGACGTCGAGCACTGGTTTTGAAGCATTCGCGCAAAACAATTTTCTATATCCGTGATAACACAGGCACGGATACGAGTAGAACCCTGTTATCGTCGCTAAAAAGATCGCGAAAACGCCATAAAACGCCCCTTTCCGCGCGACCCTACTCGGCGAGGATTGAAAAGGGAGGGTAGGGACAAAGAGTAAAGGTTGTTACTTTTCCCAGAAACTCTTTATTTCTCTCCCTCTTTCGCATGCCGACTTAATCTCTTAACAATACTTCAATATCCGAAACGTAGAATGGTTCGGAAAAAAACTAATCCTTACCTTCTACCTAATCTTCACTAGAGTAATGCGTTAAACGGTCATGTCGATCGATCCATTATCCTTGTAATAGTGTTTTAGGTCAATAATAAATATGTGCCATGCTTCAAATGTCGATTTTTAAGAATCAATCCTGAAAAAAACTTGATAAATCGACCGCAGTTACCGAGCCTCAGGGTCCCGCGTAGCGTAGCTCAGACGTGACACGCGATCGAAAAATCGCTCTCATTTCCTTGGTCGCAAACTTTTTTCCAAGATTTTTCGCAGTATTCTTAATAAATTTCCACTTCACACTGTGAAATATAATTCCCGATTACCATATTTCGTAAAACAAAGATAATGTCTACTTTATTTAAAATTTCACGCGAAAAATGGGTACGCCATTGTGTGTTGTAAAACCATGCAGATACGAACCAAAATCTTCAAAAATCATGGAAAATATAGCCAAAGCATCTGGTCAAAGGAATATTGTATTTTTGATTCTATAAAAATCATACAACTGCAACACCTCCTGCTTAAGTTCAAAGATTTTCGGAGAAAAACGAGATCGCGCGCGTTTTTGAAAAATTGGTCATGTTTGAGCTGCTGTATCTCAGCAACGGATCAAATGTATGTAAAATGGCTTACACATCCATAATTAGATATTATTTATAAGTATTTATGCTAAGTTTTAAGTCTCTATCTGAAAAAAGCCATTTAGGACTTTTGCCCAGACTTTTCCGATTTTCGACCACTGTGGATGCTTGGATGGGATCAGGATGCTACGATGTTTTTTTGTTTTCAAAATCGGTGTCGGGAGGTCAATAATAAGGGAATGACAATATAATTTAAGATTTAGGACATTTAACTGAACACAGCACAGCCTCAATGCTGTTCTCATCTACGGTTTCCCTGCAGGAGGAAAAGCCCGCGAGGAGTAGTAATGGAAGTGCGACTGATGTTTGGGGGAGACTCTGAGGTTAAATGCGCCCTGACGGATGGAAGGGTGGAGCGTAGGCCGACGTCTGCTCCAAGCGAAAGGCCCTCCTATGGACGGAGTGCAGGTGGTCTTAACGGAAATTTATTATTTAAAGATAACTGATATTGTGGATAGTGAGGTGGTTTTGTTATCTTTTATTGAAACATAGTGTTCCGCTATACATCACGTGATGACGGGGATTGTAATTTCGAAGATCAGTGCATCAACGCAAGCATGGAATGTTTCCCGAAGATTGATTACTATAAGCTGCAATATGCAATTTTTCCATCGGTGCTGGAGTCTATAATTTTTCCGTAATAATAGAAGAGAGCACGTTAGCACGACGGACGGCCTTGGACCCAATGGCATTCAGCGGGCCAACTTTTGCCAGAGCGATAGTGGTGCTCATTTGCATACCTTTGCGCCGGAATGGAAATCCTCTGGGATAATTAGCTTTGGCCGAATGGACAATGGAGGGCGATTAAAAATTTTTCCATGAACGAGACAACTCCTTTAAACTGGGCTCAAAGCCATCGCTTCCAACTGGTAAAATAATCGCATTACGGCCGGCACGCCAAAGTAAAGTTGGCCGCTTTCGGGGAGATTAACACTATAAAGGAGAGGGAAGCGAAAAATACCAGCTTTAAAGGAAAATTTGCCCCAAATAAAAAATAAAATGTCCATGGCGGAAATGCGGAAAGCCTTTTGCAGATGGAAGAGTATGAGCCGTTGTGCGGAGGGGCGTGGAATGAGACCTAATTGGGGTAATTGCAGAAAGAGGACAAAAGCCATCATAGGAAATAGTATCAACATTTCAGTAGCAGCCCCTGTGCGCACGTGGAAAATTCGGTTAACGGGATTACTTCGCATTTTGTGCATCAAATATGATCCAATTTCCATCGATTCGGTCAAATATTATTTTGTACAATATATATATGGGTAGAAATTATACGTCAAGATAATACTGCTCACAATAGATAATATTTGTTGGGATTTCCTTGCATTTTGCGCAACAATAATATGATAATTTTTCCAATTATGCTGTCAAATATTACCTTTTACGACATCATTACATAAAATATTACTTTAAGGTACACAGTCACCGAAGGTCAATATTTTGAGGTATTTCGCTAATATATTCACTCGTGTATGCCCTTTATACCATCATAATCATAAAGAACATCCATGAAGAACATGATGGAGAGTAATTGTTTTTTAAATCCGAGTGGATAAATCAAAGTTTCTATTTGTTTCTCGTACATAAACGAAGACCAAGAGATTTAAAAAATTGTTAAAAAAACGTCCCTGCTCGAAATAGAGGGAGGTCTTTCGCAGCAGCCATGGAGGGAGATAGGAGCTGTGTGAGGCGCACGTGGTAATGAATTCCAGTTTTGGGGTAACTATACTCGCAGAAAGATAAAAAAAAAGCCTCTGTGTACATTAAGTAGGACACATTACCAACAATTCAGTGGCAGCCCATGTATGCACCAGGAAAATTAAGGCTATCCACATTACTGAACGTTCCGCACTTCAATTAATGTGACAATATGCGGTTGAATGCTACATTTTTCCATGCTTTTATCAGGAATACGACGGAGAAGTACTCCACTGGACAATATTTGGAGTTACTTTCTAATCATCTCCATGATTATGCTCCAGTTAAACCTTAGAGTTTCCTGGAGAGGAAATAAGCTTAACCCCGTGCCGTTGGCGGGTGATGTGTTGCTCCAACTCGGCTTGCAAATGTGAGAATTGCTGGATTTTGGCCCGTCCGCCACGGCCTCAGTGATACGATGGCCCAGAAATATGCTGGTCCTAATGATCAGCATTGCAACGAAATATGTATGATGTAATTACTTCCCGGCGAATTTTTAAGTCTGAGCGGGATTCGTACCGGTTTCAATCGGAGGCCTTGGAGAGCACGACGAGTAGGTATGCTGTAGCAGAGCATGTTCTCTCAACTGGGACCACAATTTAATCTGCCGTTCCAACAACTTCGGAGACATGCTTGCTAAGAAGGCCATTGATATCGGGCGTGGTAAAACTAATTTTAATGGATACTCTTGGCTTTAAATTAGCAGTGCATGGAATCCCATATTAAGCAACTGGAAAATGACCGCGATCGATCTTTCATCATCCGATTTCCCTAGATCTTTATAGCGAATCAGGGGTAATGAGATTGCTGTGGCTGTTTATAGTTTCATGGCTACGGCTTTTTTTATTCACTAAAACTAATTCATTCACCCTGATGATGATGGACGAGACGTCTGTTAAATTGTTGGTGATGTACAACGGTTTAACCCGGAAGAAATCCCGTGAAGTATTCACGAAAATGTCAACGAAAAAAGAAGGAACTGTGATTGGGTGATCAAAACAGCAAAATTGACGAATAATTTTACACGTGAGCTTACAACTGAACACAAAATATGTGCTCAATCATTATGGCTGGAAACGGGCCTTCATGTTATTGCATTAATGTCTTCCCCAGGCACAGCAAGACAATCACATCCTTGTTACAAGATGAAATAAAAATATCAGGCGTGCCAATCCAAAAACGGAGAGCACAAATAATTCATTTCGATGGCTTATCAGGACACGATGCAAGGAAAATGAGATCGCAGCATACAGTGAGGAAATTCACAGAGGTAGATACACCGTCAAAATATTTTAATATTTTAATTTGTTATTAGCTTTACCTATTATAATTTGTTTACGTATTGTAAATTAGAACATGAGTTATCCTTCTCATGCTAAGACCTTTATAATAAGCCATTGCCTGCATTTTTATCCTAATTAATTTGATTCATTATCCTAAATAATGGAGGAATGGCGTCTATATGCTACGGCAGCTGGAGGCCAGCCTCATGACGTCATTGTAATGTTTTCTCTTTCTTAAATGGCGCCATGGCGCCATTATTTTTTAACTAAAAGAGGATGATTGTATCTACAACATGCAATGAATTGATAAAAATCGAAGGGTTTTTATAACCTATATTAAATTGTTTAAATTCCGTAAAATAATCCACCCATGAATTTTCTTAATTTGAGATATTCAAAATATTATCTTTCTTACTTGCGGAGGAATGACGTCAAAATTGAGGACGCTTTCATAAACTTTCAGTTTCAAAATATATGTAAATCGCTTAATCTGCGATTTTTTCAGTAAGCAGACGGTTTCAAATGCCGCACGCAGCATTAAAAAATATGATTTCTTCACCGAGATAACTAAAAAAGAGTGAGAATCGTATTTTCGAGCCAGGCGGCTCTGGTGGGCCTCTAGAAGGCTGGAAGTTTGGGGAGGTTAGTCCTATTTGAGCCCAGATCGCATGCCCTAAGTACGGAAAAAATCCCGGAAGGGGGGACTTTTCACCCTCTTATTCAGCTATGCCCTTTGGTCGAAATGGGTATTCCCTCGTCATCCGCCTCAGTGTGTAGGGGAACACGGGGTGGAACGGGGAAGAATGGAGTACGGGAATTTTGGGTCTAGGAGGGGGTGTCATTTATTAGGGAGCGTTGGAAATAGATCCACCTGTAATTGTTTATCTTCTGCAGCCATGTTGTTTTAGTTAATTGAGTGTTAACGCGTGAACTGCGAGTTGGGTGAATTTTCGCTGTTGTTTTATAACTTTCGAAAATTTTGTAGCTATGATAATTCATATTTAGCCTTAAAATCTCAGTAATCCTCGGTATTGGTTTAAAGTACGTCTAATAATCGTTAGTTTCGTATAAATGATCGTCTGATTAAACGTTTTTTTCGGGTTTCAGTTCCTAGGTAAGCGAACACGTGTTCTTGGGGCAGAACGGTTGGGGTGGAACCGGAAAGTAAGAAAAACTGGAAAATAGAATGAATGGCTGGAGAGACAACTCTGTGTTTACACTGCGGCGATTTTTATTAAAAATCGGTTGAAGGCTGCGTCACTTTTTCCATTTGTTAGAAATGGACACACAACTTGTATGAAGGAGTGAATAGTGAAGCAGATGATTCTGTACTTGTGTGTGAATGTTGTGGTTAGGCTTTAAAAAAGACTAAAGTCGTGTACCAATTAGCCATCTGGATATGCCAATTCCAGGATTTGGACATGACGCCATCTTGGAAGAACGTCCCAACTCGTTAGCGAGCACAAGGGAGTGAATTTTTGCTGCTAACTCGACCGCCAGATTTAGGCGTCGACGAGTGCATCCTTTTCCCCACTTCTCCCACGATTCAAAGCGTGGAAAGCGTTTTCAGGAAGGAATCAGAGCAAGGGCAACATGGCTGTCAACTAGGGGAAGTATTTTTTGCTAGTAGTTGATATTTTGAGAATTATTCGAATACTTGGTAATTTTCGTTTTGTTTATAATAATGAAATAGCGTTCAAAGAAGTATAGGAATTACGGAGAAATTAGTTAAAACTAGAAAAGAGATAGCGTTATTGGGAAGAGGCCGAAATTGGAATCAGAAAAAGTACGAAAAATTGAAATCTATTATTACAATAAGACTGGATGTACAAAATGCCGAAACCTGATTAATGTTTGTAAGTATAACATGGTGATATAAATTGGCCAAAATTCTAAATGAAAAACTTTGAAACGATTTAGAAAGTGATGCAGAAGTCAGACGCCGAACGTTTGAATAGACCAAATGAACCTGACCTTAAAACTACAAAAAGGAAAGTAAATTGCTAAAATGTATGAAAATTTAAAAATTAATTGGTTGTGAGAACGATTGAAACATTATAAACCCAAGAAAAGTAATAATGGGGGAATGAGGGGCAAGCGTACGCATCTAACAAGCAATTATGAGTATTGTACAATTAGTTTCAAACAATAATTTTCATTTTGACACAGTTTGTTCGCAGTTACATGCGCTACAATACTTATCTTCCACTGCAGCAGAAAACATAAAGAACTGCCGCTATTCATCAAAAACGTAACAGAAAAATAAGTATGAATCTTGCCCCTCATGCGGGGCAAGTGTCTTCCCTTTATGGGGCTAAGGTCCTTATCACAGTTTCCGCATGTGTACTTTCCCTTTCCAGAATATGTGGTGCAAGGTTCTTTCCTCCATGTTTTAAATTCATTACACACTATCCAACCAACAATTAGTGGATATAAGCACAATTTTCCACGAACTCCTCTGTAAAAATCGGTTTTCCGTTGAAGTGAATGCCCAGTTTGCCGCCCACCAACCGCCGCTTTGTACCGCAACTCTTAACCTTGTTTTTAGATATCTTCATTTGTAGTTTTAGGGTGTATTGGGATATCGTAAGAATTTCAGACTGCTTCAATTTTTTATGCCGCTTATGCGCATGCAATGCTTTTGGATGTGCTCAAATGAAAGGAAGGAGGAAAGACATTTGGCTGTATTATTCATATCTACTAATAAAGCGCACCTGAAGTTCTGAAATTAAGCCGATATTTTTAAAATCCCTGTCATAAAATAACGTATTTTCTATTGCAAATACCACAATACTACGTTTACGCAGAATCAATCAATTGAAATAGCTAGCTATACATGCTAATAGAAGTTCCTCTCGATATTCCCCTCCACCAACATCATTTACCTCCTTCATTGCAACTTCTGCCCCGCTTTCTATGTAAGTCACCCCCCTTAACTTCAGAATAAATAGCCGTCGTCCCCCCACGCATCTCTCCCAGTACCCACACATTCTTTGCCCCACGACTCGCTCTCCAATGATTATAAGACACGGTCTCAGGCGTTATTTTGTGGAATTGCTTCATGTTAAATTAAATAAACTAACTATGTTTTATTCCACACTTTATTTTAAATAGTACGACCCGGGTTTCAACATCTAGTGTTATCCCCATCTAATTGTACCTGATGATAACACTAGATGTTGAAACCCGGGTCGTACGATTTAAAATGAAGTGTGGAATAAAACATAGTTATTTTATTTCATTTAACTCCAATGATTGTTTCAGTTATTGCGTCCCTTCCCCAGCTGACTCCGCCCTCTAACTTCACAGTACCTTCCATCTAGCGTGCCCACAATCTCGCAGCGCCCCTGGGTTGAATGTATCCCGCTAACTCCATCCCCCCTTCTCCCCTCTCTCCCTCTCCTCCGTCCAGCGTTTTCTTGTCCCTCCCCCCCTTGAAATAAATCAGCTGTCCCTTGGACGTTGAGAATGAAGCGATTGACTTCCAAAGTTCCGGAAACTATTTTTTTCTCGTGTGAGCGTTTCTTTTTACGTGTATTTTTATGCAGTGCTGGTGCTATCATTGTGTGCTACACGAATCATTATCGAATTGTAATACATATATGCTTATTAGAGGACGCATTACGTCAATCGTCCGTGTTTTGTTTTCATTTGGAGACGCATGACTGTTTTACAGCTGACGCAATCATATCAGAAATAAGTGCAGACCACTCTCCTCGTACCTCAAATGTGAACAATATTCATCTGAGAGGGAGAGAGAGAGTGCTCTGATATTATTATTTTTTAACGCCAGCAGATTTTGCCCATGACATACTTACGAATATTTCCCTCGCATTTCGTATGCACTAAACATGTCAATATGGCAACACAAGTTTTGAACGTCTCCAAAAAAGACCGCTTGAGCTGTATCATGAGTGTACCCTCATCATCCTCGTCTCCTCCTTGCCTCTCTTTAAGTATCTTCTGTCTTCATAGTTCTCGCTTTAAAATTTACTCCTGCACCACTTACTTGGAGACGGCGCCCATTCTTTTCCCGAAATAAAATCACGCCCCGCCACAACATTTGCGATGAACCGCCCGATGTGAATCATCTGGTCGTTTGAATGAGTTCACGAAACTCGACACTCGCGTCGCTGGCGGTGAGGTGATCCGAACGTCACGGAGATATAAGTTTTAAATAAGTGTATATTTCAAGCGATATGCTCTATCTAGCCCATTCTAACTCTTTTTTAGCTATTGCATTCCCAAATCAGTGGAAAGTGTTCATTATAAATCAATGTCTCCTCGCTCATCGCATCGATGCGGAAATGTTTGGAAGCCGATTGAAAATGGCGCGCGTTGTCCGGAGAGAGAGAGAAGAAATAAACGTCGAAGGAGAGGGAAGGGGGGGGGGGGGCGCCGTCTTTTCCGTTGGGGAATTGGTTATCGAAATAGCGAAACACGAGGCCTGAGAGAAAAGTCGGCCGAATTGGACGGGAAAAAAACCGGAAGCGAGCGACGGTGCGGTGAGTGGTGTTGTTGGGGCGAAGCCATTAATAATAAGGGGGCTATTTTGGGACAGCTGCTCCCCTTTGGGCCAGCCATTTTCATGAATGGAAGGGAAGACAGGTGAATGGGGAAAAAGGATTAGCACAAGCCCCTCCCCTCCCCCCTCGCGCAGCGCGGACGAGACTGGGAGTCGATTGCATGCATTGGAACCCATAGAAAGGTGACGTTAAATTGTAAATTGCTGGCGGTGCTCTCCAGATAGTTTTGCGCACTGATGAGATCAGGATGGCAGCCTGTTCCTCAGCGCGTGAGTCGATCGCCGCCCCTCAGAACAGCGTCACTCCACATGTTTTCTCTTTCTTGAATTAAATGTTGACCCGTCTAATTTTCTTTTACTTGTTGAAGAAGTTTGTGCCAACAATATGTAAAAATTAGTAAATTGAATGGGGTACCTACACCGTAAAAAATCAATTTGAAATTTTGGAATCTTAATAAACTTTACCAACTAAATTTCAAGAAATAATGCAATGTCGTCTTTCTCAATTCAAGACGAATTTCGGTGAGGAGAGGGGCGACCTCTTGGTTGATTTCGTGCTGAGACACTACTGTTCCCTAGACAGAAGTGTTCTTTAGTTGCCGTAACTGCCACCGGAGGGCGTAGTTTTATTTTGATGTTCAATTGTTGTGTGTGTGCGTGCGACGAGTCGTCGTCAACTCCTCAGTCAGTTGTGTGTGGATTTCAAGAGTGAGGGTGCCTCAGCTGCCCCACCCCCTCCCCCGCCCCCCAAGTGTGCTCAAGTTTCGGCGGAACTGGACGCAAGGAAGCTTACTGACTGATAAGTGAAATTTACACCATTATTATTCACTATTGTTATGATTTTGTTATTAAAGGGTAACGAATATATTGGTTTTTAAATGTTTAAAGGTGAATTGTGTATTTCTCTGGTCCTTCGGGTTTATAGTTTTATGAACATCGTTTTTCATTCCGCGGAAGGCACTGTGGTGATTGCTTCCGGGTGGCTCCCTTGTATCTCAGGGCTCACCTCATACACAAAGTCATGAAATCGAAATGTTTGTCCATTCATTAAAAATCAGGTAGGAGCAAAATGAGAAATATTGCTTAGAGTATAGCAATATAGAAAAGAATAGCATATAGAATAGAAATAATGCTTAGAATGTAGCAAAATATCTTTTAAAATTAAAAATAAAAGCAAAAAATAGAAAGGAATAGCACACAAACCAGCATAAAAACTTTCACCATAAGCGTAGGAAAAACGCAGGAGAAGCTTTGGAAAAGATATCTGAAATTTACTGGAAAAGTAACTTCAGAATGAGCTAACGTATCCAATCACGAGAATGCTTGCTGAAGGGTCTGCAATTGGATCAATTGGAATCGCTGGTCATTAACTCCTTACTTAGAGAGAACCTTACATTGGGGTATGCTATCGCAATAATGTGAACGTGCCACGTGAGGCCGATGCACGACGAATATCTAGACAGCTGTGTCCCCCTCAGTAGGAGCCGATGACCTCATTGATTTATTTGCAATAGGGTTGGATATTTCGGCGCGTATGTCTCGATAAGCAAGTGAAAATCGAAAAACGGAAAATACCCACTCACGTTATTATTTTTATTATCCTATCAAAGTCAGGAATTAAATGTTTGGAAAAGCCAATTCGATTGATTTTTTTTTGGAAGCTGTGATCCCTGGATTTTGTGGAGATGTTTGTTGACCCCACTCTGTTGGCCTGGACACGCCCTGCTGGGCTCAACTCACTCACTTCACACTGCCTCTCCCCCACCCACACGCCTTAGATGGAACCCATTAAACAAGCAATGCCCCTGCACCTCCTGCCAATGACCCTCAGCGGACCACCACCCACTGCAGTCCCTCCCCTCTTTAGTCATTTTGCCATTTTATCCGTCTCATCTCGTCGTCATCATCGTCGTCGTCACTCAATCAATCCGAGGATTGATCGTCTGCCTCCCTCCTTCAATCCACCTCTACGGCTTATCTTTTAATACGTAAATTATTCCCCTTTGATGCTCGCGTCATATTTAGTGTGTTGCGTTGAAATTTTCAGGAAACCAGAGTTGGCTATTGCAGTACTTGCGTGAATTTTAAATGTTAAAAAGAGCCTCTGAGAAAACGATGAAAAGGCTATCGGTAAAATGATCAAATTTGATGTAAAGTGTACGTAGCATACTTCCCAAGGGCTGAGCATTTCACGATTATAGCTCAAGTTTTAAGCGAGTCACTTGTGGAAAAAGTAAGAAGGAAATGGCCATTTTTGCTGGCTGTGTTTGTTGCTGGGGAGAGTGTAAGGAAATGGTGTTAGGAAAGATCATAAATGTGCTGAACCTGATTTTCCTCCTTGAAGGAACCCTATGAAATGTTATTTTATCGTAGATAAGCGTGGGTACCCATTCTATTGGGAATGAAAGATAGACTGCGTATGTTAAAATGAAAAAAAAACCTTGTCATTTATCTTCTGATAAATAATGACTGGACGAAATAATGAGTGTCAGTGGAATGCAATTCGATTATTTTGTATTCATCGGTACGATTGGCTGGAATAATTAGTCAACTTAATAAAGATGGTCATTATGTAATGTGTCCCAGTAGAAGAATTTGTGGCAGAACTGTGTTGCACCTAAATACGTGGAATGCGGCTATGTGGCCTCGTTAGGGCAGAATATCATTTGAACGGTCCTTAGCGTTACCCGTGAGACAAAGAATCCAATATTTTATGAAATAAGTTATGAATATGTGATTTGAATAAGGCTTTAAAGATTATTCGATAATTCAAAGTCAAATAAATGGATTATAATTATAGTATTCTACCGATTAAGGTAGGTTTCCATGGAGTACTAAAGAGGTGATCTGGGAGCCTCCCTTTCCTTCCAGCACTGCCTTCTTTAATTCACTGTAAGGCCTACTCTCTTTCAATCTATCTAAAAATCCTATTCTTTTCCTTCCCCTCCCTCGTTTCCCCAACATTCTACCCTCCAACACCATTTTCAACATCCCCTCACCGCTAAGCACTAACTCCATCCAAACCTTCTGTCTCCTGCGTATCTCATCTAAAAGCTTTCTCTCCTCGCCAACCATATCCAGCACTTCGTCGTTCCTTTTCCTCTCCGTCCATTTCACCCTCTCCATTCTTCTCCATACCCACATCTCGAACGCCTCCAATCTTCTCTCGTCTTCTTTCCTCAGAGTCCACGTTTCCGCACCGTAGAGAGCTACACTCCAAATCAAACTCTTCACTAACCTTTTCTTTAAACTCTTACGCAACGATCCTCTAAGAAGCTCCTTCCTGTTCATGAATGCCTCCTTCGCTAATGCGATTCTCTTCCTTATGTCCTTACTACTGTATCCGTTTTCCTCTAACGTACTGCCTAAATAGTTGAATTGCTCAACCTGCTCAAGTTTTTCACCACCCACCTTTATCTTGAGTCTCACATTCCTCGCTCGTGATGCTTTACAAAACCGCATTACCTTAGTTTTCTTGTGATTAATCCTCATCCCAAACTCCTCGCAACGTTCGTATAACGCATCCACTAGGGCCTGAAGCCCCCTTGCTGACTGACTGATCAACGCCTGGTCATCCGCGAATCTCACTGATTTGAACATCATTCCTCCCACTTTTATCCCAGCTTCTAACTCATCCCACGCTTCCCTTACCATCTCTTCAGCATACACGTTAAAGAGCAGTGGCGATAGAGGACAGCCTTGCCTCACACCTCGGCCAATGCTTGCCCACCCAGATTCTCCGTCCGCTATCCTCACTTGCGCAGTCTGGGCCATATACAGATTACAAATCAGTCGTCTATCCCTCCAGTCAACACCTATTCTCTTGAGAATATCCATTAACTTTACCCAGTTCACCCTATCAAACGCTTTTTCAAAATCCACGAAACACACATATACGTCCTGCTCATATTCTAGGTTCCTCTCCACGAGGGACCTCATTATTGCTATTGCATCACGAGTTGACTTCCCTTTTCTGAAACCAAACTGATCTTCGCCCAAATACTCGTTTGCCCTCGCCTCCATTCGTCTGTTCAATACCCTCAGCACTACTTTAGCCGCATGGGATATTAGGCTGATAGTCCTATAATCTCCGCATTCCACAGCTTTCTTCTTTTTCGGAAGCGGAATTAAAACCGTCTTCACGAAATCCTCCGGCCAACATCCCTCCTCATAGATCTTGCGCACTAGTTCGAAAAACCTTTTCTTACCTTCCTTCCCTAGATTCTTCAGAAGCTCACAGGGGATGTTGTCCACGCCTACTGCTTTCTTAGCCTTCATATCACGGAGTGCTCTCTCTATTTCTGAATCTAATATCTCCGGCCCAAGATTATCCTCCTCCACTGCACTTTCCTCCTCTAGAGTCAATCTCTCTGGTCTGTTCGTTCCGTCATACAGGTCCTCCACGTATTCCTTCCACCTACCCTGTACCTCTTCCCGCTCGGTTAGCAACCTCCCATCTTTAGCCTTAATTTTAGACATGGCTTGTCCTCTTTTGCCGCCCGATAGCGACTTAACTTTGGCGTACAACGCGCCTACTTCTCCATCCTTCTGGAACTTTTCCATTTCCTCGCACTGTCTTTTCCACCAAGCCTCCCTTGCCCTCTTAGTTTCACGTCGTAATCGATTATTCAATTCCCTATACATTCTTTTGCCCTGTTCTGTGTCCACGTTCTTCCACTTCCTCCTCTCCTCCATTTCATTAACCATTGCCTCCGTTATCCACGGCTTCTTTATCATTCTACTGTCAACGTAACCAATTGACTTCTCCGCCGCTTTGACTATTCCCGTTTTTATATTATCCCATCTTTCCTCTACCGTCTTGGTACTTTCGATCTCCCGTATACTAATGTCCACTAGCTCCTGATATTCTCTCCTCATACTCCCCTTCAGGGCTTCTACGTTCCATTTCTTCGCCTTCCTAACTTTCATAAGTCTTTTGAATCTTACGTTGCATTTCATGAGCACTAGATTGTGGTCCGAATCCGCATCCGCTGCAGGGAAGCTGCGCGAGTTTTTCACACTGTTCCTAAACCTCTGTCTTACCATAATGTAGTCTATTTGATATCTCCCCGCATCCCCTGGACTTTTCCACGTGTACCTTCGCCCTTTATGATGATTGAACCACGTGTTTGTGATGAATAATTTGTTTCTCCTACAAAATTCTGCTGCTTTCCCTCCCCTGTCGTTCCGTATTCCTGGACCAAAATCTCCTATTTCGTTTCCATCCCTCCCTTCCCCGACTGAGGCGTTCCAGTCCCCCATCACTACCAGATTTTTCATACCCGGTGTGTCTCTAATTATTTCCTCGAGCTGTTCATACACCTCGTCTACTTCTTCCTCCCTATGATTGCTAGTGGGCATGTAAACCTGGACAACCACAAGGTTGGTGGGCCGCGCCTCAATTTCTATCACCAGTATCCTATCGCTTACTTGGTCTATACCTACCACACGCTTACCCATCTTCCCGTTTAATACTAAAGCTACCCCTCGCTGGCTTTCTTCCCCTCCACTATATATAACCCTATACCCATCACTCCAATAATCCCCCCCATCCCTCCACCTCACCTCGCATAATCCTAAGATATCTATCCCTTTATCCATTTCCCTTTTGATATTTTCTAACTTTCCCGCCCTCATCATAGTCCTCACATTCCACGTCCCCACATTTATAGCAGACTTCTTCTTCTCCATCTTCTTGGTCTTCTTTTCTTCTTTCTTCATTGCTGCTGCCACTGATGTTGATGATGATAAGTCTCTGCAAGGATTTCGCATGTTGGCGACCCCGAGGACCTTGCCGACCTCGTTGCCGTGCCCGACACCCGCCCTTTGCGGACGGGTCCCGGGCGATGAGATTCCGAGGCTCATTTGGTTGTACTCCATGTGTTCAGGGAAGAGATAGTTGGTAGGGTTTCCCACTTCCATTCCAACAGTGTTTTTTACGTGACACCATCACGCGGACTACCTTTCGTCTGGCTCCTACCCTTCGACCTATCTGGCATGGGTGGCCCTACCGGGAATAATTTAGAATTAATCCCGCCAGTGCAGCTCTAGGGGTCATAGGAGCGCTCAAGCCTTTCCACCGCGACAAGGTTGTAGCCCAAGGGAAAGGAATAAATGGATGACTCAAAAAATATAAGGAGGGATTTATGCGTAGCTATGGTCAAGTTCTTTCCTCCAATAAATATGTGTGGCTCTAGTTTCCTCTATGTGATCACTTTAATCGTCTCTCTGATCATTGCCAATGACTGCCGTCCATTCCGACGTTTATGTAAAATAGCTTCAATCATAATTGCATGAGTCTCCTAAATGGCTTGAAATCCATGTTTCTGACACCTCTCTACGATAACCTACCATTAAATATGCTCATAAATATCTGCAATGTTAGTAATTACTCATTCTGATAAAACGTCCGATTCATATGGGATCACTCACTCCCATGATTAAGCCAAGGGATGGATCGCCGCCTCGGCTGCGATTGCAGTGCAGGCGGCAGCTCACCTCGGCGAGGTCGTCTCTCCTTCCCCCCTCCCTCCCTCCCTCCTCCTCCTCACCATGTACATATTTTTGCCCTCGCCGCCGCCGCCGTGTGGATTTCAGAGATGGTGGGAGGGGGGGGGGGGTCGTAGGTCGTTGGGGCAGCATGGGATCGCGCCTTCCATATTCTATTCCGAAAAGGGCTTCACCCCAGCCCCTCTCCAGGGTCGTCGAGGTCAAAAGGGACGAGCGTAAAAAATAAATGACGGTCGAACTCCGTGTGAGGTGAGGGAGGGAAGTGGCCTTTCGCCGAGGACGGGGTTGTTCGTGGGGCCAAGAGGAGTTCCTTCCGATTTAAATGCCGAACAGAGGTCATTGCTGCCTAGAAAATGTCTTTGACACCAGTAATATAGAAAATATTAAATACTCAATGAAAAAAATTGGCCTCACCGCACTTTATAAAAAAAACAACCGTGTCCAAGGATCCCTCTTCAGAGAACTAAGAACAAACTGCAGCTTCTGCAATATATTAAAACTGAATGGAATTGTACCGTGGCGGAGAAATTTAACGCAAATCGTAAATTGGCGTCTGAAAGCGGGGAGTCCAGAAACTTGTTGAAGGCGTCCGTCTTCCAAAATTTTTCCCCCGTAATGCTCTCATTCAACCGGGAATTTCAAAAGCTATATGCCTCTTGTACCGGGGAAATAATCATATCCGTCGCATTATGACGACGCGCAAAACATCCAGCTAAGAATTCTTCCTCATTTCTCCGAAGTATGCTTCGCCCACGACTCACCTAGAATGGAGTTTATTTACTCTCGTTGGGGCCATTTGTGAATACAGCCGACTAATTCGGGATAGAAACTGCCTTAGGTAGCCATCGTTCCACTGGTGTAGCGGGTAAAGTATCATGAAAATGAATGTAAAATAATGCAGATATTGAGGCAGCTTGGAGGGTAGTAAGTAGACGCAGTTATCATCAAGGTCTGGCTCTTCCTATGTCACTGAGGAAGTGTTAAAAACTATGATCGGCAGTTGAGTTAGATGTGGCACGTCCTAAATGAATGTCCCATTGCATGAATGTCGCGAATCTTAATCTGTACCAGTGAGTCAAACTCACCCCAACCAGCCAGCTTACAGAGGAAAATGGCATATTGGTGGCAGTGTTGAGTGTTGTTTTTTTTAGAAAAATTAAGTTTTAGAGTAAGGACAATGAGAAATAAATAACAAAGTTGAATAATATCAATTAAAGGATCATTCAATAAAATATTTTCTATTGCTTTGGACTTTTTATGTTTTTTTATTTACCAATCTGGTAAATTGTTTTTGTAAATCATATTTTTTGTCCATTTTGCGTATTTTTTCAATTGCAAAACATTATTTCCTGTGAGTGTGGTAATGTCTACGTGGGTGAGACTGGGCGAACAATATCTACTCGTCTTAAAGAACATCGAAGGCATTTCCGACTTGGTCAACCGGAAAAATCAGCCATAGTCGAGCATAGCCTGGATGAGGACCATAAAATACGGTGGGATGACACCAGAGTTTTATGGCGATCGAATCATTTCTGGGATCGTTTAACCAAAGTGTCGATTGAAATAAAACTTGAGAATAAGAATGTAAACAGAGACACCGGATTTTCGATCAGCGGCTCTTGGAATAGAACCCTTAAAAGAGTTATGCTTGCCAGAGCTAAGTCTACGCTGGTCCACGGTCTTCCGCGACAACAATCGGATCTCGACCAATCCGGCCCCTCCTAACGCTGGGCTTCAACGGTCACTTCGAATTTTCTATCAGTAGCCGTGAGAATGGGTAGCGAGTCGGTACCCGAAACGTCGGCGCTCTCTTATAATCTTACCCGCGCGGTATCCCGAGAAAAGTTTTCAAAAGTTGTTCGCCGGGAAAGTGTTAAATCATATATTGCAAAACATTATTTTAACCTGTGATCGGAGTTTCTAAAACTGAAGTTACAAATTTAATTTCTTCTTGGTATAAATATTCCGTGTGGAGAATGTCGCTCCTAAATCTGCCAAGGGTTAATCTACGTTAGGGATGTGGCTAGCAGAGGTGGGGGAATGTTGGTATTGTTGCTGCTCTCTTGTTGCAAGAGGAATGTCACGTGGTCAGTGTGGAGTAGTCAATCGGATCGGAGACAATCGCGATGTTTCGCTCCCTTTCTGATACTGGGACGGATATCACTTCGTGCCATAGTGTACATGCGGACTCGGATAAGCTAATTTTCTTCTCCCGATACTCAGAATTTTTCGCAGAGACCTGTTTCTTTAACTTTTTCTAATATAAGGAAAATGTCTGAGTTCAAATCAGGTGAATGTTCACGAGTATGCAAAATAGGAAAGAGGAGTGCATTCTAAGTTGTTTGGAAAAAGCCTCGATAATGAGGTGGCGCCGACGATGAACTCACGTTTCCTTAAGGCCGGAGTACCTCCTCCCTTAACACCTTGTCCGAAAACGTTGACTTGACCTCCATCTGGAAAATGAGTCCTCAACCTAAACCTTTCATATTTCTAAATTTTACCTCCCAGCAATATGTATGTACTTTCATATACGAGGATAGCTGCTCTTCATTCAGGCAGCTAATGGTAATGATGTGTTTACGTTTAAACCGGTTCAGCGAATGAAATAGTCTGGAAAATGACTAGGTCTGTTTTTATGTTATAACAATTAAATTTCATAAAATGAACTCGTCAGCAATCGATCTGATCAGTAGGTTTATCTTGGAATTTATAAAAATACTTTTAGATAATAATCATTTGCTTCTTCTTTAACTTTTTACCTCAACTGATTCCTGCATTTCATAAATCCATTTCTTAGTGATCAATTACCTGTGCAGTTTTTCGAGTACTTTAAGCAAATAATACTTCATCTTTATAAATTGTAACAGCCGATCTGTCATCCGATATTTAAGAGGTTCTATTTTTTACACCGAAATTGTGAATCTAACTTTTTCCAGACAACCATTGGGCAGATCTACGATACCATTATATCAAATGCATTGGAGATGTGTGCTTGTTTGTAGACAGGTGTCCAATTTATGTTTACCACATAGTCATTGAACTGATATTGACTAATCTTTGACTCATAACATATTCTTTGTGCCTTTTTTAAGCAACACGCATAATGACCATAATTCAGAATTCAGATGATAAACAATTGATGAACTCGGAGAGCACTAGGCCTCTGTTTTTCTCGCCCGTGGACGGGTGCGAGTTTCCTCCATGGACGTCCTTCGACAATTCCGTCCCTTATTGTAGTTATTAGGATTTAGCGTTACGAATTATGTAGGGAAGGTTATAATTAATCACCTAATGTAGTTTATTTATAATGATTTTTTTACTTTTCTCCAAATACGAGTACGAATTCGCATTCCTCGGTGCAGTGGTCAGAGCTATGGAATAGTAATTTTTTGCACGATGCGCAATAAAATTTAAAAAATATCTGCTGCCAATAATGTATGATTTTTGCTATTTAATATATCGATCCATCCTATCTTCGTGAAAATTAGCTTAACAAATATAAATGGCTGACTCTCACCCTAGCCTGAGGAAACAAAGCCGTACCACTCCCACTTCTCCCATTTAAACTTTCCAATCGATTCGGCTAATGGACATTCTATTAAAATAAATCTTCATGCATGAGTCAATGCGAGCAATCGGGAAAAATGAGTGGGCTGTGAGCGGGCCTTGTATCTGCCTTAACGAGCCAAAATCATAATATACCCAGTGAATACCTCGCTCAAATGCAGTCTCAAATGGCTGCAAAACACGTCGTTGAATATAATCTGAGGTTTCAGGCGAGATGGAGTGGAAACGTGACATAATGAAAAATGACAAAGCAGGAGCAATTTCAACAAATTTTAAATTTAATAGTACTACCGGTTTCGCTTTACAGCATCATCGGGTACCTTTAGGTATTTTTTAGATAAAATGAGAGCTGGTAGTACCAAATAAGAAATGTAATTACATCATCAAAGAAAAGAATTATAATCATTTGGGGAAAAATGCCTAGCATCTTATCTTCGCATTTATTTGAAAAAAAATGGATATTTTAAGTTATTTTCCAAAGTTTAAGCATTAAAACGCACGTTCGATATCGTGCAGAAGCACGTAGGTGCGGAGAGTTACGCTAAAAAATGAAGGCAGGCAATGTCCAATCCTATTCGTCTACCTTTACTCATCCCCATTCATTAACTGCGGATTCCTTTGCAAAAGCAACTCATTTTGGTTATTCTCCAAAGTTTTAGCTTTGAAATACCGTGCAGAAAATTGCATATGTGAAATTTATGCTTGGGAAATGAAGGAAACCTTTAACTCGGCTCCTCTACTTCTTTGCCTTGGGGAGAGTCAACACGAGTAACTTGGAGGAAGAAGTTTTGTTGTGCATTGGCGGTACCTCTTTTTCAGGAAATCACTAATATGGCGATTAATATTCATGTGGCTTATTTTTTGGCACAAAAAGAATATGTTAAGCAAACCTTCTGAACTGGGTTGACTTTCCAGATGACAAGATTTCAAGAAATTTTGCTTCTAAAATTTTTTTTTTTATGAGGCCAATTACGTAATCAGAGACCTTAAAAACAGATAAATATTTACCGTTGGTTTCGAAAGGCGAGCGTGGTGTCGCCCTTGTCAGCATTCTGGACCAGTGTGGGCCGCGAGAAGAATATGTTGCAGTCTGCCACTCCATTCCTCGACTTCCGTTTGTCGCCTCAGCGAGAGGGTGGCCTGGGTGGAGTCATCTTGCGATGCATAATACATAGATAGGGGTGCAGGGGGCGCGGAGAGACTGTCGCGCCATCTGTGCACTCCCGCGGGAGACGGCGACTTCGCTGCTTGCTGTCCCCCTGCTCTGGCCGTAGAGTTTCGTGATGTTCTTGTTTATTTTCAGTCAAATTCATTACTATTCTTTGCTGTTCACTGCCATTGTTAATACCTTACAGCAAAGGCATATACGGCAAATGCCAAGCTGAAACTAAAGGCGCTAGGATTTATTTCGCTTGAGCAATTGAGGATCTTTCGGAGTGACTCGTAGACCAACATTTTAGAAGCTCGCAATATTTCCAAATCCGACGTAAGCGATAAATTTAGATATTTTTGAAAATGAATAGGTGTATAAGTATAGTATCCTCTCTCTCCCCAGACAATCAAGGAATACAATAAATTCTAGTATGACTCAATGGACAAATTATAACTAATCGCACTTACAAATTATTTCTTTTGTAGAGGGCTCGTGTCCTAACACCACCACCTTTCGTCAATCGGCTCCCGAAGTAATATGTAGATGCATGACCTATTTGTTATTGATTTATCTGGACTCGGAGCCGCATCGATGGTTTTTAATGTTGTGCCTCTGACGGTTTCCTTGTGACATACTCACTCTCGGCCCAAGCCGTCTCCAACACTCGTCCATTTGCCATACTTTCACTCCTACTCTTTCTCTCTCGTCATTCAGCGTGGGATTGTTTTTTTTCTGACCGGAACTGCATAACACGATGAAATAAAGCATCTAACCATCGAGCCGACAATTCTTTGTCCTCGGGAGATCAAGGGTAATCCGTGGTCGCCTCGGACTAAGGTGGAAGTGTCGGCTCTTTGCCAATCCGACTGTTTTCGGTCAAGGATTACTGTGAATATTGTTTTTGTGCCTTTTTTATTACTCGTTTTAAAGGAAATGCCTTGAAATGTTTCATTCATGGAGAAAACGATTTGATGATCAATGGTAAAGTGATGAAAATTCCATGATGATAATGGCCGCTGTAGAAAATTATTAAAGAATTTACGAATATATGCAAGTATAAAAAAGGACGAGTATGTTGCACTGGATAGGCGTGCACTGGGAGAGAGTTAGCATTAACTCGTACACACTTCGCACTTGAAATGCACTTAGCACTAGATGACCCATCCCCCGAAAATAAATGGCTGTAGTAAATGCTAAGCGTGACCTTGTTCGCTCTTTCCCATTTTTTCTTTGCTTTAGGCTGGTGTCCTAACACTCCTTCCGCCGCCCGCCCTATGAGCCGGCTTGTGGGGTAGTATGTCGGTGTAGATGTGAACCTTTGAAATTTTGAGTTTGATGTCGCGGCTAGTTAATGAAAAACAGGTCTCCAAGAGTATAATTTAAGGCTGTGAGGCGACGGGTTGTTTACGTTCGAATCTACTTCATCTTTGCCATTTTTCACTACGAATACAGCCAGCACCTAGTGTTTCAGAATGTTTTTTTATTCGCAAAAGCCGTTCCAAGTTATTACATTTTATAAGGGCATTATTATTACGTGGTTCGCAGTTCGACCTAGTCACATGGTCAGCGAGAGGGGAAAAGCGAAGGGTTATGAGCAGGGTATGCTAAATGGATGGGAGCCATAAATGTCGTTGTTCAGTGGCGGACAGGGGCTCAGCTACTTCATGACCTCCGATTGCAGTGTGTCCGCGTGTCAAGGGTCAAAATGGAACTTGGCTCTGATCCTCGGCCTTTGACTCTGCGATCTCATACCTTGAGGGGGTGCCTCTTATATTTGACGATTACCAGACGCCTGATCTTCTTCAAGAACACGTGGAGCCCACGAGAGTGGAAGGGATGCGTGGAATGGAGGAGCCACGGCTGGCGACGCGACGTGCGGGTCGCCGCGAGCGGAGCTGAGCCTCGAGTGAAATGCATGCAGCAAATGATAAAGGGTGTACCTATATCAGAAGTATGATTTAGGTGTTGTAGATATCAGCCAATAGAACAGTTGAGTGGAGAGCTGCTTCAAACCAATCCTAGGCTTGATGAATGTTGATGATAGCCAAATATGGAGATTGGGCACGATAAATATATTAAATCCGATAAATTAGGCAATCACTTATCGTCAATTTTCAAAGCTTTAGACTTTTTTCACACGCACCGGTTAAGATGGTTCCGGTGTCGGCGCAGACATCGGCCCCGGCCGTGGCCCAATTTTACACACACCGGTATCGGTAGCCAGTTTATTTCTGACCGTGAAAGAAGAAAGATGTTGTTTGAAGAAAGAAGACGTTATTTGATCATACTTTTGCGCCTTAGCGGAAATACACGAGACGAGAAGGATAGTTCAGCGTGCAGCTACTTTTGAGAGTTGGATGTTTGGGAGGAAGTTTCTACTCTACATATGAAACACGTAGGATGGACGAATATAAGAATTGAAATTGTTTTTCGTATGAGTTCACATGTACGCATGATTTTCTCTGAAACGCATAGGAGAAGCTATTCAGCACCAAGATACTATGAAGAGACTATGCACACCGCTGATGGTAATGTTCGCAGTAGCAGTAGGTGAACGAAAATTAATATATTTACGCTGGTACTACTATAAATTTCAATTGCAATAGGTACAGAGACATTTTTACTAAGGCAGAGAAGCTGATTATGAACGGACAAGAGATAATTCTGGGACTGGTGATTTATCTCATGGTCGTTGATGTTTTTAATACGTTGTAAGACAATCACACGGAATTAATTTTTTTCTCGCCGCCCATTTTTCTCACAGCTGGTGAAACGGAGAGAGAAAAATCCTTGGTCTTCGTCAGAGTCAGCTCTTTCAACTTCCTTTTGGCACCTGAGTTTTTTTCTGCGAGTGGCAGGCTTTGTCCCGGTCGCAAGTTTCCTCATCCTATGCGTATGTTTCCACTTTAATGTCGTCGCCCTCAGTATATGTTACCTTCTTCTGTGACTCCTCTATTCTTGAAAGTTTCATCTTTCTGACGTACTTTCATTAAAATTTCAAGTTTTCATGGTAGATGTATTTCTTCGTAGAACTCTGACCAGATTTCTTCCTTAGTGATTTTACTTATTAATTTATGCCATTCTGCCTTTCGTAAAAAAGATGAAAAATTTTCGCTGTCGGAACAATTGATGCGACTGTATGCAGGACGCAACCTTATGGAAAAATCGGGTATTGAATTACTGTATACGCTGAGCATGAAGAAATGTTGAATGTGCATTCGATTTTCTGTACAACAAGCAGATAATTTTCCATAGATCCTATTATGTGTGAAAGCAATTCACGAATGACATCGTAAAAGCATGAGTGATTCTTCATAATGCAGGAATACTGAAAGATGGGTGGAGATCTGAAGGAATATACATGACTCAGTTAATGCATGAGGTAAAAAGATTTCCATATTGCCGACCGACAAATACAGCAATCAATATGAGAGATTGTCTAGCATGTTACTTTGTAGGCCCTGAGGGGGCTTTGTCATGGAAAAGGAATGAAGTTTAATATCTAGGGCCTGAATATAATCTAAGTGCGTAATAAAATATTGACTTTCTCACTTTGCGTTATTTCTTATCATTTATTTAAAAAATCATCTGAAAATCTGCGGGCTTCCCTCGATGCCAATTGTTTTTCCAGCTTTTATTTGAAGCAATCTGAAGCCTTGTCCCACAGAGAAGGCTTACGCAAGTTGTTCGATCAGAGTCGCAATATCAAATTTAAAACTGCCGATTATCGGGGAAAAAACAGAACCTCAAATGAGAGTGATTACAGAACTATGAAACACAAGAGCAACGACACGACGGCAAATAAACCCATGTGGGTGAGTATTCCTACAGAAGCATTTTAATCGACAACCGTTGCGGGCGCCGGCTTCCAATTTGCCGAGTTCATCGCCGGCTTCACTTGCAGGTGCCATCTATCGCGACGGCAATGATGCCGGACCGGACTACAGATGCTTCATGTGGAGCACGTTTTTATGTGCAGGTGGCAGCGTAATATGAGTGACGGGCGGAGGCAATTTAAATGCGGTGCTGCCGAAGAAAATGAAATGGATCGACCGAATAAATTATGAGGGAGTGAAGAGAAGATGGGGAGAGGAGAGGTGAACTCAGTGGATTACACCGTGGGATATGGCGGCCTGATGAAGACCAAAGGCAAGTGAATGGGAAGAAAGGTCATGAGCGAGTACCTTTATATAGATTTTTACGGAGGAGAAAGGGAGGGATTATGAAAATGTGATAGTTGAAGTTGACGGGAGAGCGAAGTGGAGATCTACGTCAAGCCTATCTACGGTTTGTTGTCTTGCTATAATTAGCCGTTAACTCCTGGTTGCAGCATTATAATTATATTCAGGGAGTACCTACGTTGAACAATGTATCTTCCGCGCTGCGTTGGGATTATTCGCAAAAGCAGATGTAAAGGAAAACGTAAGCCTATGAAATTCGTGGACTTATTCTTTAGCGTTAATATGTGCTTAATTTGTGTCTGGTGAATTCAATGGCCGTTGGTGGCAGCACCATCGCCGACGGAGAGGTTGCAACCAAGGTGCGTATAATATGTGCATATAAGGTGCATATAAGGTGCCTATTATACGCACCTTGGGTTGCAACGGCCATTTGTATTGCCTCTTGACGACTGGTGTATTTGATGTAAATTTAACGATAGCCTCTTTAAGAAAGTCTTTGAGCTTGGAACTTTATCCACGTTGGCCACCAGCGTTCAATTGTAGGCGTACAGTTATACGATTCCGAATAAGAAATATTGTACTGTATAAATGGTCATTCGCTGGAATATCTCCTCCCCCCATTATGGCATGTGATCCAGGCAGATGAATTCAATGGGAAACGTCATGAGGATGTGTTTCGATGTTTTCATGAAAAGATGCCGGCTTCAATGCTATCGCCAGTGGAACTATACGCGCAAGTATGGAAGGATTAAACATGTTGTTGGTGTCTCCGGATTGTCCCCTAAGTGCACACGCACCCAATGATATTTACACTTTCATCATCATCACTGGTCAACAATCCTAGGATTGGTTTGACGCAGCTCTCCACTCAGTTCTCCTATCAGCTACGTATTTCTTCTCTTTCACATCTCTCTTTACTTGTTCCATATATTTTGTCCGAGGTCTTCCTTTTCCATTCTTGCCTTCCACTTGCCCTTCGACGATTGTCTTCATCAGGCCATCATGTCTCAAGATGTGGCCTATAAGGTTGTTTCGTCTTCTTATTAAGCTTTTCATGAGGCTTCTCTTCTCTCCTACCCTTCTTAGGACTTCCTCGTTACTAACTCGGTCGATCCATTTGATTTTCATCATTCTTCTGTAGCACCACATTTCAAAGGCCTCTATCCTTGCTTTCTCCGCTGCGATCATTGTCCATGCCTCACTTCCGTATAGGAGCATGCTCCAGATGTAGGTTCTTATGAATTGTTTCTTTACTTCCATATTTAAGCTTCCCGCTGTAAGCAGGTCTCTCTTTTGGTGGAATGCTCTCTTCGCCTGGGCTATTCTGCTGATAATTTCTTTCTTGCTTCTCCCGTCACTAGTTATCTTGCTTCCCAAATAACAGAATTCATCCACCTCTATAAGTTTTTGCCTCCCTATTTTAATGTTGGTCTTAACTTCTTCTCTTCTGCTGCATACTAAGATCTTGGTTTTCTTCGTGCTTATTTTCAGTTGATATCTACTCATTACCCTACCCATATTAGCCAGAATATTTTTCAAATCCTTCTCTGTTTCTGCTATAACGGCTATGTCATCGGCAAATCTTAGCATGCTAATTTTTTCTCCATGGATATTCACTCCCAATTCCTTTTCTTTGATTTCATTAATGGCTTTCTCAATGTAAACGTTGAAAATTACGGGTGACAATGTACAGCCTTGTCGCACTCCTTTCTTTACTCTTGATTCTTCACAGCTGTGCCCTGATTTTATCACGTCTACTTGGTTTTTGTATAAACTGTGGATGATTCTTCTGTCATTATAAAGAACTCCAATTTCCTTTAGGATTCCAAGCATTGTGCTCCAATCCACGTTGTCAAATGCTTTCTCTAAGTCCACAAACGCAACGAATGTTGGCTTGTTCTTTGCCATTCTCTTTTCTATGAGCAGTCTTAGGGCCAATATTGCTTCCCTTGTGCCTTTGTTTTTTCTGAATGCAAATTGGTCCTCATCCAAGTACTCTTCTGCTTTTCGTTCTATTCTTCTATAGATGATCCTTGTCAGGATCTTTGACGCATGTGTAGTAAGGCTTATGGTCCTAAAATCTTCGCACTTCTCCGCTCTTTTCTTCTTAGGAATAGGGATTATAATGTTCCTCTCGAAATCCTTTGGTATCTCACCTGTCGTATACATTTCACTAATGATTTTGTATAGCTGGTTCAACGTCTTCTCTCCTGAATTTTTAATTAGCTCTGCAGGAATGTCATCAATGCCAGACGCTTTATTTATCCTGAGGTCTCTTACAGCCGCATCAAATTCCGATCTTAAAATTGGGGCTCCCATGTCATCGGTATCCACTTCCCTCTCGTTTTCGATAGCATTCGTTCTGAGGCGACTTCCTTTGTACAAATCTTCCAGATATTCCTTCCATCTCTTCCCTTTTTCTTCGTTTTCAATCAATAGTTCTCCGTTTTTGTCCCTAAGGGTATTACATCTTACATTTCCTTAGAGTGGTTCCTCACTATCCTATAAGCGGCCTCTACTTTTCCATGTTTAAGATTGTTTTGCACGTCTTTGCAAATGCTTTTCATCCACGTTTCTCTAGCCTTCCGCGCTTTACGACATATTTCGTTCCTTATTCTCTTGTAACGATTCTGTCCTTCCTCTGTTTTCGCAGCCTTTTATTTTCTTCTTTCTTCAATGAGATCTAATACTTCCTGCGTGATCCATGGTTTTTTCATAACGACTCTTCTTTTACCAAGAACTTCCTCAGCTGCCGCCTGCAGATCACTACTAATAGTTTTCCAACTCTCTTCCATTGGTTTGTTGGTCGTATCCTCCCCTATTTCATTTTCTACTCTTTAAAAGCCAGTTGATGCTGAACCTCCCTCAATTTTTCAACCTGCCATATGTTTTTCACGGCTTTCTTCAACTTTTTAAATTTAAGGTGGCATTTCATCATAACTAAGTTATGGTCACTATCTATATCTGCCCCTGGATAGCTTTTGCAGTCCTTCACCTGGTTCCTGAATCTTTGTTCCACTAGAATGTAGTCGATTTGGAATCTTCTACGGTCTCCTGGCGTCTTCCACGTGTATATTCTTCGCAGGGGATTTTTGAATAAAGTGTTGGCAACCACTAGCCTGTGCTCCGTGCAGAATTCAAGTAGCCTTTCTCCTCTTTCATTTCGGTTACCCAACCCATATTTCCCAGTTATTATTCCGTCTTGACCTTCGCCGACAACGGCGTTCCAGTCACCTAAAATAATAAGATTTTATTCCCCTCTTACCTGCTTGATAACCTCCGCTGTATCTTGGTAGACATCTTCTACTTCTTCGTCTTCATAATCTGACGTAGGCATGTAAACCTGTACCACTACAGTAGCTACGGGTTTAGTATCTATCTTCAACATTACTATCCTTTCATTAAACTGCAGGTAGCTTTTAACACGCATCCCGGCGCTCTTTCTAAGCATTATGCCTACTCCAGAATTACCATTTAGCGATCCCGTGTGTATCATTCTGTAGCTTCCACTCCAAAAGTCTCCTTCCTGGGGCCACTTCATTTCGCTGATGCCTAATCGAGGTTCATTCTTCGCGTCTCCACCTTCAAGTTCTCTAGCTTACCGCAGGTACGAAGTGATCTGACGTTCCATGTTCCTATCCGTAACATTCTATCTCATTTGACCGATGTACCCTCTCGAGTAGTCCCCGCCCTGAGATCCGAATGTGGGACTAGTTTACCTCCGGAATATTTTACCCGAGAGAATTCCATCATGCCATTATATAAATTGAGTGGAGTAGCTGTGACTCCTCGGGATGATAATGTGGTGGTTTCCCCTTGCCTTCCACATCGCATTACTACAGCCGTTAAAGTAAATGTTACCACGCCCGTAGTGGAATGTGTGTCGCTGTACCGACCAGTATGGTATCCACCTTCGCACATGTGAAGAAGAGCTGCAGCTCTCTCCCCCGGGTGATGAGAGGCATAATTGTTGGCGGCCCCCAGTCGCCAAGTTACGGTATCTTCACAGGTTTTGGTATCTTTTAAATGGTCTACCTTACCCAAGGGTAGCCCAATACTCCCTCAGAATACCGCCGCTTTTTGTCCACGACAGCTTATTCGACGAGAGAACTCGCTTATCTCGCAGCTAACCTCTATATCTAAAGGTCGACCCACCATCCGCAACCCGGTGGACGCACTCGGTGGCTTTAAGCTCAGCCGCGATATTTACACTTTAGTCAATAGAAATTTATATCAGTCGAAATTAATTAATGTGGGTATATTTGTTGGAAGCCGTCTCATGAAACATTGGTGACATTAATCTCAATATTCACGGAATCCAACGAGAAATTGCGAAAGCCGTCTGCGGTCAAATAGCTCAATTCACTCGATCACCTTTCCGAAGCTTCGAATATTGGCCGCCACGTGTCAGGCATTTCTTTTGGTGCGCGATTGGATTGTAACGTTACGTCGTAAAATCTGGTTGATTTTTCACGTAAGTCCAGACAGGGGAAATACTCCAACCGTCGGTCACATGCTGGATCAGGGAAAAGACTCCACAAACAAGAAAAACAGCTCACAAGAAAAAGGCAGCCAAAAAATAATTTACGAGTTATTACCGTACGATATCTATTCAAAGTAGAGTATTCAAAAAAAATCAGAAGTATTACAGAAAACAATGATAGTAAATTCATGATCCCAAGGAAACATTACCAGCAGAAAATTGCTCTAAATATGCCATGGCTCACAAGACATGTGACTCCCATGCAGGTCAGGAAGAAAAGGCGCTCGCCTAAGCAAGGCGAGACAGCATTTGAGGGGAGGGCTTCTTCCAGGGAGTGGAGGGGTAGCCAGGCGAATTCAACAACCGCCCACTGATGCGTCACTGCCCCTGCAGAAACGGCCGCTCCGCAAAACACCATTCCCTGGTTTTGAGACAAAGCCAGCACCCAGAATTTTCCCCTCAACATCTGGGTTGGAGACCTCAGAGGAATCGTTCATTGGAACACATGGAGGGGAAGGAGATACTGGGGTGAGGTGTTGGAGGGAGAGAGAGTTTGTGATAGGACAATGGTAAAACTTCTCACTCCAAGTGCAATACTAAGGCCTTAGCACCGATTTCCCCTTGCTTGCCAAGGAGAAGTATTTCTCCGCAGTAGTCCTATATAAGTCTTGCATTGCAGGTAGGCTGGTTCGGAGGCTGGTTCGGAGGCTGCTTCGGAGGCTGTTTCAGAGACTGTTTCCAGAGACAGGATTTTCCAGAGACAGGATTTTGCGAGACAGGGCACTTTGCTACAGGGACCCTTTGCGCAAAAAATCCTTTGCGCGAAAAAACCTTAGCGCGAAAAGTTCTTGGCGGGAGAAGTTCTGCGGATAAGTTCGGAGGAAGTTCGAGGAAGTTCGAGGAATTTCTGGGGGGGGGGGTACCAGAAATTTTGGGGGGGGGGGGGACACTAAAAAATGCCACATCCTCTGTAGGAAAATGACCACAAAAATTGCTTGAACTTGGGGACCAAGACACGTCCACCAAGAACTGATTAATGCCTAGAAAACTTATCGAGGCATCACAGGTCCACTGGTTTTCACTGGATGAACCCCCACTGTTTAACCCCCATGAATTTCACAAAAACCATTATTCAGTGGTTAGAATTGAACTGAATATAAAAAGTTTATTGATTGAGACAATAGTATTCAAGAAATATCACTCAAAAATAGTTTTGACAAGAACATACATTTTTATCACTCTGTAAATAATAACCTCAGGAGTGATGTTTGGAATTCAACAGAATTCTTAAGTGAGTAACATGACATAATTACAAGAGTGAGACAAGAAATATTGCTGATAGATATAGAGTAAATTATTTAGTATTACATAGCAAGAAAATAAAATTAATAATCAATATGTCATAAAGTGATGCTTGTTTCGGTGAACAGTGAATCAAAATTACAAATAATTACCATCAGCAACTAGAAGGAACTGGGAAGATTTTTATTGGTATAACACCAGGATATCTTTACCAAACTCAAATGTTCCTTCTCTCATCAGAGATATTTTGTGGTTTTTTTTTTTTTTAAAACCAAGTAAAGCAATACAATAACCAACCACTTAGTAAATGGGCAAGATTGGGTTGGTGAAGCAGTTGGGTTCATGGGAACCCTGGGTTGTCCCATTAGTTGGGTTCAACCACCTTATCAAAAAACAACGATTCACAAAAATGGGTTTTAACTTCTACCCAAAATTCATATTGCAACCCAAGAGAAAGTTAGGGTCGACCAACAAAATATATACCCCATATTATATAATCATTAAGTACAAGTTTATTCAAAAATACGGTTATTCACTAAATAATTATTAGTTATCAAAATACCAGCAAAAATATTCAGCATAATATGTGTCTCACTTAATTAATATACATTGGCATTAGTATTTCTCCCATTTAAACCCTCCATGTTTGTAAATATTATCAGTCCATAATTAATTATCAATAAAGAATCCTCCAAAATTCAACAAGATTACGTAAATGACAATAGATTGCACTAAATTCCTCGATTTTCCAATAATTATTAACAATTTATAAGGCATATGGTATTCATGTCAGCTATTGAACAAGTACTGACTAAATTTAATCAAGATGTGTATATATATCTCTCAGTATTAATTAAACAAGTCAAAAAAGAATCATAGGCGATGCTAACAAAATGAGAACTGCATATTGCATCAACAAAAGAAATCACTCTAAATTTCACTCTTCAATTAACAATAGAAATGAGAGCTACATGCTGGTTGCGACAAGATGAAAGTTCATACTTGTCGGGCGATGAAGGTCGCAACTCAACGCCAAAAGCCACACTAAAACACAGTAGGCAGTCTTAAAATCAGCTGATCAATTCAATCACTCAGCCATCGATAGAATATTGAACACTGCAAAATCACGACACTTATCACTGTCCAGAATTGTGAGAATGTCCATAAAGTCTTGGTGGAGAAAAGGTGACACAAAACACAATTGAATCTTAATAACTGGGGCCACCTCCACAGCTTATCTGGAAACGAGCCATCTCGGGGATTTCCCCCCAAGTTAATCTCCCGTCCTCTCCCTCCAAGCACCCATAATTCCTCCACCTTACCCCATCTCACAATCACAGTAGACCAACACTAAATTACATGAGTGAATTAAGCAGATGAGAATAAGCAAGTACAATACAATATTTCAGAACAATTTCAATTACAAGCATAGAAATAGACTTATTATTCATTAATCAAAACAATATTAATAGGAATCAATAGAAATACAACACCGAAATCAAGCATCAAATAGTATTTGAGAGAGCAAACATTAGCATTCATTAAAAAAAGAATAAAAAAAAAAATCAATGATATTTCTCTCCTTTTAATTACTGGAATTAGCAATGCCACCATGATATGCCTTTAAATGAGAAACATGACAAATTTTCTCTTTCCCAGGAGAAACTTCCAGAATAACTGTTACAGGAGAGAGATACTTTTTAAGGACGAAAGGTCCTTTCCACAGAGGTTCCAGTTTTGCCATTTTCTGTTCACCTTTAGAACTGACAGGATGGTTTTTGCAGAGAACAAGATCTCCCACACAGAAAGTGATTTGGGAGTGAGATTTATTATAGGATTCTTTATACCTGTTTCTGGCCTTTTTTAAATTAGCAATAACATGATTCAGGCAGGCTTGTCTGTCATTATCGCTGAGATCATTCTCGAATAAAGATTTTGGAATGTCCCACTGATTAATTAAAGGATGCTTAAGTTCTCTGCCGAAAATTATTTTGGCAGGAGAAAATCCACTGCTCTCATGTGAGGCAGTGTTCAGGGCAAAATTTAAGTCAGCAAGCATAGAGTCCCACATATGGTGAGCATTATTGCACAAAATAGCAAGTGCAGATTTTAGATTTCTATGCAATCTCTCTACCTGATTAGAACAGGGATAGTATGGAGAAACAAAAATTTGCTTAACCCCCAGTTGCAAACACATCTCCTTAACGGCATGAGATTTGAAAACTTGTGCATTATCAGACACCAAATATTTAGGAAAACCGAATTTCGGGAATACTCTTTGAGTGAGTATTGAAACAACTGAACCAGCAGTAGCCTTACGAACTGGCTCAAGAAAACAGAATTTAGAAAAACCATCAATAAGAGAAAGTATATATTGGTGTCCACCTTTAGTCAAAGGTAAAGGACCCACAAAGTCAATATAAAGTCTTTCCCAAACCTCAGAAGGATTTTTCGATGATAGCATGCCAGGAGGTGGAGCATTTCTGGGTTTACAAGTTTGACACAGATGGCATTTTCTGACCATGTCATAAACCTCTCTTTTCATATCCTTCCACCAAAAGTGTCTGCTAATCTTATCATAAGTTTTAGCCATGCCCAAGTGAGCAGACATACTAGAGCAGTGAAAATATTGAAAAATCATAGGCCTCAAGACCGTAGGCAGAACAGCTCTTCCTCGCTTAATTTTAGAATTCCCATAACATAATAGCTGTCCCTTCAGAAAATAGTTTTTGTCGTTCAAGGAATTATTATTAATCTGATTGAAAATATCCTTTAGAACGAGATCAGTTTCTTGGTGTTTTCGAATGTCAACGAATGACAAAGGCAATTTATGTAACACACAAGAATAAGGAACAGCTGACTCCTTATGAGTGATTGATTCCACATCTAAATGACTATTTGTAGATGAGGATGGCTCAATGCGAGAAAGACAATCTGCGACAGAATTAGCTGATCCTCGAACATGATGCACAGTGAATTTATAAGAGGATAATTTAAGAACCATCCGGCCTAATTTGCCCAACTGCTTAGGATGAGAGAAAAGCCATGTCAAGGCACCATTATCAGTGTACAAGTGAAATGGTTTTACTTGTAAGTAAACACTGAATTTTTGAATTCCAAAATGAATTGCGTGACACTCCAATTCATAAGAAGAAAATTTACGTTCATGTTCCAAGAGTGCCTTACTAGCGAAAGCCACAGGGACAAAATCACCATTTACTTTGTGATTCAGAACGGCACCAACCGCCAAATTACTGGCATCGACAAATAAATGAAATTCCTCGTCAAATCGAGGGAAAGATAATACTGGTGGATTGGTGAGAGCTTTCTTCAACTGACAGAAAGCCTCATTTTCAACAGCTGTCCATTGAAAAGGAACATTTTTACGTTTTAAGCGATTCAGTGGCATAGAAATTTCAGAATACCTTGGAATAAATTTGCAGTAAAACCCACAAAGTCCAATGAATCTGGCCACTTCCTTCACATTTCTGGGAACTGGGAATTGTTCAATTGGTCTCACTCTCTCAGGATCAACTTGCAAGGTTCCATTTGTGATGAGATGGCCCAGAAAAGTGAGTGATTCCACACCAAGCTTAACCTTGTCCTCGCACACCGTCAAACCGGCACTGCGTAGTTTGTTGAGGACAGCATTAACATGAGATACATGGTCTTCAGCAGACTTGGAATAGATACACAAGTCATCAATATATGGGTAGACACATGAATATTTCAAATCGCCCAATACTTCATTAATGAGACGAGTGAATATTTGAGGAGAATTTACAAAACCAAATGGCAATCTATTATATTGGTACACTCCGAACGGCGTCACAAAAGCAGTTAATTTCTTAGAATTCTCAGATAATGGTATTTGATGAAAGGCAGAATTGAGATCAAGAACAGTGAAATATTTTGCATCAGCAAGATATTGGAATGCATGTTCAACAGAAGGTGTTGGATAACCGTCTGATTTAACAACTTTGTTCAACTTACGGTAATCAACCACTAATCTTTCAGATCCATCCTTTTTAGGCACTAGAAAAGCTGGCGAACACCAGTTTGAATTGGAAACCTCAATCACTTTCTTATCAAGTAAAGATTGGATGTGCTTCTTCATTAAATTAGCCTTTGGAGGTGACAACGAATAAGGATGGGATCGAATCGGAGTTGAATCTAGCAGTTCAATTTCGTATGTCATAACAGATGTGACCCCCAATTCTTGAGAAATCACATCAGGAAATTTTGACAATAAGCCCTTCAACTTATCACACAACGTGATTTCAGTGGACGACAGAACATGAGATTCGGACGAGTTACTAACTGGCGCCGATTTAAACGCTTCGCAATTGTCCGTAAAAGAAAAAAGAGAATTCGGGGCAATTTCAAAACTGACGTTCGCCGGACGAATAATCATCTTTGAATTACAAATGAAATCCACACCCAGTAACACGGGAAACGGGATATTAGCTAGATAAAACACGTGGTTCCAAGAAAACTTGCCTATTTGAACCTTGAGTGAGACAGAGGAATTAATATTAAAAGGCTGCCCCGACACAGTGATTAAATCGACGTCAACATTCTTACGAATAACCTTTCTCCGGCAACATTTCAGAGAAGCAAAGAAATCTTCATCACACAGTGAAACTGAACACCCAGTGTCAATTAAAGCCTGGCATGGCATAGAATGAAGATTAATAGATAATATTGGCAATCGAGTCGAACACTTGTCACGGACGCTCATCAAACTCACGGCAGGCTGAGTAAATCGTCGTCTTTTGCGACACTCGTTCACTTTGTGGCCAGGTTTATGACAGTAAGAACAATTAATAGGAAAAGAAACTTCCCTAGGCGCACTGGAAGAGGCAACAGAAGACGGATTCCTAGAGATACGATGGAAAGTGTTGGAATATTCAGCACAGTCCATTAAATGTTTAGAAGCCTGCGTGATAACAGAGTCCAATTCTACAAATGTGTTAGGCTGATTTGAGAACATAATTGCAGATTTTGTTAAAGGATTTAACCCTTGAATAATGAGTCGCACAATAGAAGACTCGGAATACTGCAAACCCAGCACCTGAGTGGCATTACGCACAGAACACACGAAATCGTGGGGCGTTTCGCGAGGGAACTGAAATCTCTTAACTTTCGTAGTGATCAAGCGATCAAACTCTCTGTCACTAACAATTCTAGCCCAAACTTTTTCAGTGATTTCAGACCATGCGAGATTCAAGTTTAACATAGACAACCAAAAATGACGAGAGCTGGCAGGAAGTTTAGATACTACAAGGTACAATAACGTTGACAGAGGAACCAAAGACAAAGAAACGATTTCATTAACTTTTAACATGAAATTAAACCAATTCTCACTGTTTGACACTTCAAATGGCGGAAAATCACTGAGTAATTGTTTGACAATTACTAACCCTTCAGAAACTGGCAATGTCTGAGAAGCAGACATTTCGTGAGAGACGAGAACATCACTACTTTCCTCGTGCGTTGGGCGAGGTGGAACCACTTCTAAAGAAGATTCCCGTTCATTATTAGAAACTTCACTTCCTACGGACACATTAGCCGTACCCCTGGCCTTACGATCCTCGCCCGTGGTTAAATAAGTTTTTTCGTACGGGTTGTCAGTATTACCTCCAGGCATTTTGAGAAGTGAAGTGACGACAACGAGAAAAAGAGAGAGAAAGAGCGAGATTTAAAACTATCTATCTCTGCTGGAAGAGTCCAATCACCAAAAATAGTGCGAGAATAACGAGCTGCTATCCAAATTATCAAAAACATTACGAGCATTACGAACATTAATGTCAAATGGCATATGACCACGAGGAAAAGTCGGCAACACTAGTCACGTAATCCCACACGAACCAAAAAGCACTTAATGGAACATAAAATAACTCACTTTTAAGAGAAGAAACAACCAGAAACTGCAAAAAGTGGAGAAATAGTGGAGAAATGTCACCATTGTCCAGCACTCGGGAGACCTCGACGAAAGGACAGGAAATCGAACCACGCTCTGCTACCAAAATGTGACGTTACGTCGTAAAATCTGGTTGATTTTTCACGTAAGTCCAGACAGGGGAAATACTCCAACCGTCGGTCACATGCTGGATCAGGGAAAAGACTCCACAAACAAGAAAAACAGCTCACAAGAAAAAGGCAGCCAAAAAATAATTTACGAGTTATTACCGTACGATATCTATTCAAAGTAGAGTATTCAAAAAAAATCAGAAGTATTACAGAAAACAATGATAGTAAATTCATGATCCCAAGGAAACATTACCAGCAGAAAATTGCTCTAAATATGCCATGGCTCACAAGACATGTGACTCCCATGCAGGTCAGGAAGAAAAGGCGCTCGCCTAAGCAAGGCGAGACAGCATTTGAGGGGAGGGCTTCTTCCAGGGAGTGGAGGGGTAGCCAGGCGAATTCAACAACCGCCCACTGATGCGTCACTGCCCCTGCAGAAACGGCCGCTCCGCAAAACACCATTCCCTGGTTTTGAGACAAAGCCAGCACCCAGAATTTTCCCCTCAACATCTGGGTTGGAGACCTCAGAGGAATCGTTCATTGGAACACATGGAGGGGAAGGAGATACTGGGGTGAGGTGTTGGAGGGAGAGAGAGTTTGTGATAGGACAATGGTAAAACTTCTCACTCCAAGTGCAATACTAAGGCCTTAGCACCGATTTCCCCTTGCTTGCCAAGGAGAAGTATTTCTCCGCAGTAGTCCTATATAAGTCTTGCATTGCAGGTAGGCTGGTTCGGAGGCTGGTTCGGAGGCTGCTTCGGAGGCTGTTTCAGAGACTGTTTCCAGAGACAGGATTTTCCAGAGACAGGATTTTGCGAGACAGGGCACTTTGCTACAGGGACCCTTTGCGCAAAAAATCCTTTGCGCGAAAAAACCTTAGCGCGAAAAGTTCTTGGCGGGAGAAGTTCTGCGGATAAGTTCGGAGGAAGTTCGAGGAAGTTCGAGGAATTTCTGGGGGGGGGGGTACCAGAAATTTTGGGGGGGGGGGGGACACTAAAAAATGCCACAGGATCTTGAAGAACTTGTTAGACTCTATTCCTCAATGTCCGACCTCCTCTCATCGCCAATCTCTTCCGGGCCGCGCCGAGTGTTTTCGTCCCTCTCTCATGACGCAGCTTGACGGCCCCACCCGTGTGTTTACTTTGTCGGCCATCGAGTGCGCATGCGCAGCAAATTCGCCCGATCGAACCCTATACCACCTGTTGTCTCATCCCCTCCCCCGCCCACTCCTCCCCTCCTCATCCCCTACACACCTCCCCCACCCACCACACCTGGTTCACACACGCCCACTGCAGGAAAACGACATCTCGCGACTGTTATCAACAAGGGATTGCCTCGAGAGTGCCAATACACGCTTCGAGAAGGGAAAGTCTAACGACGGAAGATAAATATTTCTAACACCTCTTCTCTGTTAGAAAATGGTGTAAAATTTTGGCTTACTATGATTTCTTATCTGTAAAAAAATACTATCTCTAATTATATCTTTTGCTTGTGTTGTTGAATCAACGTTTTTCGCTGATTAAATATCCACAGTCATCGATTCCTGATGGGCTTATAGTTGAACTGCATTAATCTCGCTAATGGACCGAATAAAAAACGACCACTCCTTCAATCTATCCATACGTACCCTGTTACTGTCCAGACGTACGATTGGAGCGAAATAGTCGACTTGGACGTAAGAACCAAGCTTCGCTTAAACCACATGCCCGTTAAAATGTCTGACTGGTCAGTGGAGGTCTTAGATGCGGGTTGCATGGCGTTTTTCGAGAATCGGCGTCACATAATCGTGTCAACACTGCTATTCTATTCCATTCATTCGCGAACCAATAGAAATGCCTGACACGTGGCGGCCAAAAGCGAAGCTTCGGAAAGGTGATCGAGTGAATTGAGCTATTTGACCGCAGAGGGTTTCATTTGGTTTATTCAATATTAAATATTTCCGTTTTGCTTTTATATTTTATTTTAGAGGAAAACAAGTTGACATGTTTTGGCCACCTATTAAGGCCTGTTTTATACCCAATTAACGGGAGAGAAAGACTATTTGTATAATATTTATGCCCACATTAATTATAAATTTTGTTAGGTACTTCGCTCGTTGTATCCTGTTTGTTCTTCGACAATAGGAGGGAACACTCAAAATTAGAAATTGGATTTCGTTATTTTAAACCAAAAAGATATGAATGAAAAACACACACGCCAAATTTCAGAGCTCAAATTCGATTTTTAACCGAGATACGTAGCTTTAAAAGTCTGCTAGGAGCTTTGGCCACGCCCACGGCTCGAAACGTATTTCTATTGACTGACGCCGTGTGACGGGGGAACCTCATGAATGCCGTGGGAGTAACTCTTGAAGAAGCCGTAAACACATTGGGTTCGTGGAAATAGTGGCCAAAATTTTGTCATCATGGTGAAACAAAACGTTAGTTTTCTTCTGGCTGATTCTCGAAATGTACTGCCATTATCAACCGAGGCTCTGAACAATTTTTTTGTCCCAAAACGAATCATTTCATTGAAATGGAACGTATTAAGATAAAATGTTTACAGTTTTGAGAGATACAGTAATCACAGAAATTGTAGTGGATGCTTTAATTTGAGGACATACCATCATAAAATCATTTACTTATTAATGGTTTTTAGTTTCCGGATGTAACTTACGAAATAAATTTAAAAATGTGCTATAGTTATAGCTCTTTCCTTGCTCTCTGAAGTGAGGAAGTTCGGGGTTTTCTCCGTTTCTTTTAGGATTAGCATTCAAGTTTCGTTGGAACAGCATTTTTAAAGCGGAGGCTTCGCCTTAGCCAACTGTGCTCCTGATAATTCTTCAAGTCAGCTTCGTACTATAAAAAATGGTAAACAGATGTCATCAAAATGATAGAGGAACTCGGAGATCGGGATTTTTACGTGAAAATATCCGTTAGTTGCCTTATATTTACTGAGTTAAACGTACAGTCACATTCAAAAGTTTTAAAACAAATTTTGTGGCACCACTTATGCTTCTAAAGGAAATTTAGTATCCTATACTCCTTTCGTAGTTTTCTGCTGTGCTCCACTAACATTCCGCTTGTGAGTGAAATTATATATATGCACGCAAATTTATCATTCCGCTTCTATTTATGCAGGATGTAATGATTATTTCGTATGCATTTACTGCATACTTGAACCGGTTTTCACCCTTACTTTTTATTATACTTATTTTTTGAGTAATTTTATGTTACCGAGGCGGCCAAGTGGCCATCGATTTGAGCTGTGCTAGTGAAGGTTGAAGGATCGGGTTTGTCTTTCATAATTTTTTCAGCTTGTTCCCTCGGTTTCTTTCTTATTTACAGGTTTCTTGTATTCGTAATTTCGCTGCCATTGCTAATATGCTTTCATTGAAGCAAATGCAATTTTTTTTAATTAAGAAAAAAATGGTGGATAAAATCCTGACATCAGCATTAACGTCCAGTTTGAAGTTTGGCGAAAGGAGTCACACATTACATTGTATAATTTGACACTTATTCTTTTTCGTTGATGATAGTTCAAACTATTTTCTAGTATTCATTCAGTACGCATTTGCCTTTGGTTTCTCTGTTTTGTTGTAAGATTAGAAAAGTTAAAAAAAATAAAATGTATTATTTACTATTTGTGCTCCTATTTATAAATCTGGCGGCACCGTGACTCAAATGTGCTTATTTCTGCTTGTTGTGAGTAATAAATACCGTAGTATTTCCTGGAGTACAAATTTGTGATTATGATGTATTACTTTGTACTATTTGGCACATCACCAGGTGGGCGTTGAAGGCCCTTTTCCGTTACAGTAGTTGGCTTTTAATGTGCAAGATAGAAACAAAGAGTGAAAACCGGGGCAAATATGTAGTAAGTGCTCACGAAATAATCATTAAGTTCAACATAAATTGAAACATAACGATATATTTGCAATTAAAAAGTAAAGTTTCCCGTTGAGCGCGTATGTATTTAAGCTCATACGAAATTTTGCGATGTGTGGCCAAAGACAGCAAAAGGAGTAATGGAAACTAAATCCCATTGCGAAGCAGAAGAGACTTACATTAAAATAGCCCTCACAAGTTCTATAACAGCCCATCTCTGAAGGAATATGCTGTCTCCGTGCAGCGTCGTACCACCGCCTTCCACGGTCTGGGTCGTTTGGAACAACAAAAAAATACTTTTCTTGTGTTTAACGAGAGGTAGATTCACATTAGGCACACAAAAGTACACGCAAGGTTTCCTCCCACTCATTTAAAATTCTCAGTTTCATCTACCATTTATTTATACTCGAAATAACGCCCACGATAATGCACTCCTTACGCATGCAATGCGGATATCATGAGGTTCACACGTCATCAACATGGCGCCGCCCGAGAAATACGTTTTTGGCGCGGAATTCAAGTTGAAACTTCAAACTCTTCTAGGGGCGAAAGTATTCAGCGCTCAATGGTAAAATTTCGTAAGAGGCTTTCTTACACCCATTGCTTTATAAATCAAGCATAATATTTGGTATTGTAATCCCTTCTATTGGCCGTTTTTCAATGTAAACCATAATTTGTTGATGATGTTGTCTTTGTTATTTTTCTGCATGTGGAAGTAAGTGGCAATGCATGAACTGCCGATGGGATAGAGTATTTACGGACGCGAGGAGCTTGCGTTTAATTAATTGCTGTAGTTGTGCATGGTGTCATTAGGTCTCCATGGAAATATGCAGACTTACTTCAAATTTACTTTTATTTATCGCATTCTTCGCATGACGGTTTTCCGTGTGCTTCAACCGCAGGACGGTTTTAATTTTTTTTCGCGTCGTAAACACCTGAACGTCCAGCCATTGGTTATTCGCATCGTGACTACAGTTGACTCACCACTGAAATGATTCAAGTTGAAGTTCAAGTACTGCGTCAATTACGTTGAAGTGGCTTTCACAGCCGCAAAATAATGCGACGGCGATGAAGGTGGCATTCCATCCACTTTCTTTCTTTCTCGGCATAGAAATACTCGCACTAGAATTGCGTGGAACAACACAGCACGCTCTTTCTCCAGGTGTTCTTGCGTGGAATTTCCTTTGAATGAACTACTTTACTCCATCATGGAAAAGTTTTAATGGTTGACAGTTTTTCTTACTAAAGAAAGCTTGATCGATTGGTCTAAAATAGCAATACTTTGAGAATCCAAAAAGAACCGAGATTCGCCAGTTACCAAGCTACAAAAATAAACAAACAAATGCGGAAGAGCAAATTCCGTGCTATGCATGGAGATAGGATGGGGTGGAGCGCTTTTGGGTAAGCACTGCACGGTAAGACAACATGAGATCACGTGACTATTATCCGTTTCCGAAGAGAGTTATTGACTCGTTTAAATCCTCAATTTCCCCGCTTTTCACATCTAACGACGAATTCGTATGAATATTCGTGTGTGAGTGTTCCCAGTGCAAACGGTGCGGTGTATTACATCCATATTATCTCGGAGGCTGGGTAAAAAAGCAGCAAATAACGTGTCACTATTCCGTCTGGTGGTTGTCGCGTATTATTTTGACTCGCAACTTGGCGTTACCAGGGTGAGCGCTATGATCTGTGTAGCGTTGAGTATGCGAGTTGACGGCACATATCGAAAAACATGGAGGTCGTGTGTTTGTGCCCAGTTGAAATTTTTTTAATTTTGGTAATTAATATTAAATCAACGATATGGTCGTAAGATTGGCAATCAGAACTTTTGCTGATACGGATTTTATTTTGATGCAGTTTGCCAACAGTGAGCGAAAACTGTATTTATATCTCCAAATGATTTCTCGAAGTGCTTATATTTCATTGCTGTTGTTTATGGTTTTCGTCGAAATGCTTGATAATACAATGCTCTTGCTACGGCCAGTGCTAGATGCAACGCGCGATAAATTAGAAGGAAACGGATTATTGTGCTTCTTGCAGGTGATTTATATGAAATAAATCAATATCTTTGCCGTTAATATGCTCGCAGTCAAAGAGATTGCATCGGTGACTGAGCTTTTCCTAGTAAATTTCGTTATATTAGCGAGGAATAATAACGCCTTTTGTGAGAAAATAGTAATGCCCAGCAGAAGTTGACCGGCAAGAGTACATTTTTTAACGTAAACAATCGAGAAAAAGATTAGTTATTTTTGTGGATGTACTTCTCAAAACACAATTTTAATAAAAACGGTAATAAATTTCAATATTAATTTTTGATGATGACCACTGGTCGTCAAGTAAATATGCTACAATGGAAAGTGAGCAATTTTTGCAGCAAAAAACATGAACTTTAGGCAAATGCATGGGGCTAGGAGCAGTTTTTTTATATGGACTCAAGTAACGGAATATTTATCCTTCGTTTCCATTCGAACGTATCCGCGATTGGAGCATTCCTTCGACTTTAATCGATCGATTGCTTTGATTCGTTTGTGTGCTCGAGGCGATAAAAACTTGGAGAGCTCCACCGACCCCACCCCCACCCCTGCCCTTCCCCCTTAATAATGAACTTTGTTGGGATCTTCGCCCCCCCCACCCCCAACCGTCCCTTCCCCCCCTCCACCCACCCCCTCCACCCCCTCATAATGCGCTCGCCGCGTCTCTCTCTTTTTGCTGCGGCGCCGCGCGATGCTCATCTGTCTTCCCCCTCTCCCCCGCGATTGACGTTTCGACGGACGCATTGGCAGGCTGCCAGGAATTCTTCAATTAAACGCCAATTATGAGTGGCGGAAGAAGGTTTTCTTAATTTGCTCCTGCCTGCCGTGTAAATTTCGCCACACATGCGCATTGCATTCTTCAGATTGGTGTTCCTACGTGGTACCTCCCTCCATGCACGGACTCCAAAAATATCGTCATCGGTAAGTTGTTTGCTGCGGAAATCTGTATCAATAGTTTACTTTCCATTCTTGCAATCGCGGATTCTCTTGTCGACCTCCACAAGTGCCCTCTGACACCGCGGATTCAAATGGATTTGAAAAAATCGCCACTCGCGTCTCTGAAGGCAGAGCAATCCGAAATCCACTGGAGAGTAAGCTAGAATCAGTGCCTTAAGGCGAAGTATATATTGGAGATAATGACCCTTACGGATGTCTCAATTTTCAATGATATTCCTCGCGATTGCAAATGCTGTATCGTAAATATTGAGAATGTGTCGACCGCTTTGCTCTCATCGCGGCGCTGCTGTGGACATTTTCCGAATGAAATGCACCCTCTAGTGGCGAGAACAGAAATCAAGATCCTTGGTTGGCTCCCCACTTGGCCAACTTGGTTTCTGATGGAGGGAATGATTTCAAATATTGACCGTGTTTTGTTCAACTGGTCGTGGATGATAATGTTTCGCAGCAGCAGAGTGCAGGGCGGGGCCGTTGGCACCACTTCTCCCTCAGTTGTTGTGAGGCAGTCTGGATGCGTCTGCTTCATTTGAGAATTGCGCACCAGTTAGGCGATTATTCAAAAGGGAAGACATCCCAATCATAGAGGTTTCTCGGCAGGGTGTAATAGTGAAGCCAGCCTGTTTATTGATTTGGCCGCCATGTTGATCTTCCGGAGTGATTTTTGTGTTTCCCGTAAGTTTTCCGATATTTTAAATAAATCGTCGATTTTGCTGTAATTTGAGGCTGTCAAAGCTTTCCGAAATTACTTTTAAATCATACATGTCATCTATGTAATACATACGTACAATCATTGTTATCGATACGCTATGGAAAATATGTGCATTTTGAGGTTACGAACCCAAATTTGAACTTTCTTTGCATTTGTGTTGCATTGGGATTTTCTCAACCGTCGTTCAAGAAAAATCATGAGTTTTTGTGGGCAAATGTATCATTAGAGCCTGTTTATTCCTGTCTCAACGCTGGCAGAACAATATGGCGATCCTTGGCTTCAAGTGCAAGCGGTAAGAGGGGAATACCTGACGCCCTCTCTCTCCAGGGACATCGAATTTAAAAGTAGCGATGGGATTGCTATTCTGTTGGAGAGAGAAGAATTGATGATGGTGAGGGGGATTTAATGAGTAGTTCTTTGGGTCCGTGACCGTGCTCTTCGAGTGAGGATTAGAATCCGCCCTCGGGCACAAACGGACGGAAGAGGAGCAGAGGCCGTTGGATCTCGCGACGGAGACACTTCACCCTGGTTGGGTTGCATGCGCTTTGTGCGAGTCCTTTTAGTCGCTCGTGTCCAGCGTCCCTGCTGAATTAAGTGCGGGGATTGAGGTCTTCCGCTCGCGAAATCCGCTTGAAATCGCTGTCGCAGCGCTTCGAGAAAGCCCCTCAAATCCCTCGTGCATATAAAGCCCCCTTGCTCGGACACCCAGTTGGACGGACGTAATCGCTGCGAGGGTTTTGGATGCGATCCACGGAGGGTGGCTCAGCACCGAATCGAATGCAAGCACTCAACTCTGAAGGATGGAATGCTGGTACCCCCTCCACTGGCGAACCCAAGAAACTGCACATCTCTATATTCCGTTGCCTCAATTGGTGTGTGACTTAGGAAACCCGCTATTCACAAAAGGAGAGTTCCTCAGAGCACTTATTCATGTCCTTTTATTTTTCGGGGGATTCCTCTACCTATACGCGGGGAAAAATATCTCTCGTATTTTATCGTTTCTGCCAAACCTGGATTTATGGTAAGGTAGTAATATAATTTTCTCCATTGCGCTTTTAGAGATATCTATTCTGAATTGCTCAAGCTATCTAAGCCCAGCGCGTAGCCTCCGAATCTGTACCGGATAGCCTCATTCGTAAAAAATCTGTGTAACGCTTTTTGTAAGTCCGTGGCAGTATTTGATGAATCGCGCATCTTTCCTTGCGCATTCTATTAATCCATAGGTCGATTATTCGGAACGAGAAAATGAACCGCTGTAAAACCTGAGAGATCTTTAACCACATTGTTCACCGGACGTTATAATATTTCCGGCTGATTGGAATGCTACGAGTGTGGTCAAACGTTTCCTGCACGATCGGCTTAGTGCAGCGCTTTCAGGGCGGAATGTTTAACTAGCAGAATCAACTTCGTTGCATCAAGATCACCAAGGAGGAAACTCATCATGTGCTCTCTGAAATAAAGCATGAAAAGGCCGCGTAGGCTGGTACTACTCTTCATCATGATCGGTGGCCACCAATGGAAACAATTTGAAAGCTTAAACCAACTCCCTCGGAATCGCACTAATTCCATTCGGCTGATGCGATGCATTTATGCGCACCAACACGAAAACAAAAGCGAAGCGGCAGCCGTTCGCTCCAAACGCACGACCAGTGCTGCCAGGGGCGGCTCGTCTTATTGCAGCCCATGAATTCCCGCCAAGCGCCGTTTTTCCCAACAGATGAATGAAATGCACTCAGATTTAATTGCTCCTGCTTTAATTAATGCATTCGGAATCGTGGATCCCCTCCCCTAACCAAAGTCTCGCTATGTAGACGATGCGAACTCCCGCAGTCACGCAAATGCTTCGCTGAATGCAAAATAGATCACAGAATCTGTCGGAAAAAACATCATTGCGGAGATAGGTGATAGAATATACCAATACCATTGGAGACTCCGATCGTTAAGCAGAGACAAACACAATTCCTCCACCTCGCCTGAAATGTCTCCTAACGGGTATTTTCTCCACCCTAACGTAAATGTCAACTTCTAAAAATATATTTTACGTATTATTTAAAAACTGATTGTCATTCTTGCCATTTCGCATGGAAATATCGTCGGAAATTGTGCTTTGAAAGTGAATAAATACATTTCAGTGAAAATTTATAATAATCGGCCGTTAATAAATATTGAAACCAATTAACCATTCTGCCCTCTCGTCAGTTGTCCTCTCTCATTCATTTCGTTTATCTGTTTTATTGTATTTCTGACAGGTAGCTTGAATCTTTTGAAACAATGTTATCAAAACTAGAAGCAAATAATTTTTCCATAAATATAGCTATTCTAGCCATTATTTCCGTTTAACGTTTATCAAAATAAAAATATACCTAGCAAAGTTGTATCGAAAAATCTGTTATAGAATTACTCTAATCAACCAAATTCGAAATAGTATTTATTGGACTTCATTTCCAATTTATCCTCTAAGTAAGACCTGTAAATATTATTTTTTCCACCACCCTGCATCGTTAATCGTCTCCAAAGGCCAAAAGTGAAACCAAAGACAGGGGAAGTTTGAAAAATGATAAGGAAACCCTATATTTCAAAATTTAAATCCCTAGAAACGGAATTAATTCTTATGTTATGCTGGCAGCCTCTCTTCTCATGCTCGTCATGAATTTAGTGAAATAAATTGTTCACTGGAATGGGCCAACTAACTCATTTTTATTCCGATATTATGATAGAGACTGAAACATTTTTAGACCATCGTCTCTCCGATTCTTTTCGATTTCTGCGAGCGGATTATTGCAATAATTTATTTGAGCTCTGTATTGTTTTGGGAGAATGTGGTTACGAGAGCGCTTGACTCTCCTATTTAAGGTCTCCAGTTCAAACCTCGGGTGAATCCTTCGAACTCTCCCGAGTCGTGATGGCCTAAATCGGTCGTTGCAGTCATGTCGATCACCGTTCACCATTCACTTGAGTAAGTAGTCGAGAATTGGGCGATCGCCGATCAATGCATATGTCAATCACGACCAATGTCGGTCACTTCATATGTGGGTATATATTTTCCTATGACTATTCCGAATAGAATATTCCATAATCATTCACTATATTCTTTAGTTGACGAGACAAATGCCGTGGAAGGCGTCACATTTGACGAAGAATATCATTTGCGAGCGACCTCTTTCGGTTTTCAATTACTGTCAACTTTTTATCGATCAAAAATGACCGACTCTGGCATCCATAGCGAAAGACCGACCACAGACATCGGTCACGAATGAACGGCCAACGAACTCTATTGGGAATGGATGGTCGACGAGTGACTTTGGTGGTGAACGAAACAAAATATTGTAGGTTCGAAGATTTTCGCGGCGTTGGTTAGATGATCTTTCCATTCTATTCGGGTTTCTTCACCGCGTTGTATTTTAAAGACAACAGTTTCGCCGGCGTTACAGTCGGCGTCTTCAGGTCAAAGGTAAAATTTTTGGAAATTTTTTTTTCCGCCTTTTATAGGCATAAAATTTTTCGCCTTATATAGGCGGCGGCGGCTGCTGATCCGCTGCTGCTCTCTCATTGGCCGGTTGTCCATCTCTCATTGTTGGTGGTCGGAGAATCCTCTTCCATGCAGTATGCAAGCTGTAGCCTTGATCTCTGTTGAAATTTGCGGGCGTTTTCGCTATCTCAATATCTTCTCTGATCAAGCGAGGGAAGTATTTATTCTCTTTAGCTATTATCCTGGCGTCTTCAAAGAGGATGTTATGCCCAGGTTCACTCCAAGCATGCTCAGATATGCAACAAACAACAAACGCGGTGAAGAAACCCGAATAGAATGGAAAGATCATCGAAACAAAATATTGTTCCGATCGCCAGAATGATCCCGTTCAAAAATGAATCGATCACACCAAATTTCTCGGTCGCTCGTGTCGGTGTCTCTCGATCGACTCATTGCTCGTGGTCGAAATTGCGAGTAGGCCGTGGGATGAGAATGCGCCCCTTGATAGGAATGAGCCTTTTTAACCGAAATGCAGCATGCGTACGAGTGACATACATTCCCATGGCCCACTCTCACACGTCCACACACCATCCCTCGGGATGAATAAATGAGGGAACACTTAATTGGCCCAATGTCCATTTGATATATTCATATTGTAACCCTCATTTAGATTGGAGAATGACTTCCGGTAGTTCGGAGACGAGATCAGGAGGGAGGTAATAGGACTGATAAAAATGAATAATTTTTATTGTTTGTAATATTAATATTACCCTTGTAGTAAGTAAATCATGAAGTATTGTGTATTCCTTCTGATGCCGTTTAAATGTTGTTATTTTTGGGGTATTCTTGGAGCGTATTTTTGAATGATGAATGTATTAAAAAACCAGAATCCAATCCACAAAAAGTTCTTAATATTCCATATTATTTTTTTACCTTTATTCTTTTTTATTTTATTGACGGGCAGGAGGAACCCTGGAGAATAGTTTTTTTTCATCCTTATCTTAATTTCTCCACTGTTAGCTACCCACGTGGTGGAGGGGACTCTGATGGAATTAGGCTGGTAAATATTGCCCGACGAGAGGCCCCCGTTACAATATGATGGCGAAAAGTATAATCTCTGTAACTGGTCAGTAGCGCCGACCCACCTTTTCAAAGGACCCACGTGTGTGAGGGGTTTATTCTGTATTCCTCAATGAAAGTGACTCCACTTGGAGAGCTGTTGGATCTTCAAATGAACCGTTCGATGAACCATTAATCGCGCGGGGATACGGAAATAATGGAATGGAAGTGAGCCGTTCCTTCGATCCCAAATTCGAAAAAAGATGGAATAAACCCACTGACGTCAGAGGACACTCAATTCTTCAAATGCATGCGACCGCTCCGCCGTCTCATATTAGCACCTTGACTGGAATCGACCTTTATGTTTATTCTCAGCGGCGGCTTGGAACCTTTTGGTGTCTCTTTCCCGTTGATGATTGCCTAAGGCAATCGAAAAAACAGGTTTTAGAGATGATTTCGTGTCAACTTAAAATCTGCAATTATATTTCCTATCTGTAGACATATTCCCAATACATATTGACTTGAGCGATGGCATCTTTGCCAAAACTTTTAATATCACAGATTATAATCTAAGAGGTCACTTACAATTAGTCATGCCGAACGGCTCTGCCTGAACGAGTAAATGATCAAGGACCGTAATGAGGTCACCAACTCATGAAAGTGGGCGGCGGCAACGGTGGCGTTTCCTTAATTTATACTTGAGAATGGCTGAATGAGGGTGGCAGTGATCAATAAGCTCTCTCTTTGATTCTTGTTTTGAATTGCCATTTGGAGTCAGAGAGAACTGATCGGTCGGAGAGAAGCAACAGCTCAGCGGGAGAGAACTAGTCTGACCAATGAATCTGCATTAGTTGTACTTGCCTACGGTGGTCAAGTATCGATGCGGCAGATGAAGAGCCGAACTCATAAAGTGCGTACAATTAGACGAGGCCTCCGATTAATTCCCTTTTTGCAAACGTCCAGAGGAATTCGCCCTAAGAACACCCTGATCAATTAAGCTCAATCAGTGATCAATCTATATGAAACGGAATCACAATCCTCTCCAGGTTTGAACATGAAATTACTAGACCCTGATAATGGAATTCGATGCTGAGTGACAATGCATAATGGGAGCAAATGCCTGCATGATCGCTGGACGGGACATATTTTATGCCAATCGATTGCAATCACAGCACCCTGAGACACGGATGCATATGGATGAAATAGCGCTCGGGGAGGTGAGACAAATATGCCATTCCGGCCTCCGGTCCATCCTATGAATTGCTTCCCTGCATGCTGGCTGGCTCTTCTCCATTGGGTCGGATATTCGCGCTCAAGTTCGTCCCCCAACTCGTGTTCATCTTTTATCGCTCGTCCATTGTTTCCATGAGAGAGATGCCAATTACTTTCAATTATTAGTATGCATATATTAATGAAGCATTTGGAAGTGCTGGATATGGTCGATGAGTGATGTCTTCAGCGAAAATGCGCACCCGAAGAACGTAAATCCCTGTGTAAAACTATTTTCATTTCGTTCTGTCTTTCGATTAGTAATTTTTTCGAGTCAATATTGAAGGAGCAAAAACGTCATCTGACGTCACAGCTTGCAAGGGTATCGATAATATTTGTTCGCGGCAGCAGTACAACGAAAATAATACTGCGAAGCGTTTTCGTTGCACTTAACTTCATTAATATCCTAGAGTACATCTGCAAAGTATCGCGAAGCAGTTTTCCATTGAACCTTTCTTTTTTGTGGCTCAATTTGACATCGTATTCCGTCAATGATATCCATAATTTTAGTAAGAACGCGGTTGCTAAGATTTACGTTAACTTTTTTACCACTCAATGCACTAAATACCGTAATTAATACGCAAAGTGAATGCTAGAAAAGTTTTGGATAAATGGATCCCTGAAGACGATGGTGTATTTGATCGTCAAAGCGTTTTAAGGACGTGTAGAGAACGAGACTCTGTGTAAAGCGTGAAACATATTCACTTAATTCAAAAGACACTGATGGTGTGTGTCGATGACTGTCGCGCTAGAATAGGGAAGGGAAGAAGGATTTTGAAAGATGCAATATTGGCACACGTGCAATTTCAGGCTCAGTGTCTTAAGGAATAGCATTCATAATTGGCAGTTGGTGGAAGGAGGGAACTCGACCCGCCAGAGGTCGTAATATCCCAAGAACAGCGTCAAGCGGTCGGAGAACGTAATGAACGTGACGGCTGCTTCCCCGGAAAATCCAGCCGAGACATTGCATTAGCAAAGGTAATATCCGTTTTGCAAAGAGCAGGCAATGTCTGGAATGCGGATAAAAAGGCAATTAGACGAGGAAACGAAAGGTGGAATCCATGGTGAAGGCCTTCCTCTGAATATGAATTTGCTCATTGCACAGCGGAAGGCGGCAGCGCCTCTCGTGGCCGTGGGTGCAGTTAGCGGCGACCCTGGGGGCCACCCCTCGAGGGACGACGTTGTTAGCGAGCAAGCGAAAGTGAGCGCACTCATCTCAGGGGGTTCCCTCCCCCCTCTCAAGAGCGAAAAATATTGAAGGGGAGAAGCAAGCAGCAAAGGATGGAATGGGATTATTGTTATCACGGGTGATCTACTGTTTGAGGTGGGTTTGTATATGACTTCAGCGAATAAAAATTATAGCCATTCACTCAGGCCTGGAAACGCAGTTCAATAAAATACTTCGGTAAATAATGATGGAAGAGAATTACTAGAAAGTTGCGACGAATTAGCCTCCGTACCATCCAGCCATTCGCTATTAAGTCTACTGTTAGAAAACGCGAACTTTGCCACTGCCCACTCCTCACGAGCTGGTGACGTCATTAGAGTTCTGGCTCTCCAGAATGTGGGCACAACAGCGAACCACACAAGTCCCATGCACAAAGAGAGCGAGGAAGAAAGATGCGGAAGGGTTCGTGACGTCATCAAGTTATCTGCGCAATGGTGAAAGACGTGGTTTGTGGTCGCCCGAGTTGGAATTGGAGATTGCGTTTCATTCGTGCGGTGGCGAAGTACTCTAAGTGACTGAGAATGCCCGGGATGATTTCGGTGAAACGTTTACAATGCTTTGCCATACATTGCATGCATCCGAGAAAGCAGGGCAACCGACATTGAAACTAAATTTCCCAGGAACGTGTTGAATGCTATTGTTATGGGATTTAGATATCTAGTTGCCGGTAGACTGACTCACAGGCGTGAAAGGTCCATCAAAGCTCATCTTGGAGGTAGTCTGTTGCCCCTCGCCAAGTAATCTTGCCTCTTGGGCACTTCACGAAGATCTTTGGATTGCCACTCACGTCCCCATCTTTGCCGGCATTCGCAGCGCTGCAATTTTCACAGACGATGTTCTCGCTCCTTCAAGGCAAACTGATAAACCTCCGATTCCATTCCCATTGTGTGCTTCGTCAAATCCCAATATGTGCGCACCATCACATCCCCTCGTTATTAACTTTGTTGACGGAGAAGGTTGAGCTGAGGGCCGTCAGTTTTTCGCCGCAAACAGCTTGAGAAATATAATGAGATAAATGGGAATACAGAAAAAGACGCGTACTTACTTTTGTTTTTGAAACTATATCAATATCAAAATAATTGCAGCGGCCCATTGCGGCGGCGGATACTTTTGAAACTCCATTTAAAAAGAAGAGAAAAGAATGTTTAAAAAATCCATTCACTACTTCAGTATGTTTTTATATTTCTATCATTCTGCACTTGTTTTCGTGCCACAGATAGTCAAAAACAAATCCTCCTAAAAGCGATAACCATGGACTCAGTCCTGGTGATGCCTCATCGGTGTTAAACATGTTGACTCGAATAAAGTATCAGTGAATTGAATGAGATTTGCAAAGCTTCTTTACTCTTTCGATACCATAATGCACCATTTAAAGAAATGGACTAATTGAAGAGTTCTCGGGATCGCCACCGGGTCAGGAACTCCATGGGGCCGATTGTGTAACTTTACGTTCGAACGTAACGATCCGGTTCCCGTGGAATTTAGATCAACAACTCGAAAACAATTGAAGGAGCGATTGTGTAACTTTACGTTCGAAAATATTCCGGCTCTCGATCGAAAGCATTTCTTCGTCAACACATCACTTGACGATAAGGCTATCGAACCGTTCGCAGGTGAGGTTTGGGATGGAATTTAAATGTTTATTTCCTTTCATGTTCTCGTTGTATGTCCTTTATTTGGGATTAAGTGAATTATGCAACCGATTATATTTATAAATCCTAGTGTTATGTTGTTAATTACGTGAATTTGTAGTTAATTGACATAAATAATTGCAATTTGTGCGAGTTGGTTCACTATGATATAAAGATGAGCAAGTTTACATTTGCTTCGCTATGTAATGTATGTGCAATTGAAATGAAATTATCTTTTGTGGAATTAAGTGAATTAAACATGCTATTTAATTTATACATCATTGTGTTATGTTTTTAATAACGTGAATAAGTAGTGAAATTACATAGATAAATACAATTTGTACGTGTTAGTTGACTATACGATACAAAGATGAGGACGTTTACAATTGCTTCGCTATGTAATGTGCGTGCAATTCGTACGTGCAATTCAAATGAAATTATCCTTTTTGTATGCTTCATTTTAACGTGGTTCCACTATAGTATATTAGCTAAATTATAGCTGTGCTATAATACATTGCCAAAATTATATTCTCTACGAGGTTTAATTTAATTCGGAACATCGGGCGGTTATTGACAAGTAAATAATTTAATTTATGTACTCAAATAGTTTATTTTAACTTCTCAATGACGTCGAAAATTAATATGAAATTATATGTTTTTATGTACTTCAATTAATGTCTCTGGTGCGATATGATTTCCTCAAAAGGGGTAAATTTTCGAACTGATGTTCGGGTGTTTGAGACGAGAGGAGATATCAAAGATGACTATGCATATTTGCTTTTTCTTTCAAGTAATAGTGACAGGTTTGTGATCATGAGAACGTTTTTGATTGAGAATATTAAGGTACTTATTTATTTCATGATTTACGTGTTTTTTTAACTGTTTACCTAACGACTATTATTAAGATATCGTACTTATTCACACTCGTCAGTTTTTATTTCTTGCAAATAGTCCATATGCTGCGGCATTGCTCCTTGCAGACACACAAAGGCGAAGACTAGAGCTTATCAATATCGAATATCCGTTCATATATTTCCTCTAAATGAATTAAGTCAATTACAAATGATACAATTTATTATTTAGCGAATTGGAAAAGTAACGAAACGGACACTTACCGCGGCACTTCAAAATAATCAGCGGCATCTGAGTAAAAACTACTTATCCCAAATATCAGCTACGCTTCAACGGAAAGGAAGGTATTTAATACTGAATTGAAAAAGATAGATCTATACGCAAAGTTAAATTCTTTCAATAGTATAAACCTAAGTGGCCAATTGTCTCTGAAACCAATATTGTTAACTTACATTAGTTTCGCTTTTCAAAATAAACACAGCCACTCTCGGCCTTACTGCGCATGCGCACAAGGAAAACAATCGCGTAACGTATTCCCAATTCCAAGTAAATATGACAACGTCGTAACTTTCGATTGCTTGTTGACGATCGTCCATACACAATCGCACTTACAGCTAACGTTCGAATACCGGGAACTCAATCGAGAGTGAACGGATCTCTAACGATCGAAAGGTAGCCAAGTTACACAATCGGCCCCCATATCGGCCGACGTCTCGATGTCGGACTCGGTCATCGAAACGTCGGCAGATATTGAGTTCCTTACCCGGTGGCGATCCCGAGAACTCTTCACTAAGTCCATTCGCCGGGAAAGCACGAAATCTTTCTTCAAATTGACGAATATTTTTCAGTTCGTGGAGGAGGAATGGCCTCCTAAGTATTTATTTTCTGGCGAAGGAAATTGTTTTTACAAAAATCACTAACTCTTGGTTAACCTTGTGATATTCCATTATCAGTTTTTCCTGGATATACACAATTATTTATACCACTTTTTTGTGTAAGAGCGCGACCCGGGTTTCAATGAATTGAATGAATGAATTGTTTCAATAAACGATTCATTGGAACCCGGGTCGCGCTCTTATATAAAAAAGTGGTATAAGTAATTGTGTATATCCAGGAAAAACTTAAATGTTTTTACGCTTTTCGTTTTTTAGGCACACGGAAGTATATATATATATAATTTCGAGCACAAATCAAACGCAGTGAACTGCAGGGAAGGAATATTGTTCGAATTCACTCTATTCATTTGGAGACTTAAGAGTGGTCACTCACTTAGAGAGTCATCCTGATGGTGGGCTTGGATAGGTGAGGGTATAACTCACCCCAGACCAAAGCATGAGGCTTGTCACATCACTTTAATTAGGGTACGCAGGCGTGTTCCTTTCTCTGGGCCTGCTCAAAATCCGATGATTCTCGTTCCCCTTGGCTTCACCCCCGAAAATCAACTCAAGATGCTTCCACATCAGTCAACTTACTCACGTGCCCACTTAGTCTCCAACGTGGTCTTTGTACTTTATCTGCCTGCACTCCCTAAACTGTCTTCGGCATCCTTGCTTCTTGTATTCTCAAGCCCTTCCTTAGCTCGACTTCGCGTTAGAGTCTAGAGACGTGTCCGAATCGTCTGCTTAAACCTTTCGCGCGAGACATTTCAATCGTTTCCAAATGCACCCGCAGCCTGTTAGAATATTGAAGTCGTTAGCCTAAGCATGTGGCAACCATCGGAACAGGCTTGATAAATGCTCGGGTAGGGCGACCGTAATATTATATGCCACAAACCAGGTACATGCAGTCGAATACGCATTATATAATTAATGGATGCATGGCCAAAGAAGAAATATTGCGATATGAGACGTTTAAAAAAGGCAGAGGTAACATACAAATATCCTAAGCAAGCAAACACCTGTTTAACGAGGCGTATCTGATAATTAAGACAAAATTATAGCTACTAGACAATATAATGCGGGCATTGTAAAATTTTAAACTATTTTATAAATGTTTTAACTATACGTGTACCACCTTGTTCTCAGAACATTCTGCAAATCGTAATGATTGACTGAAAAACTGTACACGTCGGAAGAAGAAATGGTAAACGTTACTCGTGGTGAAACCCTATAGAACCACACCAATATTGGTTACGGCATGATTATTGGCCATCAGAGGCAGATGATTTAATGACTTCAATTTCGCTCTTGAAAATCGGGCGAGATCTTCACAGCACAGTGGAGGACGGAGCAACGATTGAAAACCAAGTGATGCCCTCCTCGTGGGGCGACGCACTCCCCTTCAGCTACCATCTGGTGACGCCCGCCGCCATATTCCTCAACCAACACTCCTCAGTCTACACGTTGCCTTTGCGAGCTTCTCGTGGGTGTTTGGCAGAGGGTGCTTGTACTGACAAAGAACTTTATCGTGAATTGAGTGGTCCCCGCTTGATTATTGGCCATCAGGCCACATTTTCTTGATTTAAGGGGTACGCCACTAGAATTGCAGCATCAATAAATGATTCGTAAATTATGAACATTCTCTTTAAATGGAATTGGACGTTTATATTCTCTTGAATGAGCGAGACGTATGTGATTCACTCTGTAATTGACAACACCTGTCGATTGGTTGGTTCGTTAGAAAAGGTGAGCTCAGAGCTCTTACGAAATTATTCTGAAATTGAGAATGTACTTTTATAATCAGCAAGATGATGGCCGTGAATAATATTTGGCCTTAATATTATTCACCACAGGAAGGGAATAATATCCCTTCCTGTGTTCTTCTGGGACCCCTCCTTCAGTGCACTCTGGCGGTGCGTCTCTGTGTCTCTTTGTCCACTCTGCCCAGGAATCGACAAAAAGTGGACGAAATTATTAAATGACACTTTCGAGGTCGGAACCTGATTCTTTGCAACGATATTGAAAATTGTTTTTCAATCAAAGAAGAGGAAGTCAATCTCAATTTTATTTCGCCGTTGTGTAGATGTAGACATCCAACTGTGACTAAACTTTCTAAGGCCTAAATCACTACTCGATCATTTTCCACATTCAAGTGCAGGGATGACGTCAATGCCAGCCCAAGAGATAACTTTCTGATGTCATCATTTTAAAGGATGCCAGCAATGATAGGGATAACAGTTCGTTGTCCCTATTGCCGTCATGTTTTCCATCAGCAGCAGCCAATCAGCGAACGAGACAAAAACGCATATTCAGGCGACGCCATTGAGTTTTATTATAACGAGTTAAGGGGAATATGAAGGACGCCTCAAACGACCGTGTGATTTGAGGAGTCCTCGAATGATGGCTTGAGCAATCATTTTCCTTCTCATCGATGTTAACTGGATCTGTCCGTGATTAATGATCGTGTGATTTAGGTTTAAGGAACGGCGTATTTCTATGGCATAAAAAATGTACCATATGTTAAAACTGTATTTAATTTGAGAAATTTTAAGCCGAGTTTAAACGCATATACGCATCATACATACGTAAATGTTTCGCGATATATGATGTAAAATGGAGCAAAGCTAGCGTAGAAAATGAAACTAAAGCTGCACGTTGTGAGAGAAGGTGACTTCCAAAGAGGATGTCTTTAAGTATTATGTTCCCTTTGGAAGTTGGAGTGGCTGTATATAATGCACGCCTCTGTAGAACTGTTTCATGGCCCATCGTCCTTGCCATAAAATATTTTATGGTCCCTCAATTGAAAGTGAGCTTTGCGAGTGGCTGTGAATTTTTCATGTCTAGGGCTGCCTGCCATTTCACACGCCAATCCACGTCAGCGTGGCGCCAACAAATGTCAGTTCACGTGAAAACATGGAATATTTTAATCATATGCCTTCAAACCTCTATTTAGCAGACATATATGGGACCGTTAAAATCGTTCGCTATTGACAGGTATCGGATATTTAGCCGGAGCGAGAAGATAAATAATTCAAGATAAGTACAATACAGTTTGCACCGGCAGTTACTAAGTCGTTTGCCAAAAGTACAAGAATTTTAATAACTTCCTTCATATCCACGATTCTTATAAATACCGGTTCACCTAGGAGAAAAAAGCGGTGAACAGGTTTTTTTCTCCTCTATTGGTTTTGAGCTGCCGGACCGGTTTTTTATAAATAGGTTCCTAGCATTCACATACGGAATATATATATCGAAATACTAATGTCGGCGTCGCTTGTAGTATGGTATTTCCACGTTCTGTGGAAATGTTCTAATTAATGTAATTTGATTCTGTTGTGGATATAAATATTCCGCATAAAAAGATCTGCAGATAAAGTGGTTCAATCTAATGAACCGGTTTCTTAGCGGATTCTCAAATGGTTTATTAGAACCATAAACCGGTTCACGATTTCCAGAACCACACAGACATGGGTTCGGCCCATTTCTCCTCGATCCCGCGCATCGGTCTCGTATGGTTCGCTGTTGTTGTTCACGCTCTTGAGAGCGATATCTAATCCTCGATGAGTGGTTCTTCTTGAACGAGTTACTGAGCCAAAATTCTAAAGAAATACCATCACATGAAAATTGAGCTGTAACATTTGCGTTTTTATGTTTGAAAATTAGGAAATCTGAATTCCTTTTTAATATTTTGAATGCTTTCAATGGATTGTGATTTCAGATCTGAGTAAGCAATTAACTCGGTTACACATTAAAACGAAAAGAAATACGAGAAACAAATAAAGGAAAGTGTGAAACCCCTAGGAGTATCTACATATATAAAAGAAAGTCGAAAATCGTGTTAGTTAGAACACTTAAAATTCAAGAACGGCTGCGCAGATTTTAATGATATTAGGGTCTTTGGATTCGTCTCAGCCCCGGATAACACATAGGACATTAAAAAAAGGATAATTGCACACAAAAATCATCGCTTTCTTAGTGATATGTTTTTAGGAGTTAGTAACGCAATAACAATTGATTAGTCGCTCAAAACTACAAATTAAATTATTTGTTTTGTTTTTTACCAATTTAATAACAGAACTTCGTAGCAATATAACATTTTAATTACTAAATATATTCAAAATATTGAAATTGCATTAAAAAAAATTTAATTCGAGGTAATTGAAAGCCCAGCTCGAGTTGACTCTTCACTACCGTGTTTGTAAACAGATCTTCAAGCAATTGTTGACAAACGGTAATGTCCGTATTCCTGTCCAATAAATTTGCAAATTAGTTTAATCGGAAGGTGAGCTCATCAACGAAGTGTTCCAGAATATGATTGATCCACACAAAAATCAAAAATGGTTGATTGAGCGAATGATTTTGACGGCCTAGAACGAAGATGTGGATTACTCAAACTAGGTAAATCAAATAAGTCAAATATTTTTTCATGGCGAACTTCATCCTTTGGTGTATTTAACTTTGCACCCGTGCGCGTGACTGCGTACAAAGTCACTTGTTCCTTCAGTGCTTTGAAAATCGTCGCCGCAGACCAGCGGAAAATAAGGGTTTTTCTCCCCGACAGTGGCTTAGTAAGCACGACCCTCGCCACATGTGCCACAGTGTGGACTTGTGACGTCAACATCTTGTTCGGTAAAACCCATCCCGAAGTTCGCTCTGAGAAGATGGCTTGGTGGTGTAACTGGTAGCACGCCTGACCGGCAATCGGGAGATCCGGGTTCGAATCCCGGCTAAGTCAAATATTTTTTCATGGCGAACTTCATCCTTTGGTGTATTTAGGTAAATCAGGATCAGATAGTTGGTACTCTGCATGAATTCGATTCTTTTAACTGTGTAACGAACGAAGACGAAATCACCAACTTTCTATCTGAATATTTTAAGTCCTTGGACGTACCTGGCTTACCAAGGCACGATTTACAGCTAAATGTAGGCTCTGCGTTCATGATCTTTCGAAACCTAAACCAACCGTAACTATCCAACGGAACGCGTCTGGTGATTTAAAAAAATGTATAACGAATGTGATTCACGCGAATTAACTCAAAGGAAAACTCAAAGATGCGGCAGTTCTCATTCCGAAGATTCCATGATTCCAACTTATACGCCCTTTTGAGCTTAAACGTATTCAATCTCCAATTTGTGTTGTATTCGTGTTAACGATTAACAAATCGCATCGTCAGTCTTTCAGTTTTTGTGATGTTTGTGCTCATGTGCTAATGAAAACCCATGATTTTCTCATGGTCAATTAAACGTGGTATGTTAACGAGTCGGTAAACCATCCGCTGTATTTCTTCCTTCACTTCAAGGGCGCAGCTAGGGGTTTTAGGCGCAGCTAATACTACCGGTCTGTAGGGTATATAAAACTCGCTAAGGTAAGCGAGGGGTGTGGGGGCCCTCCCCGAGACATTTTTTTAAGACAAATGGTTCAAAATAGTGGGTTTTGCGGCTGTGTGAATAGTTGAATATGTTTTGTTTGTTACTCATCCGTCCCCCTATTATTAGTAACAAAAGTTTTTATAAAAAAGTTCTCTGAGCTCTTGAGGGGTTTTAACCCCCAAAACACCCCCTCGCTGCGTCACTGCTTCGCTTCGCTATATTTATTTAGCTTCATCCGCTTTATCCTGCGCCTGTTAACAAAACAAAAACTGTTGTTTATCAGAAGGTGCTTGACGCAAGACATTAAACCAGAATGTGTAGGGCACACCGTGGTGCGTTTACGCATGCAGCACGTTTACGCAGTGCATTTTTTCATAACAGAGATACTATAAATGGCGTGCCTTAAGTCATTTGATACGATTTTGAGCATCAGTCACGCGTCGGTATGGCGTTGTGTTTACCTGCCCCGTGAACGGGCCAAGTTTACGCAACGGACTTGGACCTGAAAACATTTTTTTACGGTTAATAATACAAATAGCCAACAACTGAATTCGTATAATTTTTATTTCATTAACTGCTCTATAAAACCACAATGCCCAAAATTTCTTAACCTACAACGTTAGAAAATTTATCGAAAAAAATCAGTTTAAACGTGCTCCGATCCACCTTATGTAGATTCAGTTAAGAAAATGTCTTTCTGACAAGCAATTTTGATACTCATTTACGTAGTTTTAATGAATTTGTATCCTTATTTTATTATAATAAATTAAACATGATTAAAAACGATACAGCCGCTCTTGATTTATAAATGGTGTAACTAAACTAAGTTCATAGATTGTTAGGCGGTACGAAGTTCGCCGGGTCAGCTAGTTAACTATAAAAGCAACTTTCAGGTGTACCTAGTAATTCCAAAATATTACTTGGCACTTATATAATCAACCATCTTGCGTGCCTACTCTTTTAAATTATACGGCGAATGAAATCAATACGGTGCATGTTAAAATAAGCAAACGAATCTCTTTTGATTAGCTTCTAAACGCCATTACTCTTTATGAATTGATTCAGAATTAAATCCATTAGTTTTTTGATGCACTGAATTGTTGAGGCCTTTACTTTGTAGAATTCCATTATATGGTTGGAAGGAAATTCCATTATATGGTTAGAAAAGCAAAGTAATTTCCTTCCAACCATACATTAGTTTTTTATCGGCTGTGAAGGAAAGGATCAACTGTGTGCAATCATAATACACATGAATGGGTCTTATTCAAAGACACTGCTGTTGAAAAGTGAACAATTTTATGATTTTGACTTTATAAACATATTTACTCCGAGCATTATAATATTATAAGCAAATTTAATAGAAGAGAGAGACACTTTGTTTTTTATTAACTAAACTGTGAAAATTACTACCCACGATCTCGATTTTAAGTAATTTTAAAAATAAATATAGAAATATTTGCATAACATATTTCAAAAAGCCGTTGTTATGTTGCCTAAATATGAAGCGGGTATATCAAGTGTCTTCCCGACAAATTTCCTTTCAATCGGTTCAGTAATTTTTTTGATTAATTGAGTAACAGACATACTCACACCAATCAATCTGTATATGATAGTATTCACATTATATGGGGCATTTAAATATTTATCAAATGCATTGTAATATTAAGATCCCGTAATTAATTCATCATTCTCTTTCATGTATCATTAAATTAATTTTAACTTTCGTGTACTTACTTTAAACCGTTCTCTCTTTTCAAATCCCTCATGGAACTTACCATGTAATTATCACAATGCTGTATGGCCTAGAGCTTTACCACAATAAACGTATTATATTAAAAATAATTGAATGCCCATATTTTCAAATAGTGAGTAATGATGCATGGCGCAGTTACAGCCGATAATTTCGTAATGCTGCTGCGCTCAACCCTTTCGAAATGTGTCTGACTTTGTTGTATACTCCTGACTCTAGCGAAGGTCCAATTTGTTCGAAAAAAAGTTAAAAGTTTTTGTGCCACTAGAATCTGAAATCGAGAATTTTGCGTTTGAATCACTTGCATTCGAACATAAACGCCAATGTTTATTCGGTGCAAGGATAGTTTGTTTAAAACGTTTAATTATACGATTTATACCAACCTTGATTGCTTTCCAATGACTTCCTGTTTTGAAACTTGCCGCAAAAGGAATGCTAAACACTGCAGCAGTTTTGAAATGTTGATGCGCTTTCCATTATTTTCTCTAAATTTCGATAATTTTTATTTCAGCTCTTTGTAATGGAATTTAAACTAGAATTTTTCTCTCCACAATCTAGTCTGTGACATCAGTTCCCAGACGGGGTGAGGGAAATTCGGATATGCAGTTGGTAGCCAAGGAGGGGAGAGATATGATCGCATGAGCACAGAGAGAGAGATATATATATATATATATGATGTGTGAATCGTAGAGTAGGTACTTCTCATTCCGAACTGCGAACTCTTTTGGTCCGCACCACCCTCCCTCGGTCTCCCGTGGATTCATTCACAGGACTGTCATTCAAGAGATGAACTGCTGCTACGGCGGGATCGCTGACAGAGATCGGAGACATTATAGATCCAAGCATTGTAGACTCCGGAATTTTGAGTGGAAGGGCTCTGCGCGAAAGTCCTTAGCGTTAAAGGCGTACAAGCTCTCCATCCGCAGACTAAGATTGCCGAAGATTGTCCAAGGAGGGTAGATTCCAAGGGAAAATGTCTGAGGGGGTACTTCATTAAATGCACTAGGTGATGATGTGGTAAGGACCTTTAGTGATAGGGTCCAGGCGCACTGGTTATAAGTATTCTTCGGTACTTATCAATGCAAAGATTTCCATGCCAATCTTTTGAAGCTACAGTGACGAAATGTTCAGTAGGTAACTATATTCTTTGTGTCGTTTGTAGGCGCACTAATCGAGTTTGTAATTTGAAATATTGAATGTAATGTAATGTCTATTTGTAATAACTGTTGAATCCCAATCGCCAGCCTTCAATGAAAGAATAAAATCAAATCAACTGTTAGTGCTGTTTTAATGACAGATTTTCTCATGCGAAGATCACCGTAGGTTATTTCTTGTCGAAGGAAAACATTTTGTAATGACGTATGGGTGATACTACATGCATGTATGTCCAGGAGGCCGCAGTCCGTTCCGTAGAGGCTGGTCACATATTTACGATTACGGCGCATTAAAATCCGTTTTCAAAAATGTCCACAGCCACGCGTTGAGTGCAGAGTGGTCCATTTTCTGTAAAAAAAAAAAATAGCAATAACATTTGCACTTGCGAGAATTAGCATCGAAGGTTTGTAAATGCGTAGATTTTGTATTCACGAATATAATAATTGGTTTGCAGCCCTAATCGTTGTTTATTTCGTTGCGATAGGATCGCTTTAACGTCAGCACGTGAGTGGCGACTCTTGGAAACCATTTGAATGCATTGCAGGTAATAATTTACCCATAGTAGTGGTTGGATGGAGAGTGTTCTTTTGTGAAATAATCCTGGGCCTCGAAATATCCCTGATGAAATCCATGCACGTCGCCAGCGATCATATTTCGATATTGGGAAATGAGGCGAGGGTTGAATACGTGCATCGAGATGGTGATGTGCCTGTGGGGTTGACGTGTAGGGAAGATTGTTTGAGCCATTTGGATGTGTAGATCGGGCGTTAGCTCTGCCTCTTACAGTTGGTAGGTGTAGCCAGGGGTCCGTCATGTTGTTCTTTCTCGGGTGTAGACTCGCTCTTTCAATAATTATGGCAGCGAATACTCAATATATTCTCTAATGGCAGTACGGAAATCCCAAATCAACACGCACGCAAAGAATGTTGGAGGATTCGTAGCCAATTAATAAAAATACTTTTGTTTGCCTGCCTGAGGTAATAATTATTTACCTCCAATTACATCCAATTCTCCCACCTTCTGAAGTGAGCGGCTATGCTCCGGCTACTGCCAGCTGAGCGGATTCGTATGGTTGGGCTACTAGATGAGCGGATTTTATTCGGTGAGCCGTTGCTGAGTGTGTGTGCAGTGGAGGTATCGAAGTATCATTTAGCCTCTTAATTCATCGGCAGCCTCGGATATAACTATGTCAACGGCATAAATAAAGAAATTTCTAAAGGCTTCTCTTGCTTGCACTAAAGTCCTCTCCATGTAACTTCCCGATGAAGTTGCCATCAGCTGCAGAATGGGTTCGTTCTTGTTTTGGACGGAAGAGGCATGGGAAGCGCTCAATAGCGGCACCCTTTGTCTCTTTCGCAGCATCTCTCTCTCGAGCAGAAAGGGACAATTGCAGGCAGCATGGAAATGATGGCGCCTCTTCCTTCACATTGAGACGTCGTCGGATGGAAAATTTCTAAATGAAAGTTGGAATGTAGTCCTGTAAATGTAATGCCGAAATTTAGCAACACATCTCTTTGTCAACACATCCAAAGCGCTGTACTTTTGGGGATTTTTTGTTGTGAGAGAAACAAAAGCTAAACAGGTAGCGTCGATTTTGTCAGCACGTAGCTGTTGAATGTTCACATTTCTAAGTCTTCTTCCTTTTCGCAATAACTTATATAACTATCCATAATGTTCGCGAAACGTTTAAGTAACTTCTCAATGGTTCAGCATCGTTCTGCAAAATGGATTATTTATTTAGAACTCAACTTGAAATGAACAGCAGGCTTTTGTTGGCTTCTTTTTCATGTCATGGATGACTGGCAAGGGTAAATGTCCTTCGCCTGTGCTATCGCTCTCATTGGGTCCCGAAGATGAGTGCAATGAGTCGGACACTAAGTGAGCACATCGCTTTTCCTCGAGAGCGTGTCTTCAGCTTCTTCCGTTTGTTGACTGTCTGTGTCAACCTTGTCCAAAGTGGGTCCCATGATGAGTGGGCACTTGCTGAGTGCGTCAGGGGGGCTGTAAGAAGGAAAGATGATAATCATTCGTCTGTGGCGTTATTCGTGATCATCTTTCCCCAATCCATCATCATCATTGCAAAATCCCCAGAATAGGGTTCGCCTCTTGCATTTAGCCACCGTTCAAGTCGATTTTCTTTCCATCGACTGGCAGTGCGAATGAAGGAAGGTTTTTGTCGTAGTCTGTGATAAGATATGAACACGAAGTGGTAATGTAGCCAGTGATTTCCTTCCGCGTTAATCCATTTTCCCGGACAATATTTCGCCATTGTGCTTCCTCAGCTCCATTAATGCAGACCTCGGTCTCACTTACTCCCTGATTAGCGCCTTCTTTGTGGAGGTGTGCTCTGATTGGTCGAAATCCTGTTGGGCAAAGCGTGGAAATTGGTCGAAGACCAGTTTCCACGCTTTGCCCGAGGGGGCAGCCGTCATCACGGTTGAATTTTATCCGTTTTTTCTTTTTGCAATTTCAATTGAATTCCTGATGACCTTTGGGTGGGAGGGGACTTCTTTATTCAATTGAGTGGCGTTGTCGAAATCAATGTTATGGGTAGGTCCACTCCAATGGTGTTCAACCGCCTCTGACTGGAGGAATCGTCCGTTTCTACGGGCCCTCTCTGCTCCTGGACTCGGCATTTCAGCGCTCTTGATGCCTGGCCGATGTGGGAGTCGCGGTTTTTCGTATTGACCGAGGATACTCGCCATTTTTGTGACGCATTTGAACCTGGTCGTGATGTTATGTTTCCATAGAGTTCCGTGATTTTATGGGTGTTTCCTGTGACGGCGCTGTGTGTATTTTCCTTACTTTTAGTTGGAGGTCTCGTCGTCGCTCCTTTCCATAGCCATGTGCTTCTTCTTTTGCCCCACCTCGTGGATTATCTTAAGGATGTTGTCTCGCCGGAAGCCGTTTATCTGCAAGGGTTTCAGTAAATCCTGTTTTTCTTTTAGAATGGAGGCAGAGAGAAAAAATGCTCGATGGAATAAGGCATTATTTGGTCCGGATTTCTTTTGAGGGTGGTGATGGGATTCTGCACGGAGATATCGGTCCGTGTGGGTCCTTTTCCGAAAAATCTAGTGTCGAAGACTCAATTTCTTTTTCCTCTAAAGGAAGGACTTCTAAGAAAGGCAGGCGCTCGTCCGTTCCATCTCCATTGTGAATGTTGTAGCAGAATTTCGTGCGTTCAAGTGATGCAAGGACTTCCGGAGACTATCTGATCCGTGGGGTCATAGCAAAATTGTGTTGTCCGCATACCTCGCTAAGATTCTTCGCTCAGTGTGAAAGGACTGCAAGGCTTTCCGTTCAAAATCTTCCATGAAAAGATTAGCGCCCACTGGTGAGAATAGGGGAAATATTGCAGCGCCATTTGTTTGTCTTTAAAAATTTCCGTTCCACGTGTAGTAAGAGTTTCTATGGCAAAACTCTGCCATCTTTTGCATTTCAACGGTTAACCGTCGAACCCATGGCCAAGATTTATTAAAACATTCTGTGGAAAGACAAACTTTAATTTATTCATTCAAAATGTTCAGCAAAACTCGCCAAAATCCTTCGAGTGCTATGTGGCCCAGGGTTAGTTTTGAGTAAGCTCTATCCTCACCTTCCAAAACCCGAACGAGCTTTGGCTCGGGTTGAAGGGCAACATATTGCCATGGATTTGTGGAGTGAACCATGCTTGGCTTGGTAAAGCCTTTGAGGCCCTCCCTTGCCACTTCCATTTCACACGCATAGGTGAAACCCCTCGATCGCTATCGGTTGATTTTATTGGCGATTTATCGATTGGGTTTCATCGATTTTTTCCGTTTTGTGCATCTAAAATATGCATGCTTGTATTCTAATCTGTCATGAGGCTTAAACTTCTAACCCTATTCGAATTTAACTTGTTGGATGAACTCACGGTGCTATACTCAACTTTATAAATTTGGTCATGGAGCATTTGGATCTTCATGAAGCTGCGCACCAAACTCTTCGGCCCACCAACTTCCATGGTAATATTGCCTCGCCTTCGTTGCTACCCTTTGCATCGAATCTTTTCCACCTTCTTTCATTGTTGGCACTTTTATTCGATTTTATTTTTCCTTTGTGCTTAATTTAATCTCCCGTTTCTAACTGTGGGAACGTCACTTTGCGTGACATTTTCAAATGCACAGTAACTTGACTCTTCGTGTTGTGCAGCTCTGCGTTCTATCACGAGCGGCTCCCGAAGAATCCGACCAACTTCCTTCCGCGCATTTATTACAGACGCTCGGAATTTTTAACGAGCTGTGGGCGCTCTCGCTGCTGCTCGAAGCATTTCGTCGCTATGCGGAATGGACCGAAACAAAAGAAGTTCAGCGGGCGCAGCGGGACGTCATTCCGAGCAGTGCGCTCCGCGGCCATGTTGCCAACTCGCATTCTGAGCGGCAGCCTCCCTCACTGTGGGATGAGCCTCGGAATCTGTTCTTCTTGGATCAGTCGAAAGGAATGGGTGCCGGGGTGTTTCCCCCCCACCCCCCTAATAATTAGGAGGGGCGGGGATTTTCACAAAATTAGTAGGAAAATCAGTGCGAATTCGTGAGTCGTGAGAATTTTTTAATAATGAAATAAAAATGTTAGTGTGTGCATAGTTTTATGCAATCATTAACATCATATCTATTTGCAAAGCGATAATTTCAATTTACTTATAAAATCAAAAATTTGTTCATTCATGGTTATGAAAGTCCTTATCGAGACAGCTCGTAATCTATGTAGTGAAATATGTACAAAATATACCGCCCATAGTGGACCTGCATGGATTTTGAAATACTTGAATGCTAAAATCTTAGTAAATTTGAAGAAAAATGAATTCAAATTCTCTCCACCCATTACTTTACGACTACTACAGTACATTATTATTGACTCACAAGCCTTTTGACAACGGCTTGTTTATACTCAAGAAACAAGATTTCATGATAAAATCATTGTCACGGCTTCAAGAATAGCCGTGAAAATGGTTTACCCTAAGCCGGTACCCTAAACGTCGGCACTCTTTGAAATCTATCCCGCGCGGAATCCCGAGGAAAGTTTAAATATTGTGTTCGCCGGGGAAGTGTTAAATCTTAGATAAGATAGAGTTTGTTTGTTTTTATGTTTTAATTTCAATTATAAATTTTGTTTACATTAAATTTAATGATCATAAAGAAGGAACAGCTTTTGGATTTTAGCTTAGTTATATTAAAGTATGTATGCTCATTTCCATAACTTTTTGTTGCCTGTGCTACTTATCCATGAGTTCACTTTAAGAAATGTATGAGGGATATCTCTACAAGTAGTATCCAAACTACGTTCGTTTTCCGCTTGTCGTACGCTCACTGGAGGCGAGCAACTGAAGGGTCAACGAGGTCATGCGGTGAAAGCATCCGCCAGGGTCCACCCAGAGCACCTGCCGGAAGGAATTGAAGGATAAATTCACACTCTTTACTTGAAATACTCATTAGTGAATGCGTGCGAACTGAATGAGAAAAGAATCAAGCTTCGACTGGACGGATATTGGTGCTCCAGTTGGATGGAGCAGTGCGCCCTGCCGCCATGTTGCCCTCTCTTATTCAGTGATCCACTGAGCCACTCCCTTCTTATTATTATCCTCCATTATTCGTCCGAATCCGTCTCCCCCCCCCCCCCCCCCACTCCCAATCATATCCACGTGGAGACGAAACTTCCATCCCCGCTCCTCGTTCCCTTCCCTCTGAGGGCATTGGCGCTCTCCGTACGTGAGTAGGTATCACGCGAATGGCTCGCGTGGATGAGCACGTGTCACCCGTGGATGTAAGCGCTCATCCAGTCACTGCTCGAGTACCATTAAGTGACGTACTTGAGGCAAAATAGCGATATTTGGTGAAACCGTGGAACAGATTAAATGGTGACTGGAAATCGCTTGCATGGCCAATGTAGAATTTCATTATCAACGAACCTAGGCTTCGAAAACGGCGCAAGGTGGAACTGCGCAAGGTGGAACTGCGCAAGATGCCAGCAGATACATGAATTTTTCCAGAGACTTAACCACCGTGATATTGATACGGCATCCTGTAGAACATGAGACATTATTTGTTTGTTTTTATAGTTTGCGGCCTTCCGCGTAGCGAGGCTTATGGACTTGGGAATAAAGGACTATGGGTGGTATCGTCTCTGAAGAGGTCAGGCCTAAGCACGCTACCTTACTAAATTAAATACCCTTTGCTGTGCTTTTATTTCACCGTAATTTTGAAAGAATAGAATAAAAAAAGTTATATTATGGTTACCTATTGAAGAAAGTGAAAAAGTAACCTAAACTTGATCAGTTACTTTTTCAGAAAAGTAACTTTTAGCCTTAACTAGGTACTTAATCCAATGTAAACTTTAATCTGATAGTTTATACGTTCCCACTCTGTGCACATTTATCTCAAATTCTGGCGACCCTGTTTGTCTTCGGATGGTGAGCCAGGATGAATTCCGCTTGCATGGGTGAAGTTTGAAATGTCCCTCAAGTGAAGGCGATTGGATTCAACGATACGTGGGTGGCGCGCGAGTACCGCTAAGTCCCGGGATCGATTCCCTTCCGCGTTCCTTCGTCTCACATCGTCCTTGCGACGACGAGGAAGTGCAGTGGCGCCATCTCTTGGGAGGAGGATTCTCCTCTCGCCCACCACCCACTGCCCATAAAAATGGGTTTTCACGCGCGATGCGAAATTCACAGCGTTATAAGCCAAAATTAGGGATTGATATTCGCAAAGATGTTTCAAGAAATTCTTCCCGTCTTTGTCTTGGTCCCATTCATTCTCCAACCTACTATATAATTACTCCGCTTATGCTCCAGCAGTCATTGAAGCTTTTCAAATCTAAACTGTTTGAAACTAAACCTATTGAATGGAAATTTTGCACCTAGTTACACCTACCACCTAGTCAACGCATGCAGTTAGTCACATGAGTCCATCCCGACACAGTGGAATATTTTTTCTCGACTTAACCGGGAAGTGATCGACGAGCCATATCTCGATTTTCACCAAACTTGGATCATTTCTTGAAAAACTGTTCTCTTTATTTTTTTGTGCTAAATTTTTGTTTGATGCTTTTCTTTTGGTAACTGGCATTGATTTTGAGTCGAAAAAATGTGTGAGTTTTTATCCTTGAAAATTCTAAAATTGCAGTTGTGAATAACTCGAAAAGTATTGATTTATTGAAAGAACTTTGCTTAAAATGTGGTCCTCTATCAATTTCAGGTGTAAATTTGACTCCGGGGAATTTTTTCTCATGGCAATTAAAGATTCTTCCGAGGGCAGAGCCTTTTTTGATTGATGTTGTTACTAATCTCGCAGCTGATAATTTGACCGATTGTATATTACATTTTATTTTCATCAAACTTGTAAATACCACCTGAGTAAGACAAGCCGATGGTATTTTACTATATTGTATGTGTCATCATGCCTGATGAACTTGCGTATTCAAATTTGGACGTTCGTGGTAACGTTTTAGACATCAAAGGCATTTTCAATGAGACCTTTTCCACTGATATATTACATATTTCAATAATTATTCAGTATTTTTTCATTAGAGGCCCCTTTGAATGTACTCTATATGAATTAATGGTGATGATATTGTTTTTTTCTCTTTTGTAGGTAAGGTGCTTGTAGGGAGAGGTGATCTTCTCTTTTTGTGGTGTCAATGGTCTTCAAGTGGGTGAGTGGTGGAAAAGATGTCTGGATTTTTCTATTTATATAACAATATATGTGCTATGGAATAATTGTCCGCTGTGAGAATTTACTGCGGTTTCCGAAAATGGGTGCACTCTATTATTGCGGAAGAGCGAAGGGTATGAATTTGCTTACTTTTGCTGGCCATTGGCAGGTGGTGTTATAGGCATTGCTCATAGAAGAGGCCGGTTTATCTGTAGAAAAAGTAGCGATAAATATGCGTATTAGTGTTAACGAAAAAATGAGCCTAACGGCTTTGTGGCGCTCATATAAAAATTAGCGCGAACAGGACGTTACCTATCAATCTTCTGTGGAACTACAATAGCAAACAGCCGCCCGTATTAAGTATTGATATTACGTTGAACTGTCTCTTAGCCACACCGGTTACTTGTCTGGAGTTCATTTCTCAATTCCATGTTATTCACTCTCCTTTTCTTTCCGATGTGTCCACGATTCACGGTTAGAGCTAATAAATGACGGTCGAAATTCGCATGAAAACATTTATACCACACTGCGCTTTCCAAATTGGCGCTCTAATTTTCGCGTGCATTATTAGTCGACCAAACGACCCCTTCGCGCTGATTCCACTTCAGGAGGTGCTGTGCAGATGAACGTTTACATTATTGGCGTCTCCTGCTGCTCCGTGCCCCACTATCGTTATAGTATGTGGTTTTACTCGCACTAGCAGTGATATACAGGGTTTGTCCGGAAAGTAATAGGACTGAGTCGATTTAAAAAAAATTATTGAGCCATTCGTTAATATTCTTTAAAAACTTTCAAAATAGGCTTGCAGCACTGCTAGCGCGATTTCCAAGCATTGAAGGCGTCACGGAAGGCATTCTCCGGAATAGCCTTGAGAGCCGAGGTGCATGCTGCTTGGATCCCCTCTGTCGTCTCTTAATGCTTGCCTTTCATCGGCGATTTCAGGCAAGGAATCAAAAAAAAGTCCGGGGGGACCACATCTGGGCTGTAAGGCGGCTGCGGAAGCGTTGGGATGCCGGCCTTGGTTAGGTAGCTGTTCACAATAAAGGCGGTGTGAGCCGCAATTTCTGGTCGTCAGTGAGTCTTTTGGGACCATCTTCGCGCACAACTTGCGCATGTTCAAATGGTCCGTCACAATGTCATGAACCACAGATTTTGGTAAATTCAACATCTGGGCAATTAAACGAATACTTAGTCGACGGTCTGAGTTCAAAACTTTGCACACACAAGTCACATTGTCGGTGTTAGTCGAAGTCGCAGGTCTTCCAGCTCTGTCTTCATCAGTGACATATTCCCCGGCCCTTCAAAAAGGCCTGGTGCCACCCAAACACACCACTTCTTGCTAAAACAACATCTGGATAAGCCTGCTTGATCATATCAAACGTCTCTGTTGCAGATTTACCGAGTTTCACGCAGAATTTAATCGCGTACCTCTGCTCTAGCGAACGCTGTATTTTCGGCTTGCACCACTCACAGAAACATGACATGCAAAAATGTCTGTCCTGACTCTCCAGGTGCTCGGAGACAACTGACCAGCCGCTCGTTCGTTAGCTAGGAAAGCCATCTACCGAATCCAGACGGTGTGCACACGCTCCGAAGTACAGTCGCGGCGAAATAAAATCAGTCCTATTACTTTCCGGACAAACCCTGTAGTTATGAATAAATATTTAATGCATAAAATTACTTTTATCCTTCCATTTGAATGTTTCTACGGGTGGATATGATTGAAGATGTACTTTGTATACCTTCCGGGATTACCTCCGCGTCGCATCGGTCCATATTTTTACGGGACTACAGTTTCGCCGATGTCGCTATCAGTTTCTTCAGGTCCCAAATTCGGGAAACTGCGGATGAAGAGAGAGAAACTACTTACTTCGCTGGGCTTTCTAGAACGATGCTGTGACGCTGATTCAATACCAACATGCGTCACGATCGATCATCATATCCTGCGGATAAGGGCCAGACGATTTTATAACCCAGCCAATTAGGAGCTTGAGCTTTTGGCAACAGACAAACAGATTCTTAAATTTTAAAAAATGTGGTTTCCTCTGTATTTAATATGGGAAAATTTTCCGTATGCACATTTGGATGTAGAGAATTTTTTGTCTCCGTTAACGATGGCGGGTGGAGCGGGGGAAGGAGTCGGAGTGTCCAATAAAGATCATGAATGTGCTTACGTAATATTTGAGCGCTCCCAAAGGGCAGAAATTCCATCGAGAGGAAAATGTACTCGCGTTGATCTACTCACGATCACCGCTGTCTCCGCTTTGTGCGTTCATCGAGGTTGAATCCGCTGTTTGTCCGTCAAAGTAGGAAGCTCCGGAAGTATCTGAATACCTACTTTATTTTCACTGGAAATATCGAAGCGATATCGACTCAACTCTGGATCTATCTCTGGTGTCAATGTAAATAAAGGAGCATGAGAAGCAATGTGCCTTGGTCGTCAAATTGCCGAGTCGAATTCTTCTTATAGTGTAGCAATTTTATTATTTAATCCTATGTTTCCCAAAGTATTTAAAAATTCCATATAAATACATATAAAACTTCATTTTAACAACTTCTTATTGGTTGTAGTAGGTAAATCAGTTGCGTAAACAATGGGCCTTCATTGGCAAGTTGAGAACACAGAATTCCCTTCCGTGGCCAATTGTTTGTGCGTCTTTCTGCTATGGCTCAAAGTACAATATATTTTGAATTTCTTAATCTGGAATTTTGTTTCTTTTTCTCATTTCCATCGTTTCATTTCTCGTTTTACAATCGAAATTCTTATTACTGTGGCAACTTTTATTGCCAACGGGAAACTATGTAGTCAAAAATGCAGTCAAATCCCGTTAATCTTTTTTTTCGCATGTATACTTCCATATTTCGAGTTCTGAAATTGCCTTCTTTTGGAAGAGTGGAACGGGAACTTTTGAAGTAGGGCAGTTATTCTGACACTCTGATGTCGTGGAAGTTTAGCAATCATTTTGAACGTCTGGAAAATTCTATTTAGCATTAAGGAGCGTATCGCCTATCCGGCGAACTTCTGTCTTCTGCCTATTATGCTTCATATTAGTGGTATAAAGTTGGAAGAAATTGGCCCGTCTCCGCTAAGAGTTTTGAATTATTTCATTTTGGCTAAATAGCGATAGCTCTACTCACCTTTTTCGAAGAAAGTACCGGAATATACGTACCGAGCGTTAACTCTGGTTCTTTCGTAGTTAAGAGCTAGCCATGGGGAGATGATGCAACAATATTTTTCAACTCCCATTGATGTATTAGCTAACGTTAGTTATGGCTAAGCCTTCGCGATGAAAGGATCAGAATGAATGCTCTTAATATTTACTTTTCCGACCAGTATTCTTCTCGCTTTCTCGCTCTGCTCCTTGCATACATGTTAACTTCTCTCCTATCTATCTCCTTATCGTTCTCAGAATTTTAGGCCGTCCAAGAAGGAATTATGGTCGAATTTTCTTTGCCCTAAGGCGTTTAAGAACCAGTGTTTTCTCGAAAAGTTTTGAAGCTGGGGATTTTCACTTCATGTTAATATCAGGCAGAGTGAGGTCTCCAAAAGTTTCTCGTCTCCTGTCTCGCGGCGGGATCTTAATTGACACTTGTGATAGGGCTCCTTCAAGCAGAAAAACTCCAGCAGGATGTGTAAGATCGAGGATATAATTTCTAGCATGCTCCAGGATTCGCGTCACGTCATCCAGTTCACTCTCTGGAAGAGGAGCACTTCCTTAAGTTGGAATTACAGCGAATCGTACCATCGGCATTTCAACCAAGTTTTAAAATTAAAGGTGAGATTTCCATCGCTGTTGGTTTAGGCCCTGTGATGTGAGGCATGTGAGGTAATTGAGGGGGGCAGCATACGAAACGTCTGCAGCAGTGTTATTACCAATCTGTGGAGTGCAGCCCTGAGAATGAATAGATCAGTGAATTGAATGTGATCGATGAGGTGAGCGCTTTTCGCTTCCCTTCGCTCTCTCGTGTTTTGTTTGCTATTCGCTTTGTCCAATCAATCGATGAAGGTCGCAGCTCTACTTCGCATTCAGTCACCGTTGCATTTTTGCCTGATGGAAGGACGTTGCTATGCAAACTGCATCCTTTCTGCATCATGGCGGTTGTTTCCAAGAGTATTTCAAGCGTGATTGCTGGCGCAATTTATACGCACCGCGATCTCTTGTCGCAGCTGTCGACAAATCATTGACCCGTCCTCGATTCATTTGCGCCCAAATATAACAGTGCAGGGTTCTTCTGTCGTCCGCTACGTGCGCCTTCGCCCCACGCGCATATCAATGGATTTACGGAAGTCGCCGATGGAGTCGTTGACGGCGGTGCGTTCCGAATACCTAGGGGAAATCAGCTTAAGCGGTGACTTTCAACCGTAATTAGTGATGGTATGATTATTATCGCATCGATAACTTAACGTTTCCATTCCTCGCCGGTGCCAATACTTATTTGCAAGCATTGGCAGTATGTCGATGGTGCTGCACTCATCGCCACTCTGCGGACAATTCTGGAAACCGGCAAAAGTATGCCGGGAGTGCCAACATGGATGGAATTTATGCGGGACGGAAAGGGGTCTCCTCTTTTGGAGTCCTCGTGGATTTGCACGAAAATACCAGTGAGATATTTTCTCTTTTGCCAGCTGGAGCTGATGCGAAGAGATAAGATGTAGCGAGAGATTTTGCTGATATTGCGGTGGTCTGGCATTGCATAGGCATCGCCAGCAATCTCCTGAAACTCATTCGTGTTTTCCCAAAATATATGTGTATCCTACCTAATTGTAAGTATGCATAGCGCGGAGCGTGGGAGGTTGGTGGGACGGCCTGCTGACCGAATTGACGCGGCTTCCAATCCCGGGGGAGGCTTTTCGTCGCCCCCAAATCCAAAAGGGAAAGGAACTGACCCTCCTCCTATCCCGAAAGTGTTACATTTACAGTCTGTTCCTTAGTTTTGGGCGAGATTTACCCTCGCCTGGATGTGTGAATAGGTGTGCCTTACCCTCACCTATCCCAACCAATCGGTCGGCTTTAATCAGTGAGTGAGTGAAGAATATACGATAGTTAAACGAGGTCTAAGCGGTGATCTTCGGTAGTGGGATCTACGGAATGGACTGTTGTGAATGTGTGGTTATCGTCGGATATCTTGCCTTTATGTTCGCCTTCAAGCTGCATGACTTTGCATCACATGTCTAGCAGGAAACTATCATCCAATGAGTAGAGATGTGTACGAAGATTTTCCCCGAATTTTAGCGAATCCGTATTTTCGCCCTTCCATCATTTAGATGTAGTTTTTGCGGGAGAGAAGATGTCTTTCGGGCTACGTCCGTCCATCTTCTTGTCGTCGGCAGTTTCGCCCGCGTAGCAGTCGACTGTTGAAGTTTACAAACGCCAAGTGAATACCTGTGTCTTCACTTCCATCCACCAGCAGAAATACACTTACGGTGCAGTGTTAGGTGTGAAATAATTTCTAAATCTCTTATAGAGTCGTGAGAACAGGAATACCACAAGTGATGCAGAAACACGAAGTTATGAAGCAGCGAAAACTCGAATATGCGAAAATTAATGAGTGGTGCAATGTTGACAACATTCTATGCGAACAAGTTGTTTCCATTACGAAGTATTTTTAACCGTCATCCAAAATAAAACGAAGTGCGCATTAGTGTTTTTATTAGTTTGAATTCAACTTCACTGATTATAAATGTATGAATGGTTGCCATTAAAAGAATATTTTTCCTGTATCATGTATTCAAAAATATCATGTAAAAATGTTGAGGTAAATTTCCTTACTTGCAATAGCGGAAAATGTTGACCAAGTTATTTTTTTGGAAAATTTCATGATGATTGCGTAAGTCATTCCGTCAACGAAAATAAACCATTTGTAAGGATAGAAAGATTGAACACGCTTTTGTAAACTCTCTTGTCGTGTTCGAAATCATATGCAGCGACTCATGCTCCTATCATCATGCTATCCTATTCTTCAGAAATTTCGTGCCTTGATGTATACTCGCTCACACAATGCCAATATCAAAATAAAATTTCGTAGTAGCTTACGGGGAGTTTTTTCGAATGGATGTAAAACCAAGGAAATCGACCATAGGCTGGTCCCCTCCTGTCCTGGGATAACATTTCAGAATACAATTTCATCAAGTTTTGTCATCTTTTAGTCCATTTTAATCTTATTCCTCTGTGCATGAGCTTATCCTGCTGTGCGATATGACCTCAGTATCAATAATTATCACATTTATTTATTGGGCTTAACTAAAAATTGAATTCTTTACAGGAATTTAATTGATAGCAATTTATTTTTCCTCTGCGTGGCCAAATCATTATGCATCACATAAATATGCCTAGGAATTGGAGAAATTTATGACAGAATCGTGCTTGAAGCTAAAATACTGAATGAGTCAAAATGACCTCAAGTATGACTAGTCTGTGAAGCTTTCGCCGTCTTTATGTCAAGATGTAGCCGTAAAAATTAAGCTTTTGACTTATTCATCAATTACAATTGGGAAGATTTTCCCCTTTGCCGTATGTCAACCACGGACTTATGGATTTCCGTTCCTCTGTGCAGACTACTACGCTATCCAGTTTCCTAGATTGGTATGGAAACTTAATAAGAGGGTGGGCACTGTGCTTGGCGCATGTCAATGAGTTTTCGTGGAATCGGCGTTCCTCTTTTAATAATTAAATAAGAGCTGCTCATGTGGTAACATTAAGTGATATTTTACAACGATTTCTAGCTCCAAACAAAATGTGGCTAGTAATAAAAACTAAGTGTTTTTTTGAAAAATTAAATTATTTCCTTGGCTTCTATTTTTATGCTGCAGACGTGTCTTTATCAAGAGTTTATGAATCAGGAGTAGGCGTAAATACTGTTTTTTTAAATTCGCCTGACTCCATGCGCGCTGTTTTAATGGAGCAAATGGAAGGACAGAAATGAGATCATCCTGTAAAATGCTGATGCATGTTGCCAAATGGGAGACCTTCTTCATCGGTTTTCCAAAACGTCCGCTATTCGATTCATCTATCCTCAGTATTAGCTACAGAGTTCTTCCCATGGCGAGGGATAGCTTTGAAAAGTTGAACTGCTAACTAGGTGGATTATATCACTTTGAATATAAATGTTGCTCAACATCCCCCATTCTGTCTCCGCAGTGAAATTCGGGTGGCTCTGCCGTCATCCTTGCGAGGGGCGACTTTTCTTGTCGATAGGCGGTGGCTGACAACACACCCACTGGTACCCTCCGTTGCTGTCCAATTCGTTCGAGTGCAATTATTGTTCATTTTTTCCCCATCGGACATGATTTGATATGCCCGAAGTAATTTCCCCTCACAGTTCTTTGTGGTCTCTTTACTTGTCGCTGTTACTGCTCACATTTTGACTTCTCATGAGATTGGTAATGCTACTGTCGGTCCTCGCAATTAAAAAAGTGCACGGTTTATTACCGAATGGAGTTCTATTTTCGCGTGCGCCCTCAAAGGCCGGTCCATGGCAGCAGTCTCGCATTCCGCCGCTATTTTTTATATCCATTCCTTCGTGTGTGACTTCGTGGATCAGTCGCTGACTGCGCTAGATGTCGTCGTCCAATCGGTGACCGGGAGAGAAGAATGGCTGCGACCCCCATGTGAAAAGGGGAGGGAGGGAGCGCAGCGCCTCTATCGTCCTTAATTAGAAGTGGCGTGCGGGCGAATCAAAGGCAGTTCCGAAAAACAAAGGACGGACACGAGCCGTGATGGGGGTTGGTTCGCAGGACGCCCGTCCGATCCAATTTGGCGTGCCAGTCGTTTCGTACCAGGTCACTCGTTTGCCAGGGTACAGGTCATTGGTGGCGGGTTGTCTGTGGCAAAAAGCCAGGTCCCCGAATTTCCAAAGCGGACACAGGTGATGGCAACGTGTTCGCAAAAACACGAGTTTGTCCTGAATTAAAGCCTGATTTCGGGGATTCTATTTGGTACAATTCTCTAGAAAAAAGAATCTGAGTTTTATCTTGGACTGATTGTACCTTGAGTGGAAATAATAATGCTAATATCAATTGAAAGAAGGGCATGTGTAAAGCGACCAAAATGTAAAGGAAATATTTCAATAATTAAAATATTAAATGAAAACCCCACATTTTTATTCGACCAAAAAGAAAGGAAAACACACCAACACTGGCGTGGCCCGCGTTCTAATTCTACAGACGTTCAAAACTGCATCACGCTCTAGTTCTGCACATGTCCAAAACTGCATCACGTTCTAATTCTACAGACGTTCAAAACTGCATCACGTTCTAATTCTACAGACGTTCAAAACTGCATGCCCGAAACCAAAGTGCGGAGTGCATTTGATTTACGTTTGACATTGGAGTGATATGAATTCCTCATCATACATTTGAGATTGTTTTTGTATTATTTTAATGAATATTAACAGGTAAAGAATTTGATTCAAGATATTGAAGTTGATGCGCACAATGTGAATGTAGGATACTCGCAAAAACCTAAGTAAGCCCTTAAATAAAGAATGATTTCAGGAATTCTTAGGAGCATTTCCTGAAAAACGAATTCTTGCTGTACGTTAAAAATTGCCTGGCAGCCTGTGTCCACCGAAATGAGGAACATAACGGAAAAATAAATTAACTTAGTCTGAATTATTTCGATAAAACATGGCCGCAGAATGCAGTGATACTCCGTCATACACGTATTTTATTATTTACTCCTATGTATTGATAAGCAGTGTACTATGGTGTGTCCCTTGTTAAATTGACCTTGTCTATCATTTCCATACTATTATCGAATTTATCACTGGCATATACTTATTTTTTCGATAGCACATATTTCTAATTGGACATCTCAATTACCATATGAGCGTACGAAGCAGTGTATCACTTGGGAAATTTTCAAATTAAATGTCACCATGTTTGTATGACCTACAGTCTATTTTCTGCGTCCTCGCTTTGATGTTGACCGCTGAGGCTCATTATTAGCTTCGCTCGCATTTCCTGAAATTCCGTTCTCTGATCTCATTAGTTTTATAGTATGTATCGGATCGGTAACCGATGTTTGGTGTGGTCGCCGATTTTTGCGGATTTGTACGATGATTGAAACAATGACATTATATTCATCAACATTAATGTTCTCGTATCAGCAATGAAAACTGTCGGAGAACGTTATATTTCAAAACTCTCTTTTTGCGAAAAATTAAGTGCATGCTGTAACGTTTTGTCTACTTGAGAAAAGGTATCAATTATAACTTTATTGTAAAGCTCATACTCTGATCTATTAAATTATCCGTTTGGTCTACTTTGGTCTATAACGTTTTGTCGACTTGAGAAAAGGTAACAAATATATCTTTAATGCAAAGCTTATACTCTTATCCATCATATTATCTGTTGATTACTACTTGTAATTTCTACGTAATATTTTTTTTGTTGCAGGAGAGCTTCACGGCCACCCATTGTGGCTATTGAGCTTCAAATCACATAGCGCGTCACCTCAGAAATTAAAAAAAAACGATGTGTTATTGCTGCGTCCATTTTCTGTTAAATGTTATCCTGGGTCCATGATGGGAAGGCAGTGAAACGCGAATGGAAATTTCGTGCTTCGCGCGCTTTTGTTGAATAAATTGAGAGATCTTATGAAGCAATCGAGATGATACGCGTAAGTCATTGAGAAGCAATATGCACTTATCATCGTGAGGGAAAGCTCTTTTCGTAAATTAAATTTGAATTGAACACAAGACAATTTTTGTACGAAATAAATCTTTTAATTGATTTTGAGGTGAATTTTTTATTAAATTCTCTCTTATCTAGTCAGAGTCCATGAAACGACTCTGAAACAAATTAACTCCCTCCTGGCGATGATCATGATTTTATTTGTTAAGAGATGGATAAGTGACTAAATGTGACATCACATGACACGGAAAGTACTTCACTACGCATATTTTATCTAATTATTACGAAAGTATTCGTGAAATTGCGTTAAAAAAAGGCTCTTAGAGCTTTACAGAGATGCTTATTTTGTGCCCTCGCTCATAAAATGCTATCCTACTGCCATGCGCTCTGAGATGAGTTTTTTGTCTAATTAATTTACAAAGTTTATTAATAGTTGGTTTAAATAACGAGAGCCCTTTGGAGTGGTGGTGTTCGTCGTGTTTCATTAAGAGTAACGTTGGTGGGAAGGTGTTTTGTCACTTCTTGTGCTGATTATTTATTTATTATATTGCTTAGCAACGTTACAGAAGCTCCATCGCTGTTTCAGACTCGTGCCTGTCATGACCATCGCACTTTGTCTTTTGACTTTAAAAATTATATTTTACTTCAATTATACTCATATATCAGACTGATTGTCGACGATTTAACTTTGTGGAAGTCCATAGATAGTAATCATTGAGACAACTGTAGTATTTTCCCACCCTTATTTAATCTTTCTCAACCGGTTTCAATGCTTATGCATCATTCAGAGACCGCTCTTGAGAATGATACGTAAGCATTGAAACCGGTTGAGAAAGATTAAATGGTGGGAAAATACTACAGTTGTCTCAATTGTTACTCTACTTATATACTCAACTCTGCTATAAAATTTTACGTATTTTTTCATGCACCTTCCTTCTAGTAGTGAAAATCACCGATAGCATTCGGGCCTTTGACTAGAAAGAAATAATATTTAACCCTTCGTAATTCTGACTACCGAAAGCTACGGTAGTGCTCTGATTGTATGTTTTCCATCATTATTTTAATCAATAACCATGGCAAAATTTCAGGCAATAATTGTCATATTGTATCATGAAAGTGCATAGCGAGTGAACATGAATACGCCTTATCAGTATGCGGACGCAACCATTCGGGAGCGTTAAGTGGCGAAATAAAAGAGACAGCTGCTACATCAATAGGTAAGTAATGTCAACCTTTACGAGAAGCTTTTTTCTGCCGATAGATTTATTCTGTTGTGTCGAATCATAAAAGTGATTCTTAATTGCCTAACATCGCGGAGTAAAACATTAATTGCGATTTTCATCCTTTGGGCTGGCGTGACTTTCGTATCGCCGCTAATTGAACTGTAGTTATCAAAGGGCGTCGTTATTAATTTCCCGACTGCACCTTCATCTTCCAATGGGAGCGGTCTCAGCCTTCGTCGTCTGTGAGCGAGATTCACGAGTCCTGATAGCGCCCTCCAACGCTATCTGGCGGCGAATTTCGGCCGAACACAGATCAGAGTGATTTGAGTCGGGTCCGCTTCACGAATAATTGGAAATTAACGGACTAATTAATAACCTTGCGATAAAAGCTCTCGTCGAACGGAATTCGTGCGGCGAAACATGCGATTTTTATTTCTACTCTTCACTTCTCTTCATCTTTCGCACTCAGCTCTTACTTCAAATAGTTCCATCATCTGCCGCTGATTACTTCCGCTCCATCCATTCCAGATAAAGGCAGATTTCCCGAGCGACAGGTGATGAAGATAGCGTTAAAAGAGAGTCCTTCGTCCTGTTTCGTTGCTTTTCCTCTCCCGCGTTTACGCCGTCTCGCAAACTTCCTTTCGTCCACTCCGCTGGCAGTCTAATCAGTGATTTGGGGCATCTCTCTCTGAAATCGGATGGCTAGTGATCCGTCGCCGCCCAAACACAACGGCTCGCCGCATAAAATTCAAGCCGAACCAAATTACGCGTTACATGCTGCACCGTTTGAAGGGAACCCAAGTTGTGGAAAATATAATCATAATCGGCGCACCATGGTTCATGAGCAACCGAAATATTCGGAAAGATCAATCAGCATCAACCCACGTACTAATATACTCAAAGAATGAACAGCAAGAAATCCAGAAATCATTTGCTGCCACAGATAATCCGCTATTAAGAAATCTCTAAAAATAAATCTCTACTAAGCTACTCTGTGACTACGACCCTCAGCCTATAAAGCCTAAACGTAGATGCCCGAAATGTGCCTTTAACCCTAACCCTACCCACATTCCCATCTCTAATTAATGAACCCATGTGCCATGACTCTGAACAGCATTTAATAAGTACATAATTTAACATAATAAGTGATTTATTACTGGATGTAAAAAAGCTTTAAACGCAACAACCGCAGGAGACAGCCATTTTGGTTGAGAACTGCGGAGGACAGATAGAGAAAAATGCGATTACTTTCGATTTTGAATTATCCATTTTCTTCCCGATTACTTTCATTGAGACGTCGGAGATTAGTGTTTCCCTCTGATTTTGGTATCGCTGAAAATATTATCAGGCATCCACTATATTCGATTGAGAGGAGCGAGACAATGAGCTTGTATTGTCTTATTTGTCTTACGGTCCATCCCATTATCAGTCAACAATCATGAGAGTAGCTTGTTGCAGCTCTCCACTCAATTCTCCTATCGGCTAATCTTTTAATGCCTTCATAATCCTTCTGCTTTACGTACTTCATCACCTGCTCTCTTAATTTCATTCGTGGTCTGCCGCTCTTCCCTTCCACCTCTGTCCTTCCAACGATTACGTTCATTATTCTATCGCGTTTCAAAATGTGGTCAAATGTCTGTTATGTTTATGGCTAGAGTAGCTGCGACTCCTCAGGATAGTAATGTGGTGGTTTCCACTTGCCTTCCATTCGCAGTACTGCAGCCGTTAAAGTAAATGTTACCACGCCCGTAGTGAAATGTGTGTCGCTGTACCGACCAGTATGGTCTCCACCTTCGCACGTGTAAAGAAGAGCTGCTGCTCTCTCCCCCGGGTGATGAGAGGCATAATTGTTGGCGGCCTCTCGTCTCCAAGTCAAGTCATCTTCACACGCTTCGCTATAATTTTTTTCATCAAAAGCCACTCGTGTTATTGCAATTTTCAGCGGCCTTGCAGTGAAAGCTGGTGCCAGCGATGACTTTAGAGACGGAATCCATTTTGAATTCATCTGTTATTGTGTCAACAGCAAAGTAGTGCTATAAAGGGATTTCATGGAATAATGCAGAAAGGTATCCTGTGAAATGAAATTTAGTAGTAGAAAGGTGTCACGTAACTCCGAGTTAGCGCTGCTGCCTTATGGCCTATGTCGATAGGAACGGTGGGTTGTGCAATTACGAGTCACGATCAAAGCGGACCGAAAAGAAAATAGGAATTGAGCGCATAAGCCATGTCGTCTTCAACTCTGTTGCGAGACATAATCACGAACGTATGGCGGCACTGTCTCCTCACTCTCCCCACGCACAAGCAGCAAACTCAACGAAGGGTCTCACTTCTCAACGAATCGCACTCGACCGCCTCCAATGGGCCAAGGACATGGAGGGGGTGGGGAGGGAATACTGATAGAGCTAACCAATCACAGCTCAGGGCGAGAGTGTCGTATACTCACGCACCCCCATTTCCATGGAAACACCTCGAGAACGACACAAGTGGGATGAAAGGAGAGGTACCACGAAGAGGAACCACTCGTGTCTCCCGTCATGCACCTTTAATGAAAAAAAAACGAATTTCAAGTCTCATGTCAATTTGATTTTAAAAAACAAGAGTTAATGGCGCTCTACCTTCTCTGAGGAGGAACGCGTGAGAGGTTGATCTTTACTGTCTCGGGTCAAAGATTGAGGCAAATATCGCATCTTGAAATAATAACATCGTGAAAACTGGGAGTATCTCACCATTCCTCGCGACTTCCGCAGCAGTGGCGTTCGGATTGGAGGCGAAAATGGCCTCCCCTCTCCTCAAAGATCGCCCCTCCCCTTCCGCCCCCTAATGCTGAGAAAATAATCCTGCGATTCGACAATTTATGAAAATTGTGGAATGGGCCCGTGTGTGCCAGAGGAGTTTGCGTTTTGCTCCTGCCATCGCGCTCAAGTGCGCCTTCGCTGTGCTCTCATAAAATGCGCCTCGCTGCGTTCTCGTGTTTTACCCAGTAATTCAGTGACATAACTCTTTGAACGCTCTGTTTGATTCATTTTGTGCTCTGCAATCGGTAAATGCTTGACGAAACTGATGCCCATTTCGTTGATGTAGCTGAAATCAAGACTTCATTATTTGACGACTTTAATCCTGTAGCAATTGATAGAAGTAATTTTTCTTTCCTTCTTCATTATTCTTTAGCTTCGGGGTTATAGCTTCCCCGATGCTTTAGTTCGGCACAAATGTCCGACTCTCGGTTTGAAGTGTTCCTTTCTTATGCTGATGACCATTTAGTGGTGGAATTAATGCCCTTACTACATTAGTGCTGATATTTTAATTTTCCGAAATCCTCCATCATCTGTCCGCATTGTAAATCGTGCCTCACATCGAGCTGACGCTTTGGCCTTCTGATGACCTCAGGCCATTCACGTCCCTTCGTCATCTGGGAAAAAAGCGAATATGTCCGTGCATTTTATTTTTCCCATGTCGCTGAGCGCACTTGCCCCTGGGGAAATGGAACATTGCCTGAGGCGCCGGCGCCACAGCGCTCTTTTGGTAGCGCCACCCCTCCAGCGGTGAGGGCCAGGGTGAATTTGGGCATTTGCTTTTTCGTTTTATTATTCTGTGTGTCGAGAGGAGGAGAGAAGGGCCGACGTAGTTTCGACTTGCTTTCAAAGCGGAACTCAAAGGCGACTCTGGGCTGTGACGACCGAAGCAGAGAAGCGATGCATCCCGCGTGCGTGGCGGAATGAAGACTCCTCGGGCGATGTGACACGCGCAGTATTGGACTGCGTTCAGGCGAATGAACTGGCACCTCATTCACGGAGAGCACATGTCCCTCACTGCACCAGACACTTGAAGGAAATATATCTAGAAGGCACACTTACGGAGTCCCCCGCTATGATAAGATGATGGCGCACTTAAAAAGTGCGAGCATTTTCACATTAGAGGAAAAGCAGTTTGCTTCGACCGGGAGTACGCGCAAATTGTATTCTCCGATATGTTTAACTTAATTTCATTTGGTTGGTCCGTACGTGTGGTACCTGCCGTTGGGTAATGGCGCCGCTCTTGTCTTGTTTGCGCGGACAATCGCGTACTGCACCTTGTGGTCTGCTTGGAGTGAGCAGAGTGCATTGTGGGGGGGGGGGGGGGGTATTCATCAGATGATGGTCAGTTGTGTTGGAGGGGAATTGAAGGGAAGGCCTCTATGCATCACGTCGTCTATTGCGATTGTCGATGTTTAATTAATTCATATGTAGTTAATAATGAACTATGAATCCATGTCCAGTTGAGCTCGTTGCGTTGCTATGGAATCGAGTGATGGTGGTGCTAGATTTAATCGCCGAACGTAACTCGTCCTTAACGAGCGATTTATTTGCAGCGGATTCAAATTTCAGCACATTTGGATGTTGTTCGAACCGTAAGAAGGAAAAAATAATAGGTGGACTAGAGGTGTATTCTTCTTAACCAACTTTTGGGATGGCGGTGGATGCTGGCAGTTGGTTGCCGAAATGAATGAGTTTTCATCACCGTGAACTGATTTGGAATTAGTTTGGTATCTATTCGTTTACGATTGAAAATATACTGATTTCATATTACGTTGAGATCAAAAATCGCTGAGATCCAGTTCGCAGTCGTCATGGATTCGCGGAGTCCAGGGATTTTCTATTTATTTTGTTTATTATGAACAATTTGAAGAATCGAATCATTTCCATGAATCAATCACGCGAGCCGAATGCTCAAAATGAATCGAAACTCCCAGCTCCAGTTGTTGTGTATGTAGGATTGGCTTTGGAAATGCTTTAGCTCGCACAGTCAGCCGCAGCAGACGACTTCGCTGTTGTTCAAATGTTGTTTTCCACCGTGGCGTGTTTGTCTGCGCCGTGCGCTTCTCGTTTTTTATTTCTCTCTCTGTGCCGCCGCATGTCCGTTGCATTCTGGGAATTCCCTCCGCTTCCCCTTCCTCCTCAACCCCAGCCTCCAGCGAATAATTAAACAAGACCCGGTCGTGGACCTTGGGGAACTCGCTGGCTTCAATTTGCGGCAACTGACGAGGGTCGTGGTAACGGACGCCCCCGCAACTTTTTCAGAGATGTCATTTGAAGAGGGAGGAGATATCTGATGTATAGCATTTTTCTTCACTGAGGTTTCCTGTAATGTAATTGAATGCGGAAGAAGCCGCATCAGTTGTTACGCTTAGAATTTCAAATGAGCAAATAAAAGGGACTAATGAGCTCGATCTCGAACTGAGGACTTCGAACTGCACATTACGCTCGCCTTAAAGTTATAATCCCTATACTCATATAGGTCAATGGTTTGTATCCTGCACCTCCCACCACACGCCTATCGAGGCTGCTTAATGCGGGGTATTATGTAGATGAACCTTATCATAAGATTGCAGCTATTCCTTCCTGCCTCATTCTCGCGCGACGCAGCACCAACCGCCATCTACATCACACGCTCTCTTCTCTCCCCGTACTGTCGTCTCTTCATATTAAATGGAGTGTGGCGCGTGAGGATGACTACAGTTTTTGGATAATTCAACCAAGTTTCTTTTCTTCGCGAGAATGCCATCTCGTTGGAGGAGCGTTATCTGCCTCCGTATCCCGCCCTCCTCCCCCTATAACTGATCACATACATAGTTGGCGACCGCCTTTGCAGACAGCAAACGGGAAATCATCCCATGAAGCGCCTCATCGCGCTGAGATAGGCGGGGAAGTGGAATCAGGTGCGTGCGATGACGCTTTCAGGAATTCCACCGCGTCGTCTGTTGCCTGAGGACAACATATACTCCTGCTTGCATACCCGCCACCTTCTTCAGAAACCTCGGAAGTTGAATGTGATGCCCCAATGCGCTTGTACTCGGGTATACTTGTAGTCGGGTTTTCTCTGATTGGCTGAAGTTTTGTTTAAGGTTTGAGAGTAAATTTCGTGAAAGTGTCTTCCCCCTTCTACCCCCTCAAACAAAGACTTTAGTTCGCCGGTGGTGGGAGAGCTTATAGAAGACAAAATTCCTCCGAGAACACCCACAAGGAGTGTATCACATAAAAGTGTAGTAATGGAGAGTGGTATGCTGGCGAAACAGGTTTCCACAAGAGACAAAGAGCACATGAGGCACACTGAAAATTTTGACACAAACATTTCAGCTCTTTGCGATCCATTCCACAGAAAGGAAACACGCTATAGAAGTTGACCAGCTAAAAGTTATCTGTCTGTGACCAACAATTTTTTGACTGGAAAAGTCTAGAATCAATGGAGATAAGGAGGCACAAACATAACATCAATAGAGACAGAGAATCAGTACTCAAGGTGGGTCCTCTGAGGGTTACAACGTACCGGGGCCCGGAACGAAGTCAGAGACTTAAGAACTGAAGAAAAAAGGAAAAAGGCGCCGCCGCGATGGGAGCCCGACGACGCGTCCTCCCTTCCCTTCCCTTCGCGACGCCTCTGGGAAAGGAAAGGGAAGGGAGGAATGGGACGGGGAAAAACACCTCACCGCTATAGAAGCGAGGAGGGCCGGACTAAATAGCGAAACCCGGAATCAGCCATTTATGTGCCAACGATTTTGGTGGATTTCCTATTAAAGAGAAAAACCCATCGATCAAATCGCTCGATCATCAATAGAGACAGAGAGTATGAGGGTTCTGGGGGAACCCTTCGAAGAGTGCAACACACCGGGGCCGGGAACCAAGCCCGTGGCTTGTACGCCCGATCACCCGGGGAGGGGCTGGAAAGGAAGGAAATAGGAAAAGAGGAGCCGCCGCGATAGGAGCCTGTCGACGCCTCTGGGAAAGGAAAGGGAAGGAAGGGACGGGACGAGGGAAAAAACACCACAGCGCTATAGAAGCGAAGATGGTCCTACTAATTAGCGAAACCAGGCAAAGCCATTAATGTGCCATCGATTTTGAAGGATTTTCCTATGAGGAAGAAAAATCCATCGATCAAATCGCTAGATCATCAATAGAGAGAGTGGATTTGACCTTAGCAATATTTGGAAAGTGATAATTGGGAATCATAGCACCAATGAGTGTAACCTGGAAGAGTAGCAAGCAGCCAGGAACAACACCGTCGGCCGCCGCGTAAACCACCTCTCTTCAGTTGATCGCTGATTTATACCTGATGATGGACAGTCGCGTCGCCTCCGAAACGTCGGCCAGTTATGTCAACAGTGAAAACTCGACAGGACTTCACCCCGAAGACCGAGAGAGAACAGTGAACTGTAAACTGTCGTTAAGTTTAAAATAAGAGAACGCAGAAGTTGCCGACCACTTTGCGTAGCTAATATAAGTATGCTGTGTTTCACGTTGCTATTCTGGATTTCCATCTTCGTAAGGGGACCTAAGAATAAGATAATATGCCGCGACGTCTTCAACGGAAGCTATTATGTTGGCTCTCCCCTCTTAGGATAACCGGATTGACTCCATTCTTCGTAATTTTGGGTATTAGGTTATTTTTTTATTTTCGTAGTTTTTTATTTTCTTAATTTGTTATAAAATAAATTTTAATATTAGTCTTGTCAATTAAGTCTCGATTTTAGCCTCTTTAAATGTGAGTGGAGTCAAATTCATTGGGAGTAAAATCAATGTTTTTATTACATTTAGGTCGATTGATTGACGTTTAGAGGTGGTTCAACTTCAATGGCAATAAATTTTCTCAAATGGACCAAGTGACGTCGTTTCTGCAATTAAAATGAAAATTGACAGCTCTTAAGAGATTAAATTGACATAGTTTTTACGTTTGATCAAACATTTTCGAGAAATTAAACATTTAGCGTCCAACACGGCCGCAAGCTAACCCCTTAACGACTTGAAAACTCTGTAAACATTTTCCACACAGTGTTTGCCTCGCCCTTATCGACTTCCTCAGAGAAATTATACTTGTTGAGGAGCGCGTGTAAAGGCTGCCCAGTGACCAAAAGAAAAGGAAGATCGACTCTATTGAAACTGTGACTTACGTTTTGCGATGGCAGAGCAGGGAAGCAGGAAAGTTTCTGATAATTTCCTTCTTCCTAACGGCTACGTAAAATTGAAAGCAAATTCGACATAATTAACATGAAGGCAAGCAAACAAACAAGCGACTCTTGTAGTCTCGTCGTGGGATCCATCGCGTGATCTACTCATAATTAAACCATAATATAGCGGCAATTTCACTCACTGACTGACTCATTGATACAAATTCGCTGCACAAACTGTGATGGGGGTGGATATTTCGCTTATTGGACGTAAAAGTAAAAAAAAAAATCATCGGAAGAAAAAATCTGAAAACTTTGAAAAATCGATTAGTTTTCGAGATATATCGACTTGAATTAACATGGGAGACTAATGGAACTAAAACTTATTCGCTTTTATTTTGTACTTTTAAGCGTCCGAGGATCATGATATTCTATGGACATAAACTAGATTTTTTGTTCGATTTTTTGGTATGGTTGCCATTGCGAAGAATTGATATTTAGTATTTTTTGTTATTTTTTGAACGCTTTCAATGCTTTTCTTACAGGAAAACTTTAGGAATTTTCTTGACCAACTTGCAATAATTGTACGACAAATTCCTTGAAATATATGGCGGAGGATTTTTTGGTTGATTTTTTGGCTATCTTGGAATTTTCATGCCTCGAAACAATTCCGAGGAATAAACGATTTCGATTTTACATTGTCGTGATGGGCGAATTTTCAAACTCGGATTTCGGCCTTGAGACATGTGCCATATGAAAATTTGGAATCTCCGTGAAAAACCGTTTAGGGGGCTTCGCATCCTAACCTTTCACCCTACTTTCCGCGCAACCCTCTTGGTTAATTCATAATTAAATTTCGAAAAATATCCTGCACGCGATAAATCATTGTCGCCATTTTTTTGTAGAGCATACAATCTTGAATATCTTAGCAACCATTCAAGCTAGATGAATGAAATTTTCAGGGTAATACTTTTATTAAAAAGGTCAACTTTTGCATTGATGGTCATTGCACTCAATCGCTTCACGTGCGAGTTATATCGATACCAATCTCCTTAGATGCGCTTTATTCGCTAATAACTTTGTTGCATGGTATGAATATGAAAGTTATATATAATAAAGCTTATAATGTGTTTTATCCTTCAAAAGTTAAATTAAGCGGATCGAATGATTACAGCTGAAGTTATTATCGAGCAAAATGTGCATTCGATACAGCCTATTTTCTGAATTATTTATATAGTTACAGGAATATAAAATTTAACAGTTTGCTAAGACAGAAAAGCTCTATGCTTACATATAAATAATTTGATGATTGATGATTCCTTATGAAAATATATCGATATGAATTTATATCGATAGTTCTCATTTTCTCTTTTGCAATTGACCGTACGTGTCGAAATTTTTCAGGGTAGTACCTGATTGGTAATATAAATGTTTCGTTATATTAATGGCTCCATGGTAACCATAGTTTTCATTTCATCTCGACAATTCATTCACATGTAAAGTAAACGGGGATACACTCAAATCGTTTTATAATTTTCCCCTTTCACTAGATAAACCAAAATTTCAGGATGTAATCCTTATCACATAGGTCACAGATAGCAGTGATGGTCATTCCGTTTCATCTATTATCGAGCAAGAAAAATCATATCGAAATCCTGAAATTCGATTTTTCCCTGATACCTCCTTTTATTTAATAATGCAAGGGACTAAAACTCTTGCTGAAATTGATAATTAAGGTACGAAGTAAGATAAAAGTTAAATAAAACAAATGCAGAAATTACAGTCGAAGTTATAATCGATAAAAGTGTGCATTCGATATATCCCTTTTGCAGACAAATTTTTATAGTTATTTGGACAAATCTTTCCCAAATATGTTAAGAAATCAATGTTCTATTCATAAGTATAATTATTTTGATGTGGTGCGCTTCCTTATGAAGATACATCGATTTGAAGTTATATCGATATATTTCATTTTCTCCCATAATATTGACTTTAACTGTCCGAAATTTTCAGCGTCGTGCCTTATTACCAATATGATTATTTAGTAAAAATTTAGTCTCCTTGCCAACCATTGTTTTCATTTTATATCGATATCTAATATCAATGCAAAGTAAAGGCGAAAATTGAATTAATGCTATTATCATTTTACGTACGATTTAATTCACATTTTCGATGTGGTTGCTAAGGCGGGATGTGATTGTTGAAGCCTGTTTAACCACGACCACCGAGAGACAAGGCCTGAGCGCTGAATCGTGACGTCACGAGTCGTAGGCGGACGGAGGGAGTAGCGAAGACTGCCATTGATAGCGCCGATTGGTGGGGAATGCGTAAGAAAACCAAACGATATGTGAACAGACATTTCTCCGGCTACAATTTTCCTTATATAATATCATATGTAATTACATTTAAATGATGTTAACAGTAAATCCCTACCTCGGGAAACATAATTGTTTCGACTGGACCAACGCCTTCGCCGAAAAATCTTCTTTTAAGAGAAACAGCTTGCTTCCAAATGCATTCGAAACCTCGAGAATATCATGTTATCATAAAGTCTTGTATTCAGTAAAACATTTTTTACACATCAGTGGTACTTATAACATACAAGTCATAGGATATTTACATCCTTCACGGGGCTTCTATTTTTTCAGCATAGCTGCATTAAACGATGATGAAATAAAAAAGTTATGTTCTTACACATGCGCAAGATTAGGATAAAACTAGATTGTGCTTCTGTTAAATTATATATAGATTGTTTTGATTAGACCTATCTGCAAACTATAATTTCATGGCAATTTAATCACTTAATGGGGCGATTTGTAGCCTTTTAAGAAACGGTGAACTAGGATTTGCTGCTTTAAAGTACCTGGGGAAATTGTTTTGAATGGAAAAATACCATGTCTTACCTGATAACTCAGAAATGTAGCATATAATACATTCAGTTGGGAAAATAATAGTCTTTCTTATTGATCCAGTTGTTGCGAATACATTTAAACATATGGACAGAGTCAAGCCTTTAGAATAATGGTCAAGAATGATGAGAAGGATGTGGATTAACTATACTCAGCCTTGGTGGATCGGTGAAGAGAGATACTGCCTTCCTGTTGATGGATTTGTTTTCACTTATAATACAAACCTCATCCAGACCAACTTTTTCGAGACCAATGATGACTTTCTTCAGAATATCTTTTAGAACACAGGCTGACAGAGTACTCACTGGCAAAATATGGACAATATCTTTAAATGAATATAGTAAGTTCTCTACCGCGAACACATGAGCACTAGAAGCTAAACTGTTGGAGTTAAATGCAGGTTCTACTACACATCTGCCCTTGTAGTCAAGAAAGGGTTTCAAATGAACTTCATCCATTATAAGGGTGATATAACGCTCGTGACTCTGTAATGAGATACTCGGTGCTTCACGTAAGATAGAAACCCATGCTCATTAATTGGACCAATTTTAAAAGAAGAGCAGAGCCATTTGATATTAACTGGATGTGGGAAAACCAAATGACCAGAATTGCGAGCAAATTTATGAACTTCAGGAGATATTAAAAAAACATTGCAGAAAATACAAATATGTCACAGATGAACCTTACTTACCTTCTTTTCTTGAACCTACTTACCTTTTTTTCTGGAACAAGAGACATTTGTGATTTGATAAAGTTATTCAAAGATTGATTTGCATAGTCTTTAATTTTTCATTCTTCCAGTAGAGCTACAATATCGCTATAAATATTTATATAATTTGTGGAGTTTTTAAATTCTATCCAACACATCATAGGTACTTTTCATACATGAAATAGGCTTGAAAAAGTGGAGTGAATTTGCCTATTGCTTTTAATTCCCTTTTTCAGTGGTATACTTTGATGTTATTATGAATGTATACTATTAATGAGTAAGTAATAAGAGGTCGTGCACACTCTTCCAAATGCTTTAATATTATAGCACACGGCTTCACGACCACATCCCAAAATGCTGAATGCTTATTCATCTTCACCAGAGAATTTACGTTTCCGAAAGAGTCTAGCTTTTTCTAAGCCCTATATGCTTCCTGAGTTTTCAAACTCTCAGCTAAAGCAGCTTCCACAGTAGCACTTTCAAGACGCTGTTCCCTCATTGATGGCGCATCCCTGGTGTGCTCTAAAGTGGTAAGGTACCCAGGGCAATCAGGGAAGATCCTTGGCATGGCACCGTCCCTCAGTTTGGGGCTGTTCAATGGTACAGCCAGCAGTTTTCCTGACTTCTCATCGAAGTAGGAGCTTTAATGAAGCACATCTTCGAACAGAAAATTCCGGATACACACCTTAAAAATAGAGATAATTTTATTGGTAGACGGAAAATCAACTGTATTTCAAGTGAAGAATACCTTCGTCTGATAAGGGTGTAGTAAACAAGATCTTAAGTCGACTTAAATAATTCGCTGTGCACACAATGGTAGTTAGATTAACAATATTTGATCTGAAATGCAAACTTAGACATGGGCCATATTTATCTCGCTTGTAGGTAGCCCATTTATTCATCTCGAGCGTTTCACATGTTTCCATAATTTATTAACTACTATAGAACCATTCATTTAATACCCTCGAAGACTTTTAGATTTCGCTCTCCAAACAATCGTTCTCAGATTAACACGATTAGTTAGTACATATTACCTATGTAAGAACTACTTAATGCAAAAAAATCTTTTCTAAAACCGTAATACTACCCTATGCATGCGTAAACATACAAATAATGTAAAATGCCATCGTAGGCATGGGTCATATTTATTACACAAGTAGGTATCTCATTTATTCATCCCGAGTGTTTCACATGTTTCCACAATTTACTAATAACAAAACTATTCATAACACCCTCAAAAAATCAAGTTCTTCTTAATAACAACACCTGAGAACACGAGGATAAGCGTCGTATTCTATTTAGCGTTGATATTCGAGAATTTCAAAGATTTTTAAGTACTATGAAATAATTAAAACCATTAATTATTCAAGCGATAACGCAAATAATATTGAAATTAACATGCAAATACACTCGAGAGTAGAATTGTTTCAAGAAATCATAACAATTCGTCAACCGGTCAATGATTATATCAAATATCTTTTTAATTCACTTTTAACGACGATCAACATTTACATTATACTAACATTTCCCTGAATAATCACGCCGTCAAAATAGAAAGAAAAAAATAGTAACTCACCTTGGAATATTTCGTCGGCTGGAAGTCTTTTCTTGGAATGGTAAGTATCCATTTCCTCTTCGTCTCTTCGTCCTTAGGAAATTTGAAAACGCACACTTTCGTTTCCTCCGTGTATTTTCCTCTGCACAGAGGCAGACAACACTAGTACACAATTTCTTGAACACTTATATTCAATACTGTTGCCCACAAAACCATCGCAAAAGCTTTAAAACTCCGAATAACTTAGCGTTAAACAACCCAATCACCATTTTCACCGCAATGGCTTATAAATATAAACAACTGCAAGCATTGTCGGAAGGCGTGGTTGATAACCTACGGCTCGTGACGTCAGACATTTAGAAGGCATCAGCGCTCAGGCCATGTCTCTCGGTGGTCGTGGTTTAACCTAATCCAATTCACCTAAGCGAAACTAATTCATTATTTCGTAGTAAATATCGACATCTATTTTTAATTTGAACGCTGCTTGCCCGCGTTACGCCAATTCACGTTTCGAAATGACGAATTTAACGCAATGTTCAATAAGTCCTCCTCGGTGGGATGGCTTGCAAAGCGATCTACAGAATTTTACGTATCTTTAGTATTGAATTATCAAACCTAATTCCATCATAATATTTACTTACGTTCCTAGCATACTTTTGCCAATATTTTATGCCTGTTTTTTATTTATTTAACAACGCTGACATTTTATGGTAACAGTTACCATTTCCTCACGTAATGAATGGTTTAAAATGTTTTATACGGGAATTGTATAGGATTCAAGTAATCGGGAATCGACATCTTATGAATGTCGCATAAGGCGTCACAATAAATGAATGCCATAGCAAAAAATTGAATATTTCCGGCAAAGACAATTTGTTGTGAATATGTAATGATTATGAAAATATTTTGCGCGTCTGGTTGTGAATATCGTCTAACGCTGATTTTCGTTCGTGGCGCCGTCTACACTAATTAATAACATGGTTAAGAATGGTTATTTTTATGCATAATGTCAATGAAAATAACTACGAGGCCCCTTTTTAGTGATCATATAATAACGATATCTATTTTCAGTGTAAGGTAAATGAAAATAATGCTGATATCATTTTACGTACGAATAAATTCACATTCTCGATGTTGTTGCTAAGGCGGGATGTGATTGATGAAGACTGGTTATCCAACTGAAATTCGCCTAATGCTGGTTTTAATTTGTTCAACGACGCTGACTGTTTATGGGAGCGGTCATTTCCTAACGTAATTCATGGTTTAAAAATGTTTTACACGGGAATTGTATGGGATTCAAGTAATAGGGAATCGATATCTATTGAAGGTCGCGTAAGGCGTCACAATAAATGAATGCCATAGCCAAAAAAATGAATATTTCCGGCAAAAACAATTAGCAGTGAATGTGTAGTGATTATGAAAATATCTTGCGCTTCCGTTTGTGAAATCCGTCTAACGTTGATTTGCGTTCTTGTCGCCATCTATACCGTAACAATAAAAACATGTTTTAGCTATTTCTGTATATTGTTAATGGAAATAACTTACGTGCCTGGTGATATTTTTATGTCTCGATATTTCGCGTTCCTATTGCCATTTCTCGCCGCACAAAGAAGAACAGGTTTTATAGTAGCTAAATTTATGGCTGTTTTTGAAAATAAATTACAGGCCAGGTGATAGTTATCTTTCACGTTATTCCGCGTTCATCTAGCCATCTCTTGCCTTATAGTTAAGAATAGATGAACATGTGTATTATTTGTCGAATTTATATAAATATACCTCAAGGAATATGCGAATGCTGTATTTTGGGGACAGAGCGTTGGTGACGCCTTCTCTTGCTTGAAAGGTGATAACATATAATAGATCCTCGCTTTTTTTTATTACGTCTTCGAAATGAACTTGAGCGGCTGGTTATTGGTATTAATTGGTCTCAGTCCGTTTATTTTAAAACATTGTTTTAATTTGTTTAAGTTAATTGCGTTAAATCCCTTATAATCAGAAAGGGAGTAGCTACAATCATAGGGTAAGGTCTAGATTGCAAAAAATTGGCCATATTTCTTTAGTTAAACTGTCATTAATACTTTATTTCTCCCCATTACGTAAATATTAAAATCAAAACAATCACTTAATGCTTATACCATCGTGGTTACTAATTGTAAGATGACCTTAAGTATTGTTGACGGTGAAAAAGCCTACTCTCCGAATATTTCATCCATTTAAACGATATTATGAGTGTTGTTTTCCTTTTTAAACCACTTATTGGCACATAACTCGGAAACTCGTGACACAATAATGTTCCCAGCCCCCTAATTACCCGTTTGATTAGTTCAAGCGACAATCGACTCGTTTTCTATGCAATCATTAAGGAGGGCTGCATAATGTAAAGAGGGAATTTGAAAGGCTTTTTATTGTTTATGTTTGTGTTTTAGCCATTTCAATCCGGGTTCCATGTGCTGAAGCCAATGGGTCCTCTACTCGAATGCGTGAGTTCTCCTTCGAAGTGAGTTCGTGTCTGCGCATGGGGTTGACGGGAGAGGGCGAGGGAAGTCACCCCTAGGAGGAGCCGCTTCCTGTTCCTCGCTGCTTTTCTTTCTCTCGCGTGTGCTGTCAGCTGCGCTAAACCAGCGCCAAGGGCCTTGGGAATGCCTTTCCCTGGGAATGCACCCTTGGAAATAATAAAAAAAAACAACATTCACTCCTTTTTTTACTCCTGAAGCCGAGATTTTTTTTGCGATCCACAGGAGACAAAACTGAATTTCGCTCTGGGTGGGGCAGTGTATTATTATTATCAATTAAATCATTTTCTGCCGGTTGTCGTGGAGGCAAGGGCAATTTTGTGCCTAAATTTCTCTTGTGGGATCATTTGAGATTTTACTTATGACTGTAACAAGAATTTAAATTATGAAGAAGTCCGGTTTTTTATTTATTCGATGCATAAATTATTTAAAGAACGGCGAAGAATCCTCTGCCTTAATCATTTCACAGACAAGTCGATGACGTCACAAACTCATGCAAAGCGATTCTCCACTTCTAGGGTACTTCTAGTCCTTGCACATCGGCCTCGTCTGCTTATTTTCACCCGCTTTCTCCAACCTTTCACCCAACGATCAGCCATCCCTGAAGTTATCATCGGATCTTAATTCTTGACGTCACGAAATCTTACCGAGCGGGTCACTATTTCTCTGCTACTTGCCCGCCTCGCGCAATGGCTTAATTATGGTGGTTAGATTTCTTTTTCACTCTTGAGGGCGGCTCCCATTCTCAACGGTCGAGTTAATGAATCGGAACTGAAATCAGGCCCGCGAATCATGTAAAGTGATTTTTAATATTTAAAATAGAGAGGGTTAATAATTGAAGGAGGAAGACTTTTCTCGCTTTGTTATCTTAGGCACCTTTCCCTTCAATCGGCCGATTTTTTTTAATAAGCTGCACTGTCGGGTCCGCGTGAAGGACTGACTCAACTCGAAGTATTCTCTCATCTACGTACAGAGTATATCAATTCTGAGATCTGTCCACATACCGCACCCCTCTATTTCTCCCTATATATCCCTCTTCTTTTACCTCCTCTGAGTCTCTTCTTCCCCGTATCCTTCTCGATCTCTTTTAAGTAAGTACTTACTTGTCCCTTGGTACTTGGGGAATTTCCCAGCAATTTTTCCTTCTGTGTCTCATTAATGGGCCAATTCAATATATTCTTCTTTTGTGTGAAAAGTATAAACTGATATGCAAAAGTATAATGATAAAAGTTGCGTGGCGTAATCGCAGCGGTGGGAAGACATAAGTTCTACCCTCATGCCAATATTTCAAAGCCGCCATTGAATCAAGACGAAGTTCTGCTGCATTTGGAGTTAGTGCTTCATACCAGAATGCATGGTTACCGATGGCTGTCTCCGTGGAGTTCAGAATGTCATTCCCTCTTTAAATGAGCCAAGGATAGCCTCTTGACATCCGATTTCCTTGCTTATATGTAAGTTAGTTTCTTGATGTAATTGAGGTAATCGCTTCTCGGACTCATGGAAGTATCTTGGAATGCGTTAGCAACCTCATACCTTCCCTTGGCAGGTGACGCCACGGGTCCGTCATAGTGTTCTACCTCGGGTGAAGAAGAAATAGGCAGTCTGTCGGTATAAGCAGGACCACGGAAAGCCTATATTATCTCAAATAACGGTACGAAAATCCTATTTCAACATAGAAGTCAAAGAAAGTTAGTTATCTTCGTAGAACATTTTCTGCATAGCCTGGGAATATACACGCTATCAATTCCTTGTCAAAGTTAGGAATTATCCTTTACGTTGATGAAATGTATGATTTTAACATATGAACCTTGTGAAAGCTTCGACAGCTGCGGAGTACGGAAAAGTTGGCGATTTAGTAATTTACTAGCACATTAATTGCAAAAAAACACAGCTATCGTGGTGAATCACGGCCACATAAGTAAACGAGCTTCACTGCAATGTCTTTTCTTGAACGCGCTGACGCCCGCCCCAGGGCCCCAGCCCTCTGATCCCTATTTTCTAATTTGGGCTCAAATTCGTATGACGTCATAGATTCATCCATGTGCGGGAAATATTTGGGAGTTCATAATGCGACCATTTATGGCTTGCAGGTCTCACGGCAAAGGACCGCCAATTCCATCGAATCGTTGTTGTTTCCTCGAGCTGTGAATGACGCATTGAACGATTGATTTGGATATCCGACAGCACTTCGCAAAGAAGTCGTTCTCTCACGGAGATGCGCCCTCGGGTAACATCTCTGCGAGGCTTCGTACTTTCACACGCGGACGCAGTGGAGTCGGGAGAATGTTGTGGAGAGAGGAACGACTTCTCGAGAGAGTGACGCTGCGTGAGTTGTCGTGAGTGCCGCCCGAGGGACTTTTTGAAATTAATGTCGTAATTCGTCTTCCTCTTCTCGAGACGTGCGCTATTTATATTTCCTGGCACGGGCGTGCGCTCGCATACGGAAGGAACGCCGCCGCCGAGGGTGAACCAAGGTGGTCGTCTTCGCGCGTAATTACGCCACTCTCAAGAAACAGTTGAGCGAGAAATTCTCCCGAGGGCTCTTTGTTACCGTTTTGTGGCAAAAAAATGGAATTTCGCTCCTCATTTTTTCGCTAATTAGCCCGTTGTGCACTGCGCGGCGCTGCCTTTTCTTCTGTTTGCCGCTTCCTTCTACAACGGATCTGAATTGAGAAGTTGCGAAACTGTAACTTTTATCTGGGAATGCTCAAAGAGATTTGGTTGTAGATTAAGTTCACTTAACTAGCCGTGCATAGATATCACTCTTGTCATAATTCAGGTTGGCCATTCCCAATTAGATAACTGTAGATTAGAAGTGGAGGACTAGCCAATGTAAACAAAGAAGAACTTACTTGCCTGGTAGTTTCGGGAAGCTGAAAAAAATCTACTTTTCTTTCTCCTCAAAGTTATTCCCGAAGTGACTTGCAAAGCAACAAAGGTAAACAGCTTCTTTCCCTTTCTTTCTTTCGTTCTTCTCTTTTGTTCATTTCCGCATGGCGCAACCAATATCTCCGAGTGTTAATAATTCTTGCAATACGGCAAGAAACAACGTCAGCATCTCTTTAATGCTTGTTTACTGATTAGCGACCACAGTTAACTAATTTACAACATGGCCAAAAGCGCATTGTGATTTTCGCTTTCAACGATCTCTTTCCTCTTTGTTTTCTCTTACTCTGTGATGCGGTTCTTTGTATTTTCCTAACTCTAAAACAATTGAGAATGGACACTATTTGTTGAAGGAATCCAATTCCTCCATTTAAAGGAATATGCACTAGAAATTTGCTGTCCCTTATTCATCAAACATTTCTTGTGTAAATGGGTATCTGCCTTCGCAAGAGATAGTTCAATCTCATCTGAAAACGTCTCCACTGCAAGACCCCGTGTGCGGTAGGAATTCTCCTCGTATTTGTCTGGAAGAAGCGTTCTCTTGGCTCCATTCCTTTTGAGTTTCCCTCCCTCTTCATTTCCGAAGTCAACTTAACTATAAAGAATGGCCGCCGTATCTCAAATTCTTCCTCGTTCCATTTCACTTCACGTCACCTTTTCCAGAAAAATAGGTCTGCATTTTTCGTGGTCTCCCGCGCCTGTCCCTGTTACCACTCCGCTAGAAGCTCCGTATTCGCCAAATGGTACTTTTAGGCACAGTTTATTTCAACAATATGCGTACCCATTATTGTAATTACACGTCAAATTTATGCCCATTGAGTATGAGCGACGTTTCCTTGTAGTCTATGTCACAACCCTGTAAACGTAAATCATTCCACTGGACTCAGATTTATCAATTCCCGGAAATTTGGTGCCTCTATCAGTGCATTAGAGTTGTGGAAGGTTACACGGGATTTCCATCGGGTCAGGTTCTCCAACTCCATCTCGGCCGACGTTTCGATGGGCGAGTTGTCCATCGTCTTCAGGCCATGAACATTCGTACATTAGAGCTTTGTCATCATGGGTGAGTTGTTCATTTTGAACGGTATGGGGGCCGACCGTGTAACTCTACGATCGAACGTAAAGATCCGGTTGCCGTGGAGTTCAGAATAACTTAAGATCAACTGCTCGATAACAATTGAAGGAGCGATTGTGTAACTTGACGTGCGAGAGTTTTTCGGCTCTCGATCGAAAGTATATCGTCGTCAACACATCACTTGATGTTAAGACCATAGCCAATCGTTCGCAGGTGAGGTTTGGGATTGAATGTAATGTTTATTGCATTTCATGGTCACGCTGGATGTCTTTTTTTGGAATTAAGTGATTCATGCATTCAACTTAATCTATAAATCGAAGTGTTACATAGTTAATGATGTGAATGAGGATATCGGATATGTCATGTCATATTGCAATGAAATTATCCTTTTTGCATGTTCGATTTAAACCTGGCTGCACTATTTGCATAATTATATTCTCGAAAGGTTTAATTTAATTCGGAACGGGCATTTATTAAAAAGTAAAATGATGTATTTTTTACTCAAATATAGTTTGTTTTAAGCTCTCAGTGACTTCATAAATTCAGTGGAATGGATTTATTATTTCGTACTTTAATAAATGTTTACGATGCGATATGGTTTCCTCAACAAAGTACAATTTTCAAAATGATATTCGTATGTTTGAGGCGAGAGGAGATATCAAAGATGACTTCGCTTATTTGGTTTTTCTTTCAAGTAATGGATGCAAGATTTGTGGTATTGAGAATTTTTTAAATTTTTAATGTTGAGGAACTTAGTTATTTCAGGAGTTTTGTGATGTTTCTTTTATCTATTTACCTAACGAATATTATTAAAGCACGTCGTACTAATTCTCACTCATGAGTTTTTATTCCTGTCAAATATTCAATGTGTAGCGGCTTTGCTTCTTCTCGAGGTAATTTAAAGGTGAATACGAGAGCCTATTAATAGCAAGCATCCTTTCATACATTTGATCTCAATGAATTATCTTAATAAAAAATGATACAAGTTTTTATTTAGCAAAATGCTTAAGTAACGGAACGGACACTAACCGCGGCATTTTAAAATAATCAGCGACATCTCAGTAAAAACTATTTATCACAAATATCAGCTACTGTCCAACAGAAATTAAAAGATTTAATACTGAATAGAAAAAGAATTCTTTATTCCAATGCCTTCTTAAGTTAACGAGCCATGACTTTGGAGATTTGGCAACTCAAAAGAGGCAGCCAGCGCGTTCCAGACAATAGTGTGTATTGATATGATTGTTTGTAATAGTTGCCAGCAGTTGTGAGAGCTTCGTTTGTGAGACGTGTTGGTTATTGTCAATGAAAATCAAAATATCCGACGATAGAGGCTCTTAAGCTCTCCTATTTTCTATTATTTATAATATTTATATTTGAGTAAGTGCATAAAACTGGAGCAGTGAAACCAAAAATTTTATAATATCTAACAAACATCGTTGTAGGAGTCTGAGCCACGGCCGTTGGAAGGGGGGTTCATTGATTGTAAGTTGGTGTTATCGACGGCACCTCATTCATTTATGTAATTAGAACAATTTTGATGTTTTCTAATGTCCGCTATGCTTTTATATATAAATTCATCCATTTCTTCGTATGAAGCGGAAAATTCGTGGATTAGGACTTCTTGTGCTTGCATTATAAGGTGAATTCCGGTCAATGCAACTTTTGCTCGCCGATTGGAGATTTCTAGGAACATATTTTGTGCCAAATAGTGTTAATGTAGTAAATGATAATGCATTTTAATATTAAAATATAAAAGCATTTATCTGCTTCCGACTGAGTGAATCCTATGTAAATAAGAAATGAGTGAATAGCTCTATTCCTTGCTAGTGGCGCATACTTCAAACCATAGAGAGCCTTCTGCAACTTACAGACCATATTAGGCATGCCTTCCACTCCTTCAGGCATAGACATGTATATTTCCTCCTTGAGTTCTCCATGTAGAAAAGCATTAGCAACATCCATTTGTTCCAGAATAAGTAAAGTTCGTTTGCTACAGCCAGCAGAACCCTCACTGTTGCAAGACGAGCCACTGGTGCGTATGTTTCCTCATAATCGTATCATTTCCTCTGAGAGCATCCTTTAATTACGAGTCTAGCCTTGTACTTTTCAATGTTTCCATCCCTATCCCTCTTCAATTTGAAAACCGATTTACTAGAAATAACCTTTCTTCCAGGGGGTTAATCGGTGTAAATACAAGTCTTGTTTTCCTTTATTGAATTAGGTTCTCCATTGATAGCTTGATACGAGAGTTTCTTGTCTTCACGTTTCGCGATGTTCTCGTAGTTTTCCGGTACTTCGTCTACATAATTTTCAGCACTCAGTGCAGGAGCAGTACAATCCTGAAGATACTTTTGTTTCTCATTCTTCCTGATAGACCGTCGTAGAGCATCCGTTCCAGTTTTATTAACTTGAGTTTCATTTTCAACTTCCTCTTCATCGCTAGTCAGTTCTGGTTTAGGAAATTCATGGTGATCCATCAGTTAATGTAACGTTTTTATCTGAAATTTCTGCGGTCCAGTCCTCACCTGATGTATTTTCAAATTCGAACTTTCCTTCAAAGAAATCAGCGTTTTTCTTTCAACAATTTTTCTCTCTTCCGGACACCATAACGTCTATCAGTTTGGACAGTAACCAGTGAAGTAACATTTCAAAGACTTGCTATCAAACTTCCCTCAATTCTCAATTTCTTTGGTATCTGCAGATATACAACGCAGCCAAATACTCTAAAGTTACTTAGATCTGGTGTCTTGTTGTACCACAATGCCGCAGGTACCTTTCCTTCCAAAGCCGATGTAGAACTTCGATTAATCAGGAATACAGCAGTTCGTACAGCTTCTGACTAGACTGTTGTACCAAACGTGTATCGAGAGACATTCGACTTAGATTCCAGTGCATAGGCTGCTGTGAAGTGTGAAAAATCATCTATAAACGTCAGTACATATCTTTTCCCGTCGAACGATTCCGGTGAGATTGGTCTGCAAATATCACTGTGGATTACCTCAAGTGGTGTGGAGGCACGTTTCCTGGTGTGATTGTATGGCAACTGTGATTGTTTCTATATGTGACTCTTATTACTACTTTAAATGTGTAAATTAAAATAGGTCTGCGGGCATTTAAAACGAACTTTACATGTATTTCTTATGGAAATGGGTCAGGGTCCATTCCAGAGCCTTATGGGCTCTGTGTTTTCTCTCCTTTTATACCTTTGCTGCAGACTAATACGAACATTTTTAAATCAACATTAGCCAAATCGGTCCAGCCGTTCTCGAGTTTTAGTAAGACTAACTCACAGCAATTCCTTTTTATTATATAGAGTCACGATTTTGCGAATGGCATTAATCTTATAGTATTGGTGGATTATATTCATGAAATTAGGCATTTTTTCATTCTTTTTTCGGTTGACTTGAATTGCTGAATTGAATGCAGCATGCGCTGGTAATATCTTGTGCAATGTCCCTCCACTCCGCGTTTGCCCAATTTCTCTCGTCACGTTGGTTTGTGTGCGTTCGATCGATTCCTCTCTCCCCAACAGATTCTTTTGCTTATCCGAATTCCGCAGCCGCAGTTCAGCGGAAGCCTTGGACTGAAATAAGAAGATATGCGGCTCCTTCTCTCGTAGGATGGCGACGCCTTCTGGATGTGTGGGGGGATCGCGGACGTATTCTCAGGGAATGAATGCCATGAGAAAGAATGAAGGCACCCTCCCGAAGCGCCATTGAGGAAGATGTCGTCGGCGAGAGAGAGAGAGAGTGAAACTGACAAGGGAAGGCCGGCAAATGACACTGAGAGAGTCTTTCGGGTTTCCCACCGAGTGAGGCACGACCACGAAACACCCACGATTCGAGGATTAACGCATGCAAATGACAAATTTCTGAAAAGGAGGAGTGGTAATACCCTGGGAAATTAAGTATTTATAATGTTTTAAGTAAATTTTTGGCAGATATATACAATTTTATATCTCAGCTGGCGTGTTATTCCGCGTTAGACGTCGCGGTGGAATCAGATAGTGGGGACGCGTTGCTTAACACACGAGAGAGATTATCAGCCCCATCTTAATGATTGTAGCAGGTCGTGAGAGAGAGACAATATCCTCTTCACTCGAAAGAGGCCCAACATAAGACAGGGAGACTCTGCTCCTCTCTCACGCTGTGTTTGATGTCCATCGGAAGCCAAGCCAACACCAAGTGACCAATGGAAAGAGCATGCTGACAGCATGAATATTGCAATATCCATGCGGTTTCTTCATTCGGCCGCTAGATACGCTGTGACCCGCTGCGCATTCAGAGACCTCTAGATATTCCTTATAGTAACTAACTTCGAAGTCGAGTCGTTGCAGCCCACCGCTGTTCGGCGCATCACCACTGTGTGGATTTGAGAGGAGTGCAATTTGTTTATTTTACATTTTAAATTTAATTTTAAAAACTAAATTTTGTTTACATGTGACCCAAAATTGTGTAATTACAGTTTGTCTATCATACAGTCCAATGACGTAAGTGGCAGAGAGCGTTATTAATATTTACAAAGTTGTTTATTTTTTTAGTTTTTACTTTTCTGCTGTCTACGGACATGATATATATGTCCGCGGACGCAAGAGAAGAGGAATTTATTTATTTATTTAATCCAGTCTGAAAACAGCACGAGGCCAATTACAGAGGACTACAATTACAGAGAATATTGTGTTAACTCACGAGAAAAAATTTGTTTGTCATTGGACACTCTGTAACTAGTCAGAGTGCATAATAATGTCTGTCACCATCTGTAATGTCCATGGAGTGCAGAGCTCACAAAGATGATGTCCACGGATATGACTTCCATGGACGTGACGATTTCCTCTAAATTAAGTTATATTTTGGACTGACAATAAGTTAGGACTCTTTGCATTGAACTTGCATCTTATCTTAGCTGTAAAAGACATCACAATTGTAATTAGTGATAGATTTTACTTGTACCAAATTTTACTTGTCCACGGACATGACTGATGATATTGGCTATTTAAAAAAAACTGAAATAAAATCTTTCTTCCAGCGTTAAAACGTACACTAAACCAAGTATTAACTCAAACAACCCTATATAGCTCATAATCTCCTTCTCTACACACTGGTTGTTCAGGGCGGCCAGTATCTTTTCAAGAAAAGCAGCAGGAACATAACAAATAGAACCGTGCGGCATCGCAACATAAGAACAACCAAATGTGAAAGTGCATTTCAATAGAAAAAAGAGAATGTGCCCGCGAATATCTAAACAAAAAACCACTCGCGTTCACCTTGTCGGTAGACCTTAAAACAGGTATGGGAGGCTAGGAAATGGAGACCATGAATCATGGACGGCTCTTGCCTAGAAACAGAGTTTGTTTGTTAATAAAAGAGTCCGTTCCGCTACTTTGAGCACACGATGTAAGTCCATTCTCCGTAGTAGCATATGGAATGCACTCAAAGAAAGAAGCCTTTCAGTGTACCTCTTGCAGCGCCCAGCGATTATATAATAAGAGTCATTCGTAGTAATATTTATTAATTTTACTTTCTAGTGATTATTTTCTATCGCAATTATATCTATTATCCAGTTATAAAAGTGGATGTGGCCATATCGCATCCACATGCTTGCCGCGTCGCCGTACTCTCCGCCGCCAACGGCCAGAACCGGAGTCGACCGCACGCTAGAAAAAAGCGATGTAAAATTCGAGGTTGCAAATTGGTGCAAGATTTTACTTTAGATTCACAATGTAGAAGCTTCATAGAACGACGTGGTACAAGTAACTTGGCGGAAGTCGGCGGAAGTATCTACTTTTTCTCTACGCTTATGTAAACTGAAACTGAAAACAGGCTCCGCCATTTTGTTATATATCTATGGTTAATGGTGAAATAAAATCTTTGAAATTCTCCAAATGGAAGGAAAAAGAAGTGTTTATTAAGATGGTATAACAGTTTTGTCAATAAAACTATGCATGAAACTTTAGATTCATTCACGAGGATGTAGTTGGCAATTTTCAGAAAAAAATCGATGGTGGTCGTTTTTCGATAAATTTGTTCAACTTTGACCTCAAATATATTGTAAAAGTGAAGGCTCAGGAAAAAAATATTCTGGCAGTAATGCACAATTTATTTGAAAATATGTATGCGAAGTTTAAACTTCCTAGCTCAAAAAAATCGTTTTTGAGGTTTTGGCCAGATGTTTTCGATTCTATGCCACTGTGCGATGTCTACTTTCACGCTGCTGTACCATAATAAAACCTAATCAAATTAGTACCTCTTTATATTACCATATCCGACAGAAACGATAAATTAGGAGAGATATTTTTCCGAACGGAATAGTATGGGAATTGTGTTTACTCCGACCATTAAAGGACTTCAATAAATGCTAGGCGGACTTAGTTCGCCTTTCAAATTTCACGGATCAATAAGCTGGAAGTAGAGATGTTAACTAAAATTAATACTCGTGATGTTGTTATCCATCTTACTCATATTTTTTTCAATTCAACTCCTCGTAATTGCAAATGATACATTTCAAATATTAACAATAAATTGGTCACTCTGAACTGATCGTCGCGCTGCGGACATTTTGCAAACCGAATACAATCCGTGAAAAGTGGCAATCTCTTTCTAGGCGGAGAGGGGCCGCCTCTATTATTAATCTAGTCCCATTGAGCTGCGGTACGTACCTATTTCTTGAAATACAGGTGAAAGTTGGTCGTAATGGACTGACCAAGTGTAGATTTTATGGAAAGCTTGAATACTTGAAGTGCGAAAAAGTCTGGGGTGAAAAATGAAGATTAAGGTCACTAGAAGTCAGGGAAGTAGAAATCTGGAATGTAAAAACAATGCCGAATATGTATTTGTGTCTATTGAATGTGTTCTTCTCCTTAAGCGAAGCTCTTCTTTCTTTGTGGGGTGGGGCGTGTGAGCGGATTGGATTGGTCGTTTGGCTTGAATTGAAAGGAAGTAGAAAGTCGCCTGGATTAAGAAGGGTTTTGGGGACGACCCAGCCGGAATGTGGTTGCTTCTCCTAGGAACCCTTGCGTTGTACACACATATCTCGCCCTTCGGGGTGTTATCCTAGGGTTTAGGATTTAATTCGGATTAAAAACTCGCGTGGCGGAATTTTCTTTTGTAAATTGCTCTGCTCCGCAAATCCGCCCCCTCGCAACTTTTGTGCAAAAATTAAAATAGAAAGTGAAAAGAGAGGAAAGTGGTGTTCCTCTGGATTACGGCCGCTTTCTTTTTTTCCTGGAGGGAGCGATGGCGTCGGGGGGGGGGGGGGGAGGGAGAAATGAATGTCTGCCCAGATATACAAATATATATATAAAGTAGGGGTTCATTTTCTTTTTTTTAATTTCGGGGCATTTTGGAGCATCATTTCTCCTCCAGTTGGGTGATTATTAAAAAAATAGCGCTTCAAGGCTTAAATGGAGTTGGCCACTTTTGAATTTCCGGAGATTAACGGATTAATGGAGAGGAAATTATTGCATTTACCTAGCGTATTCTTTATTTCGTACGCTTTGTTTTTAAATTATTCGAAACATTCTTGTTAATGGGATAGTTGATATAAGAGAAAACATTCCTTCAAATTATATCTTGCCTTCATTTTTAAAAATTGATCTTTTCTGAGCTACAATTAATCGGGTTTTTATATCGTAAAGTATGATTTTGCAGAATGTGTGTCTGGGTTAAATTTCAACTTAAGCGGCTCCATTTTGTACAGATTGGAAATGAAAATTCTCTTTTGACGTTGCTCACGGACAACTCAGGAACACTACTGACCTTCGTTTCAACACAATCATCGTCCGTTCCATTTCTACCCTCTGTGATTGTGCGGGGCGCGTCTTTCCGCTCCCTTCTCCTGTCAACTTATCTTTTCACGTTAAGTGTATCTTATAGTTAGTATATCTTCTCCTTCGCAACCGTCATTACCCATTCCATCAATTTTATTCGAGGTTTTCCTTTTCTATTCTTCCTCTCAAATTTTCACTCGACGATTGTTTTCATCAAACCTTCAAATCTCAAGATGCGGTCGTTCCGTCTTCTTGTTAAGGTTTTCTTGAGGCTTGTTTTCTCTCCTACTCTTCTCGACACCTCCTCATTACTTAATCTTTCCATCTATTTGATCCTCATCATTCACACTTCTCCGTCGCTATAATGGTCCATGCCTCACTTCCGTAGTAAAGCATTCTTTAAATGTAAGGCCGAAGGCGTAGAGAGTATTGCACAAAAAGGAACATCTACTTCCTTACTCTACTTACTTACTCAAATATACTTAAAAATAAAAATCTTCCTTAGGGATTCTGGAGTGGAAGTAAAATTATTTCTCCCAAGAAGGGATTGCATTTTTTTAAATCAAGTAAATTATAATTTTTATTGGTCTGTCCGTCGTCAGGGAAGAGTAAAGAAAAGTAAAGCAGGGTTGCCATTTCGTACTCTTCCGTCCACATCTCATAAACACGAAGACCACGAAGGGATCAGGTGCATAAGGGTTTAATCTGTGAACTCAATAAAATAGCGAGGGAAACTTCGCGATCGCTGCTGGCGAACAGCAGAATCGCAAGAATTTGAAGGAGACTGTTGATAGCTAGGGTATGGGCCAGAATTTGAAACGAGTGTTGGAAATCTTTTCTAAACTTGCTTCCGTAAGAGATATAGTTAACATAGGATTAATTATTGAAACTGACGAAATAAGAATTACGCCGGAACACACGGCTTCCATTGTTTTCTCTTTGTGACGTCAGTTTGCATACACATCACATCTTTAGCATTTATGTGTTTATTTATACTGTTTTATTTGGTGACAAAAATTCTGGGTTTTCTTTGTAGCCTCAAAGGATTGTTAATATGGACAATTGGTTTAAACCTTCTTGGAACAAAAGAGTAGTTAGTTCGAAGAATTCGTTGTGATAAAGGAAAGAATGATGATAGTATTCGTTATGATTGAGGAACATTTTACGTAAGAAGACCTGGAGAGGGTGCTTTGTGACGCAATGGTGATGTATTGCGAGTTTTGAGAAGAAGCTGGATGATTGCCGCTGAAAAGTAAATTATGATACCGTCTCTATCATCGCGTTTGTTTTTCTGTGAAAATCATATCGATGAAAGTGCAGCATTTTACCTTATAATTTATGTTGTGTGCATGTTGCCGTACCGACGCGATGAACCAACACCGCAGCGTTCTGATGTCGATGTTAACGATGCGAAAACATATTAAAAGTTAAAATAAAAACTACCTATGTTGAAATGATCTGGATATTTTAGTGAAGGCCTTTTGATACCCAACCACACACACAGCAAAGTAAACGACGTCCCAGGGTGGTGCAATTATCCGTAGATAGTCCCACACAGTAAAATAAATTTAATGCTAACATTTAACCTAAAGGTCATTTACCCAGGAAACTGATTCTTTTTTATTTTAATGTAAATACTTTACGCACGCAAAAACCCTGTTGCTTGGTTTCTAGGTGATGAAGGTTTTCCAGAGGAGGTGATAAAGGTCAGTGCATTTAAGTGCATCCAGGGGAAGGCTCTTGTTTACTGATTTGCAATTTCGGTAGCTGGAATCATGCCAGGCCGATGAGAGGAGAAGCGGTGACCCCCTTGGCAGGAACGTTTCACCAACTTATCATGAAAAGGGCCTTAGTTGCCATCAATTTCCCGCTTCGAGGAGCTCAATGAATAAGGGACGGGTCAATAAATAAAAGGAAACAGCGGTTTTATTTATTGCGACACTGTTTCACAATCTACAGTGGAGACGATACCCTAGGGCGGGCTCGCGGGGATACATGCACTCCTGGGGCAGGGACTGTAAGCGCGAGCTTTTCTCCTCTGCATCCAGAAGGGGAAGGACGGGAAGGAACAAGGAAGGAGGCGCCGCCGCGATGAGAGCCCGACGACGCCTCCGGGGAGGGGATAGGGAAGGAAGGGAAGGGACGAGGAATCCCGCACCGTCACAAAGGCGGCCGGGCCCTACTAAATGCGAAACCAAGCGAAACGCAATTAATATGCTACCAACCCTAGTGAATTTTCCTATGAGGAAGAAAATTCCATCGATCGAATCGGTAGATTTCACAATCTACAATAAGAAGATGGATATCGTGAGGCAGCTCGGCGGCAAACGAAAACGCCTGGACTGATATGCAATACGCTTTAACAACTGTGTCACGCCAGGTTGCCTAACAGTAGGTCTTAGGTCCACCTCGGACCGCCGCGCGCCGCGCCGCGCCGCACAGTGGGCTGAAATCGAAAAAAGCTGGACAAAACCTCAAAATCGATTTTTTTTTTTGGTGCGGAAACTGAAACTTTGCACAGTTGTTGTCGATACACTATTGAATTTTTTCACGGAAGTCGTTTTTCATAGGTTACGTTTTTAAACAAATTGCTTGGCCTCAAAGTTGAGCAAAGTTCGCAAAAAGTTTTTCAACTTTGAGGCATTGATTTTTTTTTTAATTCAGCATGTTAAAACTAATACCACACCTTCAGTAGTAATTCCATCCGAAACGATACGTAATGAAGGATCCTGTTTTCTGTCGAAATTGTGTTTTCATGTGCGAAGATCACCGAGTTACTTCGAGATATTTATTTACACCAAATATACAACAAAATCTTAAGAATGTGATCCAAAGAGATTATCTGCGACTGCCTGCGATGCCGAATCTAAGGTCGATATCTTATTTTGGTATTTCAAGGAAGATTTTCATGTTTGAGGGGATTATTCGTCGTGTGCGGTTATAAAATGGTATAAAATATGTTTTTATCGATCCCACAGTGATGTTAAGCGTGAACAACTGTGATATTAGGCAAAATCTACGAAAATATAAAAGGTGTAATTTCTTCCATAGAATGTATTCAAACTTTCTGTAGTGTTTATAATGCCCAGATTTCCACTGGGATGGGATACAAGTTGAAAAACGCCATATACCTATAAAATCATTTCAGGATTGATTTTTCGCTAGATCCATATAGTTCGCTATATCCAAAATGAAGAACACAAGTGGTAGTTTCCACACTTTTTTAATGCAGCACTCAACACCGCCCATGGTTTTAACTCATTGTGTCATATTCAAAGTGATACAAGCAACACTCTCTCGGTATTTATACCCAGTCCAGGGTAGGAGGTGGGGGCATGTGGAATTGGAGTGAGGGGAGTGGGAGGGGGAAGAGTTTAGGTGAACAAGGGAATGAAGGCCGAACGGAAGACTTACAACAAGAGGGGCGTGAGTTAAGGTCAGGGTTTTGACGTCATCGGGATGCTTAACTTTAACAACGGTGAGTCAGTACGAAATAAAACATCATTACAACGTCCATCCGGGCTATTGGAAATTTTTAATTTTTCCATAAAATCTAATTGAAGCCCTAAGTCATTACAATGTAAAATATCTATGTCAAAATTGCTAAAATGGTTATTGAGACATAAATGGTTAGCAAAAAAAAGATTTTCTATTAATATATATAAAACTTCTTCTGTGTCCCTTCACTCTGTCTTCAAACCTTCTACTAGTCTGGCCAACATAAAAAATACCACAGTCCTCATACTTTGATTCGTACACTTGACTTTTGTCCATTCGATCATATTTGTCCTTAGAATTTAATAAAATCTTTTCAAGCGTCGATGGGTCCTAAAATGAAATATTGCAATTATTTTTAGGGAAAACATTCTGTAGTTTATACGAAATGTTCCTAATGAAAGGGTGTTTGATCCAGCGGGCAATTTTTGTCGGGGCCATACACAGGCATGTCAGTAACTTTTTGGTTATTTTTCTGAGCGATAGCGTTTAAGCATCTTGTCTGAGCACAGGGGAATGAAGCCATTTATTACTGAAATGGTTTTTATAATATTCATTTCTTTATCGAAGTTGTGGACAGTCATTGGAATTAACCGGCGGATCATGCACCTCAATGTAGCTATGGAGCTATGCCTATGGAGATGAGATGAATCTACTGGAATAACATCAGTAAACTTTTCTTTTCCGTATATAGATAGATCATGTTTACCACCTTTAATAGAAATATTTAAATCAAGAAATTGACATTGTACCCACCACATTCAATCGTAAATTTAATCTTGTCGTGGATGGATTTTAAAACATTGTTAAAATAATTTAATTGGCGTGATGAGGCTAATGAGACCATGGCCCGTATCATAAAAGTCCCCTCGAAGTTTGAGTCGAGGATGGCCTCGTTTGAAGCCGGCCTAGCTCGACGAGGAGATCCCTCGATCGCATCATATCATAAAAAGTCTCCTCCAGCTCGGCTCATAGGAGGAGGGGTTTGAGCCAGCGGATATGACGCATTGTTGAGGACGATGTTTCTGGTTTCAGAGTTGACAGTCTTCCAGCATTGTTCCATGTTCATTTTTTCGAATCGTATTTGCGCAGACATGCGCAGTAGCGATATACCGAATGCGGCCGGGGATATACCCGCCAATATCAACAATAGAAACAGAAATGGCTAACAAGGGGAATACACGACCTGACGACTGGGGTGGCCGATTGAGCTCAAATTTTCTGATTCGGCAGATCACGGCTATCAATTAAATATGCCGAAGCAAGACGACGCACTTCTCAAAACTTTTCGAGAAAAAAGCAATTAAAATCGTAAAAAACAGGTCTACGGTATATATCCGGTATTTCCTTACATTTACTTAAAGACAGCGGTGGCCCAGTGGTAACGGTGGTTGACTGTGGATGTAATAGGATGGCAAATTCAATCCTCACTCACGGTCCCTTTTTTATTTTATTATTCAAGGATTTTATTGTTTGCATTTTTAAAGATTGTTTTCCTATCTTCGTTAGCTCAATGAAAATATTTTTAATTCATTTTTTAAATAATAATAAGTGCTGAAAGGGGTAGGAAATGAAGCAAGGGCTATATAATAGCCTTTCAAAGGGCGATTTTGTCTTTATTTGTTCTCTCTAGGTATATTAGGGTATTGCGAGTGTAAATTGTCTTCTGTAGGGGTGGGGTCAGAATAATGACATTTAAATTATTAATTGGGAGGGAAATCCACCCTATCGACGGATTATGCTTTCATTGGGATTTTAATTGAGAAAATTATTCGTAAGCATGAATGACACGTGTATGCCGTCAAAAATACAGGGCAGTCGATGCGGCGGAGGAAAGAACACGTTCTCCGTTTGTTCGAGTAGTATCCCGAAACTTGCAAACGAAGAATTTAGTAAAATAAAAGAAGTACCGTGAGTGAGGATCGAACTCCCAGTCCTTACATCCACAGTCAACCACCGTTACCACTGGGCCACCGCTGTCTTGAAGTAAATGTAAGGAAATACCGGATATATACCGTAGACCCGTTTTTTAAGATTTTAATTTGCTTTTTTCTCGAAAAGTTTTGAGAAGTGCGTCGTCTTGCTTCGGCATATTTAATTGATAGCCGTGATCTGCCGAATCAGAAAATTTGAGCTCAATCGGCCACCCGAAGGTGGTGTATTCCCCTTGTAAGTCGGAGCGCACGGCCAGGCAGGAGCAGGAAATTTTGTGCAATTTGGTGGTCAAGTACAAGGACGTAATTGAGTGTAAGCGCTCGGATGCGGAGTCCGTTTTAAGCAAGGCAAGATGCTGGCACAAAATAACGGAAGAGTTTAATAATCGTGGATGAATAATCATCATCTTCTCGCAATGGCGGAAGTCACCTCAAACGCTTTGAGCCGACAATAATCTAACCTCAAAGTTTGAGCTGAGGCTGGCCTCAAAATTCGACGTTTTTGAGGTTGAGGTCGGTTTTATGATATCGTATCTCCTCCTCCTGACGACAATGAGGTGGAGGCCGGCTTCGAGGGGACTTTTATGATACGGGCCCATGAGACGTAAGTTTAAAGTCGGATGCTACTTCCGGTAGATAAATGCACTCAGCACCGTTAACATTATTGTACATGTATATGTTAACATAACTAGTCAGTGAAAATAGAATAGGCGAGGCTTCGGTAATCGACGGCCCGTACATGTCATTTAGAAGTGGCCCGCAAAACGATTATATGCTAAATATTTTACTAAAAAAAGAGTACTCACTAAGAGCAATTACTTCTTACATTAAGTTCACCAATATTTTACTAATTAAAATGCCCTGAGAAAGCTGTTATTTGCACAAATGTTGCCATACCAACTTTAGCCTACAGCCTGTATGCAGGGACTTTTACAACCTTTACTTTCACTGACAAGATGGAAAATCTGCCGGACACTCAATGCCACGGAGCGATCATAATCGTAAAAAAGCACAGCATAAAATCATTCACAATCATAGCACAAAATTCACTATGCTCACTCCAAGTAATTTCTAATTTGTGTGTTTGTAACCTTCGACTAACTTTTTTACGCTATTCAGAAAACTAAAAATATGCTACTTCATGTGATATGAATAGTGCCGGTTTCATGCCTTAGGAGACAAAAATTGAACAGTATTATTACAAAAATACTCCAATGCAACGAGTAAGTTTTTTGTGATAAAATTATCAAGTTTTGTTTTAATCTTAATGTTGCAGGCTATTTTGCCTATTCATTCGCTATTTCCCAGGGCATAGTTTTATTAAACAAACACTAATGCATAAGATTGCGTTGATTGCAATAGTAAACTAGTGGGAGCGACGCACCAGTGCGAGTAACACACAAAATAACCAGTTGGAGGATTTTAAACATTGAAAATAGGAGAAAAATAAATTCAATTCTCGCTGAAAATACTCCAACTAACTCTTAAATTCTGAATTAATCTTCTTCACCAAATAGCACATCGAATTCTGCTAATTTACCCATTGCAAAATTCGATCGATGAGGAACCACTGCAAAGTAATGTACACGTTTCAATCGAAATATGCGCAAATAACAATTGCCCAATATAGTTGACACTAGAATCCGACCCATAATTAAGTACCCGTGTAATGACGGAAGGCTATTGAAATGAGTTGTGTAATATATACTGAACTACCGTTTGTAGACGAGGAAGTTATGGTAAAGCAGGGAAAGTCGTTCTTTCGTGATCGCGCCGTGTGCAAAATGTTGAGAAAAAGGTATTTTAACTGAAGCACTTGCTCCGGAGTGTAGAGGCTATGCATACCAATTAGAGCAAAGTCTTATGCTCATACCTTTTGCTCCCAGCTTATACTTATGAGCATTTGCTTACTTTAGTTCATCTAGGCCATTGACTGCGATGGCCGCTAGATGTCTCCTGAGTTGGAGGTAGTTCATGAATCTTCGTAAGTCGTTGTCGTCGAGTGGACTCAAATTCATATTAACTGGAATTTCTCTCAAAATCCATTCACCCCGTGCAGTCGTTGTTTCTCTATTTTGGGATACATTTTCCACTTCGCAGCGAGTGCAAAAATGGTAGTTGATCCACTCGGTTGGCAGTCGTGTTTCTCCCTCTCCTGGCAGCTACGGCTCTCGTTCCGCTTCGGTAATTCGCATCATCCCAATCCCACCAACACCCTCTTTTTAACTTCGCAGTAGTTTTTCCCACGGCCGCCCTAATCGCAGAAGCGCTCGTTCGATGGACCGTAATCGCCCTCCGCGCGGCTATTATATATTTTCGACACATTCGCGAACAGCAGACTCTGGTGGGAGAGAGCGCAACTATGAAGAAAATAAAATGTAAAAGCTGACAGAGATTGCCAATTTGGTCGCTTTTCCGTTTATACAAGTAAAATGTATATGTTAACAACATATACACTCACTCAAGAATATAGATTCATTGACAGGAAAAGAAAGAACCCTATTCACAGAGAGCTCCCTTTGCTTTGGACCGCAAGAGTAACCGATAGATGGCACTGGGACAGCTCAGACATCTTTATTCTCATCCTCATCCATTTCATGTGTTGTTGAGTGGTGAGCGGTCCCAGTACCATCTATCTAAATACAATGTCTAAAGTCGGATGAAGGGATGTTGAATCACGCGGTTAAGAGTTGACCCTTTGCAATGTCCCGCAGTGAAGATTCCAACACAGTGATATATACAAGCAATCAATTTTTTGATAATTTCGCAGGTAGCATGGCATAAAGATGGGTAAACATGTCAAATTGCTGGGAAATCTGGTATTTGTTATTGAAGTGTAACATTAACACTTTTTTAATTTAATAAGTCAAAAGTTTAGATTTTTCTCTCGGAAATGCACTTTCAAATACATATTCAATCCCAAAGTCTGCGTTAATAGTTACAATGCTAGTGATTCACCATGTCGTACATAACCTCTTGCAAAAGAAGCGCTACCTTCCCTGGGCTTGTTCGTTTTCATTCCATTTGTTGAGCATTTAGTTTTCATTGCTCATTTAAAGCCACATATTTCATTTGCTTCGCACATTGCGTTCATTTTTTCGGCCGCTTCTTTGTCCTCATTTGCTTTATTTTGAACCCAGACCTGGACAATGGAATGGCAGTCGCTCTGTATTGCGTAAGCGAGGTGAGGACAGGCCGAAGCAATCTTAATATGGTCATCACTCCTATGAATTTCATTTGAAAATGCGAAGATGAACTTTGATGGAGAGTGTATTTTGTCGTGAAAATGTTGTCGTTTGGGATCCAATTTATTTATCTTCCAAGTTGCAATCTCATTCGCATTATGTGAGATTATAAATAAATTTCAGTGTTCCTCGATTTTCCATGCATTGAAATGGATCGCAATTCTATGGATATTTACTTCTAATATGGCCAGTTGCGCAATTTCTTCGCTTCCGTTGGGAGGGGGTGTCAACATTCCATTTTTTACAGTTCAGTGATTTTTGCGCGATTTGAAAGAGTGTTTCATCGCCGTGAACCCAATCTCATGACTCGGATCACCTTAATTAAACGAATACTCCATTTCCATTGTGGTGCCCTCTCGGCGCAAAAAATGCTGACGTGTGTCTGGGCTCCTGTTTATTCCATCTTGCTTTTGTTTATCTATTCTACCAGCTACTCCTGTGTTAGTGTGATTGTATAAATGTGTGCGTGTGTTTATTCGCTCGCGTGGAATGGAACACGGATCGCACAGTTGCGAGGGGCGGTGACGTAATTCCACCGCAAAGGACTGTGGGCGCGGATGGATAACAAACGAGTGAAGCGGCTAATGCGGGCGCATTATTCGATTGCGGCCGATTGTCGCCGTTGCTATTGTCGTCCATTTTGTTGTTGTTTGGGTATTTTTCTCCTCACGCTCCCCAGCGACGACATTTACGAATGAAAATGTCCGCATTTTTGCTTCGTTTTCTCCCTTGCGTTTGCCGAGATTTATTTCCGCAGCATTTTACTCACAATCTGCTTTTGCGAGTATGGTCTGTTTACTTCTCTGCTTCCGATTTACCAATTCCATCATCGTATTGCTCTCTTTTGCACTGTGATCAAAATGTCATCCAAATTGTGTCCACTTTCATGTGCCTCATTGTTTTTGAAATCACGACTTGCAGGCTTATCTTATTTATAACGGTTCGTTCAACTTCATGAAATGTTTATTTAACTCCAAATCCGTGCTTATTGTTTTTGCTAAATTGCGTTCGTGTGAATTGTAAGAAATGGTTTTTTCACCGATTTTAAAATTTTGTTTTCGATGTTAATTTTTTTAAGTTCAAATAGTTCAAATCTCACTCCTGTTTATGCTGTCATTTCTTACTGTTACTGTGGTTTGAAAAGCACGAAACGCAGTATGAAGCGATCCTTTGTAGGGTAACTTTTAAAGATCATGGCCCATGTACTCTTTCATACTCATAAAGCGCAGATGAAGGAGTTTCAGTGGTAATTTGTCTCTCTTATCAATTCGTGTTTTCCTGGCAGAAAAGTACCGGGTGCTGTTTTTCATGTTTTCTGAATGAAATGTGAAGTGGTTCGCAAAATTTTAAGGACAATGTATGCGGCGCCACTCATCCTCCTCTGAGAAATTGAGTTTCCCTGACTGCAATTGTCATCTTTGCTTACGCAACTATTATATTCCTTTGTTATACGTTTCCAAAGATATAGGCTGGCAACGTAGCCTATTATCGCATATTTATTTTACTGTCGTTAATTCGTCTAGGTTTTAATGATTTATTCGTGCATTTTAATCTTGCTAGAGAGGACTTTAATGTGTTCTGGTGGGCCCTAATTTGAACCCTTGTGAAGAGCGCGTGTTTTGTGCTGATATTGGTTAAATGTCCGTCATGTGCGCCATTATGTAATTTTATAAACGTGTTATTAGTTTGACAAATCCTTACATGCTCCCCGGTATTTTAATTTCATTTTCCGTTGAAGAGCGTGGATTTCACGGGAGGTCGTGAGGCCGCCGCCTTCAGAACAAGCTGAACATAATGAGCAGAACATTGTGTTTGGGTGAAATCGTAGATTCGGGATTTTCACCTATTTAATTCGTTGTAAATGTCTCTGCTGGCGACTCCGACATCCTCACCCGAATGAAAATTTTAGCGATTAAAAAAAAACTTTGATATGTAACTATAAACAGTCACGACAATCAGGTTACTCCTAATCAGCCAGAAACATCGTGGAAATTCGACTAAAAAGATCGAGTTCTATATAATGTTTTACTCTCTTTGAAATGGAATTCCGTGCATTTATAATTTTATTCCCCGTATCTCGATAAAATTATTTTTCCTCAGCCAGATCGCAAGGCCCACCTCAGCATACTTGTCCCTGAAGAACGGGAAATTCATTTGGCACCATCCCATGTTTCCCACTGATTCAGCCGCAGCACGGAAGTGGAAACTCCGGGAACACATTTTGCAAATAATTCTACGGGAAAGAATCACATCGTATTAAACATGCGTATAATGCAATATCTTTAAAACTGATTTTTTATTATAAAACGCATATTTTTTATTCACGACGGTCGGAGTTGAGTAATAGAATCACTCTCGGAGTTTTGTCTCCATCCCCTAGGTACAGAATACAAATGAAGACCAGTAAGCCGCGTGGGAACATACATAAGCTCTTCCAAGAATCCTTCTCCGGTTCTGCGCCATGTTATTTATCGGCTTCATTTCCGCCGACGTTTCGGCGAACGACTTGCTTCCCACTTTCAAGGCGTGTATGTTTATCTCACCGTATCAGATTTCACAGCCAGATCAATTGACCGTTGCACAGGCTCAACAATTAAGTTAAGCTGTTGCCTGGCAACCAGATAAGCACGGAAGTCGGCAGTGTCGGAACAGAGAATTGTTAATGCCATTCAATGACAAAATATTTCACTGGGACCAAGCACTTAATCAAGAGAACCATCCAAAATCACACTTATCCAAAACATTTCAATGGCGATACTCTATTATATCTGAGAGATACATGGACGTGTACTGTGGCTTGAAAAAAAGACAAAAGGAAAGAACAGTAACTAATTCAAAGGAAAGGAACGAGCCTCAGCCAATGAGATGACACCTAAACTTAATTCTTGTGTTCGACCAACGATCGATTCAATGTGAAATCTATGACGGTGAGGTAATTTGAACGCTTTGGAAGTGGGCAACTAGGATGTCGTTTTCATAAGCGTCGGCGGAAATGAAGGCGATAAATAAGGTGGAGCAGAGGGCGAGAAGAATTGCTAAATGCTGTTCCACCGGGAAAGAGCTCAGATCGTATGTAGTGAGCCCTTCCTCTGATTGCCAATTGCGCCCGTCGACATTTCCTGCGGCGCCCGAGTCAACTCAGCCAAGCCACTTTATCCGTCAGATATCCTTAATGGAATTGTGTTTCATGTTTTCAAACTGTTTAAATTTATTCGAAAAATTCTCAGGCCATACTTTTTATATCATATCATTTTTATATCATATAACGTTAGTTTTTTTTTAAGTACAGTTTTTTTTAAGTCCACATCTAACCTGCACTTTATGTATACATGAAGTATGGAGTTTTCAATTGTGTTTCAAAATGAATTTGAAGCTTAAATCTGCCGAGGCTTAAAAAAATGAAAAATGGGATAAGTACGAATCAAGCGATGGTGGTGAAATTACGTTAAATTCTTTCATCTAATTTCAACTAAATCTAATTTTCAGCATGCATTGGGCAGATTCATTTGATTTGCATTTCGATATGGATATCAGTTAGTCATTACTAGTATGCCGAACATAATCAATCAATGTTTTGCGTGGATTTTGCTTTTATGGTCAAATATTTCTGCAAAAAGATTGAACATTAAACGGGTAATGTTGTTAACTTCAGTTTTATGATTTTTCTCTCTTTGGATGGCTGCAGGTTGGGGAAATCTTTTGTCAAAATATTAGGCGTGGAAACTTTCCGCCTCGGTTTGGAAATGGGAGTCATGAGAAGAACTTTGTGAATCTGTTGGATAAACAAAGCCTCCACTGAAATGAAATAAACTCATATCTCGAGTGCGTCGTTTTGAGTTCTAGCACAAGGAACACAATAGCTTCGCCGCCTTCAGCTATTTACTCGCCTAAGATTCCCAAACGCAAAGTTTACTCATTTCATCGAGACATCTGGGTGAATAAGAAAACTCTCGGCTTCGCAAAAACATCTCAAGGCACGGAACAGCATCATCCTAGGGTAAGACGTTCGCCTTTTTCATTTGGAATCAATTTAGCATCTCATCAACAATGATTTGCTCCATTTAACGTTAGACTTTGCGGAAACGAGAGAGAAAAAAAACGGAAAATGAACCGTAATACTTTATCATAATCGAATGCTGTCGCTAAAAGCAAAGTCTTTATGCGTCAATACATTTAGTTTTAATTTGTATGCGTTCCCCGCGAAGAGGAAAAAAATTTCGCATTCTTTAAATTTAATTTTTTCTCACAAACTATGTGTTATCTATGGTAGTTTGTTAATACAGCTTTAAAAGTTGACTAAAGTTTACGCTAAATGAGATCTAAATCAGCTGTGTACAAAAATACTTCCCGATGTACAGCTGATCAAAAAATGGACTTATTTAGATGAAAATTAGTTGCAAAATCTTAGCAATTAGAATCTTCAGACATTATTTTTAACAGGTTTGATTTGTTAGAATATTATTAAACACTCTTCGGTTGTTCTTCCATCCTGACCTTCGCCGACGACAGCATTCCAATCTGGGAAAATCAAACTCATGTAGGAACTCCTGCGAAAATATATGTTTTATTTCACCGTTTTCCTGCCAGACTAAGAAATATATTGAGGTTCTATGATAATACTCTTCGTGCCCATGTGCAATAAATCTGTTTTTATTAGCTCAAGCAGTCTAATCTTAGCTCGTATTCTCCGAGTCTCAAGCGGCTCCCAGTCTATTTCGTCTAAGTGTTTTGTCGTTGATGCTGGAGGTCTCGAAGCCCTTCTGTGACTCTCCTCTCCTAATTTCTAAACTCCACCTTTACACCCGAAGAAAGTTGATCGCATCATGTGTACTCTTACCTTAAAAATTTCAGAGTTGCCGAAAAGCAGGTCAGTTGACGAAAAAATTCTTTGTACCATACCAACGTTTTTCTTTCATCTTGTCACCAAAAGTTACGGACATAGCAACTTAAGACGTTTGCTGAATTGCGATGCATGGCAGAGAAGCGATGTGTAAGAAGGAAGCGTTGATGGGGGGCATGCAGGCCGGCCTCCCTTTCGGGGGCAGACATCGATCAGATGGCGATAGTGTTGCATTGGGAATTGCAAATTGTATTGGACCGCGACGAGCCGATAGGACGACGATGCGCCACTTGTGCGCAACTATTGTTTTCGTCAGAGTCCTCTGGATCGCGCTCTCGACACTAGCACTCTGTCACCAAGTCGAGTCGTCGTACTTACATGCTCCCACAATTGGGAGATAGGGCGATTTCCACCATTGTTTGGCTAAATGCCCCTAAAATCTCATGGGGAAATGAGCGAGTATCATATTTTTACTAACATTTGAAGCGTGGTAGCGACGGGAAATGCGGAAATGAAGTCCGCAATGCATGACACGAATACCTCCCCAGTGATATCGCTATGCGTATGTCAGAGTACATATTTGTGAAAGACGAGAAAGGAGGACTCCGAGAACCTATGGCTGGTTTCTAGGGCAAGGGACTATGTTATTACTCTTTAAAGGAATTGATTAAACTACTCTTCAAAAATATAAGTTACCTTTTTTTAGTCAATGAATTACTTTTTCAGAAAATTAGCTTTTATCCTTTAAAAAGTTACTTTCCAGCTAGATTAACTTCGACTTTAATTAGTTTATTTATTTTTATAAAATTTACGTATACTATTATTAATCAATTGTCTGTAAATCATGTCCTGTTACTGTAGTTATTCTCGCTCGTCGCATGGAGCGCTGCTATGCATCTGTGATCAGCACAGAAATGCCCCCCCTTGTCGTGACCAGCCCCCTCCAACTCCCGGCCGCTAGGTGGCCCCAAAAGCTTCCGTGCGGAGGGAATCGCCGATAGATGGTGCTAGTGGGTGTCCGCGCGTCCAGCATTACGAAATTCCATTGAACCAAATACGATTCTTGATCGCTGGAACAACGAATTTAAAATGCCTGTAACTGAATCGGTCGTGACTGTGGAGAATGTGGTGATACCAGCAAGTTTCCGGGACTTGTATCTAAGTAAGTCGGGCATCAGTATGTCCATGCGCAGTCGCATATCACCTGAATCCTTTCTCGTCGTTGCAGATGCCGGAGGAGAATCGTGCCCTCCGGTTGAAGGAGGGCGTCGGAGCGGCGGCGGCAGCGGAGGCCTTGGCCGTCGTCGGGGGCGGAGGAGGGGTCGTGGAGGCGGCGGCGGCAGCCGTTGCGGTGGACCCTGGGGCGGGCAGCGGCGGGAACTCTGGCCCCGCTGCTGCGATCGTTGCCCCCGGCCCCGGCGACGGCGCCCTTTTCCAGTCGCCCGCCGATGGGGGCGGCGGCCGCGTCGTCGGTGGGGGTGGTGGTGGTTTGGTGTCCAGTGGTGCCTCTGGCTCCCCCTGGCGCTCGTGGAGTTACCTGGACGAGCGTGCGTATGTGGAGGGCGGCATGAGACTGAGGAAAGGCGAGGACCCTTATCGCAGGAACAAGTTCAACCAGGTGGAGAGCGACAAGCTGCCTTCCAACAGGGACATACCCGACACCAGGAACCAAATGTAAGTTATCCATTGCAATTTTGAAAATGAGAGTGGCAGATACTTCCCAAGTACACTGCCCATTTCTATCTTAGGTATGAATGGGAGGCACTCATGAATCGGCTGATGTAAATGACAGCAAAGAAATGGAGGTTATATCTGCATTTCTTCAACATCAGCAGTAACCCATCCTTACTTCAGCAATTTTTCTCCGCGTTTGTATAAAAATGGTTACGTTTGGTTGTTAACGCTCGAAAACGGTTTCTCCGCTTTGAATGCTATTCTCTTAAGAACCCCCTGCGTTGTATGATGTGTCATAGAAAGATGGAATGAGTTCTTAGAACCGCGTGACCTTGAGAAAAATATATCGTCATTAAATTAGCGCTAAAAATTATTTTTCAATAAAATCCGCTATCGTTGCAACTTATTGAGTACCACAAAAAGTTTGAAAATAATAGTTGCCACAATTTATCCATAGTTATGTAGGAAATAGATTATATAAAAAAAATTAAGTTTCGTTTCTATTCACCCCAATGTTTCTTTTCACCCCGTTCCACGGCAATCAATCCAGATATAACAATTCAAACTCGGGAATCTGGACTATGTGCAAGGGAAAGAAAGTGCATACCATTATCGGACCGCCGTGCCGTATTGTACGTACCATGTAGCAGGCAAAATGCAATTGTAGATAGGGATCGCTTCTGCTTAAGTTTGAATGACTGCTTTGCGCTGTGCGAGGGAAATGAAACATGTAATTGGAGGTTGAAGTGCTCGACACGACATGTTGGGATGAGGAATGAGCGGCCAAATGAATCCGTCATCGAGAGGTGTTCATTCGCGAATCGCATTTCAACTCAGCACCCGACAACAATCGACGCCAGCCAGTAACGCCGCCGCCGGCAGTGGGAGAAACGATCGGGCATTGTTGCGAGGCCGTATTGTTGAGTTGATTGCATCGGCGAGTCCATTGTAGGGGAGGTGAGCGCGGATTCGCCTTCGAGTCGACTCGTGATGAAGAATCTGAGCTTTTCCCGGAGAATAGCATGGATAAAGGCTTCTCGGGTTTCCAATCGGGTCAGGGTCTGCATTGTGTAGGCCGACGTTTCGTTGGGAGACTTTCCCAACCCGGTTGGAAAACCGAGAAGCTTTCATCCGAGTCGACTCGTCTTTGGCGTTTGGGGCGCGCGTTGGCACCTGTATTTGGGTGGAGCTCATCACGCTTCGAAGGAAGTCTAAGTATATGTAATTCATGTTAAAATTGCCACTCAAAATTGACGCACTAGATCATGAATGACCGCACTTGAATGAGCGTGTATTTTAAGAAATTACAATTTTAAATTCATAATAAGGAATTTATTAGAGATGAATAAATTCTAAAAGTATCTATCCTATATGTCAATCGCATTTTTCGAATTTTCCCAATTCAAATGGAATAAATGGGATTCGGCGGATGATTGGAGGCTGGGAACGGGCTGGAGCCGTGGCTTGTTCAACTGTTGCCATAGCGACCAGTATTTCATTCGAGTCGAGTGGCTTTTTGAAGGTTTCATTCCGGTCACGCGTTTCCATGGGTCCCGGCTCGCTCCTTTGCTCCACGCACGCCATCAGTGATCACTGCATGCATGTGTTGCACCATTATCTCCGCATGTCCTCGTTTCAATTTGTTTCTTATGAGAGTAACCTGGCAGTTGTTTTACAAATTTATACATTTCTGGGACCGATTCCTGAATTATTCATGATTAATCTAATATGAAGCTACGAAGAAAATGGAGTCTGGTCGCGTTATTTACAGTCACTGATCGCTCCGAGTACATTTAAACATTGATGCGCAGTTACCGCAGTTACTCCGGGTCTTATATTTACCGCATAGAAATCCAGGATCAGTCTACGATCCATGGTGTTCGACTCGAAGGGGGATTTTTCCATAATATGGTAAATGGCGCATTGTTGTAAATATTGATGTACTCTCGGAAAGAAACTTGAATTTTCGCAAATTGATATTCCTTGTCATATATAATGGCATATTTTTTACGATAATGTCATTCCATGAATTTCGGAGTAATACAGTAAATAATGTGTATGGGTGCTGCCTGCCAAATATAAAATTCTAGTCTACATCTCAGTAAAAAAATCGAGTGAATGTATTTAGTTGCTTATTGTTTATTTTTGAGATTATTTCTTTTTGTTTATATGTACTGGGAGTTTTCTATTTTTTTCCCCATTGTTTTACGAATAAATAATGCTGTCGTGCTGCATAATTTTTTGCCATTCAGAATTGCGTAAAATAAGCCATTTAATTACACCTACGCGAGAATATTTGAAATCGATCTTTCCTGCAACATAAAAGAAGAAATAGGGCCGAGCCACTTGGAGTTTTTTCAACTGAGTCGAATTCGTGTTGGACCGCATTTAGATGGATTATGCTCCCTGACTTTTAGTGATTAATGCGTTCAGAGATAACTGTTATGGAAGATTATTTTATTCATTTGAAAAATAAAGGGAATGCAAATGGCTGTGCAGTAGTGCCTCCAATTGCTAATTACCTCCGAGCTGTCATGTCAGCTGTTGTAGGTCTTTTTTCTTTTTTACGCCGTTGTTTGCTCTTTCAAATCTCTCCTTTGGTGTCCTATTCTGCAATTATGCACACGAGCGGTGAGTTTACAAGTTGTAGCCGTCGTGAAGCGTTCGATATTGCGATTGTCATCCATCCCAATGTCCCCAAATACACTACCAAGACGCTGTCTACTCTATTCCTCTTGCTACTGCTGTCGTGTTTACTCAGTCAAATTAAGCATTAGATGATTCATACGTTAATGTGATCTAATGTTTCATGATGAGCCATCGCCTATGCATGTAAATCCAGATTTGCGACTCAAAGAGACACGTGCGATCCCCGGTGAGGGCAATAAGGCTTCGAATATTTCGCATTGGTAATCTTTCCGATATTAAAATCGTTGCCGAGTCTAAAATATTTATACATCTTCATATATTACTTATTAATTGTTTAAATACCTTGTCAATTTTTATAATCTGAATTCTAATTCGTTCATTTTTTGCCTTCGTCAAGGGTGGCGTCGTCATTGACTACCAAAGATTCGCAGCAGCGCAGGGCCATTAAAATATAAAAAAAAAACGTTATAAAGTGGCATTAATGTTTCCGTTTTACAGAAATTTCATTGCCATTATTAATTTTTTTGTTGATTTCTTTTTGTGTGGGGATTAAAACATCATAATCATGCTTTGCATGTGGCGAAATTTCTACCAAAATCACTTTTAGGTTTTAAGTCGTTCCCGACACATTTAACTACGTTATTTGGATCTGTAGTTATGCCCTCGTATAAAAGATAATCAAATTTTAACTACGCATTTATTATAGCTTTTATGATAGGAGAAGTACTATGCATAAGAGTACTATATGAATAAATTACACGTTTTGAAACAAATATGTACTTATTTTTGAAGAGTTGTTTATCCAAAGTTATAAAATTCGCAGGGGTAATTAAGGTGTTATTTTTAGGAAAATTTATTGATTTATTTATTAAAGTTGCTATAGCTAATTACTCCATATAACTCATACTTTGGGAAAGGAAAGCAAATTCCAGAAAAATGCGAAATTTTCTCTTCCCTCACATTTAAGGGTGCAAGTTGTTGTCAGTTTTAGAATAAGATCAACGTAATCCTTCTATCTTCGCATTTATTGCGTAATTATTGTGTTAAAGCTGTGTGTTCTCCTCGGAGACTTAAGAAGAGGAGCTGAAATTGTTCTTTAATTTGCTTGACGTCACAGATTTATCCAAATATGGGCATTGTTTTGTAGTTCAGTGAGCGACCGCCCAGGGCGCGCGAGTAACGCCTTTTATTAAAGGGCTCCCTTCCTCGGGATCACTGGTTGATATCCATCGCTTCGTCGTTCATGACCCGAGTGCCTCACTGAATGGTTCATTTCAAGATCTAATAGCGTGGCCATTTTCATTTGGAAATACAAAATTACCCCCAAGAGTGAACGGAAATATTAATGACGATTTTCCCTTGATTTTTTGTTAAAATGCTGTCATGTTATAGTGCTGTCATGCATTTAATTTCTCTGTCGCGCGTGTAATTTCCATGGATTTTCCTCTCAGGAGCGTCGCACAACAAAACCGGAATTCCACGGAATGTAATGGAGGAGTTAAATATTCTTCGTGCCTATTTTCATTGTGCTCACGTCGTTGCTTGGCGTTGGATCGTGCGCATTGCTCGCCCCCCCCCCCCACACCCCCGTGATGTATACATTTTTAATGCGCGTCTTTCGGAGCACGTTCCTCTCGTGCACCTCCCTCTCATGGCTAATGCATGGCCATATATTGATAGGTTTCCTTCCCTCTGATATTCGATCCAGTGGACCAGCCGGCCTCGTAGCTTCAAGCAAGGAATGACGCAAGATGCATGCTCCTAAATAGAGTGCGAATTATTGCATTTATAGCACGAAATCGTGCCATGTCGGCGGGAGATGAGGTACATGAAATCCGTGAGTTTCTATAAGCTGCAATTCTATACTTCCAGTGCTCCCTTTCCTGTTTAATTCATTTTTCCTGAATGCATTTTCCCACTCCACCTTATACTGGTCCGAAAGAACCTCATCTCCTATCAGCTAATCTTTTCACACCTACGTATTTCTTCTCTTTTACATCTTTCCTTATTGAGCCCATACATATTGTTCTCCTTATTCATTGCCCATTTTTGTCCCTCGGCGATTGACTTAATCAGGCCTCAAAATATGGCCGATTCTGCTTCCTTATCTAGGTTTCCACGAGACTTTTCTTTTCTCCTAGCCCTTATTCCTCTCTCAATTTATTTGCTAATGCCTGATCCATTTGCCGACTGACTGACTTACCCTGGATTCTGAAATAATTCCACTCCTACTAGCATGTCGTGACCGACGGCTTGAGGGTTTTCGGATAATACAAAAGGAATTTCCAAAATGACACCGAACCTGGGCCTATCTCTCCGCAGCCCTTACAAAATGTCTTCGTTGGCCTCGTATGCCTGAATTTTGCTCTCCTGGGCCATAGTTGATCCGTGGTGACCTCTATCTTCGCGTGTAATAACCAGCCTTTGGGTTGTTAAATATAATCATCACCTGCAATTTCTTCGAGAAATACTAATTCTTGTGCATATCCGTTCGGCAAAATATCTCTTTTTTTATCGTCTCTGGGGCACCTAGAAATATGGTGAGGTTCTGTGAAAATTTCCTTCGTGTCACTCTGAAATATAACTGCTCTTAATTGATCAATCAATCTACGCCAAAGACGTGTATTTCATCCAGATTTTTCCTTAAAACGCCTTGAATAAAAACTAGGGCAATTTACTTTCATTTGTGGGATCTGGCGCAAAAAACTGAATTCATGAACTCAGTTCAATGCTAAGGCGAGCAGCGGGATTCATCAAAAACTGATATTTAGAAACTACGTTTATTTCCAATAAGTTTTAAATGACGGAAGCCCCTTCTTTAAGCAATAGTTTATTTCAAGCAGTTATTTAATGTGGGATGAACCGTGATCAACGGACTTAACTCACTCCCTGAATTCATCCGTTGTGTCTGTGGACTTGTGAGTTGAGTGGTGGAGGGGCGGGAGGGGGCCGCTGGCAGTGTTTTTGCCCCTCCCCCCGGGGGCTGTTGCCCTGACCGCCTCCCCAGGGCGCCCCTTGTTCCACTCTCCTGACACTTGTGGCCCTTTATTGGCTACACACCCCTGCTCTAGGACTCACATTTGGCCGGGAGACTATGGCGGCTCGACCTCTCTGCTAAGGAGAACATCTGCTAAGGAGATGAAGCTCTAGCTCGCGTTTCAAAAGGAGCATGTGCTTCTCAGATTCCAATCTTTCGAAGCGAAACGGAGCACACCGTCTTAGAGCCTCACGGTATTTCCAAGTCCGATAGAAACAAAAAATAATAGAGGTATTTTTCCGAACGGATAGGAATTCGTTTTGACTGCGAACTATAAAGGAATCTTATAAACGCTAAGTGGGACTCTCCATCAAATGACTACTTATTCCGCTTCCGTGTGCGAATTTGAAGGACTAGCTGCGGAAACTGTCATAACCTAGGAACAACATGATGAGATGAAATAATTTTTTAATGCGAGAACGAGAAAGATAGCGAAAGTGAGATGCGATGAAGGAAAAAAGCGATGAGAAATGTTTCTGTGACGACTAACGAATATTACAAATGCTGGATATGTTAATACAATTGACGTTTATTCTGCGAGTCGCTTCTTTTCCGACCCTTTGCCATTAGCGAAAATATCTAAAGATGCAAAATTGAGATTGAATGACAGAGTGAAAAATGTTATTTAAGTTTTGCTCGTCTTCAATTTACAGCTCAGGAGTCAATGAGGAGATTATATCCGTAGTATATAGTAGGTAGCATATACTACGGGATAGTACATGTATAGCAGCCACCTCAATCCCATTCCTAATTAGAGACTCGACTTGCACGATGGCTCTTTGCCGCTGCCCTTGACATCGAATGCACTTGAGGAGAGCGTCCTCTTGCACTGGGCTTCCACAGCGGAGGCAGCGCCACTACAACTGCTTCGGGGGACTCAAAAATAAAAAATAATTCCATCGCACCTCCCCTTCTTTTTATCCGCTACCGCCTTATGTCTTCACACCCCCGACCACCCCCGCATATTGAGGCGGCTGGCATGCAGATGACAGTGAACAAGGAGGTATATATTTCTTAATGGAATAGATAAGTAGCATTTATCCGTGATTTATTCGCTTTCCTCGTCTTCGTTTTGAGCTGCAATGCAATAGCATTTTCGCTACTAAGGCCTTACAATGCTGTGTTTGGCATTCAGATTTTCCCCAGGAAACATTCATAATATGTCGAAATGAATAAACCGCACATAAACAGATAAATGTTTTATTTCCGCGAAAAGCGTCTACATGCTTCCAATTTCAGCTTATGAAAGGTCGAAATGGGTCAATGGGTCAAGGGGTAATTTATGCATCTGGTTCTTCTAAATAGTAATTAAAAGGCCATGCCCAGGTTAAGCTATTAAACATACATTACCTGAGGATATAAGTAAGAATATTATAGAAGGAAATTTTTTACGAGCGGTGCGTACAATGAGTAAATGTTTATGCTGTAAATGCGTTTGCTCTTCTCGTCATGAGATACTTGATGAATTATTCTGTTGCGGTGGTGATAAAAAAATTAACTTGTAAATATTTACTGGACTGGACGCTGCTGTGTGCATTAATTATTACCTCATTAATTGGAATCCGCGGTATATTAAGTGCTTCCTGACCCACACCAACTCCTCTCATTTCGGGAGAGATGGAACATTTTCATTGTGCAACGTGAACGCCCACCTGTCTTTTTAGATTGTTGCTTTTCACCGTTCTCGAGGAATTTTTAATATTATTTACGGTTAATGTCGCTCTCGTGGGGACCACCGACGGTCAGCCGCGCTAATGAGGGTCCAAACTCGACTTCGAGCCTAATCCGACCCTTTTCGGGGACCCGAGCTCGCGAGGGATGGACCCAAAACACCGGGAGGGCCCCCACCCATCTGAACCACGTGTAGTACATTTTGCATTTTACAATTCTTTTAGTGCTATCTACAATTTATTGGCTTTATCGTCTTCTTGATCACACCAGGAATACGGGCGTTTTTTGATCGTCTTTCTACGATGATTTTTAAGAATTTTATCCAATCAGCGATAAAAGTCCCCTTCTGACTTGGCAACGCTGCATCCAGCAACTTGGGGGTGGGGTAGGAAAGGCCTCTCGCTCCACGCTGAACAATGGCATTCTCAATTCTGGGAAGTTCTGCGAGCCATTTCTAGGGTGTTTGGCAGGGGTGATCAATAACCAGCATGCATTTGGACTCCAACATGCAACAAATTATACTACTATATGCTGTTAGAAATAATCCGTAGTATGTTGGCGACCGTAAGATATAGTTAACTTCGTCAGAAAAGACACTGCTTTTGAATTTGTCTAAAAGATTTAGCCTATTTTCCAATCATGAGGGTCCCAAACACTGGCAGCGTATTCCAAATGTGGTCTAACGAGGGAAAAGTAGCTAATTTCTCTCACTTTGTCGTCGCACTGTCCTAATATTCCTTTAATAAAACCCATTTTACGATTACCTTGACCGGTTATTTCTCGAATATGTTTATTCCACGATAGATCATTATTGAGTCTAACTGCTAGATATTTCAGGGATTCAACAGTCTCTACTTGGCTCCCCCAATAATATAGCTGCGTTGTAGGACGTTATTCTTCTTCAAGAAATTCATTACGACGCATTTTTTCCAAATTTAATTCTACATCTACATTTACATTATACCCTGCGAGCCACCTCTAGGGTGTTTGGCAGGGGGTGATCAATCACCAGCATGCAGCATGCATTTGGACTCCCACATGCACACCACACCGTCCAAAAAACGTCCCGTATGATAACAAACTATACTACTATATGCTGTTAGAAATAGAATATAGAATAGAAATTCAGAAACATGCATTAAGTTTTACATAGGTTAGTAGGCTACACTACAAGTCATGCAATCTATTTACGAGTTCTATTGCTGCCGTTATAATCTCTTATTGATCGTGGAAAAAATGACATTCGGAATCTGTCTGTTCTACAATCTATCTCTCTTATTTCATTTATATGATCTGATTTTCCGTAGTACGTTGGCGTCCGCAAGATATGGTTAACTTCGTCAGAAAAGACACTGCTCTTGAATTTATCTAAAAGGTTTATTCTATTTTTCAATCTACGGTCCGACAGGGATTCCCATCCGAGTTTATCTAAGAGGTCAGTTACACTAACAAGACTATCGTAACGACCTTTCACATACCTAACTTACACCATACTTCTAACTGCCAAGCATCGCACCACGCTTGGATAGCAGCAAGGTCATTCGTTAGTTCATCTATATATATATCTCTGCTGGGACGGATGATTTGTTACACGTCGTCTGAGGAAACATTTCCTCCAAATTTACTAATAAATTTATGCATATACTTCGATCTTCGCTCCCGTAAGGAATGAGTAACCCTGTTAAGCCTTGAGATTTTGCAGCTATAGGCAGCGATGAAGCACGGAGGAATTGCACTTCATTGCATGAAAAACAAAAGCATTCCATAGAACCTTCACCCTCATACGACGAAAAAATGCACAGAATAACACTTTCTAAGGGGTGCTAATATTACCCTAATGAGAGAAAAACCAGGAATAGTAAAGGACACAAATTAATGGGAAAAGGAATTAGAAAACATTGATTCATCACCAGCGCTGGATTGGCCATAACTTTGTGGAATTCCGTATTTTTTCCAATCCACATCTACATTGACATAATACCCTACGAGCCACCTCTAGGGTGTTTGGCAGGGGGTGATCAATCACCAGCATGCATTTGTACTCCCACATGCACACCACACCGTCCAAAAAACGTCCCGTATAATAACAAACTATACAACTATATGCTGTTAGAAATAATAATTGAATTAAGAAACATGCATTAAGTTTTACATAGGTTAGTAGGCTACACTACAAGTCATGCAATCTATTTACGAGTTCTATTACTGCCGTTATAATCTCTTATTGATCGTGGAAAAAAAGACATTCGGAATCTGTCTGTTCTGCAATCTATCTCTCTTATCTTATTTATATGATCTGATCTTCCGTAGTATGTTGGCGTCCGTTAGATATGGTTAACTTCGTCAGAAAAGACACTGCTTTTGAATTTGTCTAAAAGATTTAGCCTATTTTCCAATCATGAGGGTCCCAAACACTGGCAGCGTATTCCAAATGTGGTCTAACGAGGGAAAGTAGCTAATTTCTCTCACTTTGTCGTCGCACTGTCCTAATATTCCTTTAATAAAACCCATTTTACGATTACCTTGACCGGTTATTTCTCGAATATGTTTATTCCACGATAGATCATTATTGAGTCTAACTGCTAGATATTTCAGGGATTCAACAGTCTCTACTTGGCTCCCCCAATAATATAGCTGCGTTGTAGGACGTTATTCTTCTTCAAGAAATTCATTACGACGCATTTTTTCCAAATTTAATTCTACATCTACATTTACATTATACCCTGCGAGCCACCTCTAGGGTGTTTGGCAGGGGGTGATCAATCACCAGCATGCAGCATGCATTTGGACTCCCACATGCACACCACACCGTCCAAAAAACGTCCCGTATGATAACAAACTATACTACTATATGCTGTTAGAAATAGAATATAGAATAGAAATTCAGAAACATGCATTAAGTTTTACATAGGTTAGTAGGCTACACTACAAGTCATGCAATCTATTTACGAGTTCTATTGCTGCCGTTATAATCTCTTATTGATCGTGGAAAAAATGACATTCGGAATCTGTCTGTTCTACAATCTATCTCTCTTATTTCATTTATATGATCTGATTTTCCGTAGTACGTTGGCGTCCGCAAGATATGGTTAACTTCGTCAGAAAAGACACTGCTCTTGAATTTATCTAAAAGGTTTATTCTATTTTTCAATCTACGGTCCGACAGGGATTCCCATCCGAGTTTATCTAAGAGGTCAGTTACACTAACAAGACTATCGTAACGACCTTTCACATACCTAACTTACACCATACTTCTAACTGCCAAGCATCGCACCACGCTTGGATAGCAGCAAGGTCATTCGTTAGTTCATCTATATATATATCTCTGCTGGGACGGATGATTTGTTACACGTCGTCTGAGGAAACATTTCCTCCAAATTTACTAATAAATTTATGCATATACTTCGATCTTCGCTCCCGTAAAGAATGAGTAACCCTGTTAAGCCTTGAGATTTTGCAGCTATAGGCAGCGATGAAGCACGGAGGAATTGCACTTCATTGCATGAAAAACAAAAGCATTCCATAGAACCTTCACCCTCATACGACGAAAAAATGCACAGAATAACACTTTCTAAGGGGTGCTAATATTACCCTAATGAGAGAAAAACCAGGAATAGTAAAGGACACAAATTAATGGGAAAAGGAATTAGAAAACATTGATTCATCACCAGCGCTGGATTGGCCATAACTTTGTGGAATTCCGTATTTTTTCCAATCCACATCTACATTGACATAATACCCTACGAGCCACCTCTAGGGTGTTTGGCAGGGGGTCATCAATCACCAGCATGAAGCATGCATTTGTACTCCCACATGCACACCACACCGTCCAAAAAACGTCCCGTATAATAACAAACTATACAACTATATGCTGTTAGAAATAATAATTGAATTAAGAAACATGCATTAAGTTTTACATAGGTTAGTAGGCTACACTACAAGTCATGCAATCTATTTACGAGTTCTATTACTGCCGTTATAATCTCTTATTGATCGTGGAAAAAAAGACATTCGGAATCTGTCTGTTCTGCAATCTATCTCTCTTATCTTATTTATATGATCTGATCTTCCGTAGTATGTTGGCGTCCGTTAGATATGGTTAACTTCGTCAGAAAAGACACTGCTTTTGAATTTGTCTAAAAGATTTAGCCTATTTTCCAATCATGAGGGTCCCAAACACTGGCAGCGTATTCCAAATGTGGTCTAACGAGGGAAAAGTAGCTAATTTCTCTCACTTTGTCGTCGCACTTTCCTAATATTCCTTTAACATAACCCATTTTACGATTACCTTGACCGGTTATTTCTCGAATATGTTTATTCCTCGATAGATCATTATTGAGTCTAACCCCTAGATATTTCACGGATTCAACTGCCTTTAATTGGGTACCCCGAATTATATAGCTACGTTGTAGGAAGTTATTCTTCTTCCAGAAATTCATTACCGTAAACCGGGACAACTTTGCCACTTTTTTTTTCTTTTTCAACCGCATTCTTGTAAGTTCATGTACGGAAATGGTTTAAAACCATTTTAAGCCATTATTCTTGGTCTCTACTTTCAAAATTTGTGCAAAAATGACAACTTAAGTAAAAGTTTATATGTTAAAAAAATTGAAAATGTAGTTAGCAAAGATTCTATGGATCTGGGGCAACTTTGCCAACGGAGTTATATCCAGCGGAAACCTCAATAAAACAACGGAAAAATAATGTTTATTTAGAAAACTCTTAAATATAGAATGGTACTCCAAGATACCCAATGCATTGAACGTGGAATGCTATTGTCATTCCCCTAATTTTTCTCCTTTTGGCAAGTCCCTCCAACAAGATTTTGTGTGGAGGTGCTTGGAAGTGACCAGGTGTGATTTGTCCATGGTTTCTCCAGGGGCCACATTAATTTTCCGTCTTCTTCTCTATGGCGAACTTTTGTTTGATTGTGACGACAGGATTGAAGACAGTTCAAAAATGAATCACTTACTCTTGTAGGAGTGTCATTACGATCAGTTTTCTATGCATCCGGAATTCAAGACCAAACTTCTCCGGGATTGTGTGGCACGATGTCACATTTCTCGAACCCTGATATCATGTTTGAGTTCATTTTACTTTCTTCAACCAAAGCACTGAGAATTTTTGCCAAAAGTGTTGGAAATACATTCTTTTCGATGGTTTTATAACTATTAAAGTTCCACAATTATGGTCTGTCAGTATGGCTCTCCATTTGTTTTTTACAAGGAGCGAAGACCGAAAAATCAAAGGGTTTGACATAAATGATTGGACGATGGCGTAAGAACACAAAACGAATCAATCGTCAACCAATGGCATTAAAAGGCATTCCCCAGTCAGCACAAACTAGCACATGTTCGAGTATCTCTTCTTCCTTACCCTTGCTCAATGCCGTATGGCGCCCTGGATTCTTTGTATGGTGACACTTCACCTTACTTTCAATTGTCCTATGCGGAATATTGTACTTTTGGGCTGCTTTTCCACTGCTCAATTCATTACAAATCACTGCGGAGACAGCAAGTGGCAGCGTACTGTCATCATAATTTCGATACCTTCGGCCTCCCAACTTGGTATTAAAGCGTCTTGGCATTTGAAAGGCCTATAAAACGAATATGAAAAACGCACCCTTAGGAAAAAGTGTACTGGTAGTGGAGAAATAACAATATTGTCGGTTGGCAAAGTTGTCCCATTTCCACCAAGTTTCCTGGTGCAACATTGCCAAGTTAAATTATTAAATCTAAATACAACAAATATTTTACCATTAAAAGCGATTCTGAAAGTAAATTATATGCTCTATTGAACGATACCAGAAGTTTTTACTTACATTTGAGTAAATGGGAAGGGCGAGACACTTAAATAGACTACCAAAAATATTCAGTTTGGCCCTACAAAAACAAAACACTAATAAAGACCTGAAAACAACTTGTAAGACTACAAGTGTGTGGAAAGGCTATCACTCAATATCTTGTCTGAGTGATGAAAACATAGGCCCTCTCTCGGATAATTAGGAAACTTAGTAGGGCACCAAACATAATATTTTTCAAAACCTGGCAAAGTTGCCCCACTTGGCAAAGCTGTCCCTGTTTACGGTACGACGCATTTTTTTCAAATGTAATTCTAACTGCCAAGCATCGCACAACACTTGGATAGCAGCAAGGTCATTCGTTAGTTCATCTATATCTCTGCTGGAACGGATGATTTGTTACACGTCGTCTGAGGAAACATTTCCTCCAAATTTACTAATAAAATTATGCATATACTTCGATCTACGCTCCCGTAAAGAATGAGCAACCCTGTTAAGCCTTGAGATTTTGCAGCTATAGGCAGCGATGTAGCACGGAGGAATTGTACTTCCTTGAATGAAAAACAAGATCATTCCATAGAACCTTAACCCTCATACGACGAAAAAATGAACAGTATAACACTTTCTAAGGAGTGCTAATATTACTCTAATGAGAGAAAAATCAGGAATAGTAAAGGACACAAATTAATGGGAAAAGGAATTAGAAAACATTGATTCATCATCAGCTTTAAAAAAAATAAGTGCTCTAACGAAGTGTGGACTAGCGTACATTAAAGTCCTTAATGGTTTGGGTGAAAAACGAATTCCCATATCTATCCGTTCGGCAAAACATCTCTCTTAATTTATCGCTTCTGTCGGACCTGGAAATATAGTGTGGCTCCAATATTATGTTCTCTGTGTCGCTCTTAAAGACATCCATTCTCAATTTCTCAAGCAATCTAAGCCTAGCGCGCAGCCTACTAGTGGGAGGGATAAAGTGGAGGGAGGGAAAATTGCTTATGTAAGGCAAATAGTAAAATTGGAGGCAAGGAACAGCCATCTAATCACAGACGCTTGACTTCTTTTGAAATTATGATTCAACTGACGTTTTATGCTTATAGTTACTAGCTGTGTTGATTCTGATTTGCTTTTGTCGAATAGGCTATTCACAGGCATTTGTTAAAAGAATACTAGGGAAGTGCGACGACAAAGTTAGAGAAATTAGCTACTTTCCCTCGTTAGACCACATTTGGAATACGCTGCCAGTGTTTGGGACCCTCATGATTGGAAAATAGGCTAAATCTTTTAGACAAATTCAAAAGCAGTGTCTTTTCTGACGAAGTTAACCATATCTAACGGACGCCAACATACTACGGAAGATCAGATCATATAAATAAGATAAGAGAGATAGATTGCAGAACAGACAGATTCCGAATGTCTTTTTTTCCACGATCAATAAGAGATTATAACGGCAGTAATAGAACTCGTAAATAGATTGCATGACTTGTAGTGTAGCCTACTAACCTATGTAAAACTTAATGCATGTTTCTTAATTCAATTATTATTTCTAACAGCATATAGTTGTATAGTTTGTTATTATACGGGACGTTTTTTGGACGGTGTGGTGTGCATGTGGGAGTACAAATGCATGCTTCATGCTGGTGATTGATGACCCCCTGCCAAACACCCTAGAGGTGGCTCGTAGGGTATTATGTCAATGTAGATGTGGATTGGAAAAAATACGGAATTCCACAAAGTTATGGCCAATCCAGCGCTGGTGATGAATCAATGTTTTCTAATTCCTTTTCCCATTAATTTGTGTCCTTTACTATTCCTGGTTTTTCTCTCATTAGGGTAATATTAGCACCCCTTAGAAAGTGTTATTCTGTGCATTTTTTCGTCGTATGAGGGTGAAGGTTCTATGGAATGCTTTTGTTTTTCATGCAATGAAGTGCAATTCCTCCGTGCTTCATCGCTGCCTATAGCTGCAAAATCTCAAGGCTTAACAGGGTTACTCATTCTTTACGGGAGCGAAGATCGAAGTATATGCATAAATTTATTAGTAAATTTGGAGGAAATGTTTCCTCAGACGACGTGTAACAAATCATCCGTCCCAGCAGAGATATATATATAGATGAACTAACGAATGACCTTGCTGCTATCCAAGCGTGGTGCGATGCTTGGCAGTTAGAAGTATGGTGTAAGTTAGGTATGTGAAAGGTCGTTACGATAGTCTTGTTAGTGTAACTGACCTCTTAGATAAACTCGGATGGGAATCCCTGTCGGACCGTAGATTGAAAAATAGAATAAACCTTTTAGATAAATTCAAGAGCAGTGTCTTTTCTGACGAAGTTAACCATATCTTGCGGACGCCAACGTACTACGGAAAATCAGATCATATAAATGAAATAAGAGAGATAGATTGTAGAACAGACAGATTCCGAATGTCATTTTTTCCACGATCAATAAGAGATTATAACGGCAGCAATAGAACTCGTAAATAGATTGCATGACTTGTAGTGTAGCCTACTAACCTATGTAAAACTTAATGCATGTTTCTGAATTTCTATTCTATATTCTATTTCTAACAGCATATAGTAGTATAGTTTGTTATCATACGGGACGTTTTTTGGACGGTGTGGTGTGCATGTGGGAGTCCAAATGCATGCTGCATGCTGGTGATTGATCACCCCCTGCCAAACACCCTAGAGGTGGCTCGCAGGGTATAATGTAAATGTAGATGTAGAATTAAATTTGGAAAAAATGCGTCGTAATGAATTTCTTGAAGAAGAATAACGTCCTACAACGCAGCTATATTATTGGGGGAGCCAAGTAGAGACTGTTGAATCCCTGAAATATCTAGCAGTTAGACTCAATAATGATCTATCGTGGAATAAACATATTCGAGAAATAACCGGTCAAGGTAATCGTAAAATGGGTTTTATTAAAGGAATATTAGGACAGTGCGACGACAAAGTGAGAGAAATTAGCTACTTTCCCTCGTTAGACCACATTTGGAATACGCTGCCAGTGTTTGGGACCCTCATGATTGGAAAATAGGCTAAATCTTTTAGACAAATTCAAAAGCAGTGTCTTTTCTGACGAAGTTAACCATATCTAACGGACGCCAACATACTACGGAAGATCAGATCATATAAATAAGATAAGAGAGATAGATTGCAGAACAGACAGATTCCGAATGTCTTTTTTTCCACGATCAATAAGAGATTATAACGGCAGTAATAGAACTCGTAAATAGATTGCATGACTTGTAGTGTAGCCTACTAACCTATGTAAAACTTAATGCATGTTTCTTAATTCAATTATTATTTCTAACAGCATATAGTTGTATAGTTTGTTATTATACGGGACGTTTTTTGGACGGTGTGGTGTGCATGTGGGAGTACAAATGCATGCTTCATGCTGGTGATTGATGACCCCCTGCCAAACACCCTAGAGGTGGCTCGTAGGGTATTATGTCAATGTAGATGTGGATTGGAAAAAATACGGAATTCCACAAAGTTATGGCCAATCCAGCGCTGGTGATGAATCAATGTTTTCTAATTCCTTTTCCCATTAATTTGTGTCCTTTACTATTCCTGGTTTTTCTCTCATTAGGGTAATATTAGCACCCCTTAGAAAGTGTTATTCTGTGCATTTTTTCGTCGTATGAGGGTGAAGGTTCTATGGAATGCTTTTGTTTTTCATGCAATGAAGTGCAATTCCTCCGTGCTTCATCGCTGCCTATAGCTGCAAAATCTCAAGGCTTAACAGGGTTACTCATTCTTTACGGGAGCGAAGATCGAAGTATATGCATAAATTTATTAGTAAATTTGGAGGAAATGTTTCCTCAGACGACGTGTAACAAATCATCCGTCCCAGCAGAGATATATATATAGATGAACTAACGAATGACCTTGCTGCTATCCAAGCGTGGTGCGATGCTTGGCAGTTAGAAGTATGGTGTAAGTTAGGTATGTGAAAGGTCGTTACGATAGTCTTGTTAGTGTAACTGACCTCTTAGATAAACTCGGATGGGAATCCCTGTCGGACCGTAGATTGAAAAATAGAATAAACCTTTTAGATAAATTCAAGAGCAGTGTCTTTTCTGACGAAGTTAACCATATCTTGCGGACGCCAACGTACTACGGAAAATCAGATCATATAAATGAAATAAGAGAGATAGATTGTAGAACAGACAGATTCCGAATGTCATTTTTTCCACGATCAATAAGAGATTATAACGGCAGCAATAGAACTCGTAAATAGATTGCATGACTTGTAGTGTAGCCTACTAACCTATGTAAAACTTAATGCATGTTTCTGAATTTCTATTCTATATTCTATTTCTAACAGCATATAGTAGTATAGTTTGTTATCATACGGGACGTTTTTTGGACGGTGTGGTGTGCATGTGGGAGTCCAAATGCATGCTGCATGCTGGTGATTGATCACCCCCTGCCAAACACCCTAGAGGTGGCTCGCAGGGTATAATGTAAATGTAGATGTAGAATTAAATTTGGAAAAAATGCGTCGTAATGAATTTCTTGAAGAAGAATAACGTCCTACAACGCAGCTATATTATTGGGGGAGCCAAGTAGAGACTGTTGAATCCCTGAAATATCTAGCAGTTAGACTCAATAATGATCTATCGTGGAATAAACATATTCGAGAAATAACCGGTCAAGGTAATCGTAAAATGGGTTTTATTAAAGGAATATTAGGACAGTGCGACGACAAAGTGAGAGAAATTAGCTACTTTCCCTCGTTAGACCACATTTGGAATACGCTGCCAGTGTTTGGGACCCTCATGATTGGAAAATAGGCTAAATCTTTTAGACAAATTCAAAAGCAGTGTCTTTTCTGACGAAGTTAACCATATCTTACGGTCGCCAACATACTACGGATTATTTCTAACAGCATATAGTAGTATAATTTGTTGCATGTTGGAGTCCAAATGCATGCTGGTTATTGATCACCCCTGCCAAACACCCTAGAAATGGCTCGCAGAACTTCCCAGAATTGAGAATGCCATTGTTCAGCGTGGAGCGAGAGGCCTTTCCTACCCCACCCCCAAGTTGCTGGATGCAGCGTTGCCAAGTCAGAAGGGGACTTTTATCGCTGATTGGATAAAATTCTTAAAAATCATCGTAGAAAGACGATCAAAAAACGCCCGTATTCCTGGTGTGATCAAGAAGACGATAAAGCCAATAAATTGTAGATAGCACTAAAAGAATTGTAAAATGCAAAATGTACTACACGTGGTTCAGATGGGTGGGGGCCCTCCCGGTGTTTTGGGTCCATCCCTCGCGAGCTCGGGTCCCCGAAAAGGGTCGGATTAGGCTCGAAGTCGAGGTTGGACCCTCATTAGCGCGGCTGACCGTCGGTGGTCCCCACGAGAGCGACATTAACCTTATTTACTCTTCGGCATTTATTAAAAGGGCTTCTTTGTGTGAAAAAAGTTTATTTCTCTGTGCGGGTTATCGTTCAGAGAAAAGTAGACGATGTTTTTACTTGTAGCCTCGAAGGAATTATTAGGGAGCCGGGTGGGCTGAGAAGTATCTCGGCTCAGATGGAGTGAAAATGGCTTGATGCAATAAAAGATACTTACAGTGCCCTGCTCACGATTAGAAATATGGTATGATCATTATTTTAAAAAGAAGTCGCAATCACAGGCTTAGAATTTGAATCACAGGCGTAGAATTTGAATCACAGGCTTAGAATCACTCTCGAACATCGCTTCGAAATACTTCTTTGCTACTTCCAGGTACATACTTTAAGTACAGGTCTTAATCTTTGGGTTTCCACGGCTTTTATTTTCTTACAATCTCATGTTTTGGTGGTATTCGGTAAAAAAGAGGACGTTGAATGAATAGCATTCATAAATTTTTCATACATGTATTGATTAAACTCCTTTGTCCCTATTAATGTTTTAGTCTAAAAAGCCAATGTATTTTAAAGCCTCAATTCGGAATCCCTAAAAGTCCATATCGTGATAGAATAAGCCCGTCTAATTTTCTCTTTGAGAAGGCGGGCGAATTGGTGAAAAATTGAGTCCAAAAACAATAATTTTTCGAGTCGCTAATTCGATTAATGTATTAAACCGCGTCATGAGCTTGCGAGCGAGAGAGATTTCGAACTGAAAGCAATACTCCTTGCACCATCTTTTTCTTAAATTGCGTTTCATGTTTTTTATTAATCATGAATAGAATTTTAGGAGTCTCAGTGATGATGTGACGAAACATTTATAGATTTGGATTGTTCCTCATTTATTTTTTCTCTTAAAATATATAATTTCTCTCGCTCTTTTTAAAAAAATAAATAAATATTTAATTCTGAAGTGTACCAAGAAAATGTAATGGGGCTCAGTTACAATTAGTAATTCGTTACGAGTGTCAGTTACAATTTTAAAAAGTAGCTACTTAGAGGAATGAGGGGCAAGAGTACGCATCTAACAAACAATCATAAAAATTAGCATAAATAATTCCGGTTCAAGCAATAAATTTCATTTTTACACTATTTATTCTTGGTTCTTGTACTACAATACCTATCTTTCATTGCAACTGAAAAAATAAAGAACTGCCGTTATTTATCAAAATATAAGAGAAAAGCAAATAGGAAACTTTCCCCTCACGTGCGGCAAGAGTCCTCCCTTCATGGGGAAAGAGTCCTAATTACATTTTTCACATGTGAACTTTCGCTTTCCAGAGTATGTGGTGCAAGGTTCTTTTATCCATGTTTTACATTCATAACACACTATCCAATCAACAACGGGTGGCTCTGAGTATATTTTTTAACAACCTCCTAAGGCATAATCAATCAGTATTTCCGGTGAGGTGAATTTTGTCGCTTGCCGTCCAAAAACCGCCGATTAGTACTGCGATCCTCATCCCTGTTTTTAGATATTTTCACATTTAGTTTCAGTGTGTCGGATAAACTCGTAAGAATTCAGACCGGAATGAAATATCTATGTGGTAAAGTTGCGCTCGTAGTGATACACTTACCATGGTGCCCGATTTTCGAACTACTTGCTCCGTTAGGGTGTGCTGTAGGAAAGTAACAATTACTTTACGAAAGAAATTAGTAGATCGCCGGTAATAGCTCCTTTTTTTAATTGTGACAGCTATAATTGAAGAGATAATAAAATTTAGCCGTTACTCAGTTACTTTTCCTTAGTTACTCCTCATCTCATACATAGGCTATATCTATTCATCATGTTTCGCACTGCAGTCCACTAGTCCATTTTTGTATTGCGCGACGATTTTGATCGGATTAAAATAAAGAGACCCGGATTATTTCGTATTTGATATTAATTTTCCTTTTTTATGTCAGCAAAGGTTTGCTTATTTATTTCACCGTGACTTACTAAGTTGTTTCCATGGGATAAATTTCCTCTACATTTGAAGTATTTCCTGTACAATGGTATTTTCCTGAAGGCAATCTATCTTATAACGCCCGTTTCTTCATTTGCAAAATTGTTCGGAGGTAATATAAAATACTCCATTATATTGCACGAAGTAATTCCTGGTTTTAGCATTGCTTATTTGAAGCAAAGCCCAAGAATAAACGGAACTTTTTCATGAATTAGTAAAGGATCACTTTTTTGACATCTGGCGTGTGGTTCACGGAAGGAATTCCAAGCGCTGTGTTTTCTCTTCGCTCGTAGTGCCCACGGCGGTGTGCATACAAGCTTGGAACACCTTGGGGAATTTCAATCAATTTTGTTGGCGATCATCTAATAATGATCAATGCGCCTCTTAAATATGTCGAGTACCTTTCCCGGCAGCTTACCTGTGTCACCCGCATTTGAGCCCATATTCACCCTCTGACTTTTGATTCTGGCCAACTTCTTCTCTCTCTTCCTTCCGGATCAATATCGGCATTGCATGGTGTGGCTATCAAACCAATCACCGGCATACACTCCATGCCCTAACTTCCATAGAGTCAGTGTATCTTCCGCTGTATTGCCTGCACTGAATTCAATTTGATCACTACTGAATTTCCTTGTCAGAAGATAATGAAATCCAATTTTTAGTAAAAGTTTTACTAAATTCACTGTTGAAAATGTTGTTAATGGAAGGTTTCTTTGTCGAACTTATTGTGTAGTCTTGTGGTGAAGATTTTGCGGAGAGGTTCTCGGGATGTGTCGAGGACACGGTGAAGATGCCGAGAACATCTCCGCTCTCCTCTTCACCTCTTTGAGCTCTTTTTCGAATGTTTCGCATTTAACTGAAAAATGATTCTCCAACCACTTTATGCACCCTATTGTATTATTCGTCCAGAATTGTATGAAGTACACCTTTGTTTCCGGGATTCTGTGCCTAATAACTGTGAGCAAAAGCAGAGGAAGTGCGCGGAGTAACCGTATATCTTTGATGTGATTGGCTTTCGAGGGCGTGCATGTAATATTTCTGTGGGCTGTTTGTTGTCCTGGCCTCCCTTCCTGTTCGCTGTTCGTCTCTCCTAATAATCGGGCATAGTACCTAATAATAATCAATAGGAGCAAGGGGGCGGCCGGAAGCAGCAGCGAGAGAGGAGGATGATATCCACCCCCGCCAACCTCACACTCGCTCGACTCCTTAAAGAGTAGACCAGCCCATTCCGTTCCCATCGGAAGGTGAGTCTCCCTGCTCACGGCTCCTTCCTCATCCACACTCTCATGACTTCCACGCAGATTAATCTTGACGCAGCCACATTGCTATGTTGAAATACACACGTAGAGTTTTCAACATTATAAACTATTAAGTCAGTAGGCCAAACTGCAAGTCAACTATACTATTTGTAAGTTCAAACGCTGCCGTCATATCATATTATTGATCGTAGAAAAAACAATATTCTGAATCTATCTGTTATACAGTCTATCTCTCGTATTTTATTTATATGATCTGATCTACCATAGTATGTTGGCGTTCGTAAGGTATGGCTAACTTCGTCAGAAAATACACTGCTCTTGAATTTATATAATTGGTTTAGTCAGTTTTTCAGTCTACGGTTACAGTTAACAGAATGTTACTTTAACTACGAGGGTTGTTTCAAAATTAAAGTTCCCAACTCTGTAACTTTGCCGCCTGTGGTGGTAGGCAAAATCTGGCTACACTGCCGTGTGCGCCGGATCCTCCACCACCGATTCAAACAATCAGCGTGGCTCTACGATGCTCATTACCGGCCTGACAGCCAAACGCGATGGCGTCCGTCATCTTCGTCACCGCTAGATGCGAAATTCGTGCGGTTATCCGATTTTTGCACGCAAGAAAGTTAACACCTGTGGAGATTCATCGAAAATTAATTTAAGTGCATGGAGAAACGTGCTTGAGCATTCAGTATGTCCGCAAATGGTGTAGGGAGTTTGCCGACGGCCGCACGGACGTCCACGACGGGCAACGAAGCGGGAGGCCGTCGACCTCCGACGAAGTTGTAGCAAAAATTGAGAAAATCCTGCTTGAAGATCGGCGAATCACCATTTAGCAACTGGCTGTTCAAATTCTTGAGGTTTCTGAAGCTTCAATTGTCATGATTTTGTGTGAAAAGCTAGGGTAGGATGAGGAGTTGCAATAGGAAGTTTTCAAGATTCTCAACGGGTTGGCGGCCGACTTCTTTGAGGCGGGAATGCAAAAGTGGATTACTCGACAAAAAATGCATAGAAAATAATGGCGACTCTGCAGAAAAATAGCTGAAAGATCAACGTTTCCAATGGTGTCATCGTTTTTTCGAATAAAAATTTCCTTGTGTCTGAAAAAAATGTGGGAACTTTATTTTTAAAACAACCTACGTACATCAGAGCGATCTGTCTGAAAATCGCGTATCCAGTTCACCACTGTTTCGTTTAATCCTGCTTGACTGTAATTTGTATAAAAATTGTTATGAGGTACCGTGTCCAAGGTTTTCTTAAAATTTTGAAGTACGTCAACTTCGGGGCGTCAAAATGACAACTCCTGCGTATTTAAATCTTGTGAATTCCAACTCTAAAATTGTGATCAGGAACCGAATTAGCATAAATCTTAGCTCTGCTTGCATTACCAATCTCATAACTTTGTCACGGTTATGTTCCACTCAAAGATCGGTTAATTTACCACGTAATTGTCACAATCTTTCCCTTTATTTTTAATTGGATGTATCTTATATGAAAACGACTACGTTTTCTGTAGTTCATACCCTTAATCAAACCACCATCAACTTTCACTGTGTAATTTCCCTCCAGTTCCTTACTCACGCAATTCGGCATAACGTCATATTTGGGAGGTGGTAACATGGCCGCCAGGCGAACGTCACGGCTTCACCCCTCCCCCCACCACTGCCAATCTAGGGTAAACATGTATGTGTGGGTATAACTTTGGCTAAATATGTTGTCATCCCTTTGAATCTGACACTTTTGAATATTCTGGGTCAGCTATATCTGCTGTCGCTTTGACCTCATCGTCAACTGAGGCCCTTCATAGATTTCCTTCTTGCTGTTGAGAGACTAGATCGCCGATTTTTTTTTAGTTTGGATATATATAGTGATATCTTAGTATTTTTTCTGGTTAATGAGAAAACATTGACAGTTGATGGAGAAGCGTAATTTACATTTCAAATTGCCGAAAAAATCACAAAATCGGGTCAACTTTCACCATTCTTTCATAACCATGAAAGGTGCCTTGAGTACAAATACCATGTCGCGGTTTGGCCCTTTTGAACGGCAACGTATTTATAAACACGGCATAAATTATTTTTATAATAGTAAATAAGACTCTGAAGAATGAAAAAATTAAATTTTTTCATGAACTAGAGAAGGATTTTAAAAAAAGTAATTTTTATAGATTACCAAATACTCCCAATTTGTTTTGCTGGCTGATTGGGTTGAGGTCGGCCGGTGCGACTTCCATCTTCGTCTCTTCATTGCTTACAGTTCGGTTGCGAAGGCCTCTTGCGACGGGAGAGCCCTTTTACTTGGAGACACAGGGAGGGTGTGTGGGACGGAGTAGCGTTGCCATGGCAGGAAATCCCGTGATTTCTTCGGAGGCCACGCGTGGGCTGGAGGGGTTGTCGGTCGTCAAGGGGACGGGGGCGGAGGTCGTCCGTCTCATGCCCTCTCCTCTTCGTCTACGCCATGATTAAGACCTCTACTCCTCTCGACGCTCACACCATCGCACGACTCCCCCCCCCCCTGCAATCAGTTTGCTGGTTGTACAAGTCCATTCTTCGTTGCCCTTCCGAGCCCCGTGGTGTGGACGATAACCTTAAACGCGGCAAGATGGGATTGCATATTTCATGCTTCGCTTATGTTTATCAGCGTTACTCTTCGGTCTTAGGAGGAGCTCTCGGACGAAGACTTATGAAGCAGGGGCGATTTTGTTCTTTGTTTTCATTTGCATTTTTAATCATCGATCATTATCTATTCCATCGATCTTAATCATCATCTATTTCCTTTGGAATTCCTTCTCTCCGTAGTTGGGAGGTAGGCGTTTGTTGCTGCACCTATTCCCTCTTTCCCGAATCACATTGATTGATCGTCGATTTTTCCGTCCTCCACAGGGATAGCTACAGCGATGGCTTTTCTTTGTCTGAATCACACGCCCATTCCCAACCTCCCCATTTCCATAGCCGTCTTCTTCCGTCGCTTTCCGCATTCGCGACTGTCATTCCATTCAAGTCCAAACGTAGCGTTCCAGGTGGATTTGCGTTCTGATTCGCTGAAAAACGGCGCCAGCGGTGGTATCATCGACTAAATAAGGGGCGTGATGGAAAAAGGGATGTCATCTCATCCCTGAAGCACAACGATCATTTTTCCGCCCCCATAGGAGTTATCGCACGGGAGGGGAGGGTGAGGAGTGGTTTGCAAACGGCGCCACCCCACCCCACCCCCTTAGTCAAATTAAGCGAATCGAGTCGAGTGAAGGAGGCTTCTCCCCCTTGCCCCTTGTTCCTTTCAATTCCGAAGGAATCAGTGTAAGAGTTCCTCTCGCTAATTGAGTTAGCCCTTCTCTCGATGCCACCAATTAATGGACTTAATTTAAAAAAATAATTTAATGAAGTTGTTTATTTTATCGAATAATGACGGTAGGGTTTTGAATCACAATATTGCTTGAGCATATCAACATAAATTTGTCTGCTTACTGGCTATTTCCTCAAAAACTGAATCTTTACGATGAAACCATAAAAAGTCTCCAAGATTATGAGTTGCGTATTTGCTCGATAAACTTGGAATATGGATTGTTGGATGGGACCAGTGATATAGTTGCAAAGGCTGACATGATCGTTCTTTGTAAATCTTAAAGGGTTTAGGATTCTCGCTACCCGAGTGCTGTCAAAAAGAAATTTTAACTATACCATTTTTAGAAGTTGGTAGGCAAAGAATTTAACTACAGCATTTATTCAGATAGGTGATCCATTCGTGATCTTCATAATTAAAAGGATAACTAGATTTTGGCAAAAAACATCATTAATATGACCATAAAACCAAAATAATTGACCTGAAATAGCCCAAATGAACATACGTGCTGTAATGTAGTTATATTCGCTTAACACGAGAGGCGCTGGGCTAGCGCACTTTAGGTCAACATAGGGGAAATAACATTGGGTGACGCGACTGTTTTTGCACCAATTAGCCGTGACAAATATAATTTTGCTCAGCCGAGATGCGAACACGGACTCTGAATTTGTCGGTCAGGTATGCAGGCACTTAGACATGGCTGACTCACGGCAATTTGGACATTCGGATCGCCTCACTTACCGAAACCTTTCCGGCACTCAATGCTACTCAGAAAAAAAAGTTTTCTCAATTCGAGAGACTTACTTGATTTAACAATGTGTCCCTCTTAAATAGGCAACGTGAATGTTTTCTTAGGTTAAGAGGGGATACCACTGGAATTGTAGACTTGAGACAATATTTTTTAAATTAAGAGTTTTCTCTTGAAATTGAATGGTAACCCTTATTCTTAAATTAAAAATACTCTCGTGGTAGATTAGTGTAATGTACTCTATTATTGAGAGTGCAATGGAGAAAATATTTTTAAACCAAGATGGAGTCTTATGTTCTAAAAGTAAGAATACCCTCTTGCGTAATGATAATAGTTTATGCTATCATTGAGAATGCTATCTGACCGTATTCGGAATGATGAGGATGAGTGAGGGCAGAGCTTACCTCAGACTAAGCCAAGGACGTGTGTATTCGTGCATTCAGAGTCAGTTCTTTTCCCTGTGCCCTATTGCGCCTCGTGGGGTTTTAGTTGGGGTTTTCCGAAGGCTTCCACCGGGATACGAACCGGAGACCCGTCCATCAGAATATTCAGTTGCTACTTGATAATTCAAGTGAATAAAAACATATTCCAGCATCAACAATATTATCTTAAAGTGAGCAAGTTTCAAACCGTGAGCACCAGATGGTATAAATTCTGACGCTACCACATAAGTTTCCTCAAAAGTCTGGAGTCGTGTCTTAGATGTCAGCCTTAATAATGTTCACCTTTTGATTCAATTAACTTTTTTTTCGATGTAGAGACTGCAAGCGTTGAGTACGTTCGCTTTGTGTATTAGTTGCGGTATTTAGTCTCTTCATCTACATCTACATAATACCCCGCATGCCGTCTACGCATAAAAAATGAAGTGCTCTAACGAAGTTGGGACTAGCATTTATTAATGTTCTTTATGGTCGGGGGAAAAACGAATTCCCATATCTATCTGTTCGGCAAAACATATCTCTTAATTTATCGCTTCTATTGGACCTGGAAATACAGTGTGGCTCTAATATCATGTTCTCCGTGTCGCTCTTAAAGATATCCATTACCAATTGTTCAAGCAGTATAATCCTAGCGCGCAGCCTCCGAGTCTCCAGCGGCTCCCAGCCTGATTCGCTTAACATCTGGGTAACGCTGTCTGTACGCCCGTAGCAGTTTTTGACGAAACGCGCAGCCTTCCTTTGTATTTTATTCAGTTCGCGGATTAAGTCTTTCTGCACCGGATCCCATACGCTCGCTGCATATTCAAGGTGCGGACAGACGAGTGCGAAATAGCACCTTTCTTTTACTCTCTCATCCGAAAATCTTCCCACAATACGCTTGACGAATCCAAATTTCTTCAGGGCTATGCCGCAAATATTCTTTACATGTGTTGCCCACGTGAGGTTCGAGGTTATCGTAACTCCCAGGTACTTCACCTCGTCTGTTGCCTTTATGTTAACACCATCCACAGAATAAATATTCTCATTCATCTTGAGTTGTCGACATAAAATTATGCGAACATTTTTTACTACATTAGGGAAATCCATGCCAGCCAGAATGACGACATTTAGCTATAGTGCAATGAAGACGTCGTAGAGCATTGTGTCACGCTGTCGCTGATGAGCATAAACATGTCCTGAACTAATTTAAAAAGAAACTACCCGAAAAATCTATGTACAAGGACATTAAGACGCTTTTACTCAGTTTCTGGATCTCAAAGTGTTCCCAGCTATATACTTATTAGCTATGTACATTTATAAAGTGTTAGGATCTTTATACGTTCGGGGTGGCTATTAATCATCTTGTCCACCTAGACAGGTATCCTTTTGGTATGAGGAGAGAATGGTAATGTGCATCTCTGAGATATAAATTTTACTATACATTTAGAAAAATCATTTTTTGTTTGTGGCTTAATGTCTTCTATGCTTTGCCGCTAATTATAAAGCTGGAAACATTTTCCAGATAATGTATTTATTCTTAGTAAACATGGCTTACAACTCAGCGCGATATGGAAAAAATTTTAATGGATCCCGTAAAAATTAGTTATATTTATGTGTCTTTTTTCTAATATGACATTTATGCTCTGCGTTTTGTTAGACCGTAACATAAGTGGTAATCATCATAAAATTGTTAATTGAAGATCCAAGCCATTTCTTATCCTGAGAATTTCTGGTATTTGACTCTTTTCGACCGCAGCTTTTTTCATTTTCGTGGTAATATAACTCTCAGATAAAATCAATGCCACCGAATTCATACTGCTGGAAATGTAAGCGTTGAAGTCAGGAAAAAGTTAATTTGAACTTACATTTGGAGCATGCTTTTGTTTGTGATACTGAGGAATGGACATGACAGCAGCGGATAAATCAAGGTTTGGTTTGGATTTCTAAATTCGATTTTATGGATGAATGGTGAAATGAATGGATCGCGCGAGTAATGCGGAAGTTCAAAGAAGAGTGGGAGAGAAGTCTTTTGATAAACTCGGGTTTATCAAAAACTGCGGGACAATGTAATAGGCGACATCGTGATACACGGTGGATGGAATGATGAAAGTTATCGTAGGAGGAGAGACGGGTGGAAGGGTGGAGGGAAGTTGGGCACGGACAACATGTGATGGAAAGCAGACGAATAATGTAGGTGTGAAGTGATTAGCCGATGGGGTACTTGGTTGGAGAGCTGCGTCCAGCCAATGGTGTGATCACTGATGATAAGATCGTATTTACTCGGATGATAGCTGAATGATATCATCAAAAACATCCAAAATTGTTTTACTCACAATCAGTAATTATATTTTTAATATTGTTGCATGTAATGGACGTATTCTGTCTTTTGTAAGCAGGGCCCACGTCCTATGCGTCGGGCGCAATTTTAGCCCTTCGATGTCGATTCTAAGATATTTCAGTTGTTATTTTATTCGCAATTTACTCCATTGAAAATGGTGTAAATTGCGACTAGTGTTTTTAATCATGGACTGAAGAAAATATTTGAATAAAAATTTTCGAAAAATGTATTTTCGCATTTAAAAAGTCAGTTATGCGAGACAATAAATTCGTTAGCATTTAAGTTGCGAATGATATTTATTGTACTCTATGAGAATTCACTTACTGTCTATTAATTTAATGTGGTTTTTATGATAAAATGGCTAACAACACGGAATAATGGTCATTCGAACTTCGGAAGATTTGGAGCCAGGCATGTAACTGTGAATGGTCACTCTTTGAAACAGCAGCCAAATTTTATCTATTGCCGTTACATTAGATTTTGAAGAGCTTTTATATATATTTATTTTAGTTTAGCGGTGTCATAAGAATAGCATTGGAGTAAGCGTACTTTCCGCGCTTCACATTGGCCCTTGTCTAGATGGAAAGGGTGCTCTGAGGTTATCGTGTGTTCGTTCGCCCCCGCCCTGCACTTCCCTGGGGTGCTCCTCGTCAACTGTGCGTGCGCCTGCCCTCCCTCATGGCTTTCGATTGCTCTTCGTCAGAACGGGATGCACTGGGACTCGAATCTCAGCCTCCGGCTATCAGGTCAAAGTATCTTTCCCATAATAATAACTAAACGTTATTGTACTTTTCCACACGATTTAATTAATACGACCGGTTTCGTCGCAGAGGCGATATCATCAGGTACAGAAACCGTTATAATAACAGTTATTTTGTTCTTGTTTATCTGGTTGCTATTACGTTGGTAGGGGAGGGTTGCGTTGGAGTTGGAGCGGTACTCAGCTTCAGGGGAATCTCCAAGAGCGGGGAATAGTTTACAAAAATATTTTCATTTGCTAAAATTCCATTTTTGATATGCTTCCTTATCTCCCACTCCTCCAAGCAGCCCATCCTTCTTCCCTTTTCCTCAAGGTGGAGAATATCCGGAACAAAATTGCTCCTGTGGTCACTCTCCCATAGATGTTTCGCGAAATGCGATTTTTCTAACTCCCCGTTTCTCAATTGCCTTCAGTGTTCCTCTGCTCTTTCTCGGAACGAACGTCCAGTCTGGCCTATGTAACAGGTATCACAGTCACTGCACTTGAGTTTGTAAATGCCACTTCTATCATTTAAGTCAATTTTATCTTTTGTATTGCATATTAACGCCCTTAAGTTAGATGTGTTATAATATGCAATTTTAAAGTCTTCTCTGGGAAAAAGGTTTGCGGTTGCCATTTCTCTGCGACGAAACCGGTCGTATTAATTAAATCGTGTGGAAAAGTACAATAAGGTTTTATTATTAAGAATGGATTTTCACAAAGTAAAGCCAGAAACAATAGAGTTTATCTTTCCCATGATGCATGCGTGCACGGATAGAGTGGGAAAACGCCGTCAATCTACGGCGGAATAATAATATCTCTTTTGCGAGTTACGAAACACCAATTTATGGCCCTCTCTGAAACTTAGGATGTATTTTTCCTTCATTTTCCTCCTCTGAGAAGAAATGTGCTCCGACTGCCCCCTATCAAACTATTCCAATTTGCGAAGCGAAACATGCCTCTTCGCCTTTGTCCTTTCATCTTTTTTTTAATCTATTAGGAGCGCGCTCTTTCCTTGCGATGTAATATGATTTCCCATGTAATGAAGTTTCCGAGGTGGCGTAGGCGTGGGGGGGGCGCTGGCATCGCTCATTCCAAGACAGAGGGCGCAAGCTTCGATCGCTCCAATCTCCCTTTTCCAGCGAAATCATTTGCGTGAAAAATATAATTTAAATCTACATAATATCCTGTAAATTTGGAAGAAAGATGACGATAATTATCGCATTATCAACTTTAAAAAAATTCACAAGTATTTTTACATAAATGAGCCTAGTGATTCTCATCATTTGCTTTTAAACTAGTCCTTCATTCAGTTCCCAAGTTTTGGAACCCGGAAGAATGGCCGCCTACCGCCTGAGTCAGTCGTTAAAGTTGACTGAGCACATTTTCAAGTTTGTATCTGCGATTGCGATTCTTTAAAGAACATGTTTACGGATTTAATAAACTTGCTTCGCCTACGTTATTTCTTCTACAATGTGCGGGTTAGTGCCTGGCCATGATGGCCTACGGGTTCCCGTATTGCTCTAGGTATTTTGTGCGCGGACTTAGGTCGGCCATTCGCACGCGGTACTGCACTGTTTATAAGTGGTCGAGGCGTGATGATGGCGCAGTGGACTCATAGCAACATCAAGCATCTCCCTCAATCATGCAACCTCTCCTTCGACTTCGCAGCCTTTTTAAATCCATATTATCCTCTTTGCGTTAGGCTTCGCTTTTATTTTACTCACTGAAGAATAAAGGATCTTTGAAGGTATTTCTTCCATCAACGTTTCTAAAAATTGTTTTCATATCTTCCCACAGTTACCCCACTGTCTGCCTCAATAGGCGTGTGGTGGGCTGCTTTAGGTCGCCATCCGTTTGCAGAAAAAGAAGAGAGAATCGTGCGAGTGATGGAGATTTTTGAGTAATCAATCCTGAATTCCAATACCTATCCGTTCGGAAAAGTATCTCTCTCATATTTAATCGTTACGATTTGATCTGAAGTAATGTTTAATTACGAGTCAGTATAAGGCCATGGGTGTGTGATATGCCTTGAAAGGAATTTTATGTTTTATTAAAGTGGAGTATAGTGCACTGTTCCGTTTACCCAACTTTTCAACGTATCGCCCTTGTGAGGACATTAATGCAGTTATGCTCATTTTTTAAATTTTAATTGTTTTTATAGCTTCTCGTTTGAAACATTTAGTTGTTAAACGGAAATAATTAAAAGTACTATGTTTAGCTATTAAAATTTGAGGCCTTTTTAAACAACGTATTCAAATGGCTGCGCTAGATTTTCTTCCCCGCGCGCAAAGAGATTATTCACTCCATTCGCCGGATAAGTGTTAAATGGTGCATGATATATTCAAAGTTTATTAAGAAATCGTTTGATAAATAGATCCACTATTTTAAATTTTTAATGTCAATCAGTGTCACCATACTTAAGCGTGAAGAATATTTTGGGTAACTGTGCTAAATATTTGGGCTACTGTCGTGAGTCCTATCATTGAGCAAGTGACATTCGCTTTGCCAGTTGCTATTGTGCTAGAGTGCTTCATGAGGATTTCTGATAGATAACATACCGATATACGACAAAAGATTGAGTGTGGTTGCTTTACCAAACCCTTGTCCTTGGGCGACCAGTATGAATATATGAGGAATAACGGATCTGCAACACATATATGTCTGGTGATGCCCGCTGTTGGACAAAACCGTTAGCCGGTTTAAGGAAAATGTGTGAGTGAAACTCGTGTGCAAATTTTAATTCTCAAATAAACAATGAATTGCCTCAATTTTGAGGCCGATAGTCTAAACAACATTCCAACCACTTGCCAGTCATTTCGCTCTACTCTCGCCTAACTCTCCGATGGACTGTAATGCTTAAATCAATGTGATTCCAGCGCAAAAATGTGGTTCGCTGCAGAAAATTTGACTCACGCCGTCCTTTTAATGTTTTTTAACGTTTCATTTGCCGTCGATGATGATGCATAAGGTATTCAGGAGGCGCCTATCGACCGATTTCTTTTGTCATTTTTGATGACTCTCCCTCAAAACTTAACGCTATCTATTCATCTACGCATCAATTTTTAGAGCGCACAGGTTTACATTTTCCTGTTTCACAAATACTCGAAAATAGGCCAGGGCTAATCAAAAAACAACTTGCAACAATAATTTATTCATTTGTTTTTTTTTGTCTGCTGCCACTGTGTATTTAGACATCGAATGAGGCAATCGAGCCTCTGTAATTGGCTTTTATCCTATCACTTCACCTTTTTTTGTGTTACGTGGCAATGTTATTTGAAAGTGTTTATGCGAGAAGAGTGCGCTGTGGCATGACGGTGTATGTATTCTTCGATTTAGACGCGTCCGCCTTAGTTGTGAGTGGTGTTGTATTTATATTTTGTCCAGCCGTCCTCCCGTCTTCCTCATGAGAATTTCTCTCTCATCCGTGCGCTCGACATTACATGATTAATTATCCGTTTCTCGGGATGCGCCGTTCCGCCAGTGATCTTCCCGGCGTGCTTCTCTTCAGTTGGGACGAAGGTGCCGCTCTGCGCTTTTCGTCTTCCTTTACCGCCTTTTTTTCAGTCTATTCGATGATTTGTCTTTGTTTTTGATTTGATTTTAGCATTCCTAATACGGAGAATATACCAAATATACCAGATTCCCAGTGAATGTGGAGACGTTTACGTGGGTGAAACTGGCAGGGCAGTTGCCACGAGAATAAAGGAACATCAAAGGCATTTCAGGCTATGTCAACCGGAAAAATCTGCCGTGGCCGAAACACGGGATCAAACAAAACCACGCTATTCATTGGGAAGATGTGAAGATCATCTCTCGAGAAAAGAATTATTGGGAAAGGATTACGAAGGAGGCCACAGAGATTCGGCTAACGGACAAAAACTTCAATAGAGATGGCGGTTACTCCCTCAGTAACGTATGGAAACCCGTATTGATTAAATCCGATTGGCTAATACCAAGGACCAATCAGAGGGAACCTGATATCCCGGCACGCTATATAACGCGAACACCTTCCGAGAAATGACACTCAGCCCTGAAGATGGAGTACGACTCGTACCCCGAAACGTCGGCAGCCATGAAAGAGATTACCCGGTGGAGAACTCGAATAGCCTTCACTACCAGCATACGCCGGAAAATCATCCGATCTTTTTAGGTGGGTTTTCTCTAGACGGTCTCTTTTTAACTGCTGTTTTGCGCTCGAATACAGTTTCGGGAAGATACTTTCCATAATGTATTAAGTATTTGTCAGAATATCGCCAAACAAGTTTATACTTCCTCCGTGTGGTCTCAAGCCCACCTTGTCCTTCTCCGTTTTAACTCTTTTGTGGGAAGAGTGTGAACGGTTTAAATATTACCGTTTTTTCTCTTTTCAGGTGAGTATCGGCCTTTTGCATTCTCTACCTTGATAGAAGCGTCGCGACCGTTTGCGCTCAATGAGTGAGTGCCCCCCCTCCCCCTTACCACGCCGCACCCTCCATCCACGATTACTCACTTGCATCTGACACTCAATTCTGACAACGAAATGCCACGCCATGGATATAGGTCTTAGGGGTACATGCCCACACATTTGAAATCTCTTTGGCGTATTCGCGGCTTTGAAAAACTGCTGTCATTCACAAAATGCCCACTGCATTTCCGATGATTCAATCTCACGGAATAGGAATTCGTGCTTCCGCGATCAGCGTAATCAACAATCATGAATCCTAAGACGCAGCTCTCCGCTTAATCCTTCTCCTTTCAGCTTATCTTTTAACTCCTAAGTAATCCGTATGCCGTACATCACCTGCTCTTTGTACATGTTTCATCATATGCCTACATCTACCAATCTTCCCTGTCGATGCTATTCATTATTCCATCGTGCCTCATAATGTGCCTGAGTAATTTTCCCGTGTTCTGCATGAGGTCATCAATAGATTTCTCTCCCACTATGTTTAGAACTTCCGAATTGCTCAAACGACTTGTCCACTTGATCTGCATCATTCCTACACAACCACACCGCATTTCGAAAGCTTCCGTCCTTGATTCTTCCGCTGCTGCCATCGTCCATGCCTCACGCACACAAAAATTCCAAATGTAAGTAATGATAAATTGCTTCCTTACTTCTACGCTTATATTTTCACCCGTATTCCACTTTTAAAGAAATTCGCTTGGTCCTTTCTCTGGACCTTTTCCTCGTTCGCCGTTGGCCACACCCCCATCCAAGTAGCGGATCTCGTGCACCCCCTCATGCTTATCCTTTCCTACTTTCAGGTCAGTCTTCGCCTCTTCTCTCCTGCTTGGCATTCAGGGGATTTCGCAGGAAATGGTTCATTTCTCTTTTCTTTTTTTATAGAGAGAGAGAGAGAGAGGGGGGGGGAGTGTCTGTCAATTGTTTTTAGGCTGTTGGTCGTCCCCTCTCCTTCACTCGCCTCCCCCCCTATGCCCCCCCGCGGTGATCTCCTCCAATCCATCGCATGGAGGGTGGGAAATAATGCGCGCACATCGAATGCGAACACAAAAGTAGTCTAACGCTATAGAAATATGGTAGCTAAATAACTGAGCTAAAGAGAAGCAGTTCCAGTTAGTAGCGGAGAAGGTAGATTTTTGTTGCCACGCCAAGGTAATTTTATCCTGTTTCCAAAAATGTCCGAAAGAGACTTAATAATAACTTCTTTCTTCATGAAATTTAGATCCCTGTGCCCGTCAGCGCCATTGGTGGCCATGGTGATAACCCATTTAAATGCGCTTCGTGTTACAACACTATTTTCAATCGATGGAGAACCTCTTCTGTAATATTCTTGTAAAATGCAATGGGAAGTTGTGCACTTCGTCTAAATCCGCAGCCTCTGACTCCTCCCTCTCATTATCCCATCTATCATAACCCTCATGTGTGTGTCCGTTATTGTGCTTCTTAGCCATATCTTTTCGGCATTTATTTTCAACCCACAGTCTGCCGTGGAAAATTTATTATAACCGAGGAGATATGGCCGGAGAGTGAAAATGCGAAAAGTGGTGCTAATCCGCAGAGGTCTAGAGTAAGATTTAGAAACTTGAGAATATACTTGTACAGTAACAATTAGCCTATCGCCCGGCGGGTTAACTGCTATTATCCACACCGCCGATGATCGCCTGAGGCAATTCATGGCATCCTTGATATTTTCCTTCCAAATTTGATTGGCATTTTTATTTCACTTCTATGGGAATATTCGCGTAAGTCAATTAGTACCTCAACTCAATTATTCCATTACAGAGATAATTCCTGTAGAAAGGCAAGGGGAAAGATATTGTGGGACGAGAGATGAAATTTGCTTCACATCAAAGGCGGAGAAATGAGCCTTGTGCTGCCGGACGAAGAAATCGCTCTCTTCAAGTCCAAATGAATTCCTCAGAAGAATAAGAAGGGACCCTCCATCCGCTCACTGCTTTCCCTCATTCCACTCCAATTCTCTTTCCCTCCGTCGCCGCCGCTTTGTCCATCTTCTGTCTCCATGATCCATTCCCATTTTGCCCTCCTGATTACCGGGGTCTTCGCACTTCCTTGGATGGATTTCGGCTGAGAATTCGCAGCGGACGAGGTCAGTTGCCGGGTTTGGCAACATTGTTAGCAGATCCGTGGGCGTGCTAGATGCCACGCCTGCTGTTTTAATCAGCCCAGTCACGTGACGAGATACGTTCCCTTCTCTCACCTCCACATGCATCCACACAAGCCACACACACACTCAGCTGCTAAGATTAATCGAACGGCTTATTACGAGTGGCGCTGTTTTCTTCTTTCCCAACGTGGTGCACACATCGCTTATCCACCCTTTAAAAAATTTCATTCTTAGACTTCGTAATCATTATCAATACCATGAATTTTAAAAAATGTCCTCGAATGTTTCAATAATGGAGGATTCTTGAGTCGGTCTTTTGTTTGACAGTCACCCACCGTGCATTCAAACAGGTTCCCCTAATTCACTCCTGTCGACGCTTTCGCCATTGCGATCGGAATTTAAGCCTGGCTTTTGTTCGTGAAGTATCCTCGAGATTTTCACCGCTTCGAATCGTTGTGGGTTTATTGCCAATGTTTCGACGACAGATGACTCATCCATCGTCGCGAATCAGGGTGAATCAATAGGCTTGAGTGAAGCGTTGAGATGTTGCTCGACTGTTTTTAATGCGCTCAAACTTATTCATTTGTCCTGATGACGATGGATGAGTTGTCTGTCGAAACATTGATGATATACCCGCAACGATTCAAAGCGATTGAAATCCAGGGGTGACATCACTAAAATAATCCTCCGAGAGAGAATTACATATTATTTTACATAATCGATACTGTTATACCTAAATCTGCAATCGTGATTGTCTAATTTTTCGTTTACAAAACTTTTCAAAGCCATTCGTCGAAAGTTCAAACGCTCTATTGCACTTATTAATGATAAGGATAACTCCCTGAGCTCATTGCTTTTCTGCACACACTTGAGGAAATCATTTAAAATTATCTCAAATGTAAACGGCGGCGTAAATGATTGGACGAACTGGGGGGTCTTCTCCATTTTGTGGTCTCCTTGGTGACGTTGCCCTTCTGTTGTTGCTCGGATGCGAAGACTGGCGTTCATACATCGAGGATCTTTTCCTCCAGCACCTCATGTTGATGGAACGAGTTTAGTTACTTCCACAGATTTATTATGCACGACCGGTTTCGGCTGGTGATGAGTATGAAGGAAGGGGGACAGTAGGTTGGGAAAGGTTGAGTCTTTGAGAGGAGGTGGTTTCGTCGTGTTGGTGGATTTCCATGGCATTCCTCTCTCCCTCTCCGTAGAATGGGGAATTTCCGTGTAGAAGCCGCTCCAATGTCTCCTAGAGGGTGAATCATGTGCGCGCGCGATTTTTAGTCCTCATTTTTCAAAGCTCCTTTTCGTTTGGCCGATCTAAATCTTCGATTTCATTCGGGCTATACTATTGTAGTGACTTAATGATGTATTGATTATCTCTGTGTTTATTTTATCGAATGACCCAAATGTACTCTACTCGCACATTCGAGCCAATGCCTTAAATGCATGAACGCGAGAGCGAACGCCCAAATGGACCGCATATAATCACTCAAATCACACGAATGCAGCAACAGTAAATAGAAAACAAAATAGCTCGGCAGATGCAAAGTGGAGAGAAGTTGAGACGGCATTCAGCCATTCCTTCGCAATTTTAAATGGAAATTAACGCGGAAGTTGCCGCCCGCTTATCATGAGTTGATGACGTCATTAGAAGTAAGATTCAATGACCAGTGAAGAGAGTCGCTCATTGAAGGAAAGAATTCAACGCGAAGGGTTAAAGAGTAACGACCCGCACTATGCGATGTGAAGGCACTTCCGATGTGTCGATGAACTGCTCTACTGGAGTTGGTGTCGTCGTCAACTTATTTGTAAAATTTAAGGTCGATGATTTATCGCTAGAAATAGTTTGAAAAGTACTTGATTAAATGGAAAAATGGTTAAATAAATGCTGATATCTTTATTTTACGATCTCCATCTCGATCTATAGTAAAGCAAAATTGGAAGTCGAACGAGCGCATTGTTGAAGATAAAACGTTTGTGGAAGCCGAATATTCGATCCCAATATCCCTGTTCGCGGTGCAAATCGCAAAAGACGTCCCACTCCACTGCTAATACAAGGATATTATTATCAACCCAGAAGTTTTTAAGGTGTGGCTAAACGCTTCTTGATGGAAGTGTTAGGAAAGCAAAAGGAGAGACGGCTGCTGATAAAAAGTTTCATTTCCACTTCTTTTTGAGGCAATTAAAATCAATTTTGGCTTACCATTGATACCTCATAAGTTAATGCATTAAATGAAACATTCTGCCGTTATGCTCTTTGCCTGCGTAGTAATTAAAAGTTGCCATTAGTGGTGTATCCACCGTCGTTGGGTTCTACTGCATTCAAAGATGAACTTCTATAACAGATGGAATCCAGATCGACCTCATTCTCGGTGTATTCTTTATTCATTTGCAGCGCAGCTTAAGCTGTTCACACGCAGGAGTCGAACGTGACAGTGGATCGTCAACTTCAACTGGAAAACAAGGCTTCTCAGGAGAAAGTGACTTATGTAGGTGATGGATTTACGCTCGCTTCCTTAGCTGAGAATTTTTGCGATCCCTTCACTCCGAAAGTTGCCGCTTGTTGAGAATGTCGTTGAGAGAGAAGAGAGGCCCTCCTGTTGTTATTATCATCATTGGGCAGAAGAACAAAGGCCAATGGAGCTCAGTTCGGGGGCCTGCCTCCGGAAAACAATCGCCTTACATCAGCTGGGGGTTGTGGAAATCTAGTTTCCAGGGAGTTGCTAATAGCGACGCGATTAAGGGAACCACTTACAGCATTATCCCCCATCCTCCCTTGCAACGTTGTGTGAGGGACAAAGGCCTTTGTGATTGATCCCCGAGAAGTCCCGATGAAGTTGTAGGACTCCATTCCTCTTGAGTGAATGAATTCCTTTTGTGCTCTTCGCTCCGTTCCTTTCTCCGCCCGAGGATCTCTTTATTTTCCGAGGTCGCTGCTGCTGCCACCACCGGGCTTCTGCGAAATTTCAGTGCCTTCGCGAAAGGGTCAAAAGTCGTTTGGCGGTGCGAAATCATTTGGGAGAGTGATTGTTTTCTTCTATATATTCATGTTTCGAATCGCCGTAAGCATTTATAACTAACTACTGGGTCTTTTAATTTTAACGAAATCCTGGATTTTTCCCTGAAAATTTTCGAGCTGTAAAACTGCACTATTTTACGACTAAGATAATGGGAGTAACCTTAATAAAGTTAAGAGATAAGGACTTCCACCGATTTACTCCCGAAGTTGTCTATGTAATCATATACGTCTATTTTTAACTCATTGAATTCGTCTTTCAATAGCCTTGCCGTCGTCTTTCGATTGATTTTTTGTGGTGCGTACGTAGCAGCCTTTGTGTCCTTTCTTTCAACTTAGTTCTTCCAATCATTTCATTATGCCACGTAAAATTTTCCATCGCTGCAATCTTAATCTTTAATTGGTTTTATGTGAGTGGTGTTACTGCCTCCTAATAATTGCGCTGCTTATTGTAAGCACATTTTGTTCGTGTAATACTGAACAAGACTCTATGCTATATTACACGATTCAGTCCAGGAATATTTTAATTTGGGATTCCCAGTCGGCTGCTTTTAAGCGTCGTCACCCACCACGCGTTCAAACGGCCGCTCGTGTTAGACCGGGAAAATCCGAAATTCTCGGTGAAATGAGCTAAAATTCGGACTTACCAAATGGCGTTGCAGCCCTTTAAGAGCTCATCAGTCTCTCGCCTCCAGTTGTCCCTCTCGACTGCAAGGGGTCGCCATCCCCTTTTCTGTTATTAATTCCGGGTCATCTTCCGCGTTATGCACCCACCTTTTCCCCGGAAGTGTCCTGCCCTCTGACTCAAGCGAGGAAGAAACAAAGGTGATGGCCATGCAACGAACTGGCAATCAACAGACTGAAACACATTTCGGTGAAAGAAGATATCAATTTGAAAGAGTACCTACTTTCAGCATTTAGGATGACAGAATTTAATGATAAGAGACTGTAAATAAAATACAGAGTAAATTGGAAGAATACCTAGGCCTACTTAGGACTCCTACGCCGATTTTAAGGCTCTAATATTAAGAATTAGGGAACTGTCGACCGAAATTATATTCGTGATCATCATCTTCAGTCAATAATCCTAAGATTGGTTTGACTAAATTTTTGTATTGGCTTATCTTTTAACACCTACCTAATTCTTCTGCTTGACGTACTTTTTCACTTGCCCTTTATATCTCTACAATGGCCCTTCTCCCTTTCCTCCTGTCCGTCAATGATACTTTTCATTGTCGGAGTCGCTCTCTTCATCAGTGTAGCATATCTGTTGTGTCAATGATTGCAGTATCCTCGGGAATGTGAATAGTAATGTGGTGGTTTCCCATTGCATTCCGCATCGAAGTACTACAGCCGTTAAAGTAAATGTTACCACGCCTGCAGTGAAATGAGTGTCGCTGTACTGACCACCGTGGTCTCCACCTTCACTCATATGAAGAAGAGCTACTGCCCTCTCCCCCGGGTGATGAGAGGCATAATTATTGGCGGCCTCCCATGGCCAAGTCACGGCATCTTCACAGGTTTAATGTATCATTTAAATGGCTTATCTCGCCTAGGAATAGACCCATGTCACCTCCCATTGCCGTCGCTTTTCTTCCACAACTGCTTATTCGACGAGTGAACTCGCTTATATCGCAGCCAACCTCTATATTTCGACCCACCACCCGCAACCCGGTGGACGTACTGGGTGTATTTAAGATTAGCAGCGAGTCTACATTCTACCGTGAAGGCCGCCGCGCGCGTGGCGGAGGGTGTTGCACATTATCCGCCGTCGACAGAAAAAGAAGCAATGGTGAGCTTATGAACGAGCGTGATATGATCCTTCGAGGGCTCTTCATAAGTGCAGTTGAGGGAGGGTGGATCGGAGGGCCGGGCTCGTCTTCTTTGAGCCGCCCAATCGTCGTGAAACACGCTCTCCCGATATCCCCTGCGCGCCCCAAGATAAAAGGGGCCCCAGAGAATCCCTCCCCCATCAAATTCAGGCGGGCAACTTCTCCTGCGGGAAATTCCGCCTCGCAACCACCATTTTCAATCTCCTTCTTCCCAACAATATCTCGCTTCCGCCAGCCGCCCCCCCCCCCCCCCCCCCCGCCACCTCTAAAGAATCCGAATCCACCCGTTCATCTCATGATCAGCGCGCATGCGCAGTGTCCTTCCCTCCTTTCAGAATTCCCGATGACGCTCTTATATGAGTGATGGCCCCAAGTGTTCGCGAAAGCATTCCGACTGGAGCAATTCTCTTCCGGCGAATCATTGGCGTCAAGTCTTCTCGGGGACCGGTTTAATTCGATGTAAATCATAAACGTTTCAACGGACGACTCTTCTCGTTACATGGGGTCGCGCTTTTCATTTTACAACTCTTTAGTTAATGCGTAGCTAATGCTTTTTCGATGGAGGTGCTAGTATTTAGAGATGCACAACTGGTAGTGCTAGTGACCAAATCAAATGATACCAACGGATTCTCTCTTTAAACACGGAGCAAAGCTGCTCCGATCGAAGAGAGAGAATTACACATATTTCGAACGAGTTAGAGTGGGAGCCTTAGCTAGGGACGTGGAGGCAGCGTGCTGGGGTTGGATTACAATTGAGAACATGTGTCTTTCTGAGCGAAACGGACGACATCATCTTAGGGTCTCATTTTGCTTCTATATTCGACAGAAATGGTGCAATGAGAGTGATTTTATATCGAAAGAATAAATGTTAGAATTCGATCTTCCCCTGAACAATAAAATACTTTTAATGAATGCTAGGTGGCGTGAAATACCTGAAAAACTCACTTTCTGATTTGACACCTCCCGCCACCCGCCTATCGAGGCCGCTTGCACTGCAGTATGCAGATGGAAATGTTTTGCTGTCCTGGTGAAGTGGGCGCACCTGCTCCCTCTCGCTTGCTCTTCTTAGCTGACGAATCACACGCTTCAATGGTAACCATTGTGGAATTTAATTATGCCGAATTAAATAAATAAGTTGATGACTTTGTTCATTCCACACAATGGGGAACATGCACAATTTTATTAAAGTACTGGAATAAGAAGGCCTCTACCTCAAATGTATTCATCCAAAATTTCGCGCATGAATAATGCTTTTTAGCTGAGTTATGAGTCTTTAAAAATTGATCTTCATCGGCTTCTTGGAAACACGACGTCATCGGAGCGTGACGTCGCGGCACGGTATCCACCGATGATAGACTGAGCAAGTGGATAGAAAATCGATCTACGAGGGCTCAAATGCAAATTTGGCGAAAATAATTTCTGTTTTAACGACAAAATGCAGAGTGTGAATGTTTTGGGTTGCCAAGGCGTTGTTGAAACAAGAAAAGGGGATTGTTTGGGGAGATTCGGTAAGATTGAATGAAAATAAGTTGGCTGCAGATTGTGATCATTTGGACACCCACATTATTTGGTTAGTGGAATAACTGTATTGCAGCATGGATATTCAATAGACATACGGGTGAAAATCATATATATCGTATTTAGTGTCCCGCCACTCAAGTACCTCTATTTTCTCGCCGGAAAAGGTTTTTGTTTGTGCCCCAAATGACAAAAATAAGAGAAGAAAGTGGTTGATGACCTACGGAATGGAGTTAAATACTTTATTTACATTGTCAAAGGGATATTTCTCAGCGTAAGTACACTCTTAAATTAGGGTTACCGTATGGTTTTATCAAATCACCAATATTTCTCGGATGCCCACCAAATTTAAGATGTATCACCATAGAGTAAGATGTATCACCATATACATACTCTATGGTATCACTCATTTCACCTTGTAAATAACCCTAGGAATGTACCCAATAGTCCACCGATATTATGATTATATACGTAAAGGTAGGTGGCTATTCAAGAGAATAAATACTGATTACTATTAAACCACGGGGAAAAATAAGGAGTGTACTAGAAATATGTGGCTTTTGGTAAGGTAAACTATGTATTTGCTGCTGTGATGCCCATAAAGATCGCTGCATGTCAACGCAAAATCTAAAATTTCGTCTCGTTTCTGCAGTAGGTTCCTGTTCAAAAATAGGAACTTGAGTAAGTACAGCGTAGATAGTACTTGAAACTTATTTCTGTGTCTATCAAATACTTTTTTTACCTTTTGGCGATCATTTGTACACGGAAAAAAAAGATTTGATTAAAACTATCGAACTGGTGTGATAGGGAGTATTTTTGTTAAATATACTTAAACTTTGATGCAAATTATTAAGCACTTGATTTATTTTACAAAACGCTAGCGTGAGCTCTTGATATATTTCATCAAACATTTTGGTATTGCATAATTTGGTCAATTGTACGGAAGAGTTTCGTAAAAATAACCGAATTAATTCAATACGATTCTGAGTTTGATAACTTTTATCGAAGTTATGATTAATTTTACGAAGGTGATTGCTTGTTTGGTAAAAATTATCAAACTCAACATTGCTATGCAAATTTGGTTTGATAGAATTTACCAAGTGTTTCGTAATCCATCGAACGGTCTATCGTTCCTCTTACGTTTATACCAATACACATTTGCAGTTGAAAGATTCTTAAACAGGCCTTACATAAAAGATAAGTTGGTAGAAATGCTTTTGATTTCATTATTTGTGATGGCGATAACGTTTTAATTTTGTTTACGTTCATTTTTCTGTTTTTTTCCTGCTTTAAATTGCAATACTACCCGTTAGCTGGTGGATCAAAGACATTGATTGAATCGCATATTATCATAGATATTAAAGCTGTAAGGAGATGTTTGTGTATTTCGACACATTAAAACTTTAATTATAGGTATTCCTGAGGTATAATCATTCGCGATCATGTTTAATAACGTGATAAAAGCCGTGATACTACACCCAATCCATGCTAAGGATATCACCCAGCACGTTAAAGCCATCTCTATATCGATGTAATAAGCCTGCAAATAAAGTTTTCTTGTGCATCTGCACTAGATATTCATATGGAGTAACTACGTAATGCAATTGTGTGCATCAAGTATTCCTCTTAAGCGTACAAAGGGAAACTGTAGTCACACCTTATTCAAATTTCAAAACAAAGGTTAAATACTTACAATAATAATATATTATAGCGTTTAAGTTAGCAATTATTAAGACAACCGATTTAGACTAGTTGTTAGCGTCCGTTGCTACCACGCGGAGGGCCCACGTTCAATGCTTCATGCAGGCTTGTTATTTTTTCCACTTTTTTTGTATTTTTTTTGCAGAAACTTACGCCAAACGCCTAATTTTATTATTTTCAATCATAATAGTGTTTTCTGGGTTGAAAATCTTTCACATGTGCACGCTACGTCGATTTTATTACCCTTTCGATTTTGATAGTTTTTATCGAACTGCTGTAGCCATTTCGGTAACAATTACCAAATCAGTTTGATAGAATTTATCAAACTGGTTTGGTAATAATTACTGAATTTTTCAATGTGCCATATGAACCCAAAAGTTTGATAAATTTAATCAGAAATCGATAGTTCTAATCAAACTTTTTTTTCCGTGTATCTCTACTTCGGCCGATTAGAGAAAACTATCTAGGTTCCGCATGGGAGGTAACTAAGTAAATACATAAGATAGATTTTCAGCTATAAATGGATATTTTAAATAATAATGGACAATAAATAAATATTTAAAAACGTTTGTAAAATAATTTTCATCAATCGCATAATTATGTACCTTCCTTATTTTACTCCCCCATTGCGCTAGTGACGAAGCAATCATTTTCACTGTTTCGCTGAGGTATTTTGCTTTCTTAAATCCCTCTTAAGTCAATTTGATCTTTTAGGAACTAGTACAAAGCTCGACGAAGATTTTTACTTCGATATCTTGCATTCGTGGCTCTACTCTCTTAGTGAGGTGAATGGTGTACCGTGCGATGACGTCAGAAGGCGTTTCAGGTCACGTGACTTCAAGCGATATTCGAACATTTTTAATTAGCAATTATTGACGTTTGTGGAGCACCAGGAGAGTTTTGGTTTATATATTTGGACTCGTGAGAAAATTTTCTATTCAATGAGACTAACTAGCATGGTGAAAAAATTTCATGCATGTTCCCCATTATATTTGGTACACCTGGACCGGGCTTCATTACTGCCTAGCCATTTTCTAGAGGACGTAAAACCTTATGGCATTGAGTCATTGATTTAAGAATGTTTGAAGGGTTGTGTAGATGGCGGGGAAGGATGATTGGTGGTGGAGGAGAGCGTAGAATGGCAGAATTCTCAATGAAATCCATTTATCACCAATTGCATGTAAAATTTCCTTTTTTAAAAATCAGAAACACGACTGCAATCTAATGAATGATTTGCAAAACCAGATTTTCTATCGCCATTAATAAAAGGTTTAACATGTTCCGCTGTCCTAAAATAATAATCCTATAGTGGTATAATGTAAACTCCTCTTCACCAAGTCCTTCTCCCAGAAAACATTGGTCATTTTTCTATTTATTCCAGCGTAGACACACCTCTGAATTCCACGCCATTGTCTTTCTACCCATTCCTCCTCAGCTATCTTTCTTCCAACTCCTCCCTCTAACGTAGCTGTATAAACAAACGGCTGGCAAAGAAATTGCATCCAGAATATGACACGGGAATGTTGGAAGGTCAAGACGGACCAAAAAAAGAATGCGAAATGGAGAAAGCGATCCACTTATTTAGTTTAGCCGTGTCGCATTGAATGCTAAAAACTTTGCTGCATTCGTGAAATATTCATTAAATATAAAGTAATCCTTGGGAAGCATGACTCTGCATCTATATCATGATGTTAGAAGAGCACACGAACTTTTGTAATTATCCAATTTTTAATAAAATTTACAGTGAGTTAGGTTTCAAGGTCATTCTAAAGTTAATTTTGATTTTTAAGAGTTAACTTTGATTGAAGTTTATAAAATTACGAAATTTTATTCTTTTATCGTCATCATTCATTAATTCCACCTAATTAAGCCTTAGGCTATTGTTTACACCTGTATCACAAATTTTAAAACTTCTGCTCAGATTTTCTCATGTACAATTCTTTTAAATTTCAGATATAAGCAATACTTAAGAAATGGTACATTTTCTTATATGGCTTAATCAATGCAATACAGCCAGTTTTGAAGTTAATGCATAAAATTATCACAATTTTTGTCCTGCTAAGACCAAGCAGCTTGAGATAGCGATGCACCCCTTTATTATCATTGTTTTTGCTCTCGGACTGAAGGTGATGCGTACAATTATGCAAAACATGTGAAACTCTTGATTGATTAGTTTTACAATTGTAATTAATTTTATTGTGCAGCCATTCTATTACTGGTCGTTTTAAGATCAGACGTACACTATATTTTGATTTTGATGAAGGAAATTCGTTTAAAATTCGATGGACCGTATGTGCCAATGATCTCATTCCTTCGAGGCTATAGTGCTTCTTTTCCTCCTAAGATGTTCAGGATGATAGCGATAGTTTTAAATGAGTGTGTTACGTCGGCAAAGAAGACAAAATACGATCGGTCGTGAGGGGTGTGGAGTATGCGCGGTGTCGCGTGTCTTTGAAAGAGAACGCGTGCAGTGAATGTCCTTGTGGTCGCGGAGTGCCAGCAACCGACTCTCTTCCCCCACCCCCGTTTCCTCTCCTTCAATGTAATCCACCTCTTCCAATTCGAATCCTCTCTTTTACCGCGAAGCAGGGCATTGTGGGAAGATTCTCAACTCGATTCTCAACAGCCATCTTCCCCTCCTCCCTCTCACCAATATTGTCTTCTCTCTCCCTCTCGTTGCTTCTTCTCCAGTGGAGTGGAGTGGAGTTGAGGGGTGAGGTGAGGTGAGGGGAGGGGTGGGGCGCTTGAAACAAGAGGATTGCGGTGGTGGCGAAGGCGGATCTTCGCCGAGAGAAAGGAAGAGAAAGTAATGGTATGATCAGTGGCAGAGAGGGTAAACCTCTTAAAATTCATCCGCCATCGCTGCTTCCTCGGGAAACTACCCTTGTCTTACGATACGACTAATTTTTGCTCCTTGTTGAGGGCCCTTGAAAATGTGTGGGATTGGCCTTAATTTTGTTCATGGATTCTCTTGGCTTTTTGTTCTAAATGCTAGACTGATTCTATAGTGGTATGCATTTCCTCAATCGTAACTGATGGGTTGGTCTTTAGGAGCTCTAGGCTCGTTGTTTCCATGACTACTTATATTAAGCTGTTATTAATTGACTTTGAGCTTGTCAACGACGATTTGTCAACGTATGATGAATTTCAGAGCCATTACTACAGATATATATCTTGTATATTGGCCAGCTGTTGATGGGAAGAGGCGAAGACTAACCTGAAACCAGGAAACCATAAACTTGAGGAGTCGTGAGAGTTCCTCCACTTGGGTAGCCGAGCGAGCAACAATGGACAAAGCAAGAAGAAAACAGATATGAGCAGAATAGCCCAAGCAAAGAAAGTAATCCACAGAAAGAGGAGTCCTCTTGCAGCTGAAAACATAAGCGTTGCAGCGGGAAAGCAATTTTTTAGGACTTACATTTGGAGCACGAACCTTTGTGGCAGTGAGGCAAAGACGATGACAGCAGCGAATGAATTAAGGTTGGAAGCTTTTAAAATGTGATTTTATGGAGAACTGAAAATGAAAATCAAATAGATGGATCGTGTGAGAGACGAGGAAACTTTAAGAAGAGTAGGAGAGTGATTTTTTATGGGCCACGTAATGAGAAACGATGGAATACTGAACATAAACGTTGAAGGAAGGAGAGAAGTGGAAGGCAAGAGTGGCAGAGTGAGGCCACGGATTAAAAACATGGAGCAGGGGATGAAGGACGAAAGGCAGAAGAATTACGCTAACGGGGCTAAAGAGTTATGAGGGCAGGTAGAGGAGTTATGTGTGTGTTAGCTGATGGGAGAATTGATCCTAGATTGATGACTCTTGACGAATAAATTGAAGTTCATGTACTGTTGAATGAATTATATCCTCACGCTTTTAATTCAATTGATTTAATAATTAATTTCATAAGACGAATAGGTTCGACACTTAGTATCGTCTTCGAGGAATCTTCTTCTCCCGAGACTCAAAAATGATACCATGTCAATCGAAGTAATTCGTCTTATGAATTATTTAAGAAATCGTGAAATTGCGAGTCACTTTCTGAATTACTGTTCGTGATGCAAGAGTTCTACCACATTAAATTTAGAAATTGAAGTCAATAGAAGATAGTTAATTCACTTCCCCCATTCACTTTTATTTGATCCTTTCCTTTCCCCACCCACTCTTCCTTGTCATATGCGTGAGTGTACGATGCCAGCCGCTTGTTGTTAGGACAACGCTTGGGTATGACGTGAGACGCATCAAAAACGTTTGAGTGTTAATGAACGTTGTATGGAAAATCACCATGCTGTCTATATTATTACTGCTAACACTAATTTTAAATGTCCCTATTTGAACTGAGACGGTTGTAGGCAATAAGAGATGGTCAGTTCGCACGGCTTCAATGATGTTCAAGCGGAGGGAGTGTTCCACAAAAGGATTGTGTCAGCTGTAGAGGTAAGCGTTGAGGAGAGCAATAGGGCTAGGATTATGCTTCTGTAAGGTATTGGGGTATAGAGAATGAAAATAACTAATCTATTAAAGTTTGAAGTTTCCAAAATGCGTGGCTAGAGAAGAATGACGAAGATAAAATGAGTGGAACATGGATTTGTGAGAATGCTACGAGGTGAGAGAAGTATTGAAAACCAAGGGTAGGAGATGGGAGAGCTTAATCGGCCATATCAGCGATGGAGGATACAAGGCGGTGGACTTATGCAGGAATAAGGCGAGCAGATGAATTTCGTTCTGAGCTACGTCAAACCAATCCTAAATTTGCTGACGGACGATGTGCAAGAGCATAACAGATTATTACCCTGCATGAGCCGCAGTTATGCCCTAGTGGTAAATTTTTAATATTTTATTTGAATTTCGACGTCTCAGTTTATCTTCTTTAGTTTTATGCTGCTGGAAATACGTCTGATTCATGTTTTCTTTACGCTCTCTCAACAGCGCCTCCTAAATTCATCCTTGTTGGTAGACTGTCCTCTACGCACATTTGCAATGCACTACGGCATAACAGCACGGCGTCAAATACAGCTTTAGTGGTTCTGAAAAATGTCTTCAAACCAATAATTACTGTTTTCGTCAAAGTATTCTGACGATTGAGGTAGGTTTGAATGGAGTATTTACGAAGTATTATGGCAGTCATCCTTCTATTCATTGGCTTCTCTCTTCAGTTCACAATAAAGGACTATTTCCTTTCATTCTATCTAAAAATCCTCCTCTCTTGGGGGTATTTCGGGGAGAGGCGCCGCATACTGGATAGATTCGCACCCCCCTTAGTTTTGGGGTTTCCTGACAGATTGTGGGCAGATGCCCAATGGAGGGGCACAGTAGATGTCAGAGGATAGTTGAGGATGTTCCGTTAGTTTTTCATTGGTTTTACAGATTTTGAAGAACAGATGCTGAGATAAGTCCAGAATTTTACCTTCAAAAATTTTCTTCGCCCCTCACTAAATTCGTATTGGACGGTGAGCTACGACTATACTACCATTGTTTGAGGTTTTGTAGGAAGAGTAAGTTCTGATCGGAATGTTTTCAGTCTCGTTACGCCGTGCTGGCTTTAAAGGCGATCCAGGAGGTGCGGCGTCTCTCCCGTAGAGAAAGGGGGAGACGCCGCTCTGAACTTCAGCGCACATTCCGCATTTCTTTGTTGGGCGTTATTCGCCGTACGGTATGATTAATAATTACAAATGAATTTTAATACGTTTTTAGCGACGTTTTCACTGTTTTAGTGCATATACCAGAACTAAAACTTGTTTTTGTGCTGTGTAGTATTTAAATATTTGTACGAATCTTTTAAAAATGTTTATAATAGTTTCACAACCTGCTTTTCAGTGGCTTTTAAATCGTATACACGTCCTATTCATTAGAAAAAGAGTAAAAATATATCAAAAGTATTTACATATTTTATTTTCCTCAAAACTTCAATAATGCGACATTTTTTCTTTTTTTAAATAGAGCTGCAGAATACAAACATCAGTTTTAGTCGGTTTAAATAACATGCAGCGTGTCACTCGCAACATACGGGATCGACGGCGCGAGGTAATTTTTTACAGAAATAACTCTTACAGAACGATAGTATGAAGTATGCGTTTTTGTGTGTACGTCAGAAACAGGACTAGTCACCATATTTACTACTTCGTTAAATCGAAAAAGCAGAATAGGGTTAAATGTAGTTATTTTACAAAATTTGAGGCATTCCTCCCTAATTTACCCAACTTCCTCGACTCGTTTACCTAACATTCGACCCTCTAACACTGTTTTCAACATCCCCTTCCCGCTAAGCACTCGCTCCATCCACATCTTCTGTCTCCTCCGTATCTCATCTAAATGCTGCTTCTCCTCACCCACCATGTCCAGCACTTCGTCTTTCCTCCTCCTCTCCGTCCGATTAACCTTCTCCATTCTTCGCCACACCCACATCTCGAATGCCTCCAGTCTTCTCTTGTCCTCCTTCCCCAGTGTCCACGTTTTCACACCGTAAATCGCTACACTTCGCATCAGACTCTACACTAACATTTTCTCTAAACTCTTACATAACGATCCTCTCATTAGCTCCTTCCTGTTCATGAACGCCTCCTTTGATGATGCAGTTCTCTTCCTGATGTTCTTACTCTTGTACATGTTTTCCTCGAATGTGATACCCAAATAGTTTAATTGATATACCTGCTCAAGTATTGCCTCGGTTAATTTTATATTGAGTCTCACATTTCAAGTTCTCGATGCTTTACGACACCGCGTAACCTTGGTATTCTTGTGATTAATCCTGAAGCCATACTCCTCGCATCGCTTGTCTAATGCATCCTCTAGAGCATTCCCCTTACTGACACCCGACTATCATCCGCGAACCTCAATCATTTTAATATCATTCCCCCAACTTTTATTTCAGCTTCATCACGAGATGACTTTACTTTTCTGAAACCAAACTGATCTTCGCCCTATTACTCGTTTGCCCTCGTCTCCTTTCCTCTTTTTAGTATTCTCAGTACCACTCTCGCCGAGTGCGATATTAGGCTAATAGTCCTATTTTCTCAGCCTTTCACAGCTTTCTTCTTTTCCGGTAGCGGCATTCTCGATTCACCCTCTAGCCAAATCCTCTAGCCAACGTCCCTCCACATAGATTCTGCGGTCTAGTTCGAAAAAAACTTCTCTTACCATCCCTCCCTATATTATTCAGAAGCTCACTCGGGATATTGTTGACACCTTCTGTTTAACTAGCCTGTTATCATATCGTGAATGGCTCTCTCGATTTCCTCATCCAAGATCCCCGGCCCAAGATTATCCTCCTCCACTGCACTTTCATCCTCTAAAGTCAATCTCCCCGGCCTGTTCCTTCCGTCATACAGATCCTCCACGCCTTCCTTCCATCTACTCTGCACCTCTTCTCACTCGGTTAGCATCCTTCCATATTTATCTTCAATTTTAGATTTGGCTTGCCCTCTTTTGCCGCCCGATAGCGACTTAACTTTGGCATTCCACGCACCTATCTCTCGCACTTTCTGAAACTTTTCCATTTCCTCACACTGTCTTTTCCACCAAGCCTCCCTTGCTCTCTTAGTTTCACATCGTAATCGATTATTAAGTTCCCTATACATTATTTTGCCCTGTTCTGAGTCCACGTTCTTCCACTTCGCACTCTCCTCCATTTCTTTTACCATTGCCTCCACGGATTCATTATCCTTCTGCTGTCAACGTACCAAGTTTACTTCCCCGCCGCTCGAACTATTCCATTTTTAATATTATACCACCCTTCCTCTACAGTCTGTGAATTTTCAATCTCCCAGATAATATTTTTCCCAAACCGTATTATTATCCAAATTCTCTAATTACGTTTCCATCCCTCCCTTCCCCGACTGAGGCGTTCGGGCCCCCTATCACCACTAGATTTTTCTTGCTCGGGGTTTCTCTAATTATTTCCTCGGGCTGTTCATACACCTCATCTTCTTCTTCCTCCCTATGATTGCTAGTGTTGTCAAGCGATTGTACGAGTGATCACTACGAGGGGTGAAACAAATTACCGTGTTATTCAGGCTTAAGTTTCAAGGTCTTTGGTTGTGCGAATATCTATTTTCACGTCTCCCAATGAAAATGCACCGATTTTGTTGGGAATATGTTGCTCACAGTGTCTGTGGAATTGTATGGACATTAAACAGAGCATATGTTTCTATTTTTTGGCACTATTTATCTTCCAATTGGCTTGTTCACCAATTTTTAAAATTGCCAATTTCGGTAGAATTTGAAAATTAAAGACATTCGTTCGATCCATCCCCTACCTTTCGGGGTGTTCGCGGTCGCGAAAAATCGGTTGCCTTTAACCGTTTCGCGGATAGTGAGGGGTTCTCTCTGAATGAGGTGAAACTCGGATGACGTCAGTATCCCCAGAGGCAAGCACCTCAGGACAAGTACTCGTAACAGATCGAGAAGGATACGGGGAACAAGAGCCTCAGAGGAGGTATTAAAGAAGAAACATATAGGGATATAGAGGGAGAAATGGAGGGGTGCGGTGTGTACAGATCTTAGATTTGATATGCTCTTTATCTATGTATGTGTATTTAACTATCACCGGAAGAATTCCTAGCATTCTGAACTAGAATTTCATCTGTGGAGTTATTGCGAGGCCAATGCTGATACCCTTGCACCGTGATCATATCGTAGCCATCAAAAAAATAGAAATAAAAAGAAATGAAAAGTATGGGATTAGTTAGTGGTTAACGTTCGGTCTACCTAAATCTAATTTTGAGGAAAATTTGTATTGCCTCTTATTTACCAAATGTTCTTCCTAGAGCCCTTTATATTTTACCAGTTTCACCATTTCGCTGTTCTTTGCTGGCTAAGTACTTGATCTGATTATCGGGTGAACTAATTCCATCCATTTTCAATCTCGCGAGAGTTCACTCAATGTGAATCTTGAAAGAGGCTCTCCGTTTTGATTAATTTTAGATTCCACGATGCTCTTCTGTTTGGCATCCGCTTAAGCGCTGCTTTGTTTACTTCCTTCCTCGATGCTGATTGGTCGTTCCTCCTCCTGCCTCCTCCGCACTACTTGAACGCAATGACGTTGTGAATATCTGGAGGCGCTGTTTTAAACGTGGTCAGAATTCTACCATTTTGCTTTTTTATTTTTTATTTTATTCTCAAACCACCGGATACAGCTCCTATTGGCCATTTTACACCGGGGTGTTCAACAAACGTAACAAGTAAACGTACACAAACGACCTTTGACAATTTTGACAATTTTCGGACTTAGTCTCAAACTGTGTACGTATATAATAAAGTATTCTATTCCTTGTATCGCCTCTGATTTATAAAATAAAAATGCAACAGTTACTTCTCGATTGTCGTCGGAGTTTTCCGAGCGTTCGTCACACTACTTTGTATATTTAACTGTCTATCGTCATATCATATCGTGGTGATAATATATCGTCGTGCACATACTTTCGTAATAATATTGCGACCGGTCCGCAATCATAAGATTTCCATTGGCTGCAATCTTTTTCATTACCAGTATAAGAGCAGGGAAATGGATATTTTACACTTGTAAAATGTTATTTTCGGCTAAGCTACTTGCACAGCCGAACCGTGGTGATTGACTATACTTTTTCCTCGGGAAAAGATATTCGAAGCACATTTTCACGAAGCCTTCCCAAAATTATAGAAAAGAGGTGTACTGTGTTCGTTTGCGATAGTTTATTTTAACGTAACAACGATCATGACCGAATATCTCACCAAATAGTTAGCATTGACTCTAATGGGATTGTCAATGTTTTGGTCAAAGTGGGTGTGGCTATCTTACTTAAAGCACTTCCCCATTCCTGCCACACTGCGCTCAACGCACAGAACCAGCTGTGCCCCCTCCAGTGTATTTACAACCTCCTTGCTCGAAGGCAACCTCGCAGCGCCGCGTGCGGAGGACGGAGGAGTTAATTAGATGGAACATCTTCCGCCTGCGCGGCGGGGCGCTTGCCACCGCTCTGTTGACCAATTGGAAAGGTGAGGTTGGCTTCCTCTCCGTAGCGTGTGCCTTTCTCATGGGGAATGCATAGAGGAGGCCCTGAGCATCCTATGAAAGGATGTTGCCACTTCGGTCGCATTTTAATCGGCTTTCAAAAATGTCCGCGGCGGGATGATTAGTGCAATGCGATCCACTTTTTTTCCAATATTTAGCAGAGTAGTCTTTGCAAATGCGAGGAAAAGCACCAGAAAGGTAATGGATTTCATGAATCACATCACCATCTGTATTGATGTCGAATAAAACCGCTCGTTATACCTTGTTTCCCCTTTAAACTCGACTACCCATCAGCGACGCGAGTGGTGACTTTTGTAAACCCATTTAAATGCGCGGCGGATGACAGCACACATAGAGGCCGATCCTCCTTTGAAATATTCGCGCCCTTTCCCCTCATCCATTCCCATTTAAATCTAGTCACGAATGTTACAATCCATGCAGCCACCGAATGCGTTCGCACGCACCGCGCATTGAAATGGGTTTGCAAAGCCCGGCACTCGCGCCGCTGAAGACAGAGCGATCCGAAATTTGTGGAAAATCACCTGTAATTTGTGCTCATGTGATGGAAAGTTCATATGTCATCTACATCTACTAAGCTTGTGGCAGGGGGTGTTAGTTCGCGCATTTCCTTTAATACTGGTTTATAAGGTTGCTGTCCGCCTAGCATTTATTAAAGTACTTTGTTGTTTGGGGGAGAAGTGAATTCCCAATGCTATCCGTTTCGAAAAATATCTCTCTTAATTTATCTCCTCTTCCGGGCCTTCAATTACACTGTGATCGTATTTTTGTTTTATTTTATTCTCAACCCATTGAATAGTGCTCATATTGGCCATTTCATATCGGGACATTCAAAACATTCAACCATTAAACCTGCATGGACAGCCAATCCCTGGATAAGGGAATCCTACCCTCGCGGGTCTCGAACCCACGACCCCAACCGCATTCGTGATGATGTAACCTCTCAAATTGGTAAATTAACAATGCTGTACGTGTCGAATGTCATTTGTTGGCCTGTTAATCTTGATAATCCGTCGTCATTTGGGAGGTAGACAATCGACCTCTCTCTCCGTAGCTAAGTTGGAACATTTAGTTAGAAAAGATCTTCCTATTCCAAATCATTCCATAATCTACTCTAGAGCCTATTTTTGGTCACGAACGTCTTTCATCTGGCCGCACTTCCGCGGTGGATCGCTGCAAATGGCGTCACTTCGGGGGACCTCGCGAGGAGCCCTTGTAAGGAGGAGGCAGAGGAGGGTTTGACGTCACTTCCGCTCACCCAAAAAGGGGGGGGTGTCTACATACATGCAAGGAGGAGGAGGCGGTGTGATTGAGTGTCTTGGGAGAAAAATGTCTGCAGCGCCGTGACGAGGAGAGAGCTTTCCTGACAATGTTTCTAAGTGAATGCTTCCAACAGCGAGGCATTGCTTGGAAAAGTTGTGAATTTGACCCACCGTATCGACATGATAATGAATTTCTCGAATTGAATTGGAATTCGGATCGCTCTGCCGTCAGCGTCGCGAGTGGTGACTTTGGTAAGACAACTGAGACGCTCGGTGGGAGACAGCACATCCATTTTACGATTGGAGAGCCCTCTGTTGTAATATCCCGAAATCTCCTCGCCCGAGCGCTTTCCGCGATCCTTGTGGGTAAAATAACTGCTTCCGGTGCAATGTATGCCGCCTACTGCACACGGGCGCAATGTTATATGAAGTGCAATCATTGAGTGATGCCGGCCGGGTTGGAGTTAGTCTTTTCTCGTGGATACGGGGTTAAAGCTGCATATTATTCGACCGTGGAAACAGCAGATGCGTTGCTAGGGCAGAACATTGATCCATGCATCAGTTACTTGTGATGAGGAGTTCACTGAGAAACCACTGCCGCCACAGGTCTCGTGAGTTCGACTGCACTTGTGCAAATTAAAACAACTAGCTAAGGTACTGCCTCTTCACGAATCAATTCAAAGGAGTGGACTGAAGGACTTCTATGTGACAATTTAACAAAATCGTACTGTTAAACATTAGCACAACTCCCAGCTGATAATTCAGGATATCCGCATCTGTGCCTATATCCGATATCAGGACATCCGCAGCTGTGATCAAGTTTGAAATCTAATGCTCGTTTCACGCACTTTCGATTCTATTCGTCGCGGCGCGTATTCGATTCGTTTCGAAAACGAATGAATCTCTTCAGACGCACGCCCTTCATATCGGGTTTGTGTTGATCACGATCGGATTATTTAGACACTGTACACATTGCTCTTTCCTAATTTTAAGAGAACGATATATTTGCTCGAAATTAATTGTATTCTATGCTGCAATTTAATGTGTACCAGTGGAGACGTTACCCCGTGATTCGCATCTTATCCCAGAAAAATATTTTAATGAACCTCTCAGGTACTGATTGTATTCCGCACACACAGGTTCACACGCATTATCATCATCTATTCACTTTATGTCTGCGGGTGAGTTTTCGTGAGAGCCCGGGCTCGGATGGATTCGCTGATAGGGGAGGGGTACTAACAAGAGAGAGAGGAAGAGCGAACATAGCGTTGCCAAATTTACATATAGACCACGGTCTTAGAATATGAGAAGGTCTGGACACTCTCCGTTCAGGCATGGTCATTTAATGAAGCCGTTTCCCGTTGAGGCCGGTAGGGGCGCCACCTATCCTGAAGGGCAAGTTTCCTACGTATCTGTTTACGATACTTCAGTAATTATGAACTAATTTATGGCAAAAATGAATATAAACACATCGAAAGTGGTTACTATAGTTAACAAGTTCATATGCACTTAACATCTTATAGCGAAAAATACCTAGAAATCGTTCTCATACGTGAGTATTAATCAAATGGAAGGCGTTAGATTTCAGCTTCGTCTGCTTCCATACCTTTGTAAAATCAGTTACAGCCATAACGAAAGATTGTCAGCAGTTAAAACCTTATGTAGTGAGGAAAGGTATTTTTAAGGAAATAATTATTTATAGCTATCTTGTGGTAAACGTTAATATAAGTTGTCATAGAAGCTACGTACGCACCATTGCCTATGAGCCCATCGGCATGTTTCCACGGCCTTATAAGAATATAGATGTTATTCCTTGCTTTCAAACACTATTAACAAATATAATATCAGAAACGCAAACGGCTTCTTACCAAGGCCGAAGTGAAATACTTCTTAAGATGTGACGTATGTTAATGTTTTTAATCTCCTGAGTCTCGATCAAGTGATAATAATAATGGCAGGGCACAGCAAACCTAAAAAAAATGATTCTATCCTAGGGACGTTTTGCGGGTATAGAATAGGCATATTTAATCGTTGAACAGGGTGAATAATTTCCGGAAGTACCATTATTACCGTTAAAGGCTATTTTATAACGATGCTTGCCTACTCACCAAAGGAATAATTTGAGATTTAAGTAAAATACCATATGAAAGATAAGAACGAAAGAGATTTTGCAAATAATTTCCGAATAAACTTCCACGAAAACAGTGCAATGGATATAATCCGAGGGATTTGCGGATGTCTGATCACTTCCAGGTGCTGGCAAATCTGAAATATTATCCCTCGCCCAAAAATAAGATGAGTAGTACGACAGAAACCACAGGCTAATACTGCTAATACGCGGTAAATGTACTTTTCATGAGAGTTGCACGCACCATCGATAACAGCTGCATTAAAAGAAATCATCGAAAGAGGTATTAAGAATGAAAACGATTAACATTTTTCCAACTTATATAATGTACACACACATCAAATCTACATTTCCAGAATGATTACACAATGCTATTGAAACTGAGATTATTTATACAATCAATGCAAGGTAATGTCATGAAAAATAAATTTTAAGTACTCACAATTTAACATTTCTATTAATTCTTTCTATTACTAATTTCTATTTCTAATTACTAATCATTCTAAGAGATTCAATTTAGTAGGAGAGAATGATGAATAGTTGATGAAAGCCGTCGCACATCTTGCATTTTCTCAGTGTTACTTCATTCCTCCAGTGTGAATGACATTGACCACTGGAACAGCAGAACCTGTAATTTAAAATATGTATAAATTTTGGAGCTTTAGCACACCAAAAAAAGGAATCGTACAGCTATTTTATCGCTTCTCAGGGTCCTTGGGGACTCTAAAAAGCGAAATCCCCGAAGTCTTGTGGCCATAACCAGTGGTGCAACGCGGCACCACACACGTCCACGGCATTTTCCTTTTTTCAGTAAATCCGCGATATATATCCACGAAATAGTTATGTAGAACAATAAGGAAATAACGCAGAGGACTAACATTCGAAAATAAATGAAAACTAAATCTTAATTAATTACAAAAATGACTATTTCCACTCACCTGTAGTATGCGCTCAACAATACGGAAATTAACTTACCCGCTAATTCTTGCCCTCCAGAATACGTGGCGCCGCCCCGGCAAACGTGCGGCAGGTTGAGGAAACGACTTCAATAAAAGACCATGGGTTCCCAATGGAGTGGGATAGGAAGTGTCATGGGGCTGATATAGACCATACTTTGTCACTGAAAACGTGAGTCGTATGTGGCCACAGGTATTTTGGCCTCGGCGCCGAGACAATAATTCCACTTATTAGGAAGGCATTGGGGATAATCCTCTCATAGAAGCCCATGACATAGTCAGCTACCCCGATGAATGAGGCACCGTTGGTGAAAGGCATACTTAAAGACGTACCAGGAGGTATATATAAGCGTGAGGTTTGGCAATACTGCTCCACGAGCAGATTCAAGATGTTAACTCGACGGAGGTCTAAGGGTGACTGACTGAGGCCACGCCTGCTGTTTGCTGATTGGCAAAGGGAAAGTCACGTGTCGAGAAACTTTCCTTCCCCTCATCTCCACTTGCTTTAGCCACACCAGCTCCCCCGCAAACATAGAATGAACATATAATAGACGCGAACGAAAATGAATGGAATGTATAGAGAGGCGAATGGAGCACTGCGTGCGTGAAACGAGTCCAATGCCTTACGCCACGAGGTTTTGGTTGATGACATTGACTTCATTTGTTGAGGTGAGCGTAGAAGTACATATATCCATGGACCGTCCTCTGATCTTCAACAATAAAAAGATACCACTTTAAAATAGCTCACGGCTCTTAGCTTTAGGGAAGGTTGTCTCTGAAGAAAGGCCAGAGAGCGGAGACATGATCAATGATGGAAAGAATAAAATCAATTTATGTCGAAGAGAAGCCGGTTCGCTGTAAATGTATGAACTTCCCTCGGGATAACTACGAGGATTAATATTGATTTGCATGACATCGTTTCTTCGGTGGCAAACTCCACAAACTTCTACCGACCATGCATGCAGTGTTATTTTTAAAACTTTTCATCGCTATTCAAACACGCCGTAGGCCTGAAAGAACGTCGCAAAAATCCTTTTCTGGTTTTAGTGCTTTTCTTAGAGTGAATTATGAAGTTGGAAGAGTCTTCTCCTCTCGTCCGAAGGGAGGAAAGATGCCGTTGGGCGAGAGATTCTATCGGAGAAACGATTGCTTCGTTTCCGGTCAAATCTTTCTCCCACCAATAACGTTTGTGCACGCAGCCACGTAAAAGGCCAGACAAAAGAGCAGCAATACCACTGGAACTGGCCGAAAAACAAGGAAACCGAGGCTTCTTTCACTTCAATGGAAAAACAGAAATTGCGTTTCTATAAAGCCCCACAGCGCAGTATTCCGACTCCGAAAAGGAGTTGGCTTCGATATCGAAGGCAAGAAAAAACCTTACAAGGAATTTACTTACGCCAATAATTGGAAAAGAAAAATCATTCGGCTCGTCCGGGATTCGAGCCTTGGAGTAAGTATTAGTTGTGTGTGGGAAGGCATCAACCTCTAACGCGTGCACGTAGCCATCCCATCGCGTGCACTAATCACGGGACGGGAACGACAATGAGCCAGGGAGGCACTCATAAAAATGAAATACAATGCATTAAAATATTTTTCAATCAATTTTCATTCGTGAACTCTCCTGTGAGAGGTCACTGAGCTCGCGTGGAATTGTTTCTGTTGACGCCCAAAGGCACAGCAACAGTGCAGCATTTCGCCTATCGCACGCAAGTCGCATGACGCAATACCCACGTGACCAATGAGACGCTCGATTTATGTTGGCATGAATGCATTGACGTCATCCACTACACTTCCCCGTACTCTAACAAGGTTCAGACCTCACCCAACTATGTGGGGACTCTTTCTGTTTTACTCCTGTGGCGCTTGTGTCTCCGGACTGTACTATTCTCGCGGTGCCCAAGTGCTGCAATGATAAGGATTGCGGCGCACAGAGATGAACCGATTTTATCTTCAGCGTTGCAGAATTAATAATGTACAAGCTTTGCTATGGATGCGGTTTAAATACATCGAGGTAACTCGTTGACATTTTAATTATCTTCACAGTCAAAAAAATTCGAAAATAAAACTCGGTGTCCGCCATTTAGTTTCGTATCTTCAAAAAGTAGAACATATAGACCATTATTATCATCGATGATTGATGACAAAGAACTATTGAAAGGCATTGTACAGTTTTGGCTGCATTGAAATCCAAAACAAAGGCTTGATTATGGTCAATCTCGGAAAAAGTCACTACCGGCTTGCCGCGACGGTTCATGCGACATTTGCTCAACTTCCAGGCAATGTATTATTTATAAAAAACAGCCAAGAAAATGTGATCAGTATGCGTTATCACATGCACCAATAAATTGATAAATTTTTCATTTTCATCTTCCTTTCTAAAAAAACCAATTTTGAGTGGTTTTGGCCACCTATCTCAGTGTATTGCTGTCCGTTATACGATTAAAGTACTTAACAGCCTTCTTCGTCCGACAGGATTTTCAAACTGCGTTTCTTGAAAAAAGTGAAAGACAAAAACGAAACTCCACCGTCCCAAAAACAATACCATGCGATCTTTCTTTGTCCCCGTGAACGTAAATTTCTCTGAACAGCCTCAATTACAGTTAACTCCCCTCCCCCTTTGTCTTCGGGAGACAGGCCCGCCATCTGGCCGCCGCGGCAAAAGTAGCATTCGGGCTAGGAGTGAGGTAGGCAAGGCTGACAAGAGAGGGCACCACCCTCCAGCAAAGCAGGAAAGGTGGGAGTGAGTAGCGAAACGGGGGCGTGGCCAATTAATTGGCTGCAGCCGCAATTGGGGGCCTCCTCTCTTAGAGCGCCGCGCTCGCCAAACGTGCGGAAAATGAGCGTGATCGTGATTTGATGACGGGAATTAATTTAAATGTCATTAGTACTTAGGAGATGGTTTACGAAAAATCTGCTCTTTCAACAGTCAATTTAGTCTCAAATATATTTTATTGACTAAAGTTGCTCATCAGCAGCATTCGATACGCGTTTACCTTTGAGGCACTCAACAACATCTCACTAAACTCAACAACACTCATCTGCGTATTATGTCGCATGGGTTATAGAATTGAATCTGGCATTCTCCACTTACGAGACCTCGTGAGATATCATATTGAATGGACCTTGTTGGAGCACACACGCGACTACAAACACTTCTGCAAGTGAGCTATCGCTTAAATTGCATGCAATTAATTACTTGATTGGATTTGAACGATTTGTAGCCCTCGATGAAAGGTTTTTGACCAACATCAATGTATTGAGCAAGATATGAAACTTCATCTAATACATCACTAAATTAATTTTTAAGAGCAGCAGTCGTGAGCACATAATTCAAATGGCGTTTGCCTCTTGCAAATGCCATTTAACTTAACGGTGACGGTGCTGCCCCCATCATTGGTGCATTGCATTGGTGAATCTCGGAGTGGACTTAAGCAAATAAGCAAATTGAAATCGTCAGTACTCATTAAGCCAATCCATCTAATCACCTTCTTTCCTCTTAAGCTCCTCGTTTGGAATTCGTGACATATGTGCTGATGCCAACGCCCCCGTCTCGCCACCATTAAGAAACATGCTCCATGTGAAGCATCTTATGACTTGTTTCACTACTTTTGTGCTTGTATTCTCACCTGTAATTTTAAATTGTGAGCTCTCTAAATGCTGACACATACTCTTTTGTCCCCATGCTGCTCAGTACTACAAGAAACAATTATCGTCATGGAAACATTATTGTTTAGCTTGCGAACAGTTCAAAAGTTTCGCTGAGACCTCTTCGTTCATCTCATCCCGAAAATCTGTCGAACGCTGTATTCGATTGTTTCAAATTCACCCGCATAGCGGCGACAGTATGCCCAGAGTTTGTTTTCACATCGGTGGTAACTTCCCCTCAGAATTAACGCAAGCAAAGGGCGCACCGGCCGAAAGGAGAGGACAAAATTGGAAAATACAAATTCAGCAAAGCAGTTGTGTGCGTGAAAGTGTGAACATTTCTTAGCGAAAGTCCTTGTAAAAATATATGATGAAAATCCTTTTACGTATCATATAAGTAAATTAACTGTAACTGTATTTGTAAATGACAGGAAATTTCCACAGGAATTTAGGTTACTTTCGTTAATACCCGCGTAAATAGATCAGGTTAGAAGGTATAAATTGTAGGGAGCATGCTGATCGAATATTGGAAGAGAGAGATGAAGTCAAGGGCTGCAATCGGAAAGGAAGCAAGAGGAGGAAGGCACATTGCCGCAGTATGCACCTGCGACTGATTGAGGAAGACACCGGTGAAATGATAATTGTGGAGTTTAATGCCGAATGGATGCGAAACGAGGAACTTGGGGAGACGAGACGAGGATTGGATCGACGCCTTTGAGCTGTGGGAGGGTAGGAGGAGGCTGAGGAGAGTGAAGTGGGAGGATAAAGGGAGGATCGAGGAAGGGCATTAGTGTTGAAAAGCACTCGAGGGCGGGAGGGAGGGGAATTGGATGATATTCTGCGAGGGTGGCGCAACATGGACTGAAATCGAACTAAGCAGGCCAAACCAAACTCCCTGTAGTCTTAAGTATAGCTACATTTATGAACTTTTTTGCATATTGTGTATTTTAAAGATTCAATGAAACTTATTTAGGATTATTTAGTGCACAATATGGTTTAGGAGGGCGATGAAAATAAAGAAAGACGGTTGATGATTGTTTTCCGGGTTAAATCCGCGTCGACTCATTTTTGGCGGACGACAGATTCGGGCGCGTTTTTCCAGCATTTGTAGCCGAAGACGGGAGACGGAAAGACTCGCCAGAAACTGTCGTTCGCAAAAAATGAGTCGACGCGGATTTAACCCGGAAAACAATCATCAATTTAATCTCTGCGGAAGCCTCCTTAATAAAAAAAGAAGGTTGGTTGACGCGGGAAGCATAGATTCCGGGGACAAGTCGCCATTTTTGGTGCGAGACTATCAAGGGAAAGATAGAATTTCTTTTGTTGATTACAACTTTGAAGCTATCGAATAGCTCTGCAAAAGGTAAGTGATGATTAAAAATTTCTATTGGGTCTTTAAACTTGAAGTTTTGGCCATTGAAGCGTAATAATATAAAAAATACCATAAAGAAATATTTTTATTGCCAATTGCTTAAAAACAAAGGCTTAAACCCCTATTTTGAGTCATAGGATACGAGAATACAGTATATTTTTTCATGCATATAATTTCAAAATGCTGTATTCTATTACCGGAAGATTTTTCTCGTCCTCTGGGGATTTCCAACTCTTACGGTGGACCCCCTCAGAACAAGAAACAGAGGAATTTGATTTAAGCAGAAGCCTGTGGAAAAGGTCATGGTTTGCGGCAAACCTAGACACTCCCTGGTCTGTTTTTCACGATATCTTCTTACATCCTTGTGCCGGTCCACCAATACATCTTCCCTAGAGGAATATGGCATATTTCACCATTCCCGCTTTATTTAGTAAAAATGTGGGTATAGTTGTTGGCACGTGATGCCATGGATAAAGTTTTTCGTACAGTTTAGCTGTTTCAAGACAGTAAGCTTAGAAAACCGTATCATTTACTTGAAATCCAGCCGATATAATTCTCAAATTTACTGAGAAGCGGGTAATTAGGCCGATAATTGATGAAAAAAAACATTTTTTGAATAAAGGCCTCAAGCAAAGTTTTTGATTTTTCGTCTCCTTTCAAAAAAAAGTTTTTTGTGTAAAAACTCTAACAGGAATGATTTATTCTGCTTCATGGACCCCCCTCTATTTGCTAAGATCATGATCGGTAAATTTTGGCGAGTCACTCAACTGGGTAACTACACTGACTGTCCTTCAGCACAGACTTCGACAAGATATAGTTAAGGGAGATTGATGATGTGCACTTGGATAGAAATGAGCAAGCCAATAGCTTTGACAGCATATTACGGGAAAACCCAATTTGTAGCATGGAAAATTTTGCACTCGTTCGAAGTAAAAGAAGAAATCTGGGTACATGAAGGGGAAGCCGCCGGGGAAAAAAATGGGCGTGGGAAGCGCACGAACCGTGAAGACCGTGAATTGCCGTCCGAACGCAAAGACCCAACCGTCAGAAGAGGGCACATGCCATAAAGGCACCGCAGTACTTAGTTGAGTGTAATTTTCGATAGATTTAGGAAAAAAATCCGCCCTCTAGAACGGACTGCTACGCATATCACGCAAAGTTCCCAGGTGCCCACCCCGTGTGTTGCGGGTCACCGGGAGCGAGAACCGCCCGACATCAATTCGTTTCAGCACTAAAAAATGTAAAATATGCCAGTTTATGGAGGATTTTATTGTTTCGTTACTTAGAATAAACATCACTCCAACTGTTAATGAAAATATCTCCGCGGAGATAAGTAAGTTTATCTCTGATTTCGGTAAAATTTAAGCGAAAAACTGTTAATTTTTAATTAATGCATAATGATCATTCGGAAAGTGATACATTCCAAGAATCATAGCTGAATAGAATCTAATAGGTATATGTGATCATTATACATTCGCTAATAGATCAATATTTATGTTTTGTCCGCTCTTTAAATGTTTGTTACCCTGTCTTAATGGGCAACAAACATTTAAATATTTTCCAAAAAATGTAGGTTTTCAATTTCGCGATTTTTTATCGCTTTTTGAAGGTTGATAAACATGTAACGAACAAAATAAATAGAAATTAGTAAACTTATTTGAGTATCTAGGCATTCTAGAACAATACTATGCAACTTATGGATCAGTACAAAATAGTAAAAAATTGGGGTTTTGGCCAGCTTTTTTCTATTTCCGCCCAATGTGTGCCCCATTCGAGGGATCAGCGGAAGGAAAATTGCGTGGAACTGTTGATAATCCACTAATAAGTTAGAATTCCACCAGATTAATTCTGAAATAATCACGTGATATCTCTCATTTGACGTTCAAATGAAAATGAAATTCAATGACAAACTATTTCCAATAGATACTCAAAAACTATTTATGTATTATATTCTGCCAGATTCGTGGACAAATTGATGATCAATCTTTAACCAAGCCTATCATTTTCCAGAGGGCCAAAGTAGCTGTATTTTCTTCGAGTCAACTTCAGTCGTATGTAATAGGGGAAAAGGTAGTAACTTCGATACTTGTCCGTGAATTTGATTTAAAATTTGATGGCGCTCTTCCTTTGTGTCTATAAAAATAGGCTCTGTTCGTTGATTACCCACCGGGAAAAGAGAGAGAGAGAGAGCGGCGTTCAGCCCGTGCCTCTATCCATCCCGTGCTTATCACTAGTCCGAACTCTTCGTTTCCGATTTGCATCCGTCATCGCCATTTCATAAAAATACCGACAGGGGTCTCGCTTTTTCACGCGTGGCCTCCCCGAATTCCGCTGGGCTCGGCACTAACCAATCGTGCGATTCGACGTGGTGTGATTGGCGCCCTGATTTGGACCACCTCCGCTCATTCGAACGACGACATCTATTGACGACACTGCCTGCCTCCGCCCGCTTTTGTTCGTAGTTTGCATGGGGTGCGGTGAGAGGGCGGCTTTATTTTTCCTTGATGGACAGTCGGCGTCATTGTCTGCGCTCGTCTCGGAGAGAGCGAATATTGAATGTATTTCAGGGAAATACAGCGTATAATATGGCCGCATACACTTCAATATCTGTAATCCGGCCTTTCGTTCGTCTGACACGAGCAGTTTTATCGTTTCCCGGGCTCACGACCTCTCTTCGGCTAGAATAATTTCTTCAGTTTTAGATTAAAGGTTATTCAATGCATTAATAGTTCCTATTTCGCTTTTCGGGATGTAATTTGAAAGAATGGATCTTAATTTAAACTCCATCCAAAACATATATAAAGGGATAGTTATACGTCCTACGCAAAGTATGTATTTTCGTACATTGGCTGCAATTCAGATCTAGTTCCCCTTGTTGGCTACCAGCATGAAAGTTGTTTGTCATCGCCAGCGTCGTCAGAAAGTAAACGTGTTCTTTTGCGCTGATTCGGGAAGGGAGGTCATCAACACTTAATTAGTGAACCAAAGGGGTCCGAATACGCGGGAAGCCGGATGTCACTTTTAGTGCATGTAAGCCAATTCTCTCAAGACTACATTTTACTTACAATGACTTAGAAGTCGGATTACCGCAATCGTACTGCACTGTGGCAGCGTTGCCTAACAAGATAGTTAATTAAGTTTTACAAGTTTAGCTAGTAATGGAGATGGATGAAAAATCACCGGTGAAAAGCAACGAAAAATGGGACTTCCATTTTATCAAGTATGTTTAGTAATTGTTGCTGATGAATGCTCCAAGTTATCGCTCCCTCGTTTTTTGTGGATAGTCTGCATTTACTGGTGTTGTAATGCTTTTACAAAATTATGCCCAAATTACTGTAATTCCTCGTCGCGATCGATAGGTTAGATTTTGGTCATAAGAGCGAAAAATAACCTATTCGACCGAAATCTCTTGACTGAGGTTGAGCCATCAATTTGTCATATTCGTTTTTTTAATAAATTAATCAACATATTTGGGATCAAGAAAGTGTAAAGAATAACGAAGCGTACACGTAAGCACACTGTTAACTTACTTAAGCGAGCTCATGCGTGGAGTGGTTCCCATCAAATAATTACACCGGAATTCTCAAAACGCGATAAATATCACTGACAGTCACAGATCGATCTCAAAGTTAGTTTTTATCAGCGGATGGGGCGAGAGTGAAGAATGCGGAGTAGCCCTCACGAAATGCGTGAGCCGTGTGGGACATATGGGGAAGCAGGTTTTCAAGGATTAGGATTTCAGGTGAGCAATTCAAAGGCTTAACGATCGTAAGCACTAAAAGTTCCTGACGGAATTAGCTACGTTGTAGTACTTATTTTCGCACAACACTGTCATCTATCGCGAAATTGGAGAAGATTCTGACTTCCAGCTGAAGGTCCTTGGAGCTGAAAGTGGCGACTAGAACTCAACCTGACCAAATTCATGGAAATACTATTGTTTTCAATCCCCAGGAGTCCCACTGGACTGATGGGGGCTGGTCGATGATAACTTAAAGCCGGGAATAAAAGCACTGAGGTATCTGGAAAATACTTATTAGAAATTCTACGCCAAGGTATCAAGGAATGTATTCAGCAAAAACCGAAGCATGGTATTAAAGAACCTAGCTGGTAAAACAACGATTTTAGGAAGGACCTTATGAACGAGAGAAAACTGCAAGTTGCTTGTCGCCCTCGGTGGAGGTGGGATAAAGTCCTTACTGTATGTCGGTACTTACTGTTGGTCGTGGGTTCGTATCCCGCCTGGATAGGTGATCCCTGCCCAGGGCATGAATGTTTGTGTTCTACTTCGTTAATGTTGAAAACCCTCGTTGTATATGGCCGTTATGTGCTCTTTACGGGGAAGTTGATAATAAATAAATAAAGTAAATAAAAAAGACAGTTAGGTGAAAAAGCGAAGGGACTAGAAATTAAAGAAAGTTACGCTGCGGAACGCTCAAAAACAAAGAAGTCCATGCTTACTGCACTGCAAAATTTCAAGAAAAAATTACTATGTGAATTACTCGAACAAAATCTGAAATCTTCTTGGTCACGTGTGATAGAGCTTCAGGGAATATCTTCATTCGCAGATTATTTAATAAATTTAGGAAACCTATCACCGAAAGTATCGACAAGGTTAACACTATTAATTCCCACCTCCAAAGAGTCTGCACTAAAGAAGATACTGCGTATAAATTAGACATTCCATTCACTGAGGAACGGAAGAAAGAAATCACCATTCGACGGGATAGCATAAGGGTTACACAGATTTTTAGCCGCTGGAGACTCGGATGCTGCGCACTAGGCTTAGATTCCTTGAACAATTGAAATGGATATCTTTAAGAGTTACACCTGCATTTTAAGAGTTACAACCGCAAAAAAATGCAGGAGAAAAGGTCTTAACTCAACTGTATAAAACTATCTGCGATATGTTCTCAACAGGAGATTTACCTAGTGACTTCGAGAAGAACATCATCATTCCCATACCCAAAAAGAAGAGAGCTGAGAAGTGCGAAGAATTTAGGACCATAAGCCTGACGACACATGCGTCGAAGATTCTGACAAGAATCATTTACAGGAGAATTGAACGAAGAGCAGAAGAATTCCTGGATGAGGACCAATTCGGATTTAGGAAAAGCAGGGGCACAAGGGAAGCAATTTTGGCTCTTATGTTGGTCTTAGAGAAGAGAATGGAGAAAAACAAACCAACCTTCATAGCATTTGTCAATTTAGAGAAGGCCTTTGATAACGTGGAATGGAATTCAATGCTTAGAATTTTGAAAGAAATCGGGGTACTCTACAATGATCGTAGAATTATTCAGAGTTTGTATAAAAACCAAGTAGCTGTGATCAAATGTGGACCAAACGGTGCAGAAGCGAGAATAAGAAAAGGGGTGATACAAGGTTGTGCGCTTTCCCCCTTAATTTTTAATGTTAACATAGAGAAAGCCATCAACGAAATCAAGCGGAAAGCTTCGGGTGTCAATATCCACGGAGAAAAAATTAGTATGCTACGATTTGCTGACGACATAGCAGTCATAGCCGAGACAGAGAAGGATTTGAAGAAGACGTTGACAAACATGGAAAGGACAATGGCCAGATATCAGCTGAAAATCAACAAAAAGAAGACTAAGATATTAGTTTGCAGCAAAAGAGAGTAGGCTAAAACAAACATCAACCTAGGAAAGCATAAGCTTGCAGAGGTGAACGAGTTCTCTTACCTGGGAAGCCGAATTACCAGCGATGGACGGAGCAAGAAAGATATACAAAGTAGAATAGCGCAGGCGAAGAGGGCTTTCTACAAAAAGAAGGATCTTCTTACAGCTGAAAATACCAGCATAGAGGTAAGGAAACAATTCATCAGATGCTACATATGGAGTATGTTTCTCTATGGAAGCGAGGCTTGGACGTTGACAGCATCAGAGAAGTCAAGAGTGGAAGCATTCGAAATGTGGTGCTACCGAGGAATCATCATCATAGTATTCTACCGATTAAGGTAGGTTTCCATGGAGTACGCAAGAAGTGATCTGGGAGCCTCCCTTTCCTTCCAGCACTGCCTTCTTTAACTCACAGTAAGGCCTACTCTCTTTCAATCTATCTAAAAATCCTATTCTTTTCCTTCCCCTCCCTCGTTTCCCTAACATTCTACCCTCTAACACCATTTTTAACATCCCCTCACCGCTAAGCACTAACTCCATCCATACCTTCTGTCTCCTTCGTATCTCATCTGAAAGCTGTCTCTCCTCGCCAACCATATCCAGCACTTCGTCATTCCTTTTCCTCTCCGTCCATTTCACCCTCTCCATTCTTCTCCATACCCACATCTCGAATGCCTCCAATCTTCTCTCGTCTTCCTTCCTCAGTGTCCACGTTTCCGCACCGTAGAGAGCTACACTCCAGATCAAACTCTTCACTAACCTTTTCTTTAAACTCTTACATAACGATCCTCTTAGAAGCTCCTTCCTGTTCATGAACGCCTCCTTCGCTAATGCTATTCTCTTCCTGATGTCCTTACTACTGTATCCGTTTTCCTCTAACGTACTGCCTAAATAGTTGAATTGCTCAACCTGCTCAAGTTTTTCATCACCCACCTTTATCTTGAGTCTCACATTCCTCCCTCGTGATGCTTTACAAAACCGCATAACCTTAGTTTTCTTGTGATTAATCCTCATCCCATACTCCTCGCAGCGTTCGTATAACGCATCCACTAGAGCCTGAAGCCCCCTCGCTGACTGGCTAATCAGCGCCTGATCATCCGCGAATCTCACTGATTTGAACATCATTCCTCCCACTTTTATTCCAGCTTCTAACTCATCCCACGCTTCCCTTACCATCTCCTCAGCGTACACGTTCAAGAGCAGCGGCGATAGAGGACAGCCTTGCCTCACACCTCGGCCAATGCTTGCCCACCCAGATTCTCCGTCCGCTACCCTCACTTGTGCAGTCTGGGCCATATACAGATTACGAATCAGTCGTCTATCCCTCCAATCTACACCTATTCTCTTCAGAATATCCATTAACTTTACCCAGTTCACCCTATCAAACGCTTTCTCAAAATCCACGAAACACGCATATACGTCCTGGTCATATTCTACGTTCCTCTCGACGAGGGACCTCATTATTGCTATTGCATCACGAGTTGACTTCCCTTTACTGAAACCAAATTGATCTTCGCCCAAATATTCGTTTGCCCTCGCCTCCATTCGTCTGTTCAATATCCTCAGCACCACTTTCGCCGCATGCGATATTAAGCTGATAGTCCTATAATCTCCGCATTCCACAGCTTTCTTCTTTTTCGGAAGCGGAATTAAAACCGTCTTCACGAACCGAGGAATGATGAAGATAAAATGGATTGACCGTGTGAGTAACCAGGAAGTGCTAAGGAGAGTAGGAGAAAAGAGAAGCCTCCTAAAAACATTAAGCAGAAGAAGGGACAACTTAGTTGGCAATATTTTGAGGCACGATGGTCTGATGAAGACGATCGTTGAAGGACAAGTGGAAGGGAAAAAGGGCAAGGGACGGCCCCGAATGAGTTATATAGGACAGGTTATAAAGGACGTAAAAGAGAATAAATATGTAGCTATGAAGAGATTAGCGGATAGGAGAGAGAAATGGAGAGCTGCGTCAAACCAATCTTAGGATTGTTGACTAATGATGATGATGAAGAGTTGCACGGAGAACATCATATTAGTACCCCACGACATTTACAGGTCTGACATAATGGATAAATTAAGAGAGATATTTTGCCAAACGGATATAATTTGGAATTCGTTTTTTCTCCGCTCGTTACAGGAGTTTAATAAACGCTAATCGTCATTTCGCATCTCCTTTTCATGTGTAAACGGCTGGTGTCCTAACATTCCCTACCACACATCTAATGAGGTGGCTTGCGTAGTATTATGTAGGGTAGACTGGGTACGATTGAAACACTTTAATACGTTTATCGTCCGTAGCATCGGAATTAGATAAGCGAGCGATGCCGAATATATGCTGAATAAAAGGGCGTCTATCTGTCTACTAATGGGCAATGTTATTTCAGATCACTGCATTGTATTTTATAAGCGAAATCAGATTTTAAAAAACATGTAATTTGTGTCAACCGTCCCCATGCCGGGGTCGGTTGAAACAGTGTCTGGGGTCAATTGAAGCACATGCAAATAATACAAAATTCAATAAGTGAACGTAGTTTATTCATGATATAATAACATTTTATGATCCGTTAAGGCACAGTTGAGTATCGCAAATATTTTTTTAAATATTCCAGTCTTTGACTACAAATATAATCTATAAATTTTAGCTCTCCAGCTAACAAAACACTTTGAGCAAAAACTTTAAAAAATTATTTCTATAAACATCTAAATGTGGATGCATAGGTAAAAAAACAATAAAAGGATCCAACAATACATTTGTTCAAGAGAATTAACTACAACAGCTTAAAAAAATAGCCCTTCAGCTATAAAATAGGTTAAGAAAAAACTTTAGATTATTATTTCTACAAAAATCAATATTTTAAACAAAAATACTTAAGTGGTTACGAGATCATTCGGAATCGCAATTGTGACAAACATAGCTAAGACAACCTTGTGTGCACTCTTCATGCGCCCACATTTTACACGCTGTGCATTGTATCCATTTTTCCCTCGGTCTGCTTTCTGAATATGCTGACATACACACAAGGCAGTAGCACTCTTCTTCTGATGCTGATGAATTATGTTGCGCATTAGTTTTTTTCCTGTTTTTAGCATTTATTTTAGTCTTACCTCCATATAAATTGTTCTTTACTTGCTTAGATTTGGTTCGTTTCAATCTGTTTTCATGTTCTCTTCTTATCTCTTATTTTTCTGGTGTATCTGTGTAGATTGTAGAATTCCTAATTTTTCGCCCCCTGGTTGTTAATTTCCTTGGAGGGGCTTTTGGCAGTGGTCGTACTGCTTCCGGCGAAATCAAAAGTGGTGTGCGCGAAGTCGCAATATTTTCCGTTTGATATTTCAACCGGGGATTGGATTGAAAACTTGTAGAGGGTTCGGGTGAAATTTGCTGAACACTACCACTACTTTAAAGTCCTTATATTGTGATCAAAGGTTCAGGATCTGTAATAATGTTTTCCTGTCCTTCGTCTGGGACTTGTTTGCACTGTGGCGTATTTACCGCCGGTTGATGAGCAAAAAGAGCTGCATTGGAAAGTCCCTCCGACTCTTTTGGCGGTTCGAGAGTTAAAATAGAAGGCGATGGTGGCGGCGTTTTATCCTCAGGTCCCAGGTATTCTAATTGGGGCTATCATCTGCCTCGATTGTATTCACAGAGTTAGGCCTATCCGTCACAAATGCAGGCCTATCTGTCACAATCGAGTTCAGTAAACAAATGCCTATTAAATGGAACAATCCCAGCAGTGCGAAAGCCAGCTTGAATGTTGGATTGTGTAAGAGCTAGCGGCATAGCAGTTGCTAAAATCCCTGGGATGTCGTATATCGACATTGTCTCGTCGGGGTGGCTTCTCATCCATCCATCACAGGTCGAATTTACAGCTCTCTTCAGCGGACCGAATACAGATCGATCAAGCGGTTGGAGTTTACGTGAGCAATGGGGAGGGAAAGATAGCATCACAATGCCGTTCGTCTTGCAAAAGTGTAGTGCGTTAATGTGAATATGTGAAGAGTGATTATCAAGCACAAGTAAGACTTGATGTGAAGAAGAAGAATTTGCGTGTTTTTTGAAGTGTTCCAGGAAATGAATAAATGTTTCATCCTGCATCCAGCCAGAAGGATTTGCACTTCCAAGAGATCCTATTGGTCCATCCCCGATAAAATGATCTTGGTATCGCACTCGCGGAAAGACGAAGAATGGCGGAATAGCATTACCGATGGCGTTAACCGCAAAGGCTACTGTGACTAATGTCACTGATTGTGAGCCTGCTTGATGGGCACCGCGTCTAGCTACTATTCTGTCGGATTTTTACACAGTAGTTACGCCGGTCTCATCAACATTATATATATTTTGTGGTTCAAATTGATAACGGTCCATGACAGTTGCCAAATTGTCGTAGAAAGCATCTACGTTATTTCTATTAAAGCTTGTCGCCCTAGAAAGACTTGTTGCCTGTGCTGTATGTACTAACAGTTCAGGATTTCTTCTCATAAACATGCGAAACCATTCTTCGCCAGCCATTTCTTTGTCATCCCAAGTCCGAGGTCGTGATGAACCGTACTTGATGGTTAGTTCGTATGCCAATTTCATAACATCCTTTTTAGTTAGACCAAAATATATATCTGCACATCTGATTAAATATTTAGATAGCTCATGCTCTTGTTCCTTGGTAAACACTCGATTGTGAGCCTTATATCCCATTTTTCTTGATTTTCATCGCCACCAGCCGCATCTCGTTTACGCACATACCTCAACAGGGAACAGTGGTTCAGTCCATTACTTTCTGCCGCTGTTCTTGACGAAGATCCTGCTTTTACATCTCCATAGGCTTGTTTGTACGTTGATAAGTCGGCCCAACCTCTCATAGTCTTCCTTTGGCATCTAAGAAACAAGAACATTAAAATAAAAATCTGTTTAAACCGTGCCCACAAAAAGTGTTTCAACTGTCCCCAATAAAACTGTTCATAGTAAGAATGATAATAAATCTGAATAAAAACTAATTATACTTCTATATTCTGCAAACTTAAATCAAAAGGACACAAAACTCTTAATATCCTAACATTAATCAAAACAATAATAATTGCAAAAGTGTACGAACAAAAATACTTACTTTTTCGCCAAGAAACACAATGGGGCCTCCTACACACAAGCACAGCAAGCGAAGAGCAACGGTACACTAAAATTCTTGTTTCGACTTGACACACGCGTCGTTCTCCCCTTGTACCCCCACCACATTTCGCACGGTTCGCGAAATAGTAACTTTGTTTCAACCGTATCCAGTCTACTCTACATGTGTGAAAATGATGATGACATACCAGTAATGAGCGAAATAGATGTCACCCTTACCATCAAACTGATAAATCACGCTAATCCGAGTTTTTGCTGTGATATATATACGTGGGGTGAATGAGCGAGCCATGGTGGTTTTCTTGAGTTGCCATGAGTGAAATCAGAAGGAGAGGCCAATAGATGCCTGAATAGAAATATTTCGGTATGATCGTTGAAAATTTATTTAAAATATGAAGAAATGGATGATATCCACTTGGTCTTATGAGCGTAATCATTAATAGTAATCCGATTATTTAAGGTGATTACACTCCAATTTATTTCATCATGGCCCTTAAAGCTAATTGTGGTTCGCTCTCCCTCTGGAAGGGCAGCGTTGCTGCTTTTACTCAAGTGATTTCCCCCACATTTTATGTTGACAAGTACCAGAACTTTGAAAACTTTAGTTATTGATCGAATTAAAATTATTTTTTACTCTAGTGTTATCAAAATGATCTCAGCGACGACTGCTTTCTCGTTATTTAGTGAGAATTGCATTTACTATGAGTAGCAATTTTACTCGACAGAGATTTGATAGTTGTTGGCCAAAATTACACTAAGATCCAACCACTACTACCCCCTCCGCTTATTTCCTCTCCGTGAATGGATCTGTTTAGAAATAAATGCGTTAATGTAGATAGAGTTATCATTTTAAATAATTAATTCTTTTAAAAATTCAGTATTAGCGTTTTCTTGGTTTATCTCCATAGATTATGTTCATGTTAAGAATGACTCTCTAAAAATTATGACTATTTTGGACTGAATCCTCCCAGAACTCCACCGCAACTACTGCCATGCACGGAATTGTTCCACTCGGCTACGGAGCCACGTATTTGTAAGACGTAAACGGTGAGTCCAAATATGACTCTAAAGATAGGAAAAACCTCGCCACGGAGCCCGAAAGAAAACACTCCGTGGGCCCAACGCAGCGTGGGCGTGAGTTTCCTCAGCATTCCATTCGCTATCGTGAATTCCGATTGGCCTTATGCTCCTGGAGTTTCACTCCACCTTCTGTAGCTCGGTCGTGTCCGCGTCTTTACTCGTTGGTGCCGTGAGGGGAAAGGAAGGAGGTCGCTTATTGTGCCAACCTTCCAAATTTTCATCGACCAGTCCCCTTAATCAGTTAGGTCTACGTACTATAAAAACGATAGTATATGGCGTCTGGCTAACCTCATGTATACGTATGTTGTGTTGACATGAATGCGTCAGATGCAGCGAAATATTTAGGAGTTCACGATAACTTCCAACCTGTTGTGGGGAACACAGATAAGAGATATTTGCGGTGGAGCATAGAAGGAGCTGAGGATTGTCACGCGTGTTTTCGGAAGATATTACACGGATGAAAGGGAGGTTCTGCCCGCGGCCACTTCTCAAGTGTGGCGTGTGAGCATCGAGGTCGTCGGCTGCCTACCCTTACCCACAATGCGTCGCGCGAATCGACGGCATTTGCAATCGAAGATGGGGAGGTGTATTTGGTCCGTGTGCTGGTGGGGTCCTTTCCTTCGCTGGCCTGCATCTCTATTTCGTTCCGGGCAGATTGTTTGTCTGCAAAGGGATTTGGTCGAGGCATTCCCTTCGTTTCGCTACCGGCAGAGGGCATTGATTTCCTTCCTTTGAGCCCCTTTCCTCCCTCTCTCCCTCTAAGCATCCCTCTTGCCCATCAAAGAAAGGAATTCCCCCCTCCACCACTCACCATGTCCTTTGCTGAAGAGATAAACTCCGACCCCCCCGCCCCCTAAATTTGCCCCCCCCCCCCCCCCCCCGCCCTCTGGGAGCCCTGCATTGTCGCTCGCTGCCTGCCGTCGAGGGGGCGTGGTCCGTGTATTTCCACCGCGACACAGCCAACCACTCCACCCCCTTGTGTCCTGCACAATTAATACCCTTCCGCTCGTTATCTCGAACCTGCAAATTTTGGGTTTAAGGAATCTCTTTTGATGCTACTGTCAAAGTGTGCCACGGAAGTTGTTAGCTGGCACGTTAGTGCTTTAAGGGTGCTCTATACCTCCGCGAAAAACGGCTCTCCAGACTTCAGTTTCCTCGCCATTTGCTCGCTTATTATACACTCTGGAGAGAACTTGTTTTGGATATGGTTTAAGCAAAGATTATTGTTATCGGTAAGTGAAACAAAATTATTTGAAAAGCATTTGTTAATTAGTTATTGGCGCTGAAAAACACAATAAAACGCCTGTTTTCTCGATGTAATTCTACCACGTAGACCACGCGATTTGAATTTTATTCGGTAGATGAGAACATTCATCCTTCTTCTTGGAAATAAGATACGTTTCATGAATGCCATCTTATTAATAACCACGCTGTAGCTCAAATTCTCGAGCGTGTTTTCTGATCGTCAAGCGCTTACGATCTTTTCTTCCATGGCGCTGCTGTGTGATCCCCCACTCTCGAGGAAAGAGCTTCCCACCCCACAGCAGTCTCTCTCACTACTTCCCCTCCATCTGCGTTGTTCTCTTGTTCCCCTCTGTGCTTTCGACGACCCGTGCCGGTCTGACCCGTGGTCGGACGCCAGAGGACAATTTGTTTTTATCATCCGAAGCCCTGTGTTGCGTTGCGAGCGGTGTGTTTGGAACGGGGTGAGCGCGAGTTTTCAAGTTTTCTGTTCAAAAGGCCGTTTTACACGGGGCACGGAATTGCGCAGGTTAGAGCTGCATTAATTTCTAAAATGGCGTGGAATTGCGCGAATGCATGAACGAAATTAGAACAGGGGCCATTTTGCCGTCTCGAATCCACGCATTCTCGCATGTGTTCTAGCAATTCACCGCTTTACACTACGCAATTTTGATTGCCCCTTCGCACGTACGTCAGATTGCGCTATTCCGTGTATCGTGTAAAACGGCCTTTATGCATGGAAAGTGAAAGGAAATCAGAGAGGAAGAAGAATATGAAGACCAATTGGAGAGAAAAGAAGAGTCGTATCTTTTGTGGGAAGGTGGAAGAGAAGTACTAGGAATAATGGTAGATATATAAATCCTTTTTAAGTGTGCTACATTATTAACAGTTTGTATATCTTTAGACAGGTATTTTCATCCACGTAAAATCTGTAATAACGTGATGCAGCTAATAAATAGACTATCAAATTATTTTAACCATTTTAGTCATTCCAAACCTGCAACAGAATATGTTATTTACACTGTAGAAAGAGAAATTGGTTTAAAGTAAGTACCTCTCGATAATGTATTGGCTATGACTATAGTTTATTAATTTTTTGTAACCAAGCATTGAAAATAAGATACGGAGAATATGCTGCACATTATCAGTTAGGTTCTAGGTTACACCATTGCCTTTTAAGTTCTTGCAGACGCTAACCAAGAATAAATATATCACCGAGTAGGCAATATAACGTGCATATCTTCATTTCGTGTCTAAATATTTTCAAAAGTAACCGTAGTGTCATCAAAACACGGTATGAAAAGTATCACGTTGGTTTATTTGTCTCGCATTTCCGACATACATGTTTCTCGATAACTTGCAACCGAGGGAGAAAACTTCGAAAAGTTATTTTCTTATAAAAATATTATTATTATTATTAAAATTACTATTATTAATTATTACGTGATTCACCCAAAATAAGGAATTTGAACTTGAACCACCGTATCGCTAAGCAGGGGTTGATGTTTGGTCGATGTAATACAGCGATGACGTCTAGTTGACCAAATTTAATCGTTAACTATCTCCTATTTGCGTAAATATGCTTGTTGTATGCAAAAGAATAGATACACGAGATCCAATACCTGCGAACCAGTTTTATAAGTATAAGACAAGAATTTTACTTGTGTAGCAGGAGTGACGAGAAAACAACCAATACACACGGATAAAACTCGAATGTGGGATATTTATTTCGCTCGAGTGAAGTTATGCAAACTAACTTAGCGTTATATCTCTCACCAACAACCTGTTTCACGTGCTGTTTACACTCTTCCGAGCGATTGATTCTCTCAATGAATGGTTCTCACTACAGGTCGTAATGAACCGAAACTCCGATGATGAATGCGACTTTTCTCAGAAGTAGGCGGCAACTTCCGCGATTTTTTTAATTCTAAATTTTGTGAGAATGACTGAACGAGGTAGTTAGTTTTTTTTACCCATCCAACGACCGAATTATTAACTAAAATTACGATTTCGTGTCCGAGTCAACGACCACATTGCAATATAAATATGCGAGACTTCATGTAAAATACTAGTGCGCAGGATCAGGTAGACTCATTATATTTAACTGTTCTTCGGTATAATAATACGTCTAGAAATTTATGACAACTAAATGTAATTTCATTAAAAATTCTTCAGTTTAGAATGATACCAACATCACCGCAGCGCGGTTGTATTCATTGGGGAGAAACTAAAATTTCTCAAGAGCATTAAGTACCCGATCAGTTTTTCTCTACCCCTCAGTACACTGTATGACCATTCCGGGATGGCACCCTGCACTGAAGTTAGCTCTCGTACTTGGTATGTTTCCGATTTTTTTAATTTCGAAGGGAATTTTTGTTCTTATACTCCACTATTGTTTAACATAAATGAGAATACATGTATACCAAGACTATTATTTGCCGCGAAAAAAAACGTTTCACTTAGCCGCGATTCGAACCCAGATCCTCCCGATTGCCGATCAGCTACATTGCCAAGTAATTTTTTTCTCGGCGAATCGTAGACACAAGGAAAAAGAGAAATCTCATATTCAAGTAAAAAGGTTGCCTCGTGGTATGTTTGGTAGCATATTTGACCGGCCATCGGGGATATCCGGGTTCGAATCCCTGGTTAGCCAAATGATTTTTTCATATCTAATATCATACTTGGTGTATTTAACAACGCACTCGCGCGCGTGACTGCGTACAAAGCTGCTTGTTCGATGCAGTACTTTGTATGAGTGAGAGTACAAAACCTTTAGCATGTGACGCTGGAATATCCTCTTTCATAAATAACTCTAACCACTGTACGGAAGATAATATTTAGTTGCCATTCCATGATTAACAACTTTATTTGGTAGAATGATTATTGGTTTTCAAACGCTCTACATAAAAACATATACTTAATTCAATTTACAAATAAAATCCGAAGATTCAAACGTGATGGAGCGGAATTTTTCCATATTGAAATAAGCACTTGCAATTTTCCACGATTATAAGAAAAGTTATTGTGACCTAGATTTCAATGATATAACAACATCTTCAACGTACAAATGGTGCGTGATTCATTCAATGTATCTTCTTGGGACTAACCTATGTTTGATTACGAACTAATGGATTCGACTTTGCTAACATTTAGCCCGCTTTAATTTCGTAGGGGATAAATTATTTCTAATGCCCTTACTAATTTACGTTGAACAAATACGAGAAATCTTCCTCCTTCCGTTAATTATGTAAAAGATAAGGAGTATACGATCGAAATTCAGGGAAAAAGGTTCCACCCTAAATAAAAGGATAATTATGGTAAAGCAAGAGACTAAGCCGGTAGATACCGTAGTGGTACAGCTTTACATATCTATGACGGACTACTAGGATGAAGAAGTCAAAGGCGTCTACGAAGATATCACAGCAGTAATCAAACAGGTAAGAGGTGAAGAAAACCTTATAATTTTAGGTGATTGGAAGGAGAAGTCTTTGGGTGTTCATATTAACGGAGAAAAAACAGTATGCTATGATTCGCTGACGACAAAGCAGTCATAGCCGAGAGAGAGAAGTATTTTAAGAAGACGTTGACAAATATAGAAAGGAATATGGCCAGATATCAGTTGAAAATCAACAAAAGGAAGACTGAGATATTAGTATGTGGCAAAAGAGAGGAGGCTAGAGCAAACATTAAGCTAGGAAATCAAAAGCTAGAACAGGTGAAAGCGTTTTCTTACCTGGGAAGCCGAAATACCAACGATGGACGAAGCAAGAAAGAAATAGTCATTAGAATAGCGCTGGCGAAGAGGGCTTTCTACAAAAGATGGCTCTTCTTACATCTGAGAATACAAGCATAGAAGTAAGGAAACAATTCATCATATGCTACATATGGAGTATGATTCTCTAAGGAAGTGAGGCTTGGACGTTGACAGCAGCAGAGAAGTCAAGAGTGGAAGCATTCAAAATGTGGTGTTACCGAAGAATGATGAAGATAAAATTGATCGACCGTGTGAGTAATGAAGAAGTGTTAAAAGAGTGGGAGAAAAAAATGAGTTCTAAAAGCCTTAAGCAGAAGACGGTACAACTTTCTTGTCCACATTATGAGACATGATGACCTGATGAATACAATTGTAGAAGGACAGGTGGAAGGGAAGAAGGGCAAGGGACGGTCCCGAATGAGATACATTGGACAGGTTATAAAGGATGCAAAAGGGAAGAAATATGTCGCTATAAAGGGGCTAGCGGATAGGAGAGAAGAATTGAGAGCTTCGACAAATCAATCTTAGGATTGTTGACTAATAATTATGATTTCATACCTATAATCCCTCGGTACCTCGGAGAGCAGAAATATTCAGAAGCATACTAGTCCAACAACGTTTACTATTGCCCAAACGTAGCAGGATGAATTTTGTCAACATATTGGCATTAATATCTACTATTGGAGTAAGAGAGGGATTCTTCTGTAGGACAATATTGGATGTAATTTTTTATTATTTTAAACTACATTTTGATAGCATTACAATTAAAATTTACTCACATTCACAGGCCTGTATTGTCGGCTTTCGAACTCAAAAGGTCTTGTTTATTGAAGTGAGGAACATATACTGCTGTATTTGTGCGAGAAGTAGGAACACAAAATCGGAGGTGAAAGAGCTATGCCACAAAAATTGGAGAAAATCCTCGACAGCAATGGAAGCTGACATGGATGAAAGCTTCTCGGGTTTCCAACCGGGTCAGGGTCTGCATTGTGTAGGCCGACGTTTTGTTGGGAGACTTTCCCAACATCCTCAGGGCTAATGATGCCGATGTCGCTTTGTTTTGATATAAATACCCTCCTCCTTTACCTAGTTGGTCTCTAATTGGTCCGGGATTTTTCCTCCTTCCTCGTCCTATTTAATGTCAGGTTCCAAGCGCTACTTAGCTGCAGTCCTCGATCTCTATTGATGTTGTTTGGGTGAAGACGGATATCTACGGCTTCTTTAGTAATACGGTCCCAATAGCCTCTTGTTCTTCCGAGTTGGGTAGTTTCTTCGCAGAGGATGTTGTGATTTCATGTACACAGTGTTCAGCAATGGCCGATTTTTCAAATTGACCGAGTCGGAGGTGGCGTCGATGCTCCTTCACCCTCGTCTCAATGGTCCTTTCCGTCTCTCCAATATACACTTTACCACATTCGCATGGAACGTGGTAAATGCCGGCTGTTTTGAGACTAATAGGATCTCAAAACAGCCGGCATATTAGTCGAAGCTGACATATTAGTCGAAGGTTCCAAACAGGTATTAAATTGCGCGAATTAAAATATCATTGGATAATTGGTACGATAATATAACTCACGGAATACTTCAGTGTTATTGTTCTGGGAGAGACTATAATACCGTCATTTCATTCGTAGGTGATGGCGACAGCAGCGTTACGAAGAAATTGATTGAAGTACTGCCCTACGGTATCAACTGCCCAGTAGTTGCATGAATCATTGAGTTGCATAGTTGCAGAGTGCATAAATCATTTATTGTGCAACTACTGCAACAGGCTGAGGGAAATTGCAAAGAAATCAAACATAATACGGGAAGGGTATCAGTCGCTTTGCGTCAGAAAAGGGAGACAATATCCCACGGAAAGGGACACCTTTTCGTTCTTCGGCCGACTCTGTAATTTGAGCAAAGCTGATCATTTGAATCCACACCCCCTTGATAGTATTGTAAAATGAAATAACGTCATGAAGCATTTTGTTACCACTTGAGGCAGTAATACTTGCATCATGGATAATGGTAGAAATAAGTACTACATGGATTTAATTGAAACGTAGGTATTACAACGCGGAAATGTCGGGAGTACAGACAAAAAGGGAAGGATGTAAGACAAGGACGTACCCAGGATCATAACTAGGGGGGAGAGGGCAATCCATGATCTAGAGGGGGGCGCAAGCCAAGTTGCGACATTTTAGCATGGAAAAGGTGAATGAAACAAATATTTTAAGAAAATTATAACAGCTCTTTATTAGTTTATGATATTGTTTCCTTCATTTTTCGTGGGATTAAAGAAAATTTGTTCAATACTTTCGTTTCAATTCAGTACTGATTTTGCTTAAAGACTTCGGCGATTTTTGCTTCTGGAGGGGGGCAACTGCCCCTCGCCCATGATGCAAGGTCGTATTTTTTCTTGGGGGAAATTCAGGAGGACCGTCTGCTTTGTTCTTACTCATCGTCCTTACAATAGCCAATCTTTTTTTGAAGAAGTTTTACTGTTAAAGGCATGCTGATACACCAATTGTCACTGGTAATATTTCTTCCTCTGCATTCAATGTGCTCTGCTAAGCATTTCACGATTTCATGAGATGAATTGGATTCTTTAAAAGGCATCTGGCTTCGTGCCCATATAAATTTCAATTTTACGTAAAATTTCCTAGCATCCACCACAGCAATGACTTCAATACTATATTTCTTTGGCTTTTGGATAAATACTGCGTTAAAGGACATCGGCCTCGAAATGGTATAAGTTGCTTAAGGATCGTGATGTACTCTGATGGTGTATTTGCAAATTCAAATTTGCTGGATATTTTACTAATGAACTCAGTAACTGCGGCTTACTAGTCACTTTTCTTCCTTTCTAGTTTAGTGCTGAGGTCATAAAAACTATTATAATGCACCGTTGAAAAAAAAAATCCGATAGCTCAGTGTAAGGTAAAACATCTGATTGCATCTTTGCTCCAAATCTCCCTGGAATCAATTTTTGGAAGCTTTATACAAACCCGAGAGGAAAAGGAGACCAATGAGATCCGATTATTCATCTTCACTCAAATGCCTAGTATCGCGATCTCTTGCATGATTTCCAGAAACTGATTCAAAGTAGAGATTTGTGATTTCCACTATTACCCATATCTAATACTACCGCGCAGAAAAGAGGCAAAATGGTGATAGTTCTCATGCACTCTTTTTGCACATGGCGCGTTCTAGGAAGATGGGTCAGAATGTTTTCTTTCCTAATCCTCCTAATAAATGGAAGAGCATTCTCGTTCCAGTTCTTCCAGAAGCTCTTTTTCAGTGACATATGGACGGTTTGACATTCTACAAATACTAAAGAGAAAATGAAAAAAATCCTAGCATAAAGTAGTTGAGTATGCAACAAATGCTTCGGAATGATAGTCTTTACAGTGGCATTTTTACTAAGCTATCAGTATATTTCTAAGAATCGCCGACTGGAAATTAAAAAAATCAATATAAATAAAAAACTATATTTAAATAAAATATTACCATACATACATTCCTTCCCCTTGCCTTTTCTGCTCTTCTACCTGGATTTCACTTTTCGGTGGTGGTATTTATTTTGGACCTTTGCCAATGACAGCCATTTTATTAAAAAACATCGAAGAAAATAAGATGCCAATATGACCCGATGCGATGTATTGAGGTTAATTGGCCTCATCAAAGCTGTTGGTGATGTCTGATCCAATACGCAATTTATGTTGTTCGTACCATATAAATTAATAAATATTAAAGTTGATTGAAAATCAATTTTTGTTCATTAATTATTTCTCATATTACTCATAAGTGTTCTCCCTGTAGCGCTTTGATTACTATTTCATTCATACTGGGGAATATCGTAAAAAATATAAAAAATTGTCAAGTTGTACTTTAAAAAGGTTTCACGAAATACGCGCATTTCGTTTAGCGTAATTGACTTTTACGATACTTTGAATAACACATTTGTGATGAGAACGTTGACCAGCTCTCCCCTTCGAGGAGAGTTGTATAAGGAGATAACAATGCAAGTAATCGCCATTCTTTAAGGCCGTTTTACACGGTACACGGAATTGCGCAGGCTAGAGCTGCATTAATAGGGTGGTTTCCTTTTATTTTTTTATTGCCTATATCGGAAGATTATTACTCCTGGAGTACGTATTTCACGCTTTTAGATTTTTAAATGACGATATCTATTTTTCGCGATTAAATGAAAAGTGAAAATTTTCAAGCGCGCGAAAACGCGACGGGTAAGGAAATCTCTCCGTGTGACATATTTCTGGTTCCCCTCCCGCCTTGTGAGGTGACCTTGATCGAGGCTCTGAGCGCTGATAGGACGCAGGATGCTAGAGGGTAGCTGAGTACCTTGCTGTCTGGTAGCGCTTGGCTTAAAAAAGGTTTATTAATACCTTATCAAACGAAGAAAACTTTCCGACCGTAGCCAGTTTTAATAGGTGATTATTAAGACATGTTTCCCTGAGCTCTGCGCCTCATGCATGCATTGGTAATCTCAGACGATGTATAACTCCTATCTTCTCCTATAGAAACTAGGTCCCTGTGACGTCACGTGGAGTGGCATCGCATGGGCACCAATCTGGCCCTTTTCAAATGAGGATAAAAATGGACCATTGCCATTCGTCTAAACCGGTATTTCTAAAACGAAATAATTTGTATATTATGAATACAGTAAGTGTGGGTAACAAATCGCAATCAATGCCTTTCGGTTTCTTTGATGAAGGAAGCTACCCTATTTCTAAAATGGCGTGGAATTTCGCGAATGCATGAACGAAATTAGAACAGAGGCTATTTTGTCGTCTCGCATCCACACATTCTCGCATGTGTTCTAGCAATTCACCGCTTTACACGACGCTATTTTGATTGCGCCTTCACACGTACGTCAGACTGCGCAATTCCGTGTACCGTGTAAAACGGCCTTTATAATAGCCACCCGTACTTCCCAGTCTCGTCGAGAGCGTGCGTATTTGGATTCTGCCAAGAAATGTCAGCAGAGTGACTGAGATGGGACTAATGCCACCAGAGAGCAAAAATCAACCTCCGAATCCTGACTATTTTCAATATCGCCCCTCCACAGTGAAATTTGATACAGGGTCGGGTGTTTTTTTCGGTCGGAGCGAAGCTCAACCCCTCCTCCTTTCCTTTTTTTCCTTCGATCAGCTGCTACTCCCCTCCACCCAAGGAGGCTTCCCATTCCACTGGCCGTAGCGGCCGACTTCGCAACTAAAATCCGGCGACCGTTACATTTGGATAATTGAATTCAGATAGAATACCCTTAGGTGAGGCTTTATCATGCTGGCTTTCGCCTGCCGTTTCCTTTCCCCCCTCGCTGTGCTGCTCTCGTAGTCGTTCTCTATCATCCGAAGCTGCCGAAGAATTTGGGAGGCATGTTTTAGTTTTCGAGGGAATATTTAATATAATAGCTTCTTAGTGTATTTCTACTTCAGTGGAGGTGAAACAAAATGCCGGGCGGGGTGAAATCCTATGTCCCGTTCCTTTTATACCTTCAAACGGTCTTCGAAGGAATAGCTAAGTTTGTTCCTCAATAACCACAGCGGTGTATACCATAGTTTTTTTTTATTTAAAACCAAATCGCGTACTAAAACTATAAATCACGTTGTAATAATAGCAAATTGCATTTAAAGGGTGATTACATGTTTTTAGTAGTAATCTGTTCAATAGTCTGGGGTGATCATGCATTGCATATACGGTAAGCAGTCATGATGATCAGAAAATCTTCATTTCGCTGATAAATTCAATTTCAGTTTTCTCAATCAATAAACTGGAATTTTGCGGTTATTAATTGATGTGAGAGGATATCGCGTTATGTGTGTCAAAAATTTTGAATGCTCGATTAAAAGGGTAGGCATTATTTTTTTCTTTGCCTGTTTATTAACGCCTTTGAACTTACAATTTGAGTTGTTTTATGCTCTATTCTTAAATATTTGTAGTAGTAAAGTTTAATTAAACCTGTATTTCACACAGTGAAGTAAAAGTGAATTTACAGCTTTCCTTCGACCGTAATTTCAGTGAGTGGAATCGGTTACGATATTACGGAAAAAATACCATCGTGAAAAACAATCTCTACAGGAAGGAGGGATATCCGTGACGACCATTGCTGTTGACTGGTTTGCAAAGAATTAGGGTCTTACCTCAGGCATCATTTTGGTGTCGGAAATCCAAGTCTTCTTAAAAATTATTGGTTATCCCGGAGAGTTTAGCGGTCGTAAGCACAAAGCATATTTATGGAGTCAGATCTGCTGTAGTTAAAGTGACATCTGGTGTTCCACACGGAATTGTAATCGGCCCCTTTTCGGTTAGTAAGCTTTTGAATGACCTCTGCTTCCGTTTACCCGATTCGTTTATCCGCCGTCATCTATCGCGAAGGGTCTGCTTTTGTAGCTGTGGATGACAGACTAAAGTATTCGACTACCTAACAATTATGTATCCACTCTCCCATCCTATCGATCGCTGCTCTAATCTGCTCGGGTTATGAAAGTGCCCCGTCCGATACACTCCTGGGCCGTAGAGTAGTAGGATGAAGGTTCAGTCCACAAAATGGTTCGAGTTGAAATGAAGCGTCTATGTTTAGCGAAGCGGAAATGGAGATAAAGAACTTCTGTTCGATGCGAGATCACCTTGCCAACGGTCTTTCCATCCATAAAGGGTTTTAAATAAAGATTTTCCGGAAGGATATTCAGTTTGGAAATAACAAATATTTTTTTAAGATTTGAATATGATTTATCAGTTTATGGCTTTGCTCAATGAGAATATCTTGCCTTTTTTATTCAATATTTTCCTCTTACAGTTTTTCAATAATTGTATTGAGTACTTTTTTCCTTTACTTCCGTTTTGCACGATGAATCGTGTGCGTTATTGAATTTGAAAAATGGATGAGACAGTGGTATTCACATTCAGCTCTGACATCAGCCAGTTTTGCTTCACGAATGCATCGCGAAGAATCTGTGCTTTGTTGTTTGTTGACATTGCTGGGGTGATTGAATCAATTGAATGCATGCATGTTCTGTGTTTGTAAGTGAGTGGCTAAAGAGGCTTGATTTTTAATTTCTGCATCGTTAATAAATATTTCCCCCTTTTTACTGCCGTTTTCACCAAAATAGATAAATGTTTCCGTTAATTACCATTTTAGTGCTATCCAAGTCGTAGACGTACCTTATAGATCGCCAAAAACAGCTACGATCGAACGGAGAGCATTCTACAGCTTTTTCATGAAAACAGTATGGGAGCCTCTAGAGACTCGAAGAAGGCTAGCTGCTGAGCTTGCATTGCGTTTCAGCTACTAAGAATAGTTATATCTTTCAGAGCTACTCGAAGAACTTTATCATGGAAACTATTTAAGCTTCCCATCGCTGCAGAAACGCGAGAAACTCTTTCTTCCGTGGATTTCTTGGAATTAGATAGAGGAATATTTTACCAAACGGATAGGATTTGGAATTCGTTTACTCCCGACCCATGAAGGATTATGATGAGAGATATGTGTAAATAGCACTTTCGTATTAATTTTACAGCACCCCGGTGGCCCCGAAAAGGGGGGGGAAGAGCGCGCGCCCCCCAGTTGTATTTGCCACTGGAGCCCCAGCCAATAAGCGGTAAGAGTCGGCCGAGCATTTTTATCGGCGCTCGGCACTAAGTTTACGAATTTAGCCATCGAATAGGCAAATTTGCGGTTTAAATATCAAAAGTCCTTTCATCGCGCCTACGTCGCATTTATTCTCGTGCATCGCATCAATATCGCATATGCGATTTTCACGTGTCACTTATTATGATGAATTCTTGGAATGTTAAGTGGAACTCAGTATTCTAGGTCTTTCCAAATGGTACCTTCCTTTCTTTGTTGACAATGCCAGTGGTGCTAACACTCAATTGAGTCGTCCAAACGAGTTCCCCATGTACCTTCGCTCAAAAATTGTGTCATATAATGGATCGGCCTCACCATCGTTTTCGTTTAAAATTTAGCTTCCTCTATCGTGGTATGATATTCTTAGACAACTGCGCGACGATGGAAATTTGACGCTGTTAAAGCGGACGTATCTTATTGGAAGGACTCGTTGGATCTTTCTGATCGGCTTGCCATCTAGAATCTCATTTGGAATGAAACTACTTGTTCCCACAAAATATTACCTCTCTAGTTTGTTTGTTTTCGTTCCTGGGTAATATGGTAATAAGTAAATGTTTACTTGTGGAATAGAGTGAAATAGATAACGAAGAGATCTCAACCGTATTTAATTGCGAAGAAGGAAATCTAAAACATGGAAATTCATCGTTTACCGTGAGTTTATTCCATCGATATCTCGACTAAGAAATTACAGCAATACGTTGTACGAAATCCGAGCTTCAATACTTTGGCCTGTAAATTGCATACAGCAATAGAGGAATTCCGTCCAAGTCAGAGTCCTCTATATTGCTTCAGAATTACTGCGAAGTGGAATTGGCGCAGACCGCCATATAGAAGCACTTCACTAATGGCGGACTGTGTTGAAGCAGAGCTTTGGAGACGTGTGAAGTTTGTTTGTTTTGAATTTCCCGATCGAATGTTAACAGGAGTGGACATTCGTCAGTGACAAACATACCAAATTCCTCCGTAAATGAGTTTCGGTGGTTATAACTTTATTTCCGACTTTGTCATTGCTGACACGCTCTAAATGTTTCTAGTTTGCTTCTTATAGGCTCTGGGACACATCTCAACTCTTCTTGAATGCCCGACCATCTGCTCATGTTCAACAGACATTGAAGAAAGCATCATATCTACCCATTTATTTCCCCGTGAGATTCTAGGGGGCGTTAAGCCTGTCAATGGCGGTCACTGCATTTCCCAATTGTGGAAGCGTTATGATTGCGATACGATATTGTGACGGAGTATTGCGAATGGGCAACCCAAGGAAAGTGCTGGTGGAACAGAAGGAATTATATTACGTGGAGCCTTCAACCGTGATCGATTTCGCTGAAGAAAAACCATTTATTGAAATTTAATGTGTACCGTGCTTTTACTTAATCGATAAATACCTCGGCAGTTAAGTTACAGCGTTACGTTTTGCGATCTTCAAGAGTTCGGCCTCACAGCCAAATCACATGGAGCAAGAGAGGCATTCCATCCTATCGTATCGGTGGCGCCACGCGGTGGTTTGGGTAACTATTCCGTGGATGTAGATGTAAGTAGTGCGGTATAGTCTGCAGGTGGCGCCACTTCACCGTTGCAAGTGCCACCATACACTTCACTTGTGCAAGTGCCTGCCTCCTGCGCACTCCAATGAGTTCATATTTATTGGTCCTGGCCCCCCTCCGCACTTGCTCGCCTGAAATTCCACCCCTCCCCCCTTTCGCCTCCGGCTTCCGAACTCGAGGTAGACTCCTCGCCGGTTGCTATGGAAACATTTGAAGCAGTTTCCCATTGTATCAATTTCCATGACCCTCACAGTTGTCGATCTGCTTCAAACCTTTGTCCTCCTCGTGTGAACAGTTGCTGCTGTCACCTACATCGATATGCTTTTGTTTTTTTTTTGCTTTCAAAATGAATATTGAATTACGAAATATTCATGGTATTAGCCGTTCATTTCTTTGACAATGTAGGATTTTAAAGTGCCTTTTTTTGACGAATTGTCACCAAATTTAGGATTCATTAGAGCCGCCAAAAGAATTACATCGCCATCTTTGCCGCAAGGCAAAACCGTTACCATCATAATTTAGTCCTCTCTTCTCTTTACTTTTGTAAACCACTTACCATCAGCCTCTCTTACTTCAGTACATATGTATGTTAATGATACAGACTGCTATCGCATTTGCTGGTGGGGAGGGCGATACAGTCATAAAGGAATCACTCACTAGAGGATGCTAGGATGGAAAATACAGGTTTATCGTCTCACAAAACACACGCATGCACCTCTCACGGAGACGAAGATTTACTTCACAGTTGAAGCTACTCGTTAGAGCTGGGGGTTTTGGTTCATTTTGGGGATTCTATTCGCGTGATTTTGTTCGAGTGAATGTTTCTATTCATCAAATCGTTCATTATGAACGCAATCAAAGAAATTAACGATTCTTTGGATTTAAGGAGGAACCATCATTTCAAACATGCCCGAAAACCTCCCCTCATTTTGACATATGTTGTTGCTCATTATTTCTTCTATCGAATAGTGAAAAAATATTACTATGTCATCGGCCATTTAAAAAATATTTATGGATTTGAAAATGACGGATTTCCACCTTGAAATACATTGTCTTTATGGGAGAATGATGACCTTCCCTTGTAAAACATTTTTTATCTCAAATTTGGCCCGAAATATATCGTTGAAAAATTAGCACAGCATAGAATAGACATCGATGCCCAATATATGTATTTTTTTAGTAGGGGTTACCGATATGTTAGCGCCAGTATTTAACTTTAAAGAACATACTTCCGGTTTCCTGCAGAGCGAGCAGCCATTATGCTGCGGAGGTAGTGGCAACGTTGCAAAGTATACGGATGTTAAATATGAAGAGCGATATTGCACCTGTCGACTACTGCATAATTCCAGTGAAAGGATTTTTCGGAGTCATTTTTCTAAGAATTCATTAAACGAATATTCAGTTCATCTCGAAACGTGCTATACACCGAAATATGTAATTTATCAGGGCTGGTTGTTAAAGTAATTCCTATATGCGCCTAAATTTTATTATACATGCGAATAATCATAACCGGAATACAATACATCCCTTGAAATTGTAGGCGTATCGCTACAAAAGCGAAAATGATAGGATTTATTGAGACTAGCGATAGTTTATCTGTTCTTCTGAATACTACTTCAAATTGTTTTACGTTTATTTCGAAAAATATACATCGTTTTCAACTCGTAGAAATTATTTATTCAAACAGAAGTTCATTATCTAGCACATTATGTATTAATCGTCAATTTAATTGATAGTAAAAGTCTAGAATAAGGTCTACAAGTTAATGAATGTACCGCGAGAAAAGCATATTGCTTTTGGGTACCGACTATGTAGTATTTGGAAATACAACTTCGCGAACGTACTAATTAATCGAATATGCATCCATATAACTCTTCGAAAGCATAAAATGGAATAGAAAAGAGTACTTTTTTCACTGTCCAAACAATTTACTTTGATAAGTTTTCTAAAGGTCCCATTAGCATAAGTTGAAAAAACAACAGTATCTACCTATTTATGAAGTCATTGCAGGAGGATAAAAATTAGGATGCATTCTTGAACAATCGATGACAGCTGGCATAAATGTGTCCGTAGAAGTTGCAATGCCAGCCTTCCAAATTTACTGAAACTTTGGCACTAGGAACAAGTGTTATTTAATTATCCTGATACTAATGATTCGAATTACATTTAGTTTATAACTGAAACATTAGTTTCTAATTTTCACTAAACAACTCGTTATTAATAGTATGGATGAGGCTATTGAATAGAAAATCTACAAATAAATAAACATTAAAGAGCTTTGTGCCAGTCATACAACAGGGACTTTAATCTTCTAAAATCAAGACATAAACATTGATTATTTAAACAATTATGGACACTTTATGTTTGGAAATATTGCAAAAATTTCTTAAGATATTAAAAATGCACGTCGACGATTCGGTATCCTTCAACAGATGCACTCGTTGGAATCGCTTCGATGGAATTGATGGATTCACTTTCGGCCACATTTCGTTTTCTCAAATAATCCAAGCTCTTACCTTTACCTTCAGACACAATTTTGCCTTTAAATCGGCATAATGAAGCCATCTCTTCAGCCCAAAGCTATATTTATAACTTTACGCTAAGTAAAGTGGATAATAAAACGAGAAATATTGTCACAATGTAACGTAACTCTGCGAGGTAACGTAAACAAACAAAGGTGCTCAACCGGTGTGAAACAAGATATGTTGGCAGCGTTGTCGAGTTGGTGGTCAGCAATTATAAATAAACCATTTTTCCAAATTAGGTTGAAATTAACAGAGCAAAAGGTCTCACTAGTTATGTCCATTTTATTCATCACAAATGATATAGTTATTAAGCTTTACTGTATTTCCAGAGAAAGTATTTAAGTTCTTCCGATACCTAAGAGTCAATATAACAGCCATTCTTCATATCACAGGATTATTCTATTTTTAGTCAAATTCATGCATTGTACAGCTATTTTGATTGATTTAGCATTACTTTTAATTTTTATGAATTACAAATTTAGCAATTATAACTCGTTTTTATCGAGTTTATATAACTAATGAAAGCAGTATTTCGAAGCGCAGGTTCCTCCTTAATTGAATCCACGAATCCGTGACTCGTGTGGAGTGGATCCAAGTGATTTTTCATTTCAACGGATACGAACATTAAAGGATGTCATGGTATTTAATTTCAATCGAAGCCGAATGTATGCCTCACTGAGTCAGGGCGGGTCAAATTGATTCCTTTCCTCAACCAGCTAGCACCAAGCGACCCTCTTTTCAGGGGTGGTCAACAAGGAGGAAGTTCCCGAGGAGGAATTAAGTTCGGAAGATTCGGCTGGCAGCGAAATCACTCGATTTCTTAGCAACGCTGCAAACCACAAACCAACTCAACTGCATTTGGAAACATCGTTCATTATGAACGGTTTCGTTCATTTTGAATGATTTCATTAGAGAGTCAACTTTAAAATCATTCCGTTCATTACAATGAATGAGTCGTTCATTTCTGACGATGAACGAAACAGCTCTACTGCACATCAACAAGCAACATGCAGCAATCGCTCACTCACGCAGATTCCTTGGCCTTAATTCTGAATGCTTAATTATATTTTCACGATCATCGAGACGAATTGTCACCAGAGTGCTTTGCGGAGGGCAACACTCTGTCCGTCTGATGGGACGTTAAACCGCGGACCCGTTGGCGCCTCTCGTAGAGACCAGGCTGATCCCGACGCTACGTTTCCCTTCCCTAGAATCGCAAATGGCCTCAGTTGTCAGCCACCTCCTCCAAATGCCATCCCAGTACTGGCGATTTCGATTTTCCAATCCACAAAATTATTTAACTGTTATTTGCGACATTTTATTTATACTTGCACTGTTAAATAAAATTATCCCTTTAATTTGACATGTTATCATGTTCATAGGTTGCTGTATTTTGGTCTTATCTTGTTTGATAAGCAGTTGAAACCTGTGCATACAATTGTCGATAGCAGTGAGACTAAATTACAGCAACGAATTACTGATTCGTAGAGAGAGTGAATTTTGATTCTTGGATTTGTATAGTTTTTTAATAAATTTCCGTGGACATCTGAGTAATAGACGAAATATGGCTGGTTCTAGGGTAATCTTCCTTCCTGGAGATCTATTGTTAAATATTATGATTGTAAAATAAGAAGCGTATGGTCAAGATTTCTGCTGGGAAGAGATGCAGAGAAAACATACCTCACTGAACTGAAGGCTTTTTTGGGGCAATCACCTTTTGCTTGAGTGCGGAAATTGAACCTTGCAATGTTTTTATCCTTGTAAATCTGATATTGGCAAAACGAGCGTTTGAGAATTGTGGCAGGCGCAAATGAGTTCACGTTTGCTGCGAATTCTGAGATTTGACGACATTTACGAATGAAAAGAAAACTTTCCCCGGTTTGAACGACGCGTATTCTCCATTAATTTTTCGCATCTAAATTCCGGAACTCTTGCAGCATGAGTGAAGTATGTGGTTATATTGCCAGATGCTGCCGCAATTCCGTGGTAGATGCAGATTGCTTGTTTATATGACAATATAAGTGTGGGCTCAAAAAATAGCTAGCCGCTGAGCAAAAACATCATGCATGGGCAAATTCATGGTCCAAATGACAGTGATTAGCAGCCAGACACCGCGGAAAAAATACTGGTTATTTGATATTTGTATAATTGTGAGAAATGCTCCTCTTGACCACTGATCCATGTCGCGTGTGTTTGATTTTCAGTTTAAAAAACGGTTTTGAGGAAAATATATGTTTAAAGGCCTGTTTTCGCGATGCATCAACACGTACGAGTTATATCTGTTTACGTGAATGATTTTTGTGGACCGGACCGGAACATGTACCAATGCATGAACCAAATTAGAGCATGTTCTATTTTCCGTTCATGCATTCGCTCATGTTGGGTGGTTACGCGGTACATTTTCGTGTTCATTCTCTCGTTCATACATTTACACATCAACTCGTACGGGTTGACGTACCGTGTAAACAGGCCTTAATACATAATTTAAGCAAATATATAAATCGTGACGTGCCCGATTACATTTTCCCACCTTCCACCCGAGGATCCCTCTCCCACTCTTCTTAGAACTTCCGCGTAACTCATACCATCAATCCATTTGATACGATACGCTATCGCCAAATGCTCATTTTCTTATCGTGGATTTTTACTCCTGGCGTTTTCATATTTAATAGTTTATTTTGGTAGTCCTGACCTCATGTAATTAGGTTCTTTGGATTCGTCTTAGCCCCGGATAACATATAGGACATTAAAAAAGGATAATTCCGCAAAAAAATTCACCTCTTTCTTAGTGATATGTTTTTAGGAGTTAGTAACGCAACAACAATTGATAAGTCGGTCAAAACTACAAATTAAATTATTTGTTTTGTTTTTACCAATTTAATAACTGAACTTCGTAGCAATATAACACTTAAATTACTAAATATATTCAAAATATTGAAATTGCACTTAAAAAATTTAATTCGAGCTAATTGTAAGCCCAGCTCGAGTATACTCTTCACCTCCGTGTTTGTAAACAAATCTCCAAGCAATTGTTGATAAACGGTAATGTCCGTGTTCCTGACGAGGAACTTTGCAAATTAGTTTAATCGGAAGGTGAGCTCATCAAAAAAGTGTTCCAGAATATGATTGATCACCAGTAAAATCAAAAATGGTTAATTGAGCGAACAATTTTGACGTCCTAGAACGAAGATATGGATGACTCAAACGAGGTATATAAGGATCAGATAGTTGGTACTCTGCATGAATTCGAATATTTTAGCTGTGTAACAAACGAAGACGAAATCACCAACTATCTATCTGAATATTTTAAGTCCTTGGACGTACCTGGCTTACCAAGGCACGATTTATAACTAAATGTCGGCTCTGTGTTCATGATCTTTCGAAACCTAAACCAACCATAACTATCCAACGAACGCGTTTGGTGATTAAAAAATTGACAATGAATGTGATTCACGCGACTTCACTCAAACGAAAATTCAAAGATGAGGAAGTTCTCATTCCGCAGATTCCATGATCCGAACTTGCCCTTTTGAGCTTAAACGTATTCAATTTCCAATTTGTGTTGTATTCGTGACAACGATTAACAAATCGCATGGTCAGTCTTTCAGTTTTTGTGATGTTTGTGCTCATGTGCTAATGAAAACCCATTTTCTCATCGTCAATTAAACGTGGTACGTTTACGAGTCGGAAAACCATTCGCTGTATATCTTCCTTCGCTTCAAGGACGCAGCTAAGATAGGGAGGTTTTAGGCGCTGGTAATACTACGGGTCTGTAGGGAATAGATAACTCGCTAAGATACTCGAGAGGTGTGGGGGCCCTCCCTCAGTCATTTTTTAAGATAAATGGTTCAAAATAGTTGGTTTTGCGGGTGTGTGAATAGTTAAGGTGCTTGACGCAAGACATTAAACCCGAATGTGTAGGGCACACCGTGGTGCGTTTACGCATGCAGCACGTTAACGCAGTGCATTTTTTCCAAACAGAGATACTATGACTGGCAGGCCTAATGTCACTTGATACGAATGCTGCTTCACAGAGACGTTTCTTACACTATTTTGAGTATCAGTCAAGCGTCGGTTTAGCGTTGCGTTAACCTGCCCCGTGAACAAGCCAAATTTACGCCATAAACTTGGAACTAAAAACATTTGTTTACGGTTATATATAAAATACCCAACAACAGCAAGCGTAAAATTTGTATTTCATTAACTGCTTTACAAAACCGGAATGTCCAAAATATCTTAAGCTAAAACATAAGAAAATTTATCGAAAAAATCCGCGTAAACATGCTCCGATCCGCCTTATGTAGATTCAATAATTAAAATTTCTTTCTGACCACCACTTTTGATACTCATTTACTTTCGTCGTTTTATTGAATTTGTATCCTTATTTTATTATAATAAATGAAATATGATTAAAAGTGATTCAGCCGCTCTTGATTTATGAATGGTGTAACTAAACTGTAAGTTCATTGATTATTAGGCGGTACGAAGTTCGCCGGGTCAACTAGTTCGTTATAAATGGGTGAAATAATTTAATCCAGTTAATATAGATCATACAAAAATAAATCTATGTACAAGAATTTCAAAGAAACAGGAATTACAAGATGAAGTAATGTATACAAATATTGACAAAAACGAGACGCTTTCCTTAAATTCGTCATTTTTAACAATATATTTGTGTTTAGCTTTTGATCAACTTTTTCCGTATCCTTATCACAGTTTTCACGAGGCATATTTTTGTCTCCTACTCTCCTTTTTTATGTTCCTAACATTTCAATGATATAGCATGAGATTTTAGCTATTGATGCGTAGCAAAAAAAATAAAAAAATGACCTTTGGATAGGGAGGTTCTCTTAATCTTATAATTCCTTTTTTTGGTGGAGAACGTCTCCAATTACATGTTCAACTCTCTCTTTGTAACGAGATGAGTGAGTTGATTTGTGTGAAGCAGGGGCAATTGATATCAGCACTTATGCATTCCCAACCCTCTCGTGCGCCCACAACCTGCTTTTCCTCTCCCCTCCACTTTCATTTATCTTGCCGTGTCGATTTTTTTCCTACCGGTAGTGGATATGTGGTATATCCCGCCCGTTGCATGCATTAGGTTTGCCTTCGTCGGGCATTTATATTACTGTGAAGTGGACGCTCATGAAATTGTGCTTCGACTGCGATATAAATCGATGAGTGAGTGTTTTTTATGCTTGCCTGAAGCGCGACACAGCGTCACAGCTCTCGGCAGAATGATGAACGTCCTTCGGAGGAAATTCAGCCTCCGCGATGTGAAGGCCGAAACATCCGAATTTCGATTGTCATTTGTTCGAAATTAATAAGCTTGTTTATATGTAGGTCCTCGTGGAGACACAACATTTTTTATGTTACATTATTTGGGCTGCTAATATTTGATTACTACCGTAAATTTCTTTATAATAATTATCATAGCTATCAAGCGGTGCTGCTGATAGATTATGATGCGTTTTATAACAGTTTGTCCTATGTATTTGCTCGTCCTTCAGGGAAACATGTCGATCGTAACGTTTTTTATTTACCATTTTTCTAGTTATGTTTTCCCAGGATATGATAACGCATTTATGCTTGCAATGAAAGAAGTGGCCCACTTTAATAATCCATGTGAGTATGAATCAGTAATTGTCTATTTTTCTCCGAATCTACCATGAGAACACCTTTTGGAGGGAGCGACGACAAATAGTACTGTTTTCTTGTAATAATTGCCGGAAATTCCGTCTTAAATAGTAATTGACGTGCTTTCCCACGGGCATTAATGCAATTATGCAATGAAGCGAAAAGACCCAAAAGGGAAACTTCATTGAAATGCGCATCAATTAAGAATGGCATAGCAGCGAACACATTTCCCGCGCTTCGCGTACTCGCGTATGAAAAATTACGGCTGAGTGAGGCTTTGTGGGTGCGTGTGTGTCCTTGTGTTGTACATCTCGAAGGCTCTGCGAGACAAATGCCGTGAAGCAGCAGCAACAATGACAATGAGATCCCTTTATTCCCCCCCCCCTCCTGCCGTCTCCGTCGTTATGGAAACACGATTTCGGTTTGTTTACATGTGAGCTCGACGACGATGAAGCTCAGAGTAAGGATGGGGGAGAGTGCGCTTTGGCTACTGCGCATGTAGTCAAGATGGTGTCACGTGACGGTGGGAAGGAAGCTCAGAGGGATGGGGAGAGTGCGCTTTGGCTACTGCGCACGCAGTCAAGATGGTGTCACGTGACATTGAAACGTTGGATACCGTATCGCCGTAAGTTAAACAAACATACGAATTTCCGACGAGGTGAGTAGTTTTTAAAGTAAAACCGTGATCTTAGAGTGAATGATAATTATTTCCTTTCTCGATGTATTTCATTTGTTATACTGAATATATCTGGGGCGTTTAGATTCTTTTCTCCCCTTAATTTCTAAAATACCGTAGCGTCAGCATGGCAATTTTTTGCTATGCATTGAGTTGTAAACAATGTTTCGCGAAAGGAAGTGGAATTCATTTTCATTGATAATTTCTTTAGATCGATTCTTCATAGTGTCAGTGTTCATACAATTTCCGTACCCTGCTAGCCTCAACGGTATTCCTTTTATAATGGAATTTGTGTGTACTGTGTTTGGAATGTTTGACACGCCTTGAAATGGGGATATTTTAACCTTTTGATTATTCCTTTAAAATATGGGCTTTTACTTAGATATTTCTTACGGCTGACTTGTATTAACTATAAAAAGTGTCTCTTTAGGTTTCCTGCAAGTGAAGAAGAAGGAAATCATCGATGAGGAATGTAAAAGGAGCATATTTCGTGCCCAGCAAGTGCACCAAAATGTGTTTTATCAAAAATGTTTATCATTAAAATATGCATTTATCTCCAAATAAAAGTGGAAAACATCAAGTGCATTGTTTAGTCCAGAAGGAATCCTATTAAACTTGAAAAATGTATTATTTTAATGCTTTGGTGGATATGCAAATAGTGTAGACTAGTAATAGTGGGAATAGTTTAAAACTATGCATTCTTTTACTTTCCATGGTGAAATAATTTTACTATCATTATATAAATTACATGTTTAATATTATAAATACAGCCAAATCTTGGAACGTTTTATTCTTGACGCAATGTATGAGCTGCGAGTCGTAAAGTAAGCCTCTAGTGTAGAAAAAGGTATATTTTACTTAAGTAGTTGTTGGGGATCTTACGCAAAATTTGAATTTAGACTTTGCTATTTCTGATATTCTTTTGAAAAATTTAATTGTTGACCATTTTAGATGCTGAAAGCATACAAAAGAAAAAACAAAGCTTTACGACATAAATTTCGTAGTTGAAAATTTAAATCATATGTGAGAGAAAAATGGAAATTAATTGTAGATATAATTCAATAATTACTTTTTCTAAGAGTCTTTGTTACTATTTTCGAGTTTTTCGAAGTAATTGAGCCCGATTGTATTTATTTAGTCCTCATTGTATCACCGTAATACGGTAACTTCATGCCACCCGTGCTACGGTAGATTTAAATTTCCCGCACTTCTTCCCACCGTCACGTGGTAACCATGTTGACTACAAGGATCTGCTACTGCGCAGCCTGAAAGCGCCCTCTACCCCAATCCTTACTCTGAGCGATGAAGGCACTTGAATCGCTCCATTTGTAAGTGCCTTTGGACAGTGGCACTTTAGCGTTCAGGAATATGGTAAAATAACTGGCACGGGAGGGAAGATTATAGTGCAGCTTAGCCATATTAGGATCGCAATGTCATGCGTGATCAACAAGTTCACGTGCTCAGTTAAATTACTCAGTTGTGGAATCATCATATTTGTGGTTACGCTATTCTCCCTTGAATTTCCGTTTGCGCATGACGGGCGAATTGAGAACCATTGAAAAAGAGCGAGACACATCAATGGCTCCCGGAGAGGGCGTTACTGCTTTGGAGAAAAGCCAGTTGAACTCAGTGAAGCCAGTTGAAGCCTCTTTACCGATATGTGATTTTTAGTCCGCCATAGCGAAATGTTTGCATTTCCCGTGGGTGTGCACGCTCAATGAGCAGTCGATTTAACTGTAATCTGAGGAAGCCAAAGCAATCAGAATGCGCGTTTCCGATACCGTAGGCTTATTGCGATCATTGGGTATTTTTGATTCACCAAAGGTGGAAAAACATGGCGCATGGAGTTAAGTCCCCCTCATCTGGAGGAGCCAGCCACTATGTACTAGATAGACACTCCCTCGAGTGGCTTTCTTGATCCGCCTCTTCCATTCCCTCTCGAAAGGCGTGGATCAGCTGGAAGTTGTCGTTTTCCTCGCACCTCCGCGTCACGTGTCTTCTCCCTCGCATTCATTTCGATTCGGAACGCGCCACATTCCGCCGTTACGCCCTCTGGCCCATACCTCAGCGGCGGCGCGTGCAACTATTCGCCTGGCACTCGGGGTGGGCCGGCCCTCCCATCTACGTACGTGCAGAGGCGGAAAACATTAAATCGTTGGCCCCTTAATGCGGTCAGCTCGAGGACTATTGGAAGACGTCTTTCGGTCAAAATTTTGTCTTCTTCAATGTTCAGAGCGAATTTTCAAAGTACATTTACTTTTACCCGGGAATTCAATCATATGCGTCGCAGTATGACAACTCGTAAAAGACCCAACTACGAATTCTTCCTCCTTTTCCCCGAATTGTGGTTTTGCCCACTACAATTCTACCCACTTTTTCCGGTACAATTTCCAATGTGTCGGCTGTGTTCACGGATGTGAAGACGGAGTAAACACAATTATAGGCGATCGCAATTCCGAAAATATGAGAAAGAGATCTTCATAGGTTATTTTAAGCTTTAATGTCACACTGCAACGCTTGGGCCAAAGTTGGGACGGTTGCTGTCCAATCAAGTCACGTTGTCACCCCCTTCTCACTGTCGGACACAAAGTCACTGCTTCTTGACGCAGGCACTAACTTATGGGAATTCTTAGTCACTGTCTTATTTAGGCTAAATAAGATATATTTAATCGAGATGCGGGTATAACATTTCGGGTATAACATTAGCAATGGATGGAATCCCATTTTAAAGAGAATAAAAATGTTAGAACTCCGCCTTTTTATGAGAATTGCCAAGATCTTTCCGATCGATCGGTAATAACCTGATTGTTGTGACTGTTCATAATGGCGGCTACCAACGATTAACCGATGTTAGATTGGACTTTTGTGTGAGTTTAATCAGTGAGTCGATGCCTTAACAGGGATAATGACTGTAAATATGTATATTATTTCCTAGAATACACCTTTTTCTCTATATGTACTTTATTATGCATATATTAGCTACGAATAGAATATAATTATATGTAGCCACTCAATTTCCTTACTGAGATGCAATTTTTTATGGAAAGAATTTACACAGGCAAACATGTATTTGAGAATAAAAAAATACAGAACAAGTACTCGTGATGGTCGTGATTCACATTCGGTAAATCATTAAAATTCAGAGAATAGAAAAAAAACAGAAGCGGTGAATTGATCGTCTAATCGTCATTGAGTCCCATTTGTGCACGTCACGAGGAATGCGAATCTGAGCCACGAAGTGCGACGAGAGAAAATAAGCCCGTCGAAAGTGGAGCCGATATTCGCCCTTTCATGTCGTGGAGAGAGACTGCAGAATTTCTCCCCGTTGATTATTATTTATATAGTTGCTAGGTGCTAAGGGCACTTCTCAAACTATCCGCCGTCTGTACCTCCGGTCGGTGTTTTTAACTAAAAGTATTCCGATTTCTATATGATGATTGTGACCTCGAGTTATTTTATATGCAATAAATATATTCATTACATTATGGTACATTAGTATATAATATTTTAAATTTCCCAAAATGTGATTCAAACGAAAAAAAGGTTTTCTAGTTGAATAATTACCCTCGTGGAAGTCGTGGACTTTTGGCGAACAATGAGGCAAACGATGTAAACTAGACGTGAATGAAGATGCGATCCTAAATGTACGTTGTCACAATATTGATTAAAATAATTTTGTCACTAGTAATGACAAGAATAAAATAATTATAGGTTTAGGTGAACGAGTATGTAGCAGACAAAGTCCTCTTCACGACAGGGGCGCAGCTAGGAATTAAGCCTTAAAATGGGGGGATTTTAGACCCAATTAGATCTGAGGAGTGTGGTATACCCTGCAGGATAAGCTGGAGGTAGAGGGAGGGGGCCCAGAAACTTTTTAAGACGAATGGTTCAAAGTGGTGAGTTTTATGGCTCTCTGAGGTATATTTTATTAATCCTTACACTCCTCTATGTGTATATTAATCAAATTAAGTAAAATGGATTAAACTTAAAAGTTTCTCTGAGCTTTGGGGGAGCGGGGTTTATCCCCCAAAACCCCCCCCCCCTCGCTGCGCCACTGCTTCATAATAATTATACTTGCAAATTGCGATACATAATGCACCAAAAGTTGCCGATATTCTTCCATCGACGACCGTTGAATCCTAGAATATACACGCATATTTACTTATACGCTTGCTTACCCTTTATATTAATTTATGGATCGCTCTTTATCATGGAAATATGTAGATTCTCGTTTATTCATGGCCCAGAGTAAGGATGGTGGAGAGTGCGCTTCAGCCACTGCGCATGTAGTCAGGATTGGTTTCTTTGTATCACGTGACGTCTGGAAGGAAGCAGAAACCTCGCCATAAGATTTCATAAGGATTTCCGACACAGTGATTAGTTTTTTAGGTATAACGCGTTAAACCGTGATCTTACAGTGAATTAATGATAATAATTTCCTTTCTCGATGTTGATCCTTCACTTTACTGAATTTATCTTGGTACATTCAGAGAATTTTTTTCTCAATTTCTAAAATGCCGTAGCGTCAGCATGGTAATGTTTTGCTGTGCATGGAGCTGTAAACAATGTTTCGCGAAAGGAAGTGGAACGCCTTTCCATTGGTAATTATTTTCAGATCGATTCCTCATATTGTTTTAGTGTTCATTTAATTTCCGTATCCTTCTAGCTTCAACGTTATTCCTTTTATAATCGAATTTGTGTAGTTTGTTTAGAATGTTCAACGTGCATTGAACTGGGGATATTTTGGCCTTACACGATTCCTTTACTTTAAAAGATGGGCTTTTATTACTACTATTTCTTACGGCTGGCTCGTGTGAACTGTAAATATTGTCTTTAGCTTCCCTGCTAATGAAGAACACGACATAATTTGCCACTGCGCAGCCTGGGTGCGCCTTCTCCCCCATCCTTACTCTGAGATTTATGGTGATCATTTATCATTCGTTAGTGACCGTAAATACGCGCTGCTTCTTGATTTAGCTACCGCACGAATAATCTAGGCATTGTGATTTGTTGAAAATTCTTGCCTCACTCGCAGGCGCCGACAGTGTATTGTTTGCCATCGACGAACTGTCGTTAAGGTGAGTTATAAAAACTCCCTTTCGATGAAAGGGTGTCGATGCGATGGAGGATTTTCGTTAACAACAATTCGTTTACGAGTTCGAGAAAGCCCCAACCTGCGAGAACTCTCATTCAAACCACGCGCTCCCGGTGATGTAGTTTGGATGAGTGTACATCTATGCAAAAGGTGAAAAACAAAGATAATGGTTTTATGTTCAACTGCGGAAAACGACTGATGAATTAGCAATATTGTACAACAATACTCAATGTAACAATTTGATAGTTTCACGCAATAAATAAAACATGACATAATATATTGAGAAATATGATTTGAACTTACCAACGTTCAACGCCTCGCGATGGTCAATTGTTTCAAACTGCGGAGATTGAGGGTTGGTCGCTGAAATTATCTTGCACCCACCCAGGATTTACTTCACAGTTTTTCATAGCTTCCTATAAATATTCATCCAGCCCATTGACTTATGGATAATTCGCCATGGCTTAAGTCGCAATCTTTCGCCAAGAAACGAAGTTATGCGTACTGAAGCAATAAGCGGGGCGAAAAGAACGAGAATAATCGCGGAGAAATTTTTCACTACGAGTTGCCGAGGCGAAGCGAAGACCTGGGCGAAAGGAGAACCAAAGTCGTGTTTGGGCCCCTGGTTTTTCTTTGGAGTTAGAACAGCCCTCGCACTTTGGTCGCCTGATATTCACGCGAAAACTTTTATGAATATGTTTGACAATTTCAATTTAACTTAATAAAAAATGTTTTGTGTTTCACATGTTGCTTGTGAGCTGTGGATGTATGGTATTGTCAGAAGCCTAAGGATTCTCATTATCTCTGGAATTAGGGGAAAATTTGGTGAAATCTGTTTCTATGCGTCTGCTGTGAATTCCTGTGAGGAGTAGCTGCTTGTGGAGACGCCGTTGGATCGTGGGGGGGAGGGTGTTCGGCTATGTATTTATCGTTCGATTAATCGCGCAGACTTGATTGTAATTTGATCGCTGCTTCGATGGGTCGGAAGAGTGAACGTGGGGTGATTGATCGATGCGGCTCGCGCCGTTCAACTCTTCTCATTTTTCCTTTTCATTGACTTCCTCAACACCTCCCTCTCCCCCCCCCCCTCCCTCTCTCCGCGCCATCTGCCATTAAAAAAATGTACCACCACCTTCCAGTGCGTCGGGAGGAAACGTGGGTCATTTTTTTTCATTCCCTCCAAGGAATTCTTCCTTTGCTTCGGCTCCTGCTAATTGTAAATGAGGTTGCCGCGAGATAGCCACAGTCAATGCCGTGTGTTTCTTTTGAATTTCCGCAAAACAACTAAATTTACAACTAAATTTGCTAATTTCTAAAGTTGCTTTGTAAAAGTTGCCAGTGCGCGGGGTCCCATAGATGTGATTTTGATGAACATTGTAATCTACGTTATACTTCTCTATAAGTAATCGTTTCAGCCTTAATAGTGTATTTGACTGCTACCCCCATAGACTGAGTGTGTGAATGAATATCCCTGTTACTTAATTCGGGGTGAGCTCTACCCTCTCATATTCGAACCAACCTCCGGGTTCAATCACTGAGTAAGGGGGAGTGAGGTGTCCTCAGAGGCAGAGACCTCTAGATTGCCTCCTCATAATAGGTGACTGCTTATTGGTTGCATTCGTGAAATCACGTCACAACTTCAAATTCAAATGGGGGACGAGAGAAAGGACGTGCGTGCATTGCAAATAGAGTGAGTGAAGTTTACTACCAAGTGGATCGCTTCACGTGAATGATAATGGAAACAAGCATTTAATCCGTACAATAATTGCAAGGCAAAAATTAGCGTTTGAAATGATAATACTAAATCTGTCGGTTGATGATGGAATATAATTGGCTTCATTAATGTTCCTAGAATTTTGAATCCCTTTCAAAGGAATATCTTCTTCCAATGACCTTCCATTTCCTTCACGGATATTTGGCATTCTTCCCTTATCTTCCCTTAGCACACTGCACAACTGCTATGCGACCAGTTTCACCCCTAGCCATCATCTTCTAATCTCACATTCGGGTTCGCATCCCGACGAAGCCAATACTTTTTTCATGGCAAGTTTCCTCCTTGGTGTAAGTTCACAACCGTGTGCGCGGCTGCGTGCAAAGTCTTGCGTTTCATGCTGTGTCTCTTATATATACTTGCAAACCAGTTGGCAGAGCTGTTTGCTTGTGGACTAGAATTATAGGTGTAAGTAGTTTACGTCGGTGGTATTTCATGGTGTTAAATTCCCTTCCTATTTGAGAGCACTTTAAGAAAGACGTTTTCTGGATGACTTAGCTAAGAGTGCCCGCCATCGTATTCTTTATTAAAATCAGAATAATGTGAGAACGCCAATGCACCCCATTCTTCCCTCGCCTATGAAAAAGTGAGTTGAGGATTAATAGAACACTTGCAATTAGATGGATGCCACTTCTCTCGCTTTTTGATTTCCCACCGGGGAGCTATCCTTCTACTCTCCAATTCTATTTGCAATGGTGGTCTTGTCTTGGTCCGTAGCCTAGAGCGATGTAGCATGATCGGCTCATTTCCCTCTTCATAAAAGAAAACCTTTTTTGTGAGTATATATTCTTATTTTCTCTGGATATTTCACCATGATAGATTGTTGAGTTATGAAGGAGTAATACATCACGGATGAAATACCTGTCTAGTGTTACTTCCGTAGCGGAGTAATTCCCTCGTCCCCCAATTGGAGGCGTTGGCAGCTATCGGGCCTTCTTTTCTCATTCGCATGCAGAGCGGTGTCCGGTTGCCTTGGGGTCGGATTTTGATGGCTTCCAACCCCACCCCCCTCATCCCTCATCTAAGGGAGCACCACGAATTCTAATAACGTCTCCTCTCCACTCTGATGGTGATCACGATCAATAATTTTGTGCGCGCGTGAAGCACTAAGCCACGCATTTCAACCAATCCTTCAGCTCCACAGGATTCCTCGGAAAGTAAGTCATTTTATCCCGTTTTTATGACGTCACTTTCTTTCCTGTTTGTTTTAACTACCGGGTAAAATCCTGCAACTCAAAGTTAACCCTCAAACATTTTCAGTTCAGATCAGAACCGGATGGCAATGTGTTCTCACGCTATGCTTACGTATTCAGAGGCAGAATAAGCCACCATTTTCCTCAGTTTATAATTGTATTTTTCGCTCATCTATATCATTAGTTATATCCATTTAATTATTCGAGTGCAAGTACTTTTCGGCGCAACAGGTTGCCCAACCGACCACAGATTAGGAGTATCTAGAATCAATTCCTATGTCTTTACGTTTCCTTATATTTTTCTATGATTTTTACAAGTTGTCTTTGCGCGCCTTTCATCGTTTTAAGTCTTGCTTTTTCGCGCTCTGTTTACGATTTCTTTTTGGTAACATAAAAGCCTCATTTTTATAATATAAAATCGAGAAAATAATATTACAGTAAATTAAATATTTCATTAAAAACAACTTTTATATTTAAACTGAAAATAAGAAAATATTACTATAAATTAAAGCGATAATTTTAATTCCCGCGTTTTTAATCGACCTTAACGGAATAATATATACCACCCAACCTTCCCGAAAGGTCCCACGTTTGAAGTTTACAGGTATAAAACTACATGTTGAAAATCATAACTTTAGTGAGCCGTAATGTAAATATTTTAAATCAAATTCGCTTTCATTGTATATAAATTACAATAGTAGAATTACAATCTCAAATACGAGGTTCACCTTTTAAGTGTCGGGAATAGAAAGTTTCTTATCATCTTGCACTATTAACGGTGTTTATAAACAACTTTTTGAGTTGGTTAATGCCCATGCAAAGTTTCATTAAGATCGGCCCGATATTTTTAAAACGGTGGCTGTCAAAGCTCCCAAGTCGCTGTACGAGATGGAATTAAGTCATGAGCAGTACCGCACCATAATTTTCTATAATTTTCGATGGAGCCTCACCCAGCAAGAATACGTTACAGAATGGTCCCAAAGTCCCGACGCTTGAAAGGCTACCCTCTTATACGAGATGAATTTGTGTGACTCGTGAGTCAAATGTGAAGCGAATACGCTCCACATTGTCGGTTTTGAGTATGTAGTCTTATTACTGTTAAATTTAACTGTGGGACTTTGGGCCAAGAGAGGTTTCTTTATTTCGTTCTTATTAGGCCGATAAAAACTTGGGTATTCAGTTATTTTTTGCTATTGCAATATATCGCGTGAGTTTGCATTGTCATGATGGAGCAAAATGCGTCGATTTGGGTCATCTTTCCGAAGCTCGGCGATCACTTCCGGTTAGCAAATGATCGTGTACCATTGAGCATTACTTTTCTTTGATTTTCAAGAGCAATCGTCGCTACATGCCCTGATTTGGCCACGAACGAGGCGACCATTTTCTTGGAAACGCTGCGAAAGCGAACAACTTTTGTCGGTTTGGGTTCACTTTGGATTTCCCATACTGAAGATTGGCGTTTTGATTCAGGCTCGTAGCTATAGATCCATGATACATCACCACTTACGATGTTGTGAACGTGCTTTGATGCTCCGGAGTTGAATCGCTGTAGAGTATTTCCATACCATTAGACTCGAGCTGGTTTCTGTTCTTCTGTGGGTGGTGCGGTATCCAGCGGGACGAACAATTTTTTAACACCTGACTCTTCGTGTAAGATCTTTTAAACTGAGGTCCCAGAGATGTGGCTGTTAAAACTAATGCATCCCTCTCTGATGTGACCACGTTCTTGCCTCCTTTTGGCACCCCTTTACCTCCTGCGATTGACCCCAAACAAACTCTCTTGGTAACGGTAACCATGTATTCAGTCCTGATGATGCTGCATTGCTGTGAAACATATTGGCTAGAATAAATTATTATTCATTTATTGGGTGAAACTTGACACAGGTTAACTACTTTTCCGTAAGTACCTACTCACCTGATGAACGAATCTCACTTTTTTGTAGTATGTTTCAGGAAATGGAATATTTAAAAGTGTTAATGGAGTTCGGTACCTACGTAATTTTTTTGCCTCTCTTGATATAACAACTTACAATCGTTTCATGGTCAAATAAGTAGGAAGTGTCAAACAGTTGAGGAGCGATAATTGGAATGGAGGGCGCATTCCATTTCTCTGAGTTCGTGAGGTACGACGGGTGGCGCCCTGGTGGCGGTGAGTGAAATCTCTTTGTTGGCACAGCGGCAATTTGCAAAGACATTTCGTGAGGGACGAATTTGAAAAGTGACAAAACTACGGGATGAGGTGGAAGATCTTAAGGTGGAAGACGGAAATTTTGCGGAATATGAAGAATGTTCAACACCTGTGTTGGGGAAGGGGATTTAGTGGCGTTTATGAGTCATGGCCATATCTATAATTATCTAGAAACTCTTTGATGCTATTACTCTTCAATGGTCAAACGTTATTATGTAGAAGCCCTGGAGTAGCGCTATATCTTTATGAACGTATTGAACTGTCTGTATTAAAAAAAATTATATTGCTATCAACGCAAGTAATTCTCATCCATCCGTTGATATTCCTGCATCAAAATTTCGCCTTTCTCGTTGCTGCTATTATGTCCTCAATCACTTTTCTTAATTTCTGGCTGTTATTGAACTCCTTTATAACATTATGGTCTAAATTTCCCTGCACAAATTCCCTTTCGTATTTAAAATAGATGTCACCTAATAATTGACGTAATATAATTACGACTGCAGATGCATTGGACCAGCCACGTTCCATTTCAGCCCGCTATCGCCTCCCCCATCCGTCCCCACGACCATCTCGGGCTGGCCTCCACACACACTCGCTGGAGAGCATTGAGTTGGTGGTGGTGAAGTGTTGTGAAGGAACTCGCCCCCTCGAAGGCGTCGCCGCACCCGGTGAGGAGGCGCACTCGAACTGCGATGTCAAACATCAAACGCCCTTGGGATTGACTCTTTGAAAAATTAACTAGATTGGCCAGAAAAACCTTCATGTGCTGTTGTGGTTACCTCCACCTTGAGCACTATTTGGAAAGCGGTGATAAAAACAGTGTGAAAAATGCGGCGTAATTTAAGCTCTCACGCCAGGCAATCAGAGCTCACCCTCGAAGACGACGGCCAATCAGAAGTCACTTGAACACCAGTGTGATTGTATGTAGGCTGTATTTATCTACCGATTCGATCGATAGATTTTTCTTCCTCATAGGAAAATCTACTAGAATTGGTAGACAATTAATTGCGTATGCTTGGTTTCGCTAATTAGTAGGGCCTCCTTCGCTTCTACTGCGTTGGGGTGTTCTTCCCTCGTCCCCTCCCTTCCGCTCTTATCCTTTCCCAGAGGCGTCGACAGGCTCCCATCGCGGCGGCGCCTCTATCCTTTATCCTTCCTCTCCAGCCCCTCCCCGGGTGATCGGGCGGATCAAGCCTCGGGCTTGGGTCCCGGCCCCGGTGTGTTGTCTCCTTAAGAGGGTTCACCTAGAACCCTCATCATCTCTGTATGTAGGTTGGTTGTCTAACGATTTGATCGTTGGATTATTCTTCCTCATAGGATAATCCTCCAAAGTTGTTAGAATAGCGATGGCTGACGCCTGGTTTCGCATTTAGTAGGGCCCGCCCGCCTTTGTGACGGTGCGGCATTCCTCGTCCCATCCCTTCCTTCCCTAACCCCTCCCAGGAGGCGTCGTCGGGCTCCTATTGCGGCGGCGCGGCGCCTCCTTCCTTTCTCCTTCCTGTCCCCTGCCTTCTGCGGTGCAGAGGTGAAAAGCCTCGCGCTTACAGACACTGCCCCAGGAGTGTATCCTTGCGAGCCCGCCCTGGAGCCTCGTTCCATTTGTATGTAGGCTGGTCTCCTTCGGCGTCATCAGCCCTGGAGAAGATGGCCGAGCGGCACATCGAAACGTCTCATCACTCACTTGGTGGGAATCCCGAGAGTTTTCACGCAAACTGTTCGCTTCTTCTCTATGGTGGATTCCCACGGACAGTATTTCATCACTCAACTGTCCGCGGTTCCAGCACCTAGGTACCACCAGCGAGCGCCAAACTTCCCTTCAAAACTTAGGCAGGTGCTGAAACTGTGGTCGGTAGAGTGAGTAAATATTTCGTGTTGAAAGTCACGGCCATACTCTTAAATTTTTGTGGAGATAAAAGACGCAATGATAGGAAAATGATCAAGCGAGTAACTGATGAGGGATGCCTGCGAGATATGAGAATGATGGAGAGAGGAAGGAGAAGACGAGGAAAAAAAGCCAGGTGAACACGTAGAGGAGACAGCCTTGTGGGCCACATCTTGGGGCATGCTGTTAGCGGCTAGTCATTCGGGCCTAAGCATTTAAATCAGCTATGAACAAATCGCTCTGTCGGGAGGCCGTTGCTGGAGTTGAGGAAGTCATCAGATCAAATTAACTGATTAACGTCGAAGTTAATGTCGCTAAAAATTAGAGTATTCTTTTAAGTTAAATGTTACTTTTCCGAAAAAGTAATTTATCGAAATTATAAAAGGTTTCTTTTGCTTTTGAAGTTGTTTCCTCAATTCCTTTAAAAAGTAATCATATAGTCCCTTTCCATCATTATCAGCCATAGGTTCTCGGAGACCCCCTTTCCCAACTTCAACACTAGCAGGCAAGGATTAAGCAATGGCGAGCCTTCGTGAGCATGTCCGTGAATGGCGTGTATCTGTGAGGGGTGCGTTCCGAAACCTGGCGAGCCAATCCAATCAACCCCACTTTTGTTTAGATGGATTAGTATGGGCCTATGATTGCCTCCTAGCAAGAACTAGCCTCGTTTATTGAATCCTTAAACCCTGTTCACACGGTACATTAACCCGTACGGGTTAAAGTCGAAATGCATGAAGGCGTGACTGAAGACGAAAATGCCCCATCTGACCACCCAACGCGTTTGAATGCAAGAGCAGAATATAGAATCTGTTCTGATTAGGTTCATGCATTCGTACATGTTTCGTTCCAATCCACTGAAGTCAGTCATGCAAACAGACGTAAACTCGTACGTGTTAATGTATCGTGTAAACAGGCCTATATAGTTGTTTTTTTTTCCTTTGCCTAGTCGACAAGATTCGCGCCCAAATTCGAAAATATTCACCAATATTTAACGAATGATATTTACTGAAGTTAGTTTTTGAATCAGTTTGTGAAAAGTTGCTACGAATGAAAGTTAAGGATTGATTTTTTTAAATCGTTAAATGCAATTATGATAGCTGCTCACGTGAGCGGGCAAAATAGGGGCGGCTCGGATGAACTGAAGGGCCCGCGCCCATTCAGGGTTGTCAATGGTCAACCAGGAGAGCCAGAGGGTTTTAGATGAGTCAGGAAATAGAGGGAATTTCGTCCATGACGTCCGAGAGCCATGCAGAAGGGGAAAATCAAAAGAAGCGCCGCGCCGTCTTTGACATGGAAAGCTGCGGTGGATTTGCCCTTTTGAAATTTGAAGCTTTTAAGTACCGTTGTTATACTGTAAATAAGTGATAAATATGTAGCTGTTTTATCATGTGCGCACTGTGAAGAAAGACCTTTTAGAAATTTAACTTTTTTCTAGAAACTTGTTTTGTATCGGCTCTTAACATTAAAAAATATGATGTTATAATCGGAAAGATGGTGTAATAAAAGTCAATGGATATTAATATTTTAGTTTAGGAAAATATCAGGTAAAATTTAGGGAACTTGAATGTAAGAATCTTGATATGCCATTACAATCCTCGCCCCCAATTCCTCTCTTACTTCGCGATGTCTCCGCCAGATGGGTGTAGCAGCCTCTCCTCGACTTAAGAGTGGCTAATGGACCGCCTCTACAGATTTATCGCCTCCTTCTCCGCTGTTTCTCCTCCCTCCCGCATCATGGCGCCACTTCCTCATAATAATGCGAAGGTTTCCGTAAATAATGAGCCCGGAACAGTTGATAATCGCATTAGATCGAGGCGGCTACCTACTCTCCCTCTCTGTTTGCTACTCTCTATTTCATAGCAGTGGAGACGCACCAACTGCGAGCCTTAAGAGAAATCCAGATGTATCAACCCTGAAAAATGTTTTTGCAACTGTCGACTTTTTAGCAAGCTAGAGAAAAATGAGCGGTGAGAACTGTGCACCGAACGGAACGTAGTCCTCGTGTGAACGATTGAATTTCATAGGCAAAAGTGGAGCAAAAATTGAAACGTTTATAGGTCTATCAGATTCGCACCGTGATGGGAATTGGTGTCGTCAAATGGCATTCCAATAATTGGGATGATTATAGTTGACAAAAGTGTGGGGAGCATATTTTTAGAATTATGCGTATGAATTTTCTTGTCCTCATTTGGCATTTTAGCAGTTAGCATCTGCTGACTTATGGGCCACCGCGCGTTGGCAACTTTTTCAATGCAACTGTTTCGTTGCTAAAAACCCACGTGGTCTCTTCCTGCCGGCTGGAGTTTACTCACCCCCGGAATAGGTCCGGACGCAATTATTTAGTTGCGTGAAACTAAAAAGTCGCCCGTGCGCGAGGCCACTGTCAATACCGTGTGTTTCATTAGGACTTCCTCAAAGAAACTAAATTGTTGCTTTTATATAATGGAGATATTGTTTAAAATTATTTTTATAATGTAATATAAAAAATCATTTTGCGATAAAGCGTAGCTACTGCAACATATGAATTCATTTATAAATTGCATACCCATTATATTTCTTGTTTTTAACTTCATTAGTAGAGTATTAGATAAAAGCCTATGTATATGTTCTCATGGACAGTCATGTCTACAAGGAGACAGAATATGGATAAAAATGTGTAAGGCTGCATGGAAATTCGCTGCATGGAAATAATCGCACACAAAAAGTTGCTTATCACAGCTGAGTTCATGAAGGAATTTCTTAGGAAATTAATGACGTGGTCTTTCTCAATGATATTTTATGCCATAAATGGTGTACTAGTGTGACTTAGGCCGTTTTACTCCGGTCACATCATTGCGCAATCTTACGTATGTACGAAAGCAGAGTCAAAGTTGCTTCGATTAAAGCGGTGAATTGTTACAACGCACGAGAGCATGCACTGCTGCTTCCCAGGGGGGAAATAGCCCCTGCTCTAATTGCAGCCTCGGATTCTTGCAATTTCAAACAAACGTTTTCAATATGCCGTTGAATGCCGTTTCGTTCAGCTGGCTGTGGTCGTGCCACGGCCTCACGGGAGAAGGCAGTGCCTCCGTGTGTCTTCATACAGCGTTGGCAAGTGAGGTGTGGGGTTCTTGGGGTCGTCATCAGCGCAACAGAGAGGTCCAGGCCAAGTACTCGAAGGATGCACTCTTGAAGTAAGCTCTAGTTATGTGATTCGTGATTGGTCAGTGGATGAAAGGATGAATTGAATTAAAACAGGTAGACTAACATCAGCCAATCAGGGCGCTCGATTCGTAGATAGATCTATGTTTATGAATAGATGTATTTTCAGGTGTAGTTGCGTTTAAGTGTTGCTGAGACCACTTGATCACAGTGTCGCTCCAAGCAAGCACCTTTTTCTCCCTCCTGCAAATTGCGGCGTTCCCTACGACCCACTTCTATCGCCAGCGCCACGTATCCCTCGGCATTACGTTTCTCATTTGCTTGTTGTCGTAAACATCGTCTTCCCCGGGCTAATTGCGTTTCCGTTGTGCCGCGGCGAAGCGAAAGAGAGTGCCTTCTGGCTAGGTGGTGGCCAATCGCATCGCAATTGCTTTTGGGGCTTTTGCTCCGCCTCGCTGCCGTGTCATTGGGCGAACGAAAAGCAAGAGGCGGTGGAAGTGCTCACCGTTGCCATTTCGCAGCAGCCGCATATTACGCTAGAGGAAGGAAACGGACCTGGTTGGAGATTGGCGACCACTCATTCGCGTTGGTATTTCGACGCTTTGTTATCGTTACTCCGGGAGACTACATTAATTATTGCGCGATACCCCAATAGGGTTGTTCAAGCCTATCAAAACGGTCTAAAAAAACGAATGTATATCACTTCTGATGTAATTTCATTTTGATTGGGATGAATGACAGATGCGTTGAAAAAGTAATGATGGAATTATTAGCAATCAAAATTCGAACAATTTTAAACGCCGCCAAAAACGGTCGGCCATCTTGAAATAGAGGTGATGACGACACAAGCCTGTACGGCTGGCCTGTACCCTCGATCGCTCGATGCCAAGCTGAGTACTCTGCATGCCGACTGGACATTTGCCAAGGTTATTCCTTATTTTGAAATGGCCTATGTTGTGCATGAAGCTTCCGGATGGATCAAGGCGACATGAAATCCATTCTTCAAGTTAGGCAGGCAATGTATGTAGCGTTGACAGGAATTGAAAGTTTTGTATTGCTGCATTTGCTAGGAAACTACGTGCAGTGAACTTTCATTGTGCTTCTAGTGCAAGTGAACACAATTTGTGCCCTTAATGTACCCCTAAGTGAATGATTGCATATAGACGATGAAGTAAAGAGTGAAGTGAGTTGTGAATGTAACTGCTTCGACGAAATTATTTATTTCTTCCATGCTAGTTCAATCAACCCTATACATTTCGATCTAAGGTATCTAACTATTGCCTAGGGGATATTTTTCATATTTGAGCTAGTTGTGCTTTAGGGATACATCGAACGCATATTAATTTTCAATCGTTTGTTCGCGTTCCGTTTGATTTTATTACCTATTCATTTTGAGCATTCACGAGTGTTTACATTTCACGAATTTCGTTGCGCTGTTGTTTGCTTTTGTTTTGGTCATATTTTGGTTACGGCAAGAGTACGGGTAAGAGTAATAGTGAAATTCGAAGTTTTTTGATGTTACAATAACCGGTTTAGCTATTTGTTTCAGCCTATTCATTTCATTGTCCTCGAAATGTCAATGTGAAATAACGTAAACTGATTCTAAGTCGTTAGTGAGAAGTGAGGTGTGGAGAATCTTTCGAACTTCAAGGAGTGCAAATTCTTTTAGCGTGTGCATAGTGATTGGAAAACCGATTATCATGTTTTATTAGTGTTTTATATTTATTGTGAGTCAAGTTTTTCATTGAATCAGTTGATTCGGAATATATTCGAATAATTCGTATCAAAAAGACAACTCGTGAAATGTGTACGTTGTAGTGCTATTTATGATATGATGAGCAATAAATATGTACAAGTAAGGGTAATTTTGCTTATTATTACTCTTATGAAAGGATAAATTTGGATTTTCTTTAAACATTGATCTGGCGGCAGACGCTGGAGATCTTGAAAAAAAGTGGAATAACCCTGCAGTAGGGCATCTACAGGCTTGTGACGTCACACATCAATTCAAGATGGAAGTAGGGCTTTTTGGCGTAACGTAAAATTTGTCACTGTTTAAAGCCTTCTCTAAACATGTACAATGAAGAAAATAGCATAATATTATTGTCATTGCTCCTTCTGAAGCACGATCTTTCGATTTCTTAAATAAAAAAAATATGGTGAACAACCCTATTTAGACGGTTATAACGTGGTAGGACTTTGCGTATAATTTTATCAAAATGGTCCATTTGTAAAGAAAAAGGTCACATATTTCAAGTGATGCAAATGTACAACCCCTAACTTTGTCAGGTATTGAGATATTCGTCTAGTGAGATGAGCGGTAGATGGCAAGGGCATGTACTACAGAGCGATGTAATGAATTTAATCAGTCTGTTCTTCAACACAAATTTCCTTGAAAAACTGATGTCATGCAGAGGATATGCCTTAGTTACAGTTCTAAAGTAAACGTTTGAATCACCATATTCCTTTTTAAATTATTGCAAAAAACTCAAATGTAAAGGAGGCGACCGGAAATCATAAGTTTTTCGTTTAACGGTATCGCATTGCGTGGAATCCACTAGATTGTAAACGAAAAGGATGAGTGGATACTCCAAATATGATTATTCATATCTAAATGCGTTAAATCGTTTTAAATACAGTTGGCACGGCTATGTTTCTGGGTTGTCCTCCGTGTCGATTCGTCTACGAGACGGCAGTTTCGCGGGCGTTATGAAATATAATGATTACGCTCTGGATTAGTCAAGGAAAAAATCAAGAGATCAAGTTTTCAATCGGAAAGGGAAATTATTTCTTCCTTATATATATATTCCATTCATTTTTTAAATTGCCAATACTTATCTGGCAAATGAATTAGCTGTCGAAGAAAGAGCTACGAGTACATTTATTTACATTTTGCGCTGCAAAGTGCGCAGCCTCAAGTCATTTGCCATTGCTTAGGTTTTCATACTGCGCAGACTTTGCACCAGCACGTGCAGTGATACTCTTCGCTATTTAAATTTAATGTTGACGACTTTATTTTAAAGTTCATTCACTAATATCATAAAGTATATTCATTAATAAGTCGTCTGTTAACCAAATTCACCCTTGATAACTTCAATTTGGTTTATGGATGGAGAGAAATTTGCCAGATTTCTGAAGTAGTCGAATTGTGACTGGTAATTAAAATACGTGCTAAATATACGTTAAGTTCCTTCCCTAATCTATGTCAATGGTATATGTTACCCGCAGTCTAGTCCGTGGTTCTAACATCAGTCAGTAAAACTTGCTGTTGCTGAAAAACACTTAATTATTCAATTCCGTGTGATTTAATGCCCTCCAATGAAAGGTCTTTCTGTTCGACATGGTTACGTAACACAGAAGACTTAGTACGAGAGACATGTTTAAAAAATTAAATTCATTTGTGGGCTTTCTTTATAAATAGCTATCATGTATTAAAGGTGCATTGAAAAATGTCCGCTTCTGCTTCGAGCGGACTAAATCACACCCACCTAGGTGGCTATGGCTAAATGCGGCAGGGGGAGGCCAAAGCAGTCAGACCATAAGAAGCATAAGAAGAATTAATGTTGGAGCGCATTTTAATATGTTTTCAACAATGTATGCAGCGCTGCTATGAATTCAGAGCTATCACTTTGTTATCAATACTTACTTATAATCGACTATTTTCGGTAAATTGCGTCGAAAAGTTATGAATTTGATGGATCTCACAATCACGAATTTTGGCTAACGGTTCTAACTGTGGCCAAGGCCCATATCGTCAGTCGCTCCTTCAGATCTCGTCTTTACTTAGGATTCCGTCGGCGGCCTCCTTCGCGAAGGACGCGATTACGTTCGAGAGACGATCCTCAGTGAAGCTCTTCTTTATCTTCCGACTTAAGCTGGTCTTTTGGATCATTTTCGTCGCTCATGGAATGTCCGGTTCTGAGATCCGTTCATCCAGTCGAACAACGACAAAGCCTAACTCACCTAGCGTCACATGGGTCACAAAATATGCCGAAATGGAGCGAATGGGTAACGCGGAAAGAGTTTTTCTGTTTAATTTGGTAATCAAACATAGGGATATTCAAGAAAATAAGAAAACGGACGCAGTGACAGTTTGCATTGGAATCAGAAATTAAATTCACCGAAAATTCATAGATAATTCATACTTCAAATATACAACAAACCGAAGCGTGGGAAAAAAGCAACAAGTTTCCTCAGTTAGATGATTAGTAAATATCAACTATAGTCTTTAGTAGTCGAAACGTACACTTAAACAATCCAGCATTAACGTAAGCCAACATGATGATTAAATAATTCCTGGGATATAGGTCATATATTGCAGAAAGTTGTTTGATAACGTGTTGTTTTATTTTAAAGCCTTCATCAGGGCTATGAATGAAAAAATGGGAGAACAATAATGTACAATATTGATACATAAATGAAGGTTACAAAAAAGCTTTTATACAACAATATAATTTTAAAAAAATGAGAAAGGAATACGCAAGGATTTTGACATTAAAAAATATATAATATAAAAAATATTTTTTTAATGTCAAAATTCTTGTGCATTCCTTTCTCATTTTTTTATTGTAATACCGTAAAACAACTGTTTTGTAACCTTCATGTATGTATCAATATTGTATATTATTGTCGTCTCATTTTTTCATTCATAGCCCTGATGAAGGCTTTTAAATAAACCCGAAACGTTGGCGAAAAAACTTAATCGTACCCGGTAAAAAGGTTTGGTTAAAACTATCGAATTCTGATGAAATTTATCAAATTTTTCGGTCGTCATATGGCTCATTGAAAAATTTAGTAACAATTACCAAACCAGTTTGATAAATTATATCAGAACAATTACCAAACCAGTTTGATAAATTATATCAAACTGGTTTGGTAATTGATACCGAAATGGCCACAGCAGTTCGATAAAAACTATCAAAAGCAAAAGATAATAAAACCGACGTAGCGTGCACATGTGAAAGATTTTCAATCCAGAAAACACTCTTCTGATTTAAAATCATAAAATTAATAGTTTAACGTTAGTTTATGCTAAAGAAATACAAAAAAAAGCTTGAAAAAAACCCACCTGCAAGCTGCATCGAACGTGGGCCCTCCGCTTGGTAGTGACGGGCACTCACCACTGGGCTAAATCGGTTGCCATGATAATTCTCCCCACAAACAGAATTATATTTTACTAATGTAAATAATCAACCTTTGCGTTGTAATGTGAATAAGATGTGATTAAACTTTCCCTTTGTAAGCTTAAGAGGAATACTTGATGCACACAATTGCATTACGTAGTTACTCCTTATCCATATCTAGTGCAGATGAAGAAAACTTTATTTGTAGGCTTTTTACATCGATGTAGAGATGATTTTAACGTGCTGGGTGATATCCTTAGCATGGATTGAGTCTAGTATGACGACTTTTATCACGTCATTCAACATGATCGCGAATGATTATACCTCAGGAATACCTCTTATTGAGGTTTTTATGTGTCGAAATACACAAACATCTCCTAATAGCTTTAATATCCATGATAATACGCTGTTGAATCATTGTCTTTGATGCACTGGCTTACGGATTACATTGCAATGTAAAGCAGAAATAAACCGAAAAATGAACGTAAACAAAATTAAAACGTTATCGCCATCACATATAATAAAAACAAAATCATTTCTACCTCCACTTCACAACCATTTCAAGTGATGAAATGGTTGTGAAGTGGATGTGAAGGCTGGGCCAGACCAACCTACGCTGACGAGGAGTCCTTCGCCAGCAAAGTGCGCTGAAGAAGACCTTCGGACGTCTCTCGAACTGAAATCTATCCTTCAGGAGCCGAGGAAGATGAAGGATGGCTAAAGAAGCGACTGACGATACCGGCCTATCTTCGTGGAATTCGGATCGCTGTGTCAGTCAGCGACGCGTGTGGAGACGTCTGTCAACGCATTCAAATGCGTTTTAAATGAAATCACATGTAGAAGTCGACTGAAGGATTCAGCCACGAAATATTCGTTTCCTGCTCATCGGGAGCAGAGTCCATCGGGAGCAGAGTCCATCGGGAGCGCGGAGGGAGGAAATGAAAGCCACGACGCATGTGCGGTTGGGGCAGCGAATGAAGTGCCCCGTTGCTATGCAGTTTTCAGTGGTGGGGATGATGATGACGGCATCCTTTGTTGGTGATCGAGGCTTAAAATCCCGAATGGATCCTTCAGAGGGTCTAGGTCGACTCGGCGCGGCCACCTCGGCGCGGCCACCTCGGCGCGGCCACCTCGGCGCGGCCACCTCGGCGCGGCCACCTCGGCGCGGCCACCTCGGCGCGGGCCACCTCAGCGCGAGGCCATGTCGGCGCGCGCCACCTTGCCGCAAAAGTGGACGCGCAGGTGTTTGTTTTACTTTTTAGCGAAATACAATGTTACTCGTCGTATTTAGGTTTGGCTCATTACACATGATAAACACATTTTTCCAAATAATTTTATTTTGTATGAATTGGCAATTGATGAGCACATTTCTTGAACCTGAATTATAAAATAAATAGTGATATGTGAGGAGGAATTTTTAAAGTATGCGATCATGCGTAGAAGATCGTGCATTCAAATTCAGGTATCTTCTTTTTTACGGAGTAGATTTAGAAAATCAATATTGATGAAGCCTTTTTTGTGGCGCTGAACCTTTTTTTCCATGCCATTAGTTGTATTCTGTAATTCAAGGATTGAAGCAGTTCAGGCATATATTCCTGATGAATTAATTTGAAATCTTGATTAATTCAGATCCTTGGCGATTGCTTCCGGAAAAAATATGTTGAAAATTCTTTCTCCCGTTGCTATTTCATTGACAAGTTAGTTATTTCCCTCGTTAAAAACCATTTGAATACATTCATTCGCGCCCACATTTGCTGCAAGGTGGCTCCAGGTCGCAGAGATGGCCTCACGTTGAGATGGCCGAGGCAATTCCGTCCTTGGGACAACCCCAAACCCTCCCGCCCTAAATGCACAGACTTGCCTGCAGTGGCTGAGGGTGTCATGAACTATTGTTATTTTAAGAACCACCTTTTTTAGAATTTTCTTTTTGCAATGTACGGTTTAGTTTAAATTTGATTTGCATCAATTGATATTTCCCCGTGTCACAAGCACTTTGAATATTCGCAGAAAAAGAGTGAGAATACGGTAGCAGTGGACTCCATTCCGTTTTGGCATTGCTGGGTTCTAATTGAGAACATTCTCGTAATAACTCCCAAACAACTGAGGTTTTGGGAATTTGATTCCATTTGCCAGGTTCCTTACTTGTCGCTTAAGTTTTCAGGATGGAATAAATTGCATTAAAAATGGTGGATACTATTGCGTTAATGGTTTACTGAACCGATGACTTTGCCATTACTTATAACGATAAGGGCACTGCAAATAGACGAACCACTTCTCTCCGGTTATCATTGTGTGATTGCTGTAATGTGGTAGCTGACTCTGGCTAAGTTTTCATGAAATGATCAATTGGAGAGGATGAACAAGTGTAAGGGGAAATGAAGATGATTGGATTTGGAGAAGTCTTGGATAATTGAGGGAATTTCAAATCGGGACTCGTATTACAACCTTATTTTTATTATCAGTATTTTTTGCTTTAACACTGATGTAATTTAGTTAAATTAGCCGTCGGACCCAGGAAGACGGGGAACACGAGATCCACGACGTTATTTCTTATCGTCTCTGTAAATTCATATGAAAACCCGGGTGGGATGGTTGCTGGAATATACCAAGGTGAACCCTTTCGATAGAGACGAATAAATGAATTCATAAAATATGCTGTCAGTAAACTATCCAAGTGTTATCAAAAGGGAATATTGGAAAATATATCCTAAAACACGAAGACTGAGGTGAAAGAAAAAGGAAAAAGTGTAGATTATACGAAAAACCAAACACTTTCGAGGCTGGGAATGAAGACTTGAAAACAATTATCAACATCCACATGATTGAGATGAAAACCTATTGTTAGAGGAAGTAAATTGAAGGAATGGGGTCATAAGACTTAGCGATTACCTCATTAGCGATTAAGTACCCAGAGATGAGTATGTACTTGGTATAACGCCGTGTGTCAACGAGGTGTAGAAGCTGGCTGTGGAAGGAGAGGGAACTAGGGGGTTAAGAAAATTGAAATAGAAATCCTTTTTATGCTGCCTGCCAACCGACCGAATGATTCCAATACCTTAATTATACTACGAGGTTCGTCCCTAAGTCCTTAGAATCTCCGAGAAATTGCTCTCCCATTATCAATAATTAATGTGAACCAGAAAGCAGCACTCGTGACTGCTCAGATAATATATAAAGTTTCATCTGTATCCATCCCATAGTTTCATTGTTGTTACCAATTGTAGTGAACAACTTTCAATTATTTGTAAAAATGGATAAAATGGAGTTGTGTGCGGTGATCAAACACTTGTTTTTGAAAGGGTCAACACTGAAAGATATCAAATATGAATTGCATAAAGGTCGTGGCACATCTGATTTTGTGTTTTCAACTAGTTACGAATGGGTTAGTGAATTTCAACTAGGTCTTGCATCCATAAAAATAAACATCGTTCCGGATGCCCTGTGGGAGTGTCTACCCCTGAAATGATTGACAAAATAACTGTATGGTTTTAAGTGAAGGATTAATCAAAGGGCGCGGTATGGTTTTGGCACAGACTATTTTGGGTGTTTTCCCTCGCAATGATGGGGATTTTCCGCGTCGATACAAAACTTTGGATGAAATATGGATTCATCAATACACTTCAGAGACAAAATAATTGGTAAAACAATGGAATTTTGAAGATGAACGGGCTCCAAACCAGGTGAAGATGTTGAAATGGTCCGGTCAAGTCATGGCAACGATATTTTGGAATGTTTGCGGAATAATCCTCATCGATTACTAAGAAAGGGGATAAACTATAACAAGAGAGTATTATGCATCGTTATTGGACAGGTTGATGGTAGAAATCAAGAAAAGCGTCATTATTTGAAACAGAAAATGTTCTTCCTTCGACAAGACAATGCTCGGTTGCTCACCTGTTCAGTAGCAATAGCCAAAATCACGGAATGTAAAGCTTTAGTTAAAACAGAATTCTCTGTATTCATCAGATTTGGCCTCCAGTGACTTTGTTTCGTTTCAGCACTTGTATAAATGGCTTGAGAACAAATGTTTACGTCGAAGGAGGAGTTGACCCAAACTAATGCCCATTTTGAGGATATCCCGAAATTCTATATTTTGGATGGCTTGAAATACTTGGAAAAATGCATTGGGCTAAAAGGAGATTATAATGAGAAATATAAAAAATTGACCCAATATAATTTGTTTTTATATCGTTTTCCAAAGACTTATTGAACGCCCCCCGTAATACACTTATGTCTGTTGCGATCAACTTTTACCTCGTCGGATTTCGTAAGAGGACTGCATTGAACACTAATCATTATTATTGCTGCTTTTATGATTCCTTAATCTTACTATTACAATATTTTTTCAGCTCAACCATATGGATGTTGCTAATTGTTTACGATTCTTCAAGCTTTAAATTCTACAAACTGACATTACTTATGACATATTTCTTTCCTTTTTCTTTCAACTCAGTCTTTGTGTTTTGGAATATATGTATTTTCAAATATTACCTTCTGATAACACTAGGATGGTTTCCTTACTGCATATTTTAAAAATTCGTTTATTCGTCTTTTTCCAACTTACTTTTTCTTATCTATTACTTAGCTCCGAGGAGATGAATTTCTCTTTGCAGTGAAGAATGTCTCTTAAAATCATTTCCCCGCCGATAGAATTTCGTTGGTTTAATTTCCAAGTAGAGCAGTACACTGGGTAGCGCTATTTTAGAAATATCTCCGAATTTACATGTAATTTTAGCTTTACAAATGTGACGGTATTAATAGATGTATCGATATGAATGTACCCGTGCATTTTAATTATCGTTGTTCTTTTGTTGTCGTTGCAGGTGTCGCCGGCGTCGGTGGCGGACGGATCTGCCGGCCACCAGCGTCATCATCACCTTCCACAACGAGGCGAGGTCAACGCTGCTGAGGACCATCGTCAGGTAACGAACGCTCTCTCCCTGTGAGTGTGCTCGCGCCAATAGCTGAAGCATGCCAATGAAAATAATTCCACCTCCAGTAGACTCTGTTTTCGTCCGATAAAAATCTGTACCAACTTCTCAGGCAAAGTGAATGCAAACTGTTTCTTCATTCAGGACAAGGTGACTTGATACGATGCATAGAGGATTGTGTCCCGCCCTGTTCTTCGGGTGTCATACTATCGGCAGAGCGGCGGTGCGTCCAGAGCGATTCATTTGTTCCCTGTATTTTCAATATAGTATTTTCACTCGCGAGGAATAGTAATGAAAAGTTATTAAATTGGTAGATAATAACTTCACGAGAACAAGTTTTGGTTGAAAGCATGATTACAGCTTCTCTCTCTGTGTGATTCGAATGACTCAGCCTTCAGCGACGCAGCGGGTGACTTTGGTAAATCCATCCAAATCTCTATATTGGAGTCCTCTATATTGCACTCTCAACACTACTCCGTCACCGTGTCGTGTCGCACATTCGCTTCAGCAGTTGGGAATGATGGCGTCCGTCATTGTTATGCTTAACGCCCCCTAGAGTCTTACGGCGAAATTTATGGACGGATGTCTTGTTTTATTTACGGTTTATTTAACGTATGAAGTTCTTTGAGCATTCAATAAGGGTTTAGATGTTTCCTGGAGCCTATATAAGAACCAGACTAAAGTTGTCTGAAGCGTGAAACCTATGGGAACGCTGGGAAGGCATTTACTGAGTTATCGGAAATGTATAGTGCTAACAAATTGTCTATTTCCCTAAATTTGCAATTGGAAAATCGAAAATGAACGAACTCCACTCCTCTCGGCGTCTTTGCTTCAACACAGTCCAGCATGATGTGATATGCGAAACAATGGTGTGCGACGACGACTCCTATTCTTAGTTATTGTAAGGATTATGTGGAGGACTCTGATGCGCTGCACATACAGCGGCCGACTGGAGAGCCCTCCATTGTATCTGCGATTGAAGTGCGAGACAAATGGCACGCCGTATGAATTCGCGTGACTCGATGGGCTGCTTCGTCCTTATCCTCTTCCCGTTGCTGTCGGTCGCCTTCTCTTGAGTCATTTGGAATTCCATTTCGCGAGTCGTAAATGGCGTCTCTTCTCTCATTTCCCACAATTCCCTCGTGCAATTCGAACGACGCGATGCCTCTTGCTGAGCGACACTCTTTCTTCATTAAGTACGTCTTCCATTATTCTTTGCTTCAATTGCCCCTGACCGTAGACATTTGTGGAGAAGGTGTTTTCTCGTTAAAGTGAAGCCTGTTTATGGAAGCGGTCGCCATAGTAACCTACTGTGCCTGTTGTGTGTCCGACAAGGCTCCCGCCCGCACTCATGTGAATCTAGCTTCTGCGTGCATGTTCTAAAAATTATCAATTTTGCTGTAATCCTAGGCTGCAGGAACATTCAGAATGCACGCTACAATCATACATTTTAATAATCTCCTTAAAGGATCATAATAACCTTCTTCAAGCAGTTGTAAATGCTTTTATTTTTCTGTTACACATAAGACCATCTTTCTTTGCGCATGTGTTTAAAAGTGATGGCCGTACTATTAGTTGTGAAATTATTGAGTTAATGAGAACACACTTATCGTAAGGGACTGCATATTTATGATTCACAATATGGTGGACTTGTGCTTCAGCGGTCAATCGTGGCCGGCGTGGCTAGCAAACGGCCTCTTCAGATATTAGATCCACTTCCATCGACAGCCTTCTCTAATTCACAAGCCCATGCATTAAATGATGCATGCACTCGCACAGTGCACCTTCTAATGATCGTTAACGGTACATGCGGAATTCCCATACCAAGTATGTAAATCTATAAACTCTACCTTTTCTTATGCGCTTTTAAGGCAATATTCAGCCTGTTACTTGCATTAATTGCTCCGTGTCGTCTTTCAGAAAACTGATAGTGTTTATAGATAGATTCTAAATGAATGTTTTGCGATCATTATTTTCTCCCATTTTTTCCATTGGAGGAATATCAGCGTAACCTTACATTCAAACATTAGGTCATATATATGTCAAAGAATGACGTTTGAAAGCTTTGGAAAGAAAAAAGGACATGTCTTGTTTGATCAGTGACCGCCTGCTCTCGACAAACGGCTCTCGTAACGGGCTCACAACAATAGGAACGGTTCATTTCCACCTTGTAGTTGTTGTTGTCTCAAGTAATGAATGACTCATTGAGCGATTCATTTGAAGAACCAATAGCCCTCCGAATGTGTTAATTTTTATTTCAAAATAAACTCGGATGGGAATTCCTGTCAAACAGTAGACTGAAAAATAGACCAAACCTATGAAATAAATTCAGGAGCAGTGTATTTTCTGACAAAGTTTGCCATATATTACGAACGCCAACATACTATGGTAGATCAGATCATATAAATAAAATACGAGAGATAGACTGTAAAACAGATAGATTCAGATTATCTTTTTTCCCGCGATCAGTGATATACTATAACGGCAGCGTTACAACTTACAAATAGGATAGTTTACATGCAGTTTAGCCTACTAGCTTGTATAAGGCGAAAGGGAAATGCCCCGTCTAACCATGTTCCCAATGGGAGTGATGAGTACGATTTTGTTGACGTGAAACCTACGTTAATACGTAACAGTCCTTGCATTTTTTCTGTGTAACTTATCTAAATTGACATAATTTGGAAATTGTAAGTTTTACATGTTGTAATTAATTGAGTATATTATTTAAAAAAAAACAGTCACAACAAAAGAATTCCATCCAAGTTGACCGTCTGGTGCGACTTTAAAAATCAAGATATATGCATGTGTAAAGTAATAAATCAAATAATAATATTAGTGACAAAAACACGACCCGTCCGTGGGCGTCGCCAGCGGCGAGTTAGGGGAACTAGAACGACTCATCCGCTCTGAGAGAGGAAAGGGGGGGGGGCTAAGAAAGCACGGGAGGGTAGGGGCCGTGGTGGGGATGGAGAGTGTTCTCTTGGTGTTTGGGAACTCTGCCTTCCTTTCACTGGAGAGAATACGTACGAGAGTAAAGGAGGAACGTGAAAGATTATGAAATTTGGTGAAGTCCTTTTTTCTGGGTAGAAACGTTCGGGCTAATTGAGTTGTGCAGTTTTTTCAGTTTCCAGTCTGTCTCGTCTCGTTTGGGTCAACTACTTATAACACAGGCCTGCATTTTTACGGTTCTACAATGTTTTTCAAGTTTTGTTGTTGGAACACCATATATTTTTGTGCGCTGAATCCGAAAACTGTCTTATTTTTAATAGATTGATTCAGAACTTTTTTTAAATTGGCCATCTGTCAATTTCCAAGCTGTACATAGTATATGGAAGAAAATCGAAGATACAAAAAGAACAATTATTCGTGTACTAACGTGTAAAATACGAGGGTGGTTTGAAAAGTTCTCGGAATGGAATAGAAAAAATGTTCTTACACTAGTGAAACTTATTTAATTTTTCAATATTGTCTCCTTGTAGATTACTACATTTGGTGCAACGATATTCTAGTGCTTTGATCCCATCTAGAAGATGAGATTTCCCTAGGCCTGCAAAATAGTTGTCAACTCCGGCTCCGGCTATCAGTTCTTCATTTGAAGAAAATCATTTTATCCACCAGGTCCACCATCAAATAATTTCAGTTCTGGGAAGAGATGGAAGTCTGACGGAGGCACATCAGGTGAATAAAGCGGAAGTGGCAACAATAAATACCATAGTTCGTGTTATTTTGCCATGGTGACAGCACATATGTGCAGCCGCGCATTGTATTGATGAAAGATGACTTCCTTCCTTGCTAAACCTGGCCTTATTTCGCGTATAATTTGTTGCATATAGTCCAAGAGGTTAGCATAGTATCCTCTTGTCATTTTTTGCAGTCGAAAGAATTGTCTTTACTTTCTTTGGTGGTGCATAAACATCATGTTTCTACAGCTTTGGCTGTGTTTTTGTCTCTGGTGAATAGTAATGGACCCAAGTTTCATCTTTGGTCACAAACTGGTTCAATAAAACTCTTTCGTTTTCCCTAAAACGGGTCAAACATTGTTCCTATATGTCCATTCTCATGCATTTTTGACCCAGCGTCAAGATTCGCGGCACTCATCTTGCAGATAATTTTTTCATTCCTAATTTTGCCATTAAAATATAATATATCCTTTTATATGACATCTGGCAAGCAAGAGCAGTATCAATCACTTTCAATAGGCGATCCTCCATTGCCATTTTGTGCACTTTAGCAATGATTTCTAGAGTAGTGACATTTCTTGGCCGTTCTTTGCGCGGACCATCATCTAAGCTCCTTCGACCAAATTCAAATTCTTTTTTCCTCTTGGCAACAGTTGACTATGAAGGAGAGTCCCCTAGTGTATTCAGGAAATCGGCATGGATGTCCTTTCCTTTCATACCTATTTTTACTAAGTACTTAATTACTGCACGAATCTCGATTTTTTTCCATTATCGCAAATCACTATGCGGGAACAACAAAAAAGCAACGCCACCGACACAGTTCTTTTCCACGAGCATTGACGTGGCATGTGTATACAACGAACAGTCCTATGGGTATCAAGTGAAAAGTTCGTTGCGCTAGCGCTGACAGCTCGTGGTGATTCCGAGAACTTTTCAAACCACCCTCGTACATCGCAGTGTACGCATGCCTACTTTTTCTAATTATTGCATGCAATTCATATTATTTTCATCATTGGATATATCGGTGAAAATTATATTAATACAATTATGCTCGTATATTAATACTCTTCTGCTAATTCAAGTGCAATTTTGCCGTTGTAGTGAAATCTTCTCATCGCTTTATGGGTGCGGTCTAGTAAACGAACTCGTTATCCGTTGATGGATTGATAAATAAAAGTGACGGGACCAAAATTAACAAAGTTAAATTATGTCGGAAATGCATAATATTAGGACTCATTATTTTTTATATTTTGTGCGCATTCCTATTCTTGAAATCATACGGAGGTAAAACACTAATTGCGGAAAGTTATTGGTTGTCATCGAAGAACAGGGTACATTTGTGACTCATGCTATCAGCGTGTTTAAAAAATTGGGGATCAGGGAGTCAGGTCGCGTGAACAGAGGGGACACTTTGCAAGGAGGAGAAGGAGGAAGCTATTCGAAAGAAACCACTTCCCTTTATTCTCAGGTAAATTGAAACTTTTACTCGACTGGAGAGATATTTTTTCCGGCTATAGAGCTCCAGGCTCTATCCATTCTTACTCCCATTCCACTTCCATTTTTAATTTTTCCAAATAGAATTGAAAAGCAATGAATTTGATAGGTGATATCGTAAATATCGGCTAACGTAATAAAGTCTGTGAAATTCGGCCTTCAGCGGCGACTTTTGTAAAACTCATTGAAATGAGCGGTGGGTGCATTTGCTTAGTGGCCGACTGCAGAACCCTCTGTCGGGAAACTTCGAAATCTTGTTAGCGCGAAGCAATCGCCTTGTCTGTGTCCAGTCGGGAGTAGATATTAACAGTGGCGTTAATTACCATTCTCGCGATAATTTGCGGAGCCATAGCAGCTTCCGGGTTGTGTAGATCGCGCTGTTGATTTAGGCCTGAGCTATTGCTTAATGAGGAAGCCAAGTTTGTCGAGATAGCTGTAGCTGCGTTCCCGCAAGCAATTATCTTGCCAAGAGTAAATCACAGAGTGTATGTTCCCTCCATTAATCTCATTGCGTCGGAATCGAGACTTGAGGCGTAGTCTCATTTCGATTGTGTAATCGCTCAAAATTATTCATCGAGTCGAGAACGGTTCTTCCAGTCTCAAGGAAATGCAGTTTAATATTCGAAAGAGTGTACTCTCGGAAATTTTCATGATTGCAGCTATCATTTTGGTATTTGAACGATTTTTTAATCTTTCATTATCTTGTATATACTGCACCTTCATCTTTAACGAATATCATGCCGACTGTTACAAATTTCGAAGTTCTCTATTCACTCCTGATTTAAATTTGCGATAACAGCTCTATAATTATGTGGACTTTTTTTGTAATTGTCTCTTCCACCGGAGGTAGCGAACTGCAATTACTACTCCCTTCCATTTATGAAAAGAATCCTTTATTACAAGAGGATTTGTATGAATACGGAAATTTAACTATGAATATTATTTCTAGAAAGAAGATCACATCTCATACAGTTCGGTGGGATTTCAGAATTTAATATTTTTAATTTCATTTGAGATTATTTTATAGCCGAGTATCGTTGATTCCTTTACAATCAATGTAACTCAATTTCAGCCTTTTTAAATATTAAATGATGCTGGTTTGGATTTTTGTATCAATTTTAAATGATTCTATTCTCGTATTTTGAAATCTCTGAGTGATCGAGTTTTTGATTCTTAATTGAATTATATTTCAGTTTGAAACCATTTATTGGTTTCGTGATCAATTGTAGTGGGATTCCATAGCCTTTCCTTCGTTTGATGACTGGCATGAATTTTTAAACCATCTTTCCCGTTGACACTCCGCTTTACACCTCCACTGTCCGTATGCGTCGAAACTAGTCCTCCTAGATCCTAGTCGAGATTTGGACGGATTGCGATTGGCTGCGGAGTAGAAAGGTTCTCGTCGAGTTCCCACGAATCTAGGTATGCATTTGGAGTGGAAATACAGGAGTACGCTGGTATCAGTTGCAAAACTAATTGTCTTCAAGTTTCTGAAATTAAAGGGGCTTCTAGCTACTAAAGAGCTCTAAAGAGTTCTCTGCATTAAAATACATTTTTGGTTCATCAGCATTGCATATTAAAGCCTGACTGCACGGTACATTTATCGATCGAGTTATTTTCTAAATGCGTGAACGATTTTGACGTATTGGAACGGAAATTTTTCTATTTTCTAGTTCCACTTTCTGTGCGTCTATTCTCACGAGTCGTGGGAGATTACACGGTGGATCTTTGCGTTCATCCACTCATCCATACATTTACAATCAGGCATTAATTCGCACGTATTATACCGTTTAGCCAGGCCTTAATAGTTGGACTGCAGTGAAGAATTAGCTTAGGTTTTTCTTTTGACTTAAATTGACTTATAGTTGCGAACGTATTGCGCTATTTATTATAATGCTGCTCCAAACTCCTTGTGAGTCAATGGAAGCAAAGCATTCTGAAACCCTTAAACCATTACAAAATATTTTAAATGGGAATAAATCATCGAGCATGCATTTCTGATCCAATACATATTAATATTTATTCCATACATTGCGAATTTTTAGACGCTTAATTAATTCTTTCGGAATCAACATTGCTTTTCTTTCCTGGCAAAGTCTTTGCTTCTCTTTCCCCTTCCACCTTCGACCTTGTTAAGCCATCATTGTTCTCCTTCGCGATTGCAAGTACTTCATAACAGACATTTATGGTGTACAGATAGCTCTGTACACATCCCCAAGTTGCGGTAATTGCTGAAAAAGGATTAAAATGCGCCTAAAGTGGCATCATAATCAAGATTCAATGAAGTATGATCTTAGGTTTTCCCGGCGTCAGTTGCTGTAAAGTTTCTTGGGGTTTCCACCGGTTGATGTCGCCCATGTCTCCCGACGCGTCGGGACGTTTCGATCAGCGACTTGCTTGAAGTCTCTCTCCTCCGTCTCGTCTAGAATACGTGGGGTTACGTGAGAGGAAGCGACGTCCCTTCCGCCGAATATTGTCGTAGAAGTCACTTTCCCCTCCGCTACGTTTCCGTCCTGCATTGCATCTCCTCTGTTCATCTACAACTACATGCATAGTGCATCGCAAGACGCATGCGTTGTGACGCCAGTTCGCAAAAAAGAAAACAGAAAGTGCGCATGGAAGTGATTAGACATCTGATTGCCACTGAGAACTCATTAAAAGTTTTTGATCATTCGGCTGAAAAAAGAATTCCTATGGCTCGGCAAAATATCTCTCATAATTAATCGTTTCTGTGAGACCTGGAAAGATAGCGAGGTTCCAAGGAAGTGTTCCCCGCGTCGCTCTAAGCAATGTCTACTCTTTATTGCACGAGAAATCTGAGATATGAACGTGACTTCCAAGTCTCCCACCACAACCCGTGTAAAATCTGGCTATATAGCTGTCTCTCTTTGCTCGCTATAGTTTGTTCGTGAATCGTGCAACTTGCATCCGACCTGTATTAAGTTATGCGCATCTGGAGAACATTCGCGAGAAGTGTACTTAATCTTAACAAAACATCAAATATTCAGTAAACAAAAACTTGCCGTATTGCCGTACGCTGAGCGGTCATTGAGCGTGATAATTTGCATCAAGGGCAGTGCATTCGGCACAACGCACGCTCACGCGATGCATCGAATGGTGCCCTGATATGGGAGGAGAGGGGCGAACGAACAGAGCTTGGGTCATATACGCCGAAAGGTAGGCTGGAGGAAAACCCGGCGACGGCGCGTGAGCGAAAGGCGCCAATGGGAGACGGACGGAGTGGTGTGAAGACACAGCCGGGGCTTGAACCCGGGCCCACGGGATGGGAAGCCAACAGTCCATCCACTACACCGACTCAAAGCTACACGAGGCATATAGTGACCCGGTGGGACGCGAAAGACTCATGTTCCAGATCAAAATTACCCTGTGCGGAAAAGTTGTGGATTGATTCCGTCTCAGATCCGTTTTTTTTTCCAAAACTGGACGATAGTGAAAAAATACCGCCAAAAGCCCTGAAATTTAAAATTTTGGAAATGTCCAGGCGCAATTAAAAGAATAAGACTTATAGAGATCAGGTTATTATAAGCAAGACCATTTTGTTGATAAATAATTATTAATGTGACTTTTTTTTTCAGTATATTGGCAAAATGCATAGTTTATCTAAATTCATTAATTAGAAATAAACAGGTAAATATAAATGTAATAAGTTTGGTTTCGCGAAGCGCGAGAATGGCCATAGCATTTAATGTGTGGGTAAGCCGCACAGCACTCAAGGCAACCGCATCTCCTTGTGTCACTTGGCTTACTTAGACACGTGTTTATCAAAACCACTGACATCCTGTTAAACGAGTCTCAATTTTCCTTCCGAAGGAGTACTTTGTAGGGTTCTTTACTGTTGCTGTCCTTCAGTTACAGTGTGCGATCACGTAAGAGTAGAGTGTTTCCGCAATCGACCACAAGAGAGGCGTTGCACCCACCGCGCATTCTAATGGGCCTACAATTGTCGCCACTCGCGTCGCTCACGGCAGAGCGATCCGAATTTTACTGAGGAGGAAAGAAAGCTAGAATTCCCGCTGTTAACGTAAATTGGTCGTATTCTTGATGATATCTCGAATATCGAATCTGAGAACTGGCGTGGCTTCCCATAGCAATCCGTGTCGCTCGCAACAGTTTCCTACGAATCGCGCTTCTTTGGCCGGCAGTGACGGCCCATGGAAACTAGAGCGGCCCTGATTAGACATTCGTGTGCCCCTGGAGTGCAAAATGTCTCTTTTTGAGCACGAGAGCGTTCGTCCACTTGGCCCAATGGCATCAATTCCACCTCGAGTCCTCTCTACGCCTGCTGCACTTCCCTCGCGACAGTCATTTCAAAGTTTAAAAAAATATGTAGCGTGCTTGTGAGAGTGAGCAAAATGGCAACGAGAGTTCGCCCTTCCGCGAGCTGCGTCTCTGTAGACTCGTGCTCTGTAGCTACAGCGTCGTGAGGGGGCGCCTCTGAAATATTGTGCGCCCTCTATTCGCTTGGTCTCACTCCGGGACACGTTTCCTCTGGGCCGGGCTGTTTTCAGCTGGAAGTAACTTTGCTTTCGGAATGCTCTCGACGTTTTCTTGAAATTGGTGAAACGGTGCGTACCTCTACACTACGCGCCTTTTGTCTGTTTTTCGTGACATAGTGTGCCCATTTAAAACTTACTCTGTCGACTTGAAATTTTCATAATATAGAGAGTCAATTTTTGCCGTTTTCTCAGATATAGAATAACTAGTAAACCTGTGCGAAAATTTCGCTTTTTCACGCTATTAGGGAATAGCCGTGAATTAAGGATGTAATTGTGTTTTAAATAGTGAAGAAGGTGTATCATAAAGTACTTCATTCTCGTTTTCTTGCAAAAGTATACAAAACATAAGAATGCAATACAGGGAAGAGAGTTTGATACTTGTAGGAAGAATCATGACATCTGTCACTGATTAATGGCAGGCCATTCACTAAACTTCTTTGGAGACAATATTAGAAGTAAAAATTTTGTCGTCCGTAACTTTTTGGTTATGAGTTTCTTCGCCGAAAACATGAATATCTCAGAAGTGCGAACTCTGGGAAATTCTACGCAAAACTAACTGTCCATTTGAAAAAACGGGTTCGAAAAATATATGACTGTACTCTCATACTTTACATATTAATTCATAGTATTCTCGAATTCTTAAAACAATTTCATAATAAACTCTCACTCTTATTCCTAACAATTTTATACCATTCACCCGTACACACTCACCGTTTTCACTTCGCTCTATTTTCATTTTTGCTGCCAATTCCTTTTGATAATAATTCTTGAATATTTTCAACGCGATGTTTTTATTTATTCGTAAGACACGTTACCTTTCAATTTCCTCACACTCGATATCTCTTTCAGAGATTGTTTAACATTCTTCATACGTCTTATATTTATTTTTAATATTTTTGCTTGTTTATGTAACGTTTCTTTGGTTTATTTATGGATTTTAAGGGTTTTAAACCGCGAGCGAGTAATAGACATGGAAAAATCGAAACTTTTAAGTCAAATTAGTGGGTAAATAGTGAAATTTGAGGTTGATATTGTATTTTTCGTCAGATGCCGGTGATTTTAACGTTTAAAACGGTTGCTCATTTATCACTGTAGGTGCAGTAATGTCGGAGCATATATGGTATGACAGAAAAAGACCTTAAAACGTAATAATAATATAGGGGAGAGTTGCCTACATTGTACCAGCTCCCAATTTGTACCACCTTAGTCAAACGAAAGAACGTAGAATATTAGACTTAAGTCGTGCGCGGCTTCAACTAGGTCGTACAAAACGCCCGAATACCAGTCCTCAGCTCGGTGCGTTCGAGAACGGTCTTTGTGAGAGAGAATTTAAAAAATCTTAGAGAAGGAAAGAAAGGGATAGGAACATATAATGGAAAAAGGACGAGGACAACGGCGCTGTGGTAGGTGGAAAAAGCCAGAAATCAGGGGGTAAAAATGCGGCCTGACTGGGACTCGACCCGACTCAATATATAATCTGATATATAAAATTCTCGTATCACGATTTTTTGTTTCCAAACTCCTCCGAAACGGCTGGACCGATTCCTATGAAATTTGGTGTGTGTGTTCACTTTTCAGTGGGACTGAGAATGTGTTGTGAACTATTTCCATTATTTTCCAGGGCCCTTGAGGCTCTGGAATGGGCCCATAGAAAGAAAGAAAGTCCATAAGAAATACATGTAAAGTTCGTTTTTAATGACTGCAGACCTTTTTTTTTTCTTTTGCATATTTAAATTAGTGATAACGGTCACATAAGTTGAGACATATACCATTGGAAAGAAAAATAAATGCACATTCTTATTATTGCTATCGAATTTCGTTTTCCACGTGAATTACGGTGAATTTAGAAAAAAAAACATCCAAAAAAAGCTGAAATTTTAGCGTTTTTGGCTTACTGTCCCCTTGATGACCATCAGTGTTGTTTACGTCGTTTGGAATCTCTTTCTATAACGATTAATTATGAATGGAATGCTCCGAGGAGATGTATTACTACCACGAATCCCTATTATTCCGACAGATGTGCCAATTGAATGTAAACGGGTTCAATTTCCAATCACGTTGGCATTCGCAATGACAAGTCTCAAGGCCAAACGATGTCTTTTTGAGGCACACCGTGTTCTTCATACGGACACTTTGGCATGCTCACGCGTGGGTAAACAACCGAGTGTTTTTGTTTTGGGTAAAGATATATTTACTAAAAATATCGCTCACTCCATTGCACTAAGGGGCTGATAATATTTTTTTAATGGTCATAATTTGTGATATAAATGTCATTTAAAATTGTTTATATAAGAGCGTTTCTACGCGTCACTGGCTCACTGTTACACCCAGTTTTTGTTCATATATTTCCCCTTTGACTCAATACAAATCAATTTAGGAACTTTCTGGAGGATTCCACCAAAAACAAGTTAGTGAAAGCATACACTGGCTTTGGTACCACCCTGTGGCCCCAGTAGAACCGGAGATTTCAAACTTCAAAGTCGTCGTCACTGACTGACAAAAATGAAACTCCGTTTTGTGACGTTGTCACATTTCTTCGCATTGCTCTGAAATTGTGCAAGATAAAGAAAATCCACGAAATACGTAAAATAGTTCTAAGTGTTACCGAAACGTATGCAAAATCGTGACTTTGTGTAAGTAATGGTTTCCTCTCTTTGGCCATAAAAATGGAGCGTCACTGACTGACGGGAATTGTCACTGACTGACACATGTGATTTGACGTGTGTTAACTTTTCTTTTTTCATGGAATGAGTATTGAAAAATATATCTATATTGAACACAGAAATTTATATAAAAGAAACATAACAGTTGCATAGCCAGGGGGTATGTCCAGGGGGTCCGGACCTCCCCCCGAAATGTAAAAACACAATTATTTTCCTTCAGAAAAAAGTGTTAAAATTAGTTTAGAACCCTCTACCTAGTACCCTGTTTTTAAAACATTTTCCCCCTGTGTTAGATCCCCCCTGAACGAAATTCCTGGCTACCCCACTGAAACGTAAGCACATAGTATGTATTTTATCCACTAATTTTGCTTCTATTTCTATATTCTCGCTTAAAATGGTGAGTACCCCTAGTACTGATCTATTGCGTAAGGAGACATATTAATTATATTTATAGCAACTAACTCCACATGGTGAACAAAGAGTGTGTTCCGTGTGGGTGAAATGCCGTGCCACTGTTAGTCCAGCATTTCATTGGAGGCAGAAATGCCGTGTACAGGGATCTCTGCAAATTTTATTTTCATGCTGTTTTAATTACACACTCACACTGCATTTATTACAGGAGAACCCGACTTAAAAGCTTCCCAGGTCATGTTTCTGCCTTTGCCCCCAACTACATCAATACCACCCTTGCCATGATCTGTTACGACTTCATTGCCGCTCTCTATTCTTCCTGTTTAATTCCTCGCATTCACCTCTTTGCCCTTTCCTCTCACGATGCTCGCGCTGTCTCTCTGCTCCCGTCTTTGCCATCTTAATAAATCCTGATATATGTTACAATTAAGGATTTCAGATCTCAACAATCATTCTGCTCCTATGTCCCGCTTTCACAACAAACGTACCGAAGCGACGCGACGACAATGAAGGTGACGGTTATACGCGGCATGCCGAAGTCAACAATTGGCAAAAAAATAAAATACTCCGCTGCATAAACAAACAATTTACCAAGAACAATAAAACTGATATAACATAGTTACTCGAGGAACATATTATGCCACGAATTTTGTGTACCAGTCGGGGCCAATGAAGCGCACGCACCAAAATTTGAAATTTGAGCAATACCACAGGTTAAAATGTCAGTCAGTGACGGCCCTCAGGAACAAAAACGGTGAATGCTGGGGAATTTTTTTATTCTGATCTTTCATCCTTGGTATGGACTTGATTTGGATACGAAACGATTTATCTCCCGCATCCCTCGATTTTGGTCAGCGGAAAAAAATGTATGTCAATCGTCACTGACTGACACCAAAACGACGCACTGTTGCGTTACATTCCTCTGCGTGAACATGTGACTTTCAAGTATTGATGAAATGGATTGGTAAGACACAGTAATGATTGGGGAGAATGGCTAACTGGAAATTTTCTTAGAAAATCTTATCTTAGCTGCGAAATCTTCAGTAATAGAATGGCTCTGTAAACGGAATCATTTGCTCATATGATAAGAGAGCTCAATTCCGCGGCGTTTTCGTAAAAAATAGTCGGAGTATGGGGAGAAACAAGTACGGATTATTAAAATTTGGAATATTTACACCATGTCAGGACTTTGAACGGTCCATTTACCTCAAATTGAATTTTTGAACCCTAGTATGACAGGTACGTAGAAACGCTCATAAATGAAAGTGAAAAAAATTTCTTGATTACTAGCAGGTCACCCGGTGTTGATCGGGAAGTATAGTACACAGGGAAGTGGGAAACTTTGAACTGGGAATTCATGGTCACATAGCAGGATTTTTAGGTAAAAGAACAAAGCAGGTCTGATGATGGTATACTTATATAACTGCAAACAATGATTTCTATATATCGCGCACGGGATGAACTTACGCATGCCCCAGGAAAAGGTTTTACACCAAGAGTATTAATAGGTAAGAGGAGAACCCTTTTAGTTAAGTTTTACCAGATCGTGTCTAGGGTTTTGCCTAACCAGCAGGATAAGGAACCGACGAAGTTGCATGGCGTGACGTAACTATAATGGTAATGACATAAGGACACAAAGGACGCGTCGGACAAAACCAAGAGTAGCACAACGTGATTTGGGAGCATGGGATGAACCTACGAATTAACTTTGGTTGACAAACAGACATCCTCTTTTACAAATATAAAGATAATGAAAGAACAACGAATTAAAAAATTAATGTTTACTGTTTTTTATAGGTCAACATCGTTCACAGCATCCTTTTCCTTCATTCATGTACCACATCACCACAAACTTACAATAAGTCAGTTATTTTTTTATTTGACCTCCAAAATATTTACTAGAAATAATTTATGTGACGAAACAACGTTTTACGGGTCAGCCAGTATGAATATATATTTTTGTCAGTGTCTTCGACTCGTGCATCGTTAGGTTTATGGTCTTACAATCTTCGCACTTCTCTGATTTCTTCTTTTTGGGGATGGGAATGATGATTTTCTTCTTGAATTATTCATGATGTTCTTATTGAATTTATCCTGTTGAGTACATATCGCAGGTAGCTTTATACAGTTGAGTTAATACCTTTTCTCTTGCATTTTTTATTAGCTCTTATGGAATATCATCTGTTCCTGGGGACTTATTCTTTAGCAGGTCTCTTATTGCATCATCAAATTCCGATCATTAGATGCTCGCTCTCATGTCATCCTTTTCTGCCTCACTTTCCTCTTCGATAATTTTTGAAGCTAAGTTTGCTTCCGTTATATAATTCCTCCAGGCAGGGACGCAGCTAGGAATTAAGGTTGGGGGGGGGGTTGATGTGCAACTAATACCGGGGTGTGTGGGGGTATGGAATACTCACAAGGATAAGAGATAGGTGCGAGATTAATAAATTGAGGAATTTTAAGATAAATTGTTCAAAATGGCGAGTTTCACGGCTTTCTGAGGGATATTTTAATAATCCTCACACTATTCTATTAGTAATATCAATCCAATTAAGTAAAATGGATTAAACTTAAGAATTTCTCTGAAGCTCTGCGGGGGGGGGGGTGTTAAACCCCCAAAACCGCCCTCACGGCGCCACTGCTCTTTCCATCTCTCCGCTTTTTATTCGTTTTCAGTTAAAATATTACCACAGTATTATTTCCGTATGTTATTACATATTTTGTTCCATTCCCTGAAATGGTTCCTCACTATGCTATGGACCACTTCCACTTTCCCTTGTACGACGTTAATTTGCACCTCTTCCCATATGTTCATCTTCCACCCTTTACTAGCTTGCCTTACTTTGCAAATAAATCTCGTTCCTTATTCTCTTTTAGCAAGCCTGTCCTTCCTAAGTTCCTTCTTATTCTTATACTTTCTCCGTGGAAACTGTAGCAGATAGTAAGGAAGCGCATCAAGCCAAGGGGACGAGGGAAGGCGGCCATCTTTAGGCTAAATGTCCCACAGTGTCTTATCGGAAATCGGACTGATGTCATATTTTTTTGATTCATTAAACGCAGGAAGGTCGTCGGGCGTGTAAGAAGAGTGGAGATGTTTTCCGGAGCTTCTCAGAACCAAAATACAAACATATGATGCGTGGCCATTATAGGAACGTCGGAAATAAAGTAAAAATCCTGAAACTCATTCATGGTGTGTCGGGAATAGAAAGTTTCTTATCATCTTGCACTATAAATGGTGTTTATAAACAACTTTTTGAGTTGGTTACTGCCCATGCAAAGTTTCATTAAGATCGGCCCGATATTTTTAAAACGGTGGCGTGTCAAAGCTCCCAAGTCGCTGTACGAGATGGAATTAAGTCATGAGCAGTACCGCACCATAATTTTCTTTAACTTTCGACGAAGTGTCACCCAGCTTACTGAACTTTTTGTTGTTTTTGGCGTAGCAGCACCATCAAAGACAACTGTTTCTCTCTAGAATGCAGAGTTTCACTGAGGACGCTCTAGCTCTTAATGGATACGTTTTATTTCCTATGAATATTGCATTTCTCTAAATTTTCCTTCATAAGATTGAAAATAAACCAACTCCACGCGTCTGGATGCATGTGCTTCCGCCATCAGTTGTGTGGCAAACTAGGACGGGCTGCGACCACTCTACGCCTTGATTATTCGCGTGGCAAGCATCGTTCGTCTACCGCAGGCGCCTATGGCATCTATCACCGTTGAACCTCGGTACTATTCCATGGGAATCAAGGGACCTGAAGAGCGTAGTGGTCCTCTCAGTCCGGGAAGCCAAAGGTCTGTGGTTCGATTCCTCGGCAAGTATTTCCCACATGGCAATAATTTTGAATTCCAGCTTCGTTCAGACGCAGATATGTAATGCAGTGAAAGTTCTCCTAGAGAAGTCCACTCCCATTGGGCGACCAACCATTTTGAAGAGACCAGCACTCAATCATGGTTCCCGAATGCGGTTCATGGCATAAAATCTCCGTCCCGGGACACAGTCACACGGTGCCCTGCGAGGCGAGGTGTGTGGCGGGTGTTGTAAGGCATTCATTTTGCTGTATGCATTTTTCTTTCAAGGGCTCCACAAGGGACTCCGTTCACTCCAGTGCGCGCTTTGATGGATACTATTTGGTGTCCAGCATCATTAATATAATTGGCAAGCCCGTTAAACTCGATTCCTAATACTTTTAGCGATCCGTGAGCTCTGGAGTTTCCCCACTGCCTATGTTCAATCTGGCCACCCATGCAGTCGTGTTTGCATGCTCTCAAAGATGCATCCTTTGGACAGCATTTCACTCCTGTTCAACCACCATCCCTCATGAGGGCAATTCTTTCGTTGAAATTGCCCGCTGTGACTTAATACTATTGCATTACTCGCTATGTTTTCAGAAATGAGAAACTGAGAAGTGGTCTGACTCTTTCATTTCAGTGTGCTCAACCGCAGTCCGGAGCATCTCATCAAGGAAATCATTTTGGTGGATGACTTCAGCGATGACCGTGAGTATCGCTACTCTTTGTCTTTTTTTGCACTCATTCCGAAGGTTTCCCAGCCAATAAATTGTACATTCTTTAAGAATGCACATTTTTATATCGTATCGATGAAACATTGGCTACAGACTCAATCCGGCTTGAACTTGTCCAAAATAAATATCTCGTTAATTACAAAATAGGAATATCACGGTCTGATTACAATACTTCATGTCTTCTATCCCTTTTTAAATCTGAAACCCTTATCTGGCAGACGTTCTTCCATCGATGCCCTATTCCTCTGCAAAATTATTTATTCTTATATAGATTGTTCCTTTCTGCTTTCTTTAGTAAATTTAAATGCACCCAGCCATATAGTTCTAGAAATCCACATCCATTTGTTGTTAATTTCCACAGAATAAATTATGCCTTTAACATTCCGCTATCCAGAATGATGAGCAATTTTAATAAAGTCGGCCAAAGTTTTCATTTCTCCATGTCTCCACCTAGATTTCATAATCACTTGTGGCAAAGATGAACTACATTTAAAATTCTATTACGAGAACTTGTTCATACATTAAATTTTTGTTGGTATTTTATTGGAAAGCACTGGTAGTTGTAAATGAATTAAATGCAATAACTCTTCATATTTTAAAAGTTTTAGTAGTACCGTATTTTAACTTCACACACATAAGGATTGTTAACAAATACAGATCAATAAACAATCTTGGTAACCAACCAACAGAGACAAAACACAACTGAAAATTACAAATGTCAACACCCCCCCGTAATTGAAGATGTGCTGAAACAGCTCTTTAGCATTTCCATCAAATGAATTACAAATTTTTAAAATTATTTTAAACCATGCCTAAACCTCTCATACATTTTTCATGTTTTATACGATTTAAGCCCTTGGTAAGTATGTCAGCTGTCATTTCCTCAGTGGAGAGAAAATCTACGTTTATATTACCGTTTTCTACTTGTTCTCTAACAAAATGGTATTTCACATCTACATGCTTCATTCTATCATGGAAAACAGGATTTTCTGCTAACTTGAGAGCGCTCTGATTGTCCTCAAAAATAGTAATAATTTCTTGTTCCTGAAATAATTCGGAAATAAGATGTTTTAGATGAATAGCCTCTCTAGTAGCCTCGGAAAGAGCAATATATTCTGCCTCACAAGACGATTGGGCAACACATTTTTGTTTTCTACTACTCCAGGAGACTGGTCCACCTGCACAAGTGAAAACATATCCAGAGTATGAATGCCTATCATTTAGATCATTTGCAAAATCTGCATCAGAAAAACCAAAAATAGGCTTCCCAGTGCATTTGTATGTGAGTCCCATTTCCATAGTACCTTTTAGATAACGAAGTACCCGCTTGGCCATCTTCCAGTGTATATCTGTATGCTTCTTATTAAACTGGGAGAGATAGCTAGTAATGAAGGAAATATCTGGCCGCGTGTTGACGGAGAGATACATGAGAGTTCCAATTAATGACTGGTACGGGACATCTATGATATCCTTACCCTTCTCTTTCATTTGACTAACGTCAACTGGGGTCGAAACAATCTTACAATCTTCCATGCCAAAACTCTTTAAAGCATCTTTAATGTATTGTTTCTGGTCTATCTTGAATACTCCCCTCTTCTCATCTCTTGTAAAATTCATTCCCAGGGCATGTTTGATCTTGCCAAGATCCTTAATGACAAATCTCTTCTTCAATTCTTCCTTCAATTTCTTCTTTTCTTTCTCATCATTGGAGAATATAAAGAAATCATCAACATATAATGTAATAATAACTATTTTAGTTCCAATATGTTTAAAGTAGACACAGGGTTCATGTTTTGATTTAATATACCCTATCTCATACAATAACTTGTGAACTGTTTTGTTCCAAGCACGACTAGCCTGCTTGAGTCCATAAATAGACTTCTGTAATAGACAAACCTTCTTCTCTTCACCTACAGCTATGAAACCTTCTGGTTGTGTCATATAGATGGTTTCATCTAAAGTGGCATTTAAAAAAGCAGTTTCGACATCCAGATGTTCAACATCAAGATTCAGTTCTGCTGCCATAGCCAACAGCAAACGGATAGTTGAACCTCTGACTACCGGAGAAAAAGTTTCTTCAAAGTCTATACCATGAGTTTGAGCAAAACCTTTAGCAACTAAACGAGCTTTGTACTTGATGATCTTACCACCATTGTCTCTTTTCAATTTGTAAACCCATTTACATGGTATTACACTTTTATTTGCAACTCGCACTAGCTTCCAAGTTTCATTTTTTCTAAGACACTCTAATTCCTCCATCATTGCTTTCATCCAATGCTCTTTGTCTTCACTTTGCATAGCCTCTTCAAATGTGGTAGGTTCTTTGTCAAAGAAATTTTTTGCTTGTAAAACAACATGATCAGGAAATTGTTTCTTGTTACGTACCCTTTGAGGATATCTAGGACTCTTAGCAGTTTCTTGAACATTAGTCCCAGCTTTATCTTCTGTTGAGTCTGCATTTTCACAAGGAGAATCCAAAAGAATTTTAACAGCAGCCGCAGCTTCATCTTTTGTTGAATCTGCATTTTCATTGTAAGAATCCAAAGGAATTTGAGCATCAGTACTGCTCTCACCGGAAAATTTATTTTCTAAAAACACAACATCTCTAGCATGGACTACCTTCATATAATTAGAAAGATCCCTAAATTTGTAAGCTTTCTTATTCTCACTATATCCTACAAATATATGTTCCTTGCTTTTGCTATCCCACTTCTTGCGTTCCTCCTTTGGAATATGTACAAAAGCTCGGCAGCCAAATACTCTTAAGTGTGTCAAGTTGGGACGCTCACCTGTCCATTTTTCTTCTGGAGTCCATTTTTCTCCTGTAACGGATCTATGAGGTGATTTATTCTTGAGATACGTAGCAGTTCTCACAGCTTCTTCCCAAAATGACTTAGGTAGTCTGGCACTATGCAACATGGAACGAGCCTTCTCCACAATGCTTCTGTTTCCCCTTTCAGCAACACCATTTTGCTGAGGAGTACGGGGTATGGAAGTCTGGTGAATAATTCCTTCTGACTTAAGATAATCTGAGAATTCCCTATTAACATACTCAGAACCATTATCTGATCGTAAAATTTTAATTTTCTGGCCAGTTTGCTTTTCCATGAGGTTTTTAAACTCTTGAAACTTTACTCTAACTTGATCTTTTGTTTTAATGAAATAGGTAAATATCATTCTAGAGTAATCGTCTATAAATACAAGTAAATACTTATTTCCTTCTAATGATTTTACACTGAATGGTCCACAGAGGTCAGAATGAATCAACTCTAGGCATTTAGTCGCCCTTTTACTTTTGATTTTAAGAAAAGGTTCTCGACTCTGTTTCCCTTCTAGACATGCAGTACATACAGTTCTATTTTCCTCAGGGGCGTAATCAACTCCATCAGCTAATCCATTTCTCAGTAGATTCATACCATAGCGGCAGAGATGTCCCAACCTCCAATGCCAAAGAGTTTGCTGAGAAGGGTTAGTTGTAGCAGCCAGGGACTTTTCTGATACCTGTGACTCTATCTTATATAACCCGTTACTGGGAAGAGCAGTCATTAAAACATTCCCTGAAATACTACAATCATTATCATGAAAAAATTTAGCACCTTCTTTCGTAAATACTACAATAAAACCTTTTGAAACACATTTTGACACAGATATAAGATTTGTAGCAAGATTAGGCACATGAACAACTTCAGAAATACTACTAATACTGTTGTTGTTATTACTTTTGTGAATCATGACATCACCTATACTGTCACTCTGCAACTTACGTTTATCAGCACACACAATCTCCAAACCAGAGTTACTTTTAACATTGAACAGAATATCTTTATGAGGAGTCATATGGGCAGTTGCCCCGGAATCCACAAACCAATCATTTTTATTGCTTTGAGCACAACCACCAACACCTAAATCCGAGAATAAAGTGTATTGTTTCTTGTGTAGCTGCTTGTGGGTTGAACTCGATGTCTGTGCCGTTTTCTTGGTCTTGTTTGGACAGTCTGGTTTTTTATGGCCGGGTTGGTTGCATCCATAGCAGACGATACCATCTTGAGAGTTGTTGCGTTTCGGGAACTTCTTTTTCTTCGGAATAGTTCGAGACGCATTGGATGCAAATGCAGTCTCAGTTGCACCATCATTTTTGGACATTTCATTTAAGAGTTTAGTTTTCACCATGTTCACCGTTACTTCAACTCCTGAATTCTCGAGTGCCATTACTAGGGGGTCGTAATGTGAAGGAAGACCTCCAAGCAAAATAGCAACTAAATCCTCATCAGGAATCTCCTTCCCAATATCAGCAAGCTTCTGAGCGGTATCCATTACGGCAGTTAGGTACTCTTCAATGGACGTATAATCTCCGAGGGATAACCGGTACAAAGTCTTTTGAAGGTTAAGTCTCCGGGCAAAACCCTTATCTTCATATGCATCGGCAAGAACTTTCCATGCTTCAGCAGCTGTTTTGCATCTTCTTACATGTATGATAGCGGAATCGTCCACGCACAAACAAATCTTAGCTAGGGCACGCTCATCCTTCCTGGACTTTGAAGCAGCATCAGTATGATCATCATTTGGGTATCCATCAACAGCATGCCACAAGTTTTGATCTATTAAATACGCCTTCAGCTTAAATTTCCAAGTTGGATATCCTTCACGCCCACACAACGGCTTAATGTGAGACGATATACCGGATGCGTCAGACGACATTATGAAGACTTCACTTACTTCTTATAATTTACCAGTCCTGGGCCCATAACCTCTGTTGGTATTTTATTGGAAAGCACTGGTAGTTGTAAATGAATTAAATGCAATAACTCTTCATATTTTAAAAGTTTTAGTAGTACCGTATTTTAACTTCACACACATAAGGATTGTTAACAAATACAGATCAATAAACAATCTTGGTAACCAACCAACAGAGACAAAACACAACTGAAAATTACAAATGTCAACAATTTTATATTGATGCATCTACCTAAATATCATATTAATTGATGTGCAATTCTGTATAGATTTTTATTCATGTTTAATGGGCCTATTGTGTGTGTGATCATTCCTTCTCCCGCTGACCCAATGCTGTTTCATTGAGAGTTGGTGTCGACGGCAGGCGATGTCTTACCACCATGGAATGGGGCGTGTCAAATTTAATTAGTTAAATTGGCAAAGTTATTTTATTTAATATGAAGCAGTTTCACCAAGTAACGCTAGAAATAATTAATTACATTGTATTGGGAATACTTTTGTGATGAATTCTGTACGGGCAGGCAAAGTGAAAATCCATCTTCATTTGCTACGTGGTAGGGTGAAGAAAAAATAATTGAAAAGACAATTGAGTGCATTCGTATTCAAAATATGCGATAATGTTGTTGGGGAAGCTTCTGCGGAGATTAACTTGATAGTTATCTTTCGAATTAGTCCCGCGTCGACTAATTTTCGGTGGACGACAGAGACGGGTGCATTCCAACTCACGTCTTCGAGTCCAAAACCCCAAGACGGGAGCTGTAGCGTGCTCGAAACTGTCGTCCAACAAAAATGAGTCGACGTTGCATTAACCCGAAAGACAATTATATATATGCGATAAAACTAAAACATAGAATGCTCTCTCTGTACAAGTTGACATATGGCTTCACCGCTTCAGTAAACATAAAGTTTGTCTCCACCCCTGCCTCGCTTTTCGGCAGTGAGCAATAGAATTACGAAGGTAGCCTGTCGGGAATAGAACGTTCCCTATCACCTAGCAACTATAAATGGTGTTTATAAACAAATACCCGCGTTTTTAATAGACCTTAAAGAAATAATATATACCACCCTACCTTCCCGAAAGGTCCCACGTTTGAAGTTTACAGGTATAAAACTACATGTTGAAAATCAAAACTTAAGTGAGCCGTAATGTAAATATTTTAAATCAAATTCGCTTTCATTGTATATAAATTACAATAGTAGAATTACAATCTCAAATACGAGGTTCACCTTTTAAGTGTCGGGAATAGAAAGTTTCTTATCATCTTGCACTATTAACGGTGTTTATAAACAACTTTTTGAGTTGGTTAATGCCCATGCAAAGTTTCATTAAGATCGGCCCGATATTTTTAAAACGGTGGCGTGTCAAAGCTCCCAAGTCGCTGTACGAGATGGAATTAAGTTATGAGCAGTACCGCACCATAATTTTCTTTAACTTTCGACGAAGTGTCACCCAGCAAGAATGCGTTACTGAACTTTATGTTGTGTTTGGCGTAGAAGCACCATCAAAGACAACTGTTTCTCTCTAGTATGCAGAGTTTCACTGAGCGTCAGTGACGAACAGCGTGAACGGCGACCAAAAACCGCCGTCACTCAAGAAAACGTGGATGCTGTACGTAACATGATTATAAAAGATCGTAATGTTATATACCATGAGATTCAGGCATCATTTGACATGTCAGGGACCTCAGTTCAAAAGATCTTACATGAATATTCAGGTGTTAAAAAATTGGTGTTCCCGCTGGATACCGCACCACCCACAGAAGAACAGAAACCAGCTCGAGTCTAATGGTGTGGAAATACTCTACAGCGATTCAACTCAGGAGCATCAAAGCACGTTCACAACATCGTAAGTGGTGATGTATCATGGATCTATAGCTACGAGCCTGAATCAAAACGCCAATCTTCAGTATGGGAAATCCAAAGTGAACCCAAACCGACAAAAGTTGTTCGCTTTCGCAGCGTTTCCTAGAATATGGTCGCCTCGTTCGTGGCCAAATCAGGGCATGTAGCGATGATTGCTCCTAGAAATCAAAGAACAGTTAATTCTCAAAGGTATACGACCATTTGCTTTCCGGAAGTGACCGCTGAGCTTCGGGAAGACTACCCAAATCGACGCATTACGCTCAATCATGACAATACTAGCTCACACACCGCTCGAGTCACAAAGTCGTATCTGGAACAGAAAAACGTCGAAATTCTTGATCATCCTCCATGCAGCCCGGACTTAAGCCCCAATTATTTATTCACATTCCCCAGAGTAAAGAATATGCTACGAGGAAAACGCTTCCTGACGTCTGAAGAAGCGGTTGATGCCTACAAAACAACCATTTTGACTACCCCAACTTCGGAATGGAATAAATTTTATAAAGAATGGTTCCATCGAATGCAAAAGTGCATTGACTATCGTGGAGAGTACTTTGAAAAACAATAAAAAAATTGCGTTATTGAACCTCTTATAGTTGTCTTCATTCCCGACACTTTAAAGGCTACCCTCGTATCGCAAAAGCTGAGGAGTATCATTTACTCGAATTCTAATCGATTTAGCTGTCAAAAGCGGGTAATTATATCCTCCGATATTCCTGGATGTAGATTGTATATAGCACTCTATTAGGAGTGCCGATTACTAATAGTTTACCAAATCACGCAATAATAACATCCAAACTAATAATTAAGAAAACCCACTGATTGGACTAGCTGTCGGAAATCTGCTATTCATTCTGTATCATTCATCCTACTTTCGAAAATATTGATGAAAAAGCATTTTTTGAATGAAAGCCGACAGCACCGTTTGTAATTACGCATCTCCTTCCAGAATAAGGTTTTTCTGCGTAAAAAATCCAACACGAATGATAGGAAATACGAAATTAATTCTGCTTAACGGACCCCCCCTCCATTTGCCAATCTCACCCAATGTCAATCTTGGCGAGTCACTTACATACTCACTTGCATAATGGAGTAGCTGCCAAAGACAAAGGGCTCGGGGAGCGCGCGTACCGTTTACGTTTAGGTTTATTGCACAGACTCATGGGTAAAACCGTTAGAAGAGGGTACATACCATAGACACACCGCTAATAATAAGTGGTTGAATGCAATGCACTCAAGATTTAGGGAATATCGAGTCTCTCAGACGGACTGCAATGCATGTCACGCTAAGTTCCCGAGTGCCTACGCCGTACGTATTGCGGGTCACGGGGCGCGACAACCGCACGACATCGTTTTGCTTTGCTTAAAAAAATCCGAGGGGTGCAAGTTGGAGCAAGATTTTTCTTTTTCGATAATATAGAATTCAGTCTAACTCCTATATCTTAGGAGCGGCAGGCGGCGGTAACTACTTTTATCCTAGCATTAGGTAGAAAATCAACGAAAAACGGTGACATTTTAAACAAATAATAAAGTTAAAAGAAAAAGAATTAACTCTAACTAAAGTTCGCTTTTAATTAATTAAAATAATATTGCTATCATTAAATTTCCTCATAAATTCTGAATTATTAAGTATATATTTCATTGCCTGCGGAACAACACTGAACTTTTCCGTAAAAATCGCGCACTCCAGATTTCGTATTTTTTTAAAATTGATTTTTGGCTCGCTTTGAAAATTAAATTATTTTGGAAAAAAATTAACTCCAGTTTTACATGCCCTGTAAATTGATGAGGATCTAAAACGAGGATATACTGTTCCCGGTGCGAAATGAAAAAGTCGACTTTTTTATTTTTGGCCGGCTATTTTCGATTTCAGCTGAGCTAGCCCACGCGTCTGAGCTTTTGATCGGGAAAATTGTTTTTTTTCGAATCCATCGGTCTCGATGGAAAAAAGTTCTGGGACCGATCAAAAATAATTCCTGAAAATTTTGAGACCTTTAGGTGAATCCCTGACCCTCGCATAATGCCATTGATGGTAAAAAAAAATCGAAAAATGTTATGGTCATTTCCTATAGATTTGGCCGAGGTTCTATCCCTAAGTTCAAAAATTTCGTGCGTTTTGACGTGTCTGCCACCGTTGAGCCACAAAATGCCAAATTCGATTGCGCGTCCGCGAAGAAAATATTCCAACGCCCAGGCAGCGTCGCGGATAGAAGAGCGGCAGGTAGCTCCCGTCCCCTCCCCGCTCGCTTCTCCCCCTGCCACTCGCCGAATACAGCATAATTCATCATGCGTGTGCTGATGGGAAGGGGCGCATCTTTGATAAGCTTTTTCTGCCAGAAAATTTTCGCTTCGCTTCGAGTTGCCGAGGCGACGGGAAGAGCCAGGAGAAGGGAGATCGAGAATCACCGCCCAGTTGTATTTGAATGCTGATTGTGAGAGGTAACAGGAAATACGTTTCTTTTCCTAATGCTGGTGAGGGCAGAACATCGTCGTACTGCTGCTAGATTAATCGTTTGTGTTATTTTTCCAAAGTTAAATGCAAACTGTTCAAGGACACAATTTAGTTCATCCTTGCCTGCCAAACTGATGGACACGGGTTTGAGTCCCGCCTGGGTATGTTGACGCTATCGAGGGCACAGGTGTTTGTCTTAGTACATCATTATTGATTGTCAAACCCCCCCAAAATAGATAGGAAGACCTTAAAAATTTGGAAAATATGTGGAGATAAGAATGTGAAAATATGAGAAAAATAAATAAGCGTCATAATTACTTTAAATGGAAATAATTACATTATTTGCCATTTTCTGTGTCATGTGATTTAATAAATGTTATCTATTTTATTTGATTCACTGGTGATGCTTGAGTTTGAAACTTACTTTCGCTTCTTTGTGATCCTCTTCCATTGAAGTACCATTTCTGTTTTTTTTTTCTTTCAGCTTCTGATGGACAAGAACTGGCCAAAATGCAGAAGGTTAAGGTCATCAGGAATGAGAAGAGAGAAGGTAATCACTCGTAATTATAAATGCATGTATACATTTATTTCTAGTATGTAATTATATGACTCTAATTGTTAACTCCGAGGAAGGTGGTAATGGCATCAGCAATTTGGTCGTGTGAGTGTTTATTGTCTTTCATTGTCTTTTACTTGAGTGTGTCTTACTGAAAATGGGTTTCATTACTGTTGATACCTCATCAAGGAATATTAAGAAGTAAATGTATTTATGTATAGTTTATCATTAAAACTGATTCTGCACCTCTGAAAATATAATGAAAAGTAAAGAAAACTTTGTAATTACACATAAATATTTAATGTACGACCATTGGTTTCAACGAGGTACGTCATCGCCGGGTACAAATGCATAGAAACATATTAGAACTAGATGAGAACCATACTAGTGACTTTACTCATAGAGAAAAAGGGACCAGACTCGATGCCTCAGAGCAATTTTGAAATTTAATAAGTGTCGAAAATAAGGAACATTATAATATCCTTCCCCCTTATACACTTCTCTCTCTTAGTCACCTAAAAGGAGACAAACCCTTTGCTTCCTTCCCTCACATGACTATGTTTTCACGGACGCACTGCTATTCATTCCCTCTCACCCGACCCACGGCCCCCCTCTTCATTTTTGAAGACAATGTAAGCACGGAAATCCTCCCCCCGCTCTCCTAAACCCATTCATTCCCCTGGAGACCTCTTTGGCCGCCCCTGGGAATCCATCCCACCCCTTGACCCTCCCTCTCCTCACACCAGCTGTGTTTTCCGGATTTTTTGAAAATAATTTTGTGTGAGTCTATTTATTCTCTGCCTTCCATACATTTGTACCATCCGATGATGTACCACGCTGAAACCTTATGAGTCGCAAATTAAATGTGTGTATATTTAGAATTACAAAGTTTTATACACTTTTCATTATGTCGAGTAGATTCCATAAAGTCATGCCTGAAACAATTCTGAAAATTTTCAAATGTTTAACACATGTAACACAACGATTCTTAGCATAATTTTTTATTCATAATTCCAGAATACTAAAATCTGTGATTGAAAGTGATTTTGAGCCTCCATTAATATGTGCCGAACTTAGCATATGACACATTAAATATTCGCAGTATAATTCTTTGAGCTATCCGTGATTATTACTAAGGTTAGAGGAAATATATACCCATGCAACATAGTGATAATTGCTGGTCAAAATTTGTACCAGGCTCTTTGTTGATGTTATAATTTTTTATCAAAGCTGTGATATCAAATTTTAATGCAGTGGGTTATATTTTTTACATCACTAATCAATTTTTAATATCCGAGGCGATATCTAAACGTTATCACTTTTATATCACCAGGATGTATGCATAGAAGTGATGTATGATACTGATAAGTTTTGGGTGTAAACTTGGCACATGATGCTGCATGGGTATGGTTTTCCAAAGTGCAAGAATCTTATTTCATAAATGATTTCCTTTCACGGCATTGAAATAGATTTGTAAGTATAGTTTAGCAATTCATTTTCCGATGGTTCCCAATAGTTTGATATGAAATCATGTTAACATATCCTTTTCTATGCCTACTTTTAATTTTCAGGGTCAGTTGTCACTTATGTTCAGGATTGTCATTGGTCTGGGAGATCAGGGAATCAAGGCAAAAGGGGGATTTGCAATGTGTCTGAGTAATTAGGGAATAGTGAGGGGTCCGGACGTCCCCCCCCTGAAATAAAAAAACTCAGTAACTTTGCATCATAAAAGAAAACAAAATATTGAATAATCATTTATTTACGAAAAGTTTCTTTGGAAAATATAGTTTCTTTTATTATAAAAAATTGTCAAATTAGTTTCAACCCCTCTACCAAGTACCCTGTTTTTCAAAAATTTCCCACCCTGTTTGTGGACCCCTATCTCTCCCCCGAACGCAATTCCTGGCTGCCTCACTGGTCAGAAAATAACATTCAAGGCATCAGGGAAAATTCATGTCATGACGGGGAAATCGAGAATGGCGCCATGTCATTGGTAGGCTGAGGAATGGCGCAGGAAGATGCGGTTAATAAACTTTTGTAAATGCATCAGTTCCATGCGAAAACATTTTGATTATTGTTTTAGGAAGAACCATGGTCTGGCCCCATGGCATTCATTGCATAGAATTTTTTGCCATCAATTGCCATATATTTATTATGTTTGTGTACCTCCAACGAATTGGAGAACAAAACCCATCAGCTCCACGCTCATCTTTTCCGAGTGTCACTCCTTGACAATTTAACTGTGATGTTTTTAGCTGCTTGGAATGATGCAGTTTACTTGCAACTCTTTTCCCATGCATTCCTTGTGAAGAAATAATTTTTTTGGTGGATTTAACTATTTTAAGGCATACTATTGTATATTTTTGACTCTTTCTCTACAAAAATGTTATTTAGTGATTGGAAGGAGCATGTGAAAAAGTGAAAGGCTGAATGGAGATGTTTGAATTTGGGAATCCATTATATTAATTTTAGGCCTGATGAGATCTCGAGTGCGTGGTGCAGACGCGGCCACCGCCCCTGTGCTGACGTTTCTTGACAGTCACTGTGAATGCAATGTCAACTGGCTGGAGCCTCTCCTGGAGAGGGTCGCTGAGGTCAGTGTGCTACTCTACAAGTGCTTTCACTCTATTTCTAACCATAAACAACTCATCTTTGAAGCCTCGTATCTAAGTAAAAAATAACCTTATACAATGGTATTATCATGTCGCCAATTTTTGTCGAATAGTCTCCAAATTTAAGAATCACCGGAAACCTATTATAGATTTCTGAATGGAAAAATTCTTACCACCCAGGGGCCTAAAATTTTCGAATTCCCGAATAGACGTCCAGTGGTCAATGCCAATTCTTGCCTTACCCCTGCTGCAAAGAGCAACAAACACTTGTCGGAGCATCGAACGTGGCCCTTTTTTCCGACTGATCCAGAAGAGTTTTGAAGGATGACGTTTGACCTCTGCGTCGGTGTGTAGACCAAATCTCTGAGCCTCCATGTGGTTGAGAGTTCTTCACCGAGTGACGGAGTTTTCTGAAGTCATTCTTTCATTTGCAGAAAGCATTTCCGAGAATCTCTCAAAGCAGAATGTGTCAGAATAAAAAAGCCATTTTCGCATAGCCAGTAGATGAATCGCATAAAATATTTCAATATCTCTGATCGATCATGGATAGCAAGGAAGTCTGATAAATAGGTTTCATTACTTGCAGAAGGGGCTGGGAAATCACTTCCTTCCATGCTTTACCACGGAGGTGGCGTTGGTGGAGGTGGTGCATTGCTTGTGTGTCATATTGTTCCACTGCTAGATTCTTGGCTCCCAGAAAATCATGATGAAATAAAATGAATGGGTTTCATTTATTGGAAATACGATAAATATGGAGCAAAATATTATCCATATCATGAGTGAGGTGGTCGCGGAAAAGGAACTACCCCCTTACATGGAATATGAGAAATTGAAGCGCTGTGGCTTGGTTTGTGTCGCTATGCTCCCTCTCATCCAAACGTAAGTCTTTGGGTCGAATCTGCACTGAGGGACTCTTAGGATGGCCGTGGAAGCCAAATTGAGTGTGTCGATGGCAAAATACACAATGAGCTCCGAATTCGACTTGATTTTCCTTTCCAAAGTCCTTTTGATGTCAACCTGCTAATACTCATAATTAACTATTGGTGAAATATACGAGGCTTGTGAGTTGTGACGAATGAAACTATTGCAAGAATTTTGGGATTACTAATATACGCCAATGCGAAATATTTATGTTTGCTATTGTGAGGATGTTTCGGTTCTTAAATTTTTCAGTTCTCGGTACCGGTCCATTTCTCCCCAATCGGTTCTCGGTTCTCGATGTGTACTCGGTGCCAAGGATGAACTCTTATTATCTGAATTGATTGCAAATTTAAATGAACAACCGCAATAAGTGAATCAAAATAATTTCACTAAAGATGTTAACTAGCAGGAAAGCTCTGTGAAAAATTAAGATTGTCTCCATAATTTTATTTGCCAATTAAAAAAGTTTAAATGACGAGTTGTTAAAGAATGCATGACTGAACAATTTGTCACATTACCTCAGGCAGATATCTTTCATTTCTTCCCTTTGTTTCCCGGGATATCACACCGAGAGTGAGCGCGCGCCACCCCAGGCAGACATTGGGGGTGACACGCGGGTTGCATACCACGGTGGGCCGAAAAAATCTACTTTTTTATTTCGAAGATGTAATAGCGAGGAGAAGTTGCGGATTGTATAGAAGTATTCTGTCAAATTTGTGATGCGCCCCCACAATATTGTGACAAATTATTTATGTAAACATATTTCTCTCCTCTATTTATTCACTCTTTGTTAAGTAGTATTGTGGAGAAAACCCAGTCAAGCCTTTTAATTTGCAAAAAAAAAACTGTGAGCAACATCATAACAGAGTAAAACTTAATAGTTGCGAGATAATGATACTAATTGATGCCATGTTTTATAAGCTTTATTACCCCAAAAAATAATTACAGATATTTTGTATGAAGGTGTTATTCCCAATTATGTATAGTAAGCTTGAGTAATATGATATCCTCTGAAAAAGGTTTTAGATTGACGTAGGGTAATAAATAAAAAGGAAAATGTGGATTAAAAGTTTATAATATTACTAAATATGTTAATTAATAAAGAATGAAAATGGCTTTTATTTATAATAAGTTGTTTTCATTCAGATTTTTATTTCTATTGCATGACTGCATTATTTTTATTTATTTTATTTTTATTTTATTCTCAAACCACCGGATACAGCTCTTATTGGCCATTTTACACCGGGGTGTTCAACAAATGTAACAAGTAAACGTACACAAACAACCATGCCCTGGACCGGGGAAACCTACCCAGGCGGGACTCGAACCCGCGACCTCTTGTTTGGCAGGCGAGAACGTTACCTCTACGCCACCGAGGCCGGCTATTATTAAAAGGAATCTGTGCATTTTTAAATGAAAAACATTGTTATGGGTTGTTTATAATTTTTAGAAATGTGAATTTTTTCGATAGTTCTGAAAGGACTGCTCACATTGGACACAGTCCATGGTATTGGGGCAGGCAGGGCAATAGTTGAACGTATCCTTGCGGGCATCCTTTCCGAAGCTCTCTCCCTTACACCTCTCCTGCTTCTGTCTTTCATCTTTGTTATGTGTATTGTTGGGGGAAATGGTCAGAGAAGCCTTTGGTTTTGGACGAGTAGGTGCGGGATGACGGTTGTGTCTCTAATGGAGTTGGAGTTTTCGAACATTTCTATTATTTACATATATATTTAATAGAAGATTTCCCCTGGCAATATGTCTTGGTGTTATGCTATGTCTTTTTAAAATTCTCCCAATATTTTCTCCATGGTGCCGGCAATGAAAAGGAGAGTCGAAAAGCCTGTTGGTTGTGGAGTCACCGCAATCTCCTTCTCTTCCTTCATTTCATTCATTGTGGGCCTAACAGGGGGAGACAAACTCAATGTGAGAACACTTTTCCATAGGGCTGCAACAATATGGGACAAGAAATCAAGAGGAATGGAGGAGCTACTTCTCAACCACAGTCCTCACGAAGAATGACTACTCCTAGGGCCTCGAAGCGGCCTCCCAAAAAAGTCATTTACTCTTCCCCCAACCCACAAATTACCAATGAGGAATCTTGTAATCATTTATAGCTCGGCAAACTTCAAGATCTCATTTTTGCTCAAGCAGATTGGGAATAGCATTGATCATGCAGCCCAGCCCTCCGGAAACAGTATGTTAGCAAGTCACGTCCTTTTAAACTCAATTGTTTCATGCTTTACCTACTTTGTGAAAATCCATTGTAAACACTAAAAAGTTATGGTACTTTTTCACACGATGTATTCAATACGACCGGTTTCGTCGCAGAGGCGACATCATCAGGTACAGAAATCGTTATAATAACAGTTATTTTGTTGTTGTTGAGAGCTATAAATGATTACAAGATTCCTCATTGGTAATTTGTGGGTTGGGGGAAGAGTAAATGACTTTTTAGGGAGGCTGCTTCGAGGCCCTTGGAGTAGTCATTCTTCATGAGGGCTGTGGTTGAGAAGTAGCTCCTCCATTCCTCTTGATTTCTTGTCCCATATTGTTGCAGCCCTATGGAAAAGTGTTCTCACATTGAGTTTGTCTCCCCCTGTTAGGCCCACAATGAATGAAATGAAGGAAGAGAAGGAGATTGCGGTGACTCCACAACCAACAGGATTTTCGACTCTCCTTTTCATTGCCGGCACCATGGAGAAAATATTGGGATAACTTTTTATTGTTCACTTCCTTTTGTTCATTTGCACGTCCTTTGCAGTTCAGGATTGAATGATTTTTGTCCGAGTGACGCTTGAAGGGGAGGAGAGAGGGTGGGGGAGCAGCACCGCGTCATCATGGCTCAAACCGTGGGCTTTGTTTTGATTGAAAGCGAAGAAGGCCCTCTCTTTAGCATTTGTTATTCTTTGCTGTGGAGGTGTGGTTCAGTAGCATCGGAATCAATTTGGAACTTAGAAATTTTTGGCTCTGTGGTTGTGAGATTTATCTTTCCGGAATTGTACATTGTTATAAGTCCTAGATATGGACAAAAGTGCGTTAACTTGCCTTTGTTGTTAAATTGCCTCATCACCAATGACAGATGACAATGGACTTTTGAATCAACATTTGGTGTGGCAACTCATGAGAAAACAGAGTAAATGTACCTGCAGTATTTTGTCACAAGACTTGCACAGACAGAGGAAATAGTAGGGTCCTTTTCATGAAGGCCATGAGAAAAATCCAACTTACTCCAGCATTATCCGACCCACAATCACATGCTAGAAGCCAAAGCATGTGCAGCACTTAAAAGAAAGGAGTTCCATGATTATCTTATTTTAATTGTTATCACAGTACTTTAATCTATATCTTGTATTGTTTAGAATGCTGAATAAGTGTTAAATCCCTAAGGGCCTAGGAAGATAAAACGGTGAATTCGGCCCCCAAGCCAATTGAAACTAGAGTGGTGTTACCATGTTGAGAATCATATATGTATATTATATACTTTTCCACCAATTGTTGGCCGAGTTCCTACCTGTACCTGTGGAGGCTAATTGGAAGTCAAATGTTTTTTTTTTTGCTAATATCTCCATGGCAAATGAAGATGTTGAAACAATTTAAAGACATAAAAATACATCCTAATAAGTCATATTGAATTATATACACCATACAAGGGGTCATAGGCGGATCCAGGGGGGGGGGGGGGGCACGGGGGCACGTGCCCCCCCCCAGACCCTCAAAAATATGCAAGATTTTTAATACGGTCCCATTATGATTGCGTTTGTTTTGTATTACGAGGTATCGTTGTGCCCCACCCAGAACAAAATCCTGGATACGGCCTTGCTTGTGCCCCTCCCAGAAAAAAATCCTGGATCCGCCCCTGCAAGGGGTAAAAATGGTGCAATATGTCCTCAACTCTTTCACTGCTGTGAACGTACCTTTTCTTCCTGCCTGCCGTGCGCTTAGCACTTTTGCCTCATGTGATGGGTAGGTTTCTGTAGAGTGCACTGAAAGGGATAACTACTCAGAATTTTTCAAAGTGGTAGAACAAGGGAATAAGAATTAAGAGCCCATTACTCATAGCAACCATCCATTGTCTTCAAAGAAAAGCAGCCATGCAGTGGGAGACTGAACGTTTGTAAGATTGGCATAGTTGAAAATTAAAACAATTCTTAACCTTTTCCCTACCGTACGCGTATATACATATACATGTGGACGTTTCCTGACCCGGGAGACCACGGGAGTATATGTACGTGTGAGATTTTCCCGGTCAAGAAAACAAAACCCGTATATATACGTTTTCTAGCTCTCCCCCTTTCAGGACGGTCGTGGGTTTAGGTCGCCTTTGTCTCGGGACCCAACGCTTCGGGGTTTAGGATTAACCCTCCGAATCCGGGAGCAGGTACCCGGACCCTTCGTCTTTTATAACCCCTCTCAGCGGTAAGGGACAGCGGTCACACAATTGTTTATAGAGTCAATTTTCGAAATAAATATTTGTTCATTTCTCAAGAAATATAAACTAAGAATTGAATTGTTTGTCTTTTGAGCAGCGTTTAGAATTTTTAAACGAAATTCTACGACAAATATTAACTTATATCTCGGGTTATGTATAAACATCAACATGGAAATTGTTGCTGCGTGAAATGCTTTGACAATGGCCTTAGAACTTCGTTTAAAATTTGATAATGCTCAGATAAAAATGAGGAATTATATTCTATGTCTGTAATTTACATGCAAGCAACAATTATCCATTTGCTAAATACATATAAGCAATACATAAGTTGACCACGAACCAATGCCGCAGGTATGGTCGTAAACCCGGAAAGGAGGGAGCACAACTACTCTCGGAGTCGGAGATAATGCGGAGTCCCACCGTGGAGGGGTCGAAAAAGGTTCAGCGAGACCCTTCTTAACGAATGCCCTCCAAAATTGCTCCGTACCACGAGAAAGAAGAGTCTCTTGGGGCTCGGTACAGCAGTTAAGCTAAGACGAAAACTCTGCGGTCTCGAAAGGGTTAAGATGATTTTTTCTACAGAAATGCTCCTCCGAATTATTATTCAAAATAGCCATAATTTTTTGGGTGATACCAAAATTTTTCTCTTTAAGTCCACGTGGTATGCATAAACTAACATTTCTGAGGTCGTATTGTCAAATGGAAGTTTAATTTGAGGAATATTCGTGAAAGTACCTCAGACTTTTAATACACTTTTTCAAAATGCATATTACAGACTTTGAGTGCAACTTTTTCTCTGACTGCATATTTGTTTTTCCATGCTGATGCATTTTTCATTCGCAGGATAGGACAAGAGTGGTTTGCCCCATCATCGATGTCATCAGCATGGACACTTTCCAGTATATCGGTGCCTCTGCCGACTTGCGGGGTGGTTTTGACTGGAACCTAGTCTTCAAGTGGGAGTATCTGAGCAATGAAGAGAGGAATAGAAGGCAGAAAGATCCAACTGCTGCCATCAGGTAATCACTACTAAGAATCCATCTTCTGGGTCATTTCAGTATGTGCTCACATAGTAATTCTGATAAGGCGGGATCTCCCTATTCAATATTCTGCTGATGGGATAGCAATCTTCAAAGGAAAATATTTATGTAGGTACTTATTCTGGACCTCATCTCAAATATCAGGTTCTCTAATTTACTCAAGTTTAAGAATGATTTTTTGGGTGAAGTTGATCTTGTTCACTCTGCCTTTTAGTATTGTATGTCGGGTTGCGTATGCCACATTAACCTCTAAAGTTGATATAAATTGTAGGGGAAAAGTTGGTCCAGTGGCCAAAATGCTTTGAGAGCATGGTTCTAATTAGAGGAATCTTGGTTTATAAAATCAGCATGGTATTTTTCCTTCATATGAGACGTGTTGGTTTTATCAATGACATAATTTGGGAGGGCATTAGCTATTCCTCTTGAAGCCAAGAGCGTGAAATTATTGCCCACCCACCATTTTGTTCTACCTCGGGTGAAGTAGAAGTCATGAGGAACTTTAAAGGCAAATCCTATTTTATGAAGCTTGTTAAAGCTATAAATAAATCAGACTGTAAAATTCCATATTTGCAACTTGCGATCTATGGTGTGGTTCACTTATGAGTTTTCATTTCACCCGAGCAGCTTGTGAAGTTTGCGGAGCTTGTAAGTTGCAAACGTTCAGGCATGACCTTCTCACATTTGCAAATGAATGACGTGAATGAAATTGTATAAGTGAATGACTGGTGCAACACTAATCTGAACTTTCCATCACGCAAATCCCTCCGTGGTGAATGGAGCTGACAGTGTTATGTATCTGGCTTGCCATCAAGTGTCACCTTGCTGCTGCATGGCAGGTGTTGAATTGTCTATGTTGCACAGACAGACAGCGGTAGACTACTATGGGTTAATGTATAACAATAGGTATTCCGCTTTGTGAATCTAGTAAAATATAATTTAATACATTGACTTTGACCATTATGAAGTACATTTGAGCAATTATAAGTATATTTGAGAAATTATATGTACTGTTATGCATGCCAATAAAAAGTTATTTTACTATAAATAAAAAATGCCTACCCCGTTTGTACATACAGTTTGTTTGTACAGTTAAACTCTTTTGGCGACTAATTGCAATAATATGAAATGAAAAAATGAAATATTCATCTGAGGATGCCACTAACACAAACCTATCCTATGGAACTCCATATTTCAATATACATAGGTTTATTTCATAATGTCTGCCACTGAATCGTGTTGTTGAAAAAATTACATGATTCAATCTCCCTTGCAATGGGACAACATTTGGTGATAAATACCTAAATTGAAAGATGCGGAGCATGAAACTGTGAAATTAAAATTATAGGGAGTAATATCAGCGCTATTATCTTTGTGGCAAAAAAAGACAAAGGTACATGATTAGACTCAGCCCAGTGAGAAATGGGTGGTGGAATCCGCGTGGAACCCACGTGGAATCCACGTTGAGTGGTGGATATTTGGTGGTGGTGGATATTGAGTGGTTGGACCCACGTGGAATCCACGTTGATTTCAAGTGGATTTGTGGTGATTATAGCATAAAATGTTAAACAGAATTTCTAATTTGTGGAACTTGACTCTCTGGTGACATAGCGTCATTTATCATCCTGAAACCACGCTAGTTATGTGAAAATGTATCGCTCATTCTATTTTTATATAATTCGTGGAAAGGCAGCCATGAGAGCACATGAAAAATCGTAGACACATATATAGAAGGTTTAGATATAGAGTGGTTGAGGTTTTAATGGTTTTAGGACAGCACCTACTGCTGTTTTAATTTTTCCACCAAATTTCCACGTGGATTCCACGTTGATTCCACGACCAAAAACACGTGGTATCCACGTTACATCTCCACGTGGGTTCCACGTGGATTCCACCACCCATTTCTCACTGGGAGGGGCGCAGCTACGAATTAAGGCTGGGGGGGGTTTAGATGCAACTAATACCGGGGTGTGTGGGAGTATGGAATACCCACCAGGATAAGCGGTAGGTACAAGATTAGTAAATTGCCGAATTTTAGGATAAATGGTTCAAAATGGTGAGTTTTACGGCTTTCTGAGGGATATTTTATCAATCCTTACACTATTCTATTAGTAATATCAATCTAATTAAGTGAAATGGATTAAACTTAAAAATTTCTCTGAGTTGTGGGGGGGTTTTATCCCCCAAAACCCCCGCCCCTCGTTGCGCCACTGATTAGACTGATTGCCGGGCGTGTGAAATGAGTGCAGACTGTCCCGTGGGTAAAAACCAAAGATGAATATGTAACTAAAAATTTCTGCAGCATACAAACACGTAATAATTTGTTATAGAAACTATATATATGTTTTCCAATTCCTCCACAAATGGTCAGCAGTAGAGGCAAACCTCATTTCACACAAACACCCCACTAAGCTAATTTCCAGCAATGTGCCTGCAGTTGTCCATAATGACTTGAATTAAACAATCCAGTAATTCAGGCTTAATGTGATTTTTTTCAGGACTCCGATGATTGCTGGAGGGCTGTTTGTGATTGACAAGGCATACTTTGAAGAGCTTGGGAAGTACGACATGATGATGGACGTGTGGGGCGGAGAAAATCTGGGTGAGTGCTTTGACCGCTTCTTTATAAACTCACTTTTGCGTCTGTTTTATCTTCTGGGAAAATTATTGCCACTCAAATTCAACTATCTTCCCGAGTAGCTTTCAACTTAAAATTCTCAGTACAGATCTGCTCCAGATGGCAATGCATTCTGACGCTATTTCTAGTACATACTCTAGAGGTAGCACGAGCAACCATTTTCGACAATATACATTTGTACATAGTTATAGCTCAGCTTCAGCATAAACAGCAATTATTCTTAACAATATAAAGTGCCCACTGGCACAATGTATAGTGTGTCTGACTGTAGATCATGAGATCAAAGGTTCAAATTTTGGCTGTGTCATGATTAGTGACATTCTAAAGGTGAGGAGGTTATTTTGAAGTCAAAATTTGCGGTATTTTTTTTACTAAAGTGTTGTTATTTTGCCTTGAAATAGGTGTTACACTAACAGCAAAATAATTGATGTTGATTTCGTGCAATGCTTTCAGTGGCCTACCCATCCCCCTAAATTTTGGACCGGGGATAATTTAAGCAATAATATGCATGGAGTATTGACTGAATTCACCTATTGTACATATTTTATTCTTTGTGTATTCGTATATTCAACCTAGATAAAGAGACAGATTACTATTAAATATTTTTTCAAATGAAAAAATTGCCATTGTGGCCAAATTGTCTTCTTTTAGATTTGTTCTCCTATCTGTTTACACAGTCCTATAGCAGGAAAGAAATCTTTCCAAGTTCACATTTGCAGAGGAGGTCCAAATTGCTTTAAGGCACTTAGATGCAAACGATGTCTCAGACAACTTGAGCCTGCACATTGCCTTGATTATTCCCTCTGAACCCTAGGAATTTGATTTTGTAGCAATTGTTGTGATTCTCCAAACCCCAACATCAACTTCTCCATTGACTCAAGGCCATGAATTTTTTGTCTTCAAGTAGTGGTTTTCCTCTGTAGATGGAACTTCTTGGAAATAAAAAAAACTGAGATGTTTTCAAATATTTTTCTGCTTAGGTATTCTACCTTTAGAAACCTTAAGTTTGTTTGATGCCTTTTAAGCCATCTGCATTAGTATTAGTATCTGTAATAGTATTGATTTCTCAGCAGCTGTGTTAGATGTTGTAATGTTTTGTAAATGTAATTAGTAGTTTTATCGAAAAAAAAGTACTCTCATGAATACTCTTAACACTCACTTTTAACGTCCATATCTCTCTGTGGAATGTGTGTGCATTAGGATAGTTTGAACCCTCCAATAATTTCAATAAGTCAATAAACTGTTTCCCATCGCATTTTGGCTACTTTCTAGACATTGTGTGAATGTGGTTTTGACATCCTCCTGACAAACAAGTCCTCTTATTTCCTTGAATGTGTTACTTTGTGTACATCATGAATTTGTACACTGTAATTCATGATTAGGCCGCTTTAGGATAAGATGACTTTCCACGCACCGCCATTCACAGCACAGTGCCATAAAATCCAGAGAGTCATCTCGTCGAAAAGTGGCCTGAGTTTCACGGCCCCGTGGTGGAAACGGCAGCTGGCGAAAAGTAGTTTCATCTGAAAGTGGCCTCAATGTAGCACTGTGTGTATTTCACCTCATGGAGTGAGTACCGTCACTTTCAGATGAGCTGGCTTTACTTCGGTCGCCGTCAGCGGCTGTGCTTTCAGATAACCATTGGTCTATGGATGTCTTCAAATGAATCAAATGGTGCCGTCGACAAGGCACCCAATGTTCTCTGGTGGTGTTCTTGATTAGATGATCTCTCCATCTCTCGCCGCATGTGTTGTTTGTCTGAGGGTGATAACAGTTTCAACAGCTGAGGACGCCTGGTGGAATCCAGGCCACCCTAAGACAATCAACACGTGGCATCCGGCTCAGTGATGTGCCGTCCATGGCGTGAAATACCCACAGCACTAAATGCAGGTTGCTTCGTGCGCCAACCTTCCAAGTTTTCACTGACCTGGCCCCATCAATTGAGTGTCGAAGTGTAATTGAAAACAATTGAACATTCGGGTAATAAGAAAAAGGACTTGATGGAGCTAGAAGAATACCTGACTGAAATATTTTCCATATTATTCATGTTTAAATTTTGATAAAAACCAATAGCGATGTTCGTGTAAAACAAAAGATGGATATGTATTTATTTGCCTTTCAAAATTTTATAACGACAGTAGAGGTTAATATGTGTTAAAGTAGATAAGAAAATTATATTACTGCCATGCTATGGCCAACTCACTCACTGAATCCAGTGGTGTTTCATTACGAGCTTCCTTAAGTCATGCAAGGGAACTAACCAGCCTTCTATTGTCACTAAATCAAACTGAATTTTAACCTGCATTGGCATTATTTGCTATGATAGTGCGGCGGATATTTTATATGTATGTTATGTTTGCTATCTCTCATCGAAAAACTCAGCTTTAATTGTTGGAAAATACACCTTGACGGCTCGGATAATTTACGAGAGAAAGTAAATTGAGGTTCTGAAGACGCATTTATTATATAGCATGAGCTGCACAAATTATGTGGTATTAAACATTGCACACATCCTGCATACATAACCCTTTAATAATATTACTAACTCAATTATACTATATATGTATTATTAAACTCAATTCCATTGAATTAACTTATGCATGGCTGTTTAGAGCATTTTTTCCTCACGGCTTAAATATCAAAAGATATGTAATCCCTTTAATTACCTCAGCCCACTCTCTGAGGAAGGTGGAAGGTTTAGCAAAAAATTTAGTTTCGTTAATGTTTCGTTTTCTTTATTGTGTCTTTTTTGTGAGCCCAATCTGGAATATTTATATATTTGTATTTTCTATTGGATGTTGGTAACCATGTTTGAATATCCTTGCCACATTGCACGCTACTTGAGTTTAGAGATATCTATTAATGATTTTTATTCCTTTTATTCCAGAAATTTCATTTCGTGTTTGGCAATGCGGTGGGAGTCTGGAGATAATCCCATGTAGTCGAGTTGGCCATGTGTTCAGGAAGCAGCATCCTTACACATTCCCGGGAGGAAGTGGAAATGTATTTGCCCGGAATACTCGCCGTGCTGCAGAAGTATGGATGGATAACTACAAGCAGTACTACTATGCAGCGGTGCCACTCGCTAAAAATATCCCCTTTGGAAAGTAAGTTGAGTATGGAATATGAATTCAGCTACTTTATATTCCCTATACACTCTTTACCCATGTACTATAAAATTACTTTACAAGGGTTTTAGGTACAGCAACGAGGTTCAGCTTTGTGTTTTTGTTTTATCTGCAAATCGTGTTGGTAGATAAGTCGTTCGAGTAATCTTGATGAGACCATCTGATAATGGCACAATAGTTTAACAATCTGATTAGGGCATTGATATTTTAGCCCTCCTTATTTTCCAATGTGCACCGCTGTTTCAAATTCCATGCCATTGTCATGACTACTGTCATAAACTTATCAGTAATCCTCCAATCAGAGGCCATAAGATGTACCTAAATATTCAAATGACTTTACCTTAGTAATTCTGCTTTGTGTGACATGAGTCCACAAGCCCACTGCACATTTTTCACACCAGTACATGCTGTTTCTTCTTTTCTCATGCTTGGCACAAACTGCACACCTCCTTTGGTGCTTTGATTTTTTGCCAGCTGTACGAATTCTCCATAGGAAATGTCTTTCTGTGAGTCTTGGTTCTAAATTGTCTGAGGAGTGACAGCATTGTACAAACTGTCTGCATGGAGTTGCATATTTCAAAAATATTCCCTCAACCAGCTGCATGCGAAATGATAGTCTTCAATAGTCTCCTTAATAACTTCATTCACCACTTGTTGTGGCGTTTTCTTTCCATTACGTACAAATGCAATAACAGTTCCTTGAAATTCACCCCACCAATGAATTTATTTTAACGAAATACCCAAACAGACTTCCGAGTCTCTTTTTGGCCTTTCAATACTATTTCCATTTCATGGAATCCCCAATTATAAATAAAAATGACCACACACTGAAAGAACACCTGATGAGAATTTCAACACACTGCCTGTAAGAACACCACACGGCATGAATGACTCTAGTGGACTGAAGCATGTGGTTTCAAAGCTCCATCAAGAGACAAGAAAATATCAGGAAGGGGTCCTGGTACACATTGACTGTTTAGATGGAATCTTATCTTCATTGATTACTGTCCACAAAAGAAGAAAAAAATTAATGCAGAAATGAGCACATGGTCTCTTCACTTAGGACTAACCAGGACCAACACACTTGGGGCTCAAGGTGATGACACACATGAAGAAGACAGAGAGAAGTCTGTGAGCTTATAAAGAAGATATCGTATCTCAAGCTAAAGCAGCTGACCCTTCTTGACATCTCACAAGCATAATGAGCAGCAGTTTTTAAGATAGTACATTTGAAGAAAGACGTTGATTTTTAATACCAAATTCGTCAACTCACTAGTTTAAAACGGAATATCATCGAAACATTAAAAAAAAAACTTAAGGCATAAAATTGCTATTAATGTTTTATTGGAAAGAAAAAAACATTTCTTCAAAAAGCAGAGTAATTAGATTTATTTTAAATAGGTACAATATCTGACGGAGAAAAACTTTTAGATACAGGAATAATAATTTTTCAGGAAGCATACTGGGTATGTGTGATGGCGTTGAGGGGTGAAACAGGTGGCAGAGGTGGATTAAGGTAGGGGCACAGCGAGGAATTAAGGCTAGGAGGGGTTTTAGGCACTACTAATACATTCATGTCCGGGGGTATGGCATACACGCCAGGGTAATCGGGAGGTGTGGGGGCCCTCCCAGAGAAATAGTATTAGGATGAATAGTGAGTTTTACAACTTTCTGAGGGATATTTTATGCATCCTTAAAAAATTCTATAAGTAATATTAATGCAATTAAGTAAAATGTGTTTAACTTAAAAAAATTCTGAGCTCTGGGGGGGGGGGGGTTTATCCCCCAAAATCCCCCCTCACTGTGCCACTGGTTTAAGGTCATTGTTTTGGGGTGGCTGGTTCATTACTTTCCACTGCTCTTTGGTGGTATGCCATACTCCTCATCGATAATGTGTTTGAATTCTGATATATGGGTTTACAAGTGGCTTTTAGATATTCATCAATAATTTTTCAATGCTGTTTCCAAAGCTTGCAAAATAAAAACTGTCATTTGAGAGCTATCTTAAAGAATACCATATTTTTAATTCCGTTAATATCTGTACGTAATTGAACTAGTTCTCAGATGTCTGGTTTTAATGACAATTATGCAGTGAAAACTTGCAAAATTATACAAATGTTCCTAATTTTATCGAATATATTAGTTTAATTTTATTAAATGCAACCTCATTTTAAAATGTCTTTGTAATGAAGACTTGGATGGATGATTTATTCTACCTTTCCTAAATTTTGGCATTTATTCCTAAATTAATTTTTTTTGCAGTCCTTGGTAACTTTTTCTACTTTATTTTCTCTTCAAATATGCAAAGTGCTAAGGTACATAGAGATTGAAGATTTATTTTCAATCCTTTTACTATGGAAACAAAAAAAACATAGCCCTTAGAGTCAAACTGACAAAATGGATCAACGAAATGGCTGTTAAAAAGTCTGCCCAAGTCCCTTTTTTCTCTGCTTAGTTGATATCTGTAGCAAAGGAAATTGTACTTAATGTTTAGTTGAACTTGCCTGTGTAAATGACCAAATCTGGCTGACTGGATTTCAATGAATTTTGCCTTCCCATTTCAGCATACAAAGTAGACTTGAGTTGAAGGAAAGACTAAAATGTAAGCCATTCAAATGGTACCTAGACAATGTTTATCCTGAGCTAAAAGTTCCTGACTCAATGGACGTGGCGTTTGGTTCCATCCAGCAAGGGCTCATGTGCATGGACACCATGGGACACATTGTGGACGGCACACTGGGACTCTACACTTGCCACAACAGCGGAGGCAATCAGGTTTGTGTATTCATGGGAAAAGAACCCATTCTCCCAGTGAGAAATGGGTGGTGGAATCCACGTGGAACCCACGTGGAATCCACGTTGAGTGGTGGATATTTGGTGGTGGTGGATATTGAGTGGTTGGACCCACGTGGAATCCACGTTGATTTCAAGTGGCTTTGTGGTGATTATCATAAAATGTTAAACAGAATTTCTAATTTGTGGAACTTAACTCTCTGGTGACATTGCGTCATTTATCATCCTGAAACCACGCTAGTTATGTGAAAATGTATCGCACATTCTATTTTTACATAATTCGTGGAAAGGCAGCCATGAGAGCACATGAAAAATCGTAGACACATATATAGAAGGTTTAGATATAGAGTGGTTGATATTTTAATGGTTTTAGGACAGCACCTACTGCTGTTTTAATTTTTCCACCAAATTTCCACGTGGGTTCCACGTTGATTCCACGACCAAAAACACGTGGTATCCACGTTAATTCTCCACGTGGGTTCCACGTGGATTCCACCACCCATTTCTCACTGGGCTATTTCTTGGTTTTTCAAATATGGATCGTTTTTAACTTCATGGGTAGAGTATTACGTTAAAGCCAATTTATCTAGTCTGAGGGTCAATTTTTGCGCAACCTTACCTATGTACGAAGGCGCAGTCAAAATTGCATCCTGTAAAGCAGTGAATTGCTAGAACGCACGAGAGAATGCACTGTTGTGAGATGGAAAAATAGCCCCTGCTCTAATTGCAGGCACGGATTCTCGCAATTTAAATAAATGCTTTGAATGCTAACCTGAGCAATGATTTTCCCATGTAAAATGGCTTTTATGCATATTCGAATAGACGATGTACTAATTATCAGTACTTCTGTCATATACCTGCAGTAATTAGGAAATTGGCTCAAATGCTGGCGATAACTTCAAGAGTGAGATGAAAAAAACATCAGTCAGGAGAGATGAAAAAACATTTACTGCAGACATTGTATTTCTCGAAGCTTGAAGACTAACCTAAAGCTTAGCAGTATGGCTATAACCAATAATGGGGAACTTGCATGAATTTTTTTTATTTCACAGGCGGATAGAAAATTATTTTCTGAATACAACAAAGAAAACCGCATGTATATCTGAGTTTTCCTTCGCGAGATATTTAATGATAAATATTACGAATTTTAAAGCGCGGGAAAAACTACCTCACCCCCCAAGCCACTGCCGACGAAGCCTCGATGACGTCAAAGGTGCCTAAACATCACGCGAAGCTATTGTTGTGATTGTTTATAATAGTTGCCAGCAGTTGTGAGAGCTTCGTTTGTTAGACGTGTTGATTATTTTATATTTAAAGATAAATATCCGACGATAGAGGCTTGGAAGCCCTCATATTTTGCATTATTTATAATATTAATATCTGAGTACGGGCATAAAATATAAAACTGGAGCAGTTAAACCAAAAATTATATAATACCTAAATAACATCGTGGTAGGAGTCTGAGCCACGGCCATTGGAAGGGGGATACGTTAATTGTAAGTTGATGTTATCGACGGCATATCATTCATTTGAGTATGCAATTAGAAGGATTTTGATGTTTACTGATGTCCGCTTAGCTTTTATATACAATAACTTCATCCGTTTATTCGTAGGTACCGGAGAATTCGTTGTTTAGGACTATCTGTGCTTGTATTATGGGGTGAATTCCAGTCAATGCAACTTTTGCTCGCTGATTGGAGACATCTAGGAACATTTTTGTGCCAAAATAGTGTTATTTTCAACGTGACGTCTCCCGTTAAGCTACTGATAATAATCACAGTGCCAGTGGTTGTAATGCACAAAGTTTGACAAGGTTGAAAAATATCGGCCAAGAGTTATCAGTGTTCCATCGTGATTGAATTGTAAAAAGTGCTATTACGCTATCGATAAATGTCTAACAGTAGTGTAAAAATTGTCAGTGGCGTGCTAATCTCCGTTGTTCACCGTAGATATGACATTTCACGATCACGCTATTAAAATAAAAACTGTGTGTAAAGTTTGTTATTCCATTATTTCAACGAATAGTAGTGAGAAATGTCACCTGTGTCACTTGTGTGGGCTAATTTAAGGGTTTAAATCAGTGAATAAATAGTTGTATTCATCATAACAAGTTCTGTTATTGTAAGTTGTACGTGATGAATATAAGAATGTGACAGTGACATCCAGTTTTTGATAAGAGTATTTGCCTATTTCCCGCTATATTTTTATGGTATATGCTAGTATATTGTTTATGGATTTACCTATATTATTGAAATAGGTTGTAGCTTGTGTGTGTGTTGGCAGCGGAACCGATCGCGATCTCACATGTGGATTGTGTGCAGACTGTTTTGCTGTGCATTCGTACCGTAGGACGGATAGGACTACCTTCTCCGCTAATCCGGCGTTGCCAAATTCAACAGCACAGCTTACTCTAATGTCAACAGCACAGCTTACGATCGTTATCCTCCAGTATTACAAGTTTCTTTTACAACTCGATTTGCCGCCAACATATAGCAATAATTTGTCTTAACAAATTCCATGAGGGTCATGGCATCAATTTTGGTGTCCTAAAAAAAGGTTGGTGTCCTAACATCCTATGCCACGCGCCTTATTGGCGGCTTGCGGGATATTATGTAGACGTAGATGAATTTCAGGTGTACTATTCGAACGAGTGGCAACGTTATCATCCATTTTTCTGATAACTAAAACACACAAAGTGAAACGCTTGTACTTCGTCATCCCGATGCCGCATTATTAATATCCCAAGTAATAATCTAGGCACAATAGCAATAGGAAAACTTGCCCAAGAATAACAGAACAAAATAAAGTGACGATTAGCGGCTAAATACTCCCTCAAAACAAATTTTACTCCAAGCGCTCAGCGTATTTCCCTACTCCCCACGGTTGTTTAGGCACCTATGACGTCACGCCTGGCCTCGGCAACGCTCGGGTGTCTTCGCGCAGTGGTCGGCTCAGAGAAATTTTTCTCGATTTTAAATGCAATTTTTTTATTTCTTATGATGTTGAATGGAGAAACTGAAGGTATTTTTGCGAGCTAATGTATCCATTTGACTTATTCAAAATAGTTTTTAGAGCAATCTACGACCCATGCAAGTTCCTAATTATGATTAACCTAAGTGTGATAGGGATTGCTTATGCTAATCTGTAGCCTTAATCAATAATGGGTTTTACCGAACAAGATGTTGACGTCACAAGTCCACACTGTGGCGCATGTGGCAAGGGTCATGCTTTCTAAGCCACTATCAGGGTGAATAACCCTTTTTTTGTCGCTGGTCTGCGACGACGAATTACAAAGCACTGCAGGAACAAGTGACTTTGTATGCGCACGGGTGCAAATTCAAATACACCAGCGGATGAAGTTCGCCATGAAAAAATTTATAGGGTTTTTCACCCCGATCACAGTGGCTTAGTAAGCACGATCCTCGCAACCTGTGCCACAGTGTGGACTTGTGACGTCAACATTTTGTTCAGTAAAACCCATCCCGAAGTTTGCTCTGAGAAAAAAGCTTAACACACCTGACTGGCAATTGGAAGATCCAGGTTCGAATCCTGGCTAAGTGAAATATTTTTTCATGGCGAACTTTATCTGTTGGTGTATTTAAATAAAATTATGGAGACAATCTTAAGTTTTTTCACAGAGCTTTCCTACTTATTTACATCTTTAGTGAAATTACTTTCATTCACTTCTTGTGGTTGTTCATTTAAATTTGCCAATGCTTCAGATAATAAGATTCATCCTTGGAAGCGAGTGTTGAGAACCGAGAACTGATGGGGGGGAATCCTTAACTATTTCATATTAAATTTCAATTTTTTGATCCAATCCAATCCTTGAGCTAAATCTGGCACTAATGTTAGAATCTGTCAAAGCAAACAAAATTTCGATCTCAAAGACTTTCCTTCCACAGTTTTCATTAGAATTAAGTTTTTTTTAAGAAGAATAAGTTTTTCAATAAAATTTAACAGCTTTGGACCATTGGGGCATGAGATCCCGTAACTTTAAAACAACCAAATTTTAGAGAGAGAACACAAACTTCATTTGGAGACCAGGAAAACATGGCTTTACAAAATTCGGAAAAATAAGAGTGGGCCTAGCGTAGATAGAGTGAGTACAAAGTGGGGAAAGGGTGTTAAAGGTGTGTTAAAGTTTTAATGTACATTGTCACCAGTGATCAAAATTGGTACTGTTATTGCTTTGGAACAATTAAACAGATCTCACTAGTTGCTATTATGTGGAGAACAGTACTAATGTGCACACATGTCCTTCAATGCTCCTATTAAAAATGATTGTGTCCACCTATTATACCATCGGTGAATTAACAAACTGTTTCCTTTTCTGTAGGAATGGGCTTTCACTCAAGACGGCCTTATAAAGCATCACGATATGTGTCTTACACTCATGAAAAATCAACCAGGTACTTCACTGAGGCTACGACTCTGTAGCAATTCTTCCACTCAGGTCAGTATATCCATCACTGTTTTCTATTTATTCCGCTTTCAAAACTACTAATTTCTCCATTGTGGTTTGTGTGCACTGCACCAAAGGCTCATTTGAACAAATTGCTTGGGACTAGGAAAATATTAAGCCTTGTGAAAGAGTTTGCTGTTTGGAGGTTGGTGAGCCTTAAGTAATAAAAACTCGTTATTGGATGAATGATAAATATTTTGAAATTCTCTCTGCAGATTAATTGCTCAAATTATTAGGAAGATAAATCTTGAACAAGAAGATAAAAAATTTCACTTGACATCAGCACAGCCATTTATTTTGTTTTGTAGAAATTTTTGTTGTAAAGAGATTCAGGATTGAAAAAAATATGTTATATATGGCGATTTCATTTGATGACATTAGGTTTTTCACGTCGTGACATTTTATGAATTACATTGCGACCACCTAGCTTAGTTGGACATAAGCCTTCTTCACCTCTAAGCATTAACTCTTCCTTTGTTTTCCATGTTTAATGTTTAAATATGTTACAGAATTCCATGGCTGTAACATAGGTATTTTACTATTTTTTGCATTTTACTAAAAGTACTAATTTGGCAATGGAATTGATTATGTATTTCTCACCATCTTACATGTGCTTTTGTTGCCTATTAATCACATTGTTATAGTGGATAGATACCAGCTGATACAGGCTGTAACGAGGATAAAAAATTGATATCTTACCAAGGAGTCTAAAGGAGAGATTCACAAATGACGTTTATACTCAAAATATTCATGAAGAACAGTTACCTAGGTATAAGCTGTATATAAAAGTCTAAGTTGCTCATAAGAGGAGCATTTTTCTGGCACTAAATACGCAAATAACATCAGATGCCGAGTTGTTTTATACTAATTCTGGCTTATACTACAAGTGGACAGCAGATATTTTCCTAGGCACGTATAACCAATGTAATGTCTAGACATCTGGGATAGAATTTGCTTGAAATTACTATAACATGCTTCACAAACCAGTGGCGCAGCGAGGGGGGGGGTTTTAGGGGATAAAACCCCCCCCAGATCTCCGAGAAATTTTTAAGTTTAATCCATTTTACTTAATTGGATTGATATTACTAATAAAATAGTGTAAGGATTGATAAAATATCCCTCAGAAAGCCCTACAACTCACCATTTTGAACCATTTATATTAAAATTCTGCAATTAATAATCTCGCACCTACCGCTTATCCTGGTGGGTATTCCATACCCCCACACACCCCAGTATTAGTTGCTCTTAAACCCCCCCCCCCCCCCCCAGCCTTAATTCGTCGCTGCACCCTGTCACAAATCCTATGACACCTCTCTAAGCTTTCATATACTCTAAATGCCTGATAAATAGTATTTTCTACGTGAATGACCCTGATTGTTCACCAGGAACAGATATTTTGAACTGTTTAATCCACCTCTAGTTAATCGTAAGAAAAGTGGAGCTTTTTTTTTGCTTTACAGAGGTGCATTGTTGTTCAGAGGGTTATTGTAAGGAGTTTTGACAGTAGCTGCAATGAAGCATTTCTCTTAGTCAAAGATTTGTTTGAGTTGCTAAGCGATTCTGACAGTAAAAGAAAAACACTTGACTAGAAATGACCCACTCTTTTAGATAGCCTCACTGAGAATTATGGTCACCAGTTGAAATCTTTATCTTATTAAAAGTGTGGATCATCCCTATACGCAAGAAAGTATTTTTCTTTCTCTGCCTCAATAGAAAATTTTTTCAAAGCAAAACCTTAATCAGACATGAAGAAAAAACTTCACCTGATGATGGTGACCCTGATTTGGTTGCTGGGTAATCAAAAAAAGATTGCAGGTCAAAAGTAAAGTTTTGCATTGCGTGGGATATACTTCATGAAATTTTTAGTTCTGTTTGTGACAAAATTTCACCTCTAACCATTTATTTTTAAGCCTGAATTAATTGAAATGTGTGACTTATTGCTAAATGTTTCCTTGCACTGTCGCAGAAGAAAAGTTCCACTAAGTGAAACAGGAGTCAGTTGTTTTTATTTCTGAGTAATTCATTGCAGCCCAAGTGACACCTCCTGAACGAGTTCAAACTATGTAGCAGTTAGAGATTGAGAATGAAGTGTTAGGGATGTGCTGCAGTGATAAAACAACTGTAAGAATTGTGAAATAATAGACTTAAAGGAGGCTGGAGTATTCTGTATTTTATCAAAAGGGATCCTAGTTTGAATTCGTGTTAAAGAGAAAGATATTATATTCCAACAGTCACCTTCTCTATACAATTCATGTATCATGTCCGATTAAAGGTCCACAAAAGTAAAACTGTTCCAAATCCCAGGTATTCCAAATCCAAGAAATGTTGAGGTACCAAAAGGAATTCGAAAGGAATATTATAATCCCAATTTCCAAGAGGAAAAGAACAAGGAACTGCACACAATTTAGGAACATAAGCAAGAAAAAACATGCATTGGAATTACTGACAAGGATCATCTGCATAAGAATAGAACAGAAAGTATGGGACATTAAAGGATATTGAGGAACCACTTCAGGGTAAGATGCAATTCCACAAGGGGCAAAATTGGAGGAAAAATGATTGAAAACAAAGGCAAAGTGAATGGATGGATACAATATCTGGAAGATTTGCTCAAAGGAAACAGCTTTAGAACAAATGCTATTGAAAACGAGAGGTAAGTTGATAAGGATGACATGGAGCCCCAATTTTAATAATGGAATTTGATGCGACTGTAAGAGACTTGCAGATCAATAAATTATCTGGAATTGACGATATTCCCACAGAGGTACCTAATTAAAAATAAAGAGGAAAAACGTTAAACCAGCAATACAAAATCATAAGTGAAATGTTAAGGTACCAAAAGGAATTCGAAAGGAATATTATAATCCCAATTTCCAGTAGGAAAAGGGAACTGTGAGCAATTTTGGACCATAAGCAAGAAAAAACATGTGTCGAAAAATGCTGACAAGGATCATCTACATAAGAATAGAACGAAGAGCGGAAGAGTGCTTGATGAGAACCAATTCGTATTCAGAAAAAAATCAAAGGCACAATGGAAGCAATATAGGCCCATCGGCTGCTCATGGAGAAGAGAATCGGAAAGAACAAACACACGTTTATTGACTAAGAGAAGGCGTTTGACAAGGTGGATTAGAAGACAATGCTTGAAATAAGTTGGAGTTATTTACAATGAAAAGACAAACAATCATTCTCAGATTACACGAAAACCAAGTAGCATGGATAAGATCAGGATCCAACTGTGAAAAAGCATGAATAAGTGAAGAAGTGAGACAAGGATGTGCTTTGTCACCCGTAATTTTCAACGTTAACATCGAGAAAGCCATTGATGAAATCAAAGAAAAGGCCTTAACAGTGAATATTGATGGAGAAAAAAGTCAGCAAGCTACGGTTTTCTGATGACATAGCAGAGACAGAGAAGGATTTGAAAAATATTCTGGTTAATTAGGGGAAGGTAATGGATACATATCAGCTGAAAATAAAACGCAAAATACTAGGACATAAGTGTACAGTAGAAGAGAAGATGTCAAGACTAGCATTAAAATAGGGAAATAAAAACTGATGGAGGTGGTTGAATTCTGTTACATATTTGGGGAGCAGGATAACTAGCGACGGGAGAAGCAAGAAAGAAATTACCAGCAGAGTAGCCCAGGCGAAGGGACCATTCCACCAAAAGAGAGATCTACTTAGAGTGGGATATGTAATCATAAAAGTCAGGACACAATTTCTCTGGACCTACATTTGGATGATGCTTCTGTAAGTAAGTGAGGCATGGATAATGAAAGCTGTGGAGAAATGAAATGGACCCTTGGGGTCTTAAGATGGAGCTTCACAAGCAATAACCTGCTGCAAATGGCCTGACCCCAGGGTGGTGGTGGGCCCCTTTTTTCCCTTATGATCAGGTTACCTTTTTTTTGTGATGAGCTCTAAAATCGTGACCTTTAACTATAATGTATACAAGGATGCGAAAAAATGATAGTACTCTCATTTTTTCTGTCAGGGTGGCATTTAACAAGTAATTTAGGCGTAAAATTGGCAAATTTTGAAATATCTTTTTTAAATTCTAATGTAACAATTTTTTGGAATAAATCAACTTTGAATTAACAGAAAATACTCTATTTACGGAAAGGAAACAACAAAAGGTTTTAGTACTCAGCATGAGTTTTGGAGATTTCAGTTCAATTCTACTGACTGACTGATTAAGTGTTGACATGACTGTTGGATGTGAGAATTCATTTGGGGACCTAAGCAATTCATTTTCATGGTCAATACAATAAGTATTTCATTGAAATAACTTTTGATGACTTATCTTTTCAGAAGTGGCAACACATAGAGAACAATAGCATGCTGAAGCACGCTGCGTATGACTGGTGTGTGGACTCGAGGCATGAGAAGACGAGTGGCTTGACGGTGGAAAAATGTGATAGTAATTCATTGACTCAAAAGTGGAAGTTCTCCCTCAACCGATTGTGATAAATCTTTGTAGATATTCATAGGAAAGGGTACCAAGATTGAGACATCGGCCAGTGTTGCCCGCAAGACTGGAGCTCAATGCAGTGGTATGAGGCATGCCCAATTGGTCGATGTGTGTCATGTGATTATAATTGTACATCGTTCAAGATGTATGTGAAACTAGATTACTTTGTGAGTGTGCTGCTAGAATTTCACAGGAAAGTGAAACAAAGATGATTCTGCTAAGAGTGGCACGGATTTCAACTCTTAGTTGCTGTTGAAACGACTCAGTGGTCTTTGTTATTCAATTAGTAATTCGTGAGAGATATCGCAAACTTCAATAACATTTCAATGACATACACTGTGCGCAATAAATCTTCAACTCACTTCTGGACTCTGAAGAAAAACGTTGTGAAAAAGGAGTGAAAGTCTACTTCAAAAGTGTAATTAGTATTGTACATATTGCACATGTTTATGTATGTATTATTCAATAGATAAGGGTTAGTAAACCTTACATCTTGTCAGATAAGTAACTCAATCGGTCTTAAGGTGAAATTTTACAGGAAGTATTAACTTAAAAAATGCTCAATACATTTGTATGATACATAATCTGTTTGTATATACTCTGCCTTGAAAATATGGTGTAGGCTCGCGGGCCAAGTATGTATTTATAAAGATCCAAGACTTTCTCAGTTGTTGATAGAGTAAGGTAGCTGATGCGATTGAATGGTTTTGTAAAAATAGCATGACTCTGATCACATCGGAAAGCACAACTGCTGCAGGACTTCTTGTTGAGAAAAATTCTAAAAAAAATGTGGTCAGGGGTTATATTTCTTTCAATGGAAATTTGGTTTTTGCCTATTTCATGCTATTTATGTTCAGGTTTTTCAGAAAAACAATATTATTGAGTGTATATTCTATAAAAAATGTGCTGGTGCTATGACTTTTGTTCCATATGTAAAGCAACATTCATGTACTGGAGTGCATAAATTTTTTTAAAATTGCAGTTCTGCAATCCTAATAAGATCATATTTAAGCAACACTGCCGAGTTTTGAAACATAGTTGTTCTTCTTTTAAGAGGTAGAATCTGCAGAATTACCCGTCCAATGAATTGACTTTTAATATTGTCTTTATTGAAAGCACAATTTTAATGCCGTGAGCGGTGCATTTTGTTTGAATGATTTTACTTACCTCTTTTTAACAGAGCTTATATGTTAAATATGTTTCAGGTGCTGATGAAAAATACAGTCCAAATGATATATGGAGTGAGACTCTACAAGTTTGAACAATTGTAAATATTTAACTACCATATGATCTTCCAGGTTAAAATGGCAACTTTCACATTAGTTACGTGCTGTTTCAGTAGACTATCTTAGGAATTATGTACCAGCACAAGCCCTAACCTTTCAATTACGTCCAGGGCTGGGCTAAGGCTTGTGCGACTGCAATTATGGGAGGGCCACCCAAAAGAAGAAAAAATAACAAAATGTAAAAAGGATGAGATATCCAGGTGGGACTTAAAATGCTATCACAAATTACTCGAAAATACTAAAGCTAACACGATAGTTAGCTCCTGAAAGTTGGCATCACAGCAATGATAAAAATTAAGGACATCTTACCAGATTGAAGCCGGTTAGTATTATGTACCTGCATTTCAGTAATTAAACCTTTTCCAAGTAAAGTTTACCAGACAGCAGCCATTTGTCTTGTGCAATCCGCCTAACATCCCGCCAGTTAACTACATATCTAACATCAATTTTAATGTGTATTTATCACTACAACTTTTTGGTTTTCGTTCTCTGTAAAATACCAAATTTGTGGGTCCAAAAATTTTCAGTCAATTGCCATCCATACCATTTTCCTGGCGTTTTCCTTTTGCAAATTTTCAATGCCAGGGGGTCGGCGACTAAAAATTGCTCCAGCAGAAAGTTGTTTGTGTGCCTGCCCTGGAGACGTCTTAAACTGAAGCAATTTGTATGGCAGTAATTTCATCTTTGCAAGTTCCATAATACCAAGTTTTAATTTTTAACCAGGTAGGATAGCTGCCCTGATTTTTTTCATTGGAGTATTACAGGAGTGACAGTGGCAAGGATGAAAGAACCAAATGGCAGCATTCATTTATGTCTAAAAAGCAAGCCACTTTGAAATTCATGACATTATTGTCTTATGTAAAAAATGTAATTCAGAGTAGATACACTTAAATATCAACATCTCTTTCTGTGATATCAACTGATTGAATATGTCCAAATACAGGAAATCGAAATGCCAATTGAAGTTGGGAAGAGAAATATTTTCAAAATGAGTTCTTCGATCATCTTAAATGGACAGGAGAACAGGTGCTAAGGTGTCGAGGGGTAGGTGACGAGTGGAATGCTTGGTTCCCATCCAGCAGTTGCGTGATGATGTCACAACCCACAGCCATAAATTGAACCCTTGGCTTGCGGACGATCCATCAAAAGGGTGGCACTTCTCCTGAAGACTGCCTAAGAAATCACAGAGATATTTTCCTTTCCAAATCAAATTGGCATTTGGATGTCATTACTTTTGACATTATCACTTTAGGAAATTAGTAGCTCAAAATAATTATTCCCACTGATTGAATTGCATTCTTCAGCATGAGATGGGTGTAAGTTGGCTCCTTCATGCCTCTTACTCTACTAGAGGTACCCTTTAATATTATCTTATCTCTTTCTACTGTAGAGTTACCATTGTAGCCAATAAAATGACAATACCTTATGTAATTCTTTGTGAATAGTGTGTGGTGGTAGCTTTGGATATGTAGACGTAAGTTATAAAATAAAAACTTGGTCATAATGGTGTTACTAACCCTTTATTGAGTAACATCAGATACATTAACGAGACATTTGGGGGGGTGGAAGGGGGGGGGAGGGATCACTTCTTCTTGCTCATCTTGATTTTCTTCTTGAGGCTAACCACGTCCACTTCATTGCCGCTGCCCTTCACCTCTCGCCTGTACTCTGGCTCTGTGGGAGGGATGAACGCCTTCTGCCGCCTCTCCTCCTGCGCCTTTGCTGCCTCCGCCTGCTTCTCCTCGATCGCCTTCTGCTTCCTCGCCCGCCTCTGGCTCTCCTTCAGGAAATACTCTCCGCTCGCCAATTCCTTATCAACCTTGCTCTCCGGCTGAGGTGGAGGGAAAGGCGTGTACTCCTTCTTCACCCGCTTCTTCTTGGGTTCCTTCCTTTTACTCACCGTCTTGGCGTTGAATTTGGGCAGGAATCTTGACCAATCCTCATCTTTTAGTTTCGGGTCTTTTGCTAGCTCTCGCTTAATCATCAAAGCTTTGATGTTGTAAATTGGATGAACGTTTTTCATCGTTTCTTCGACTATCCTCCTAACCTGCTGCAATCCCCTATACGGCCCCAGTGCGGCCACTGTCTTCCCTTGAATCATCACATAACAATTGGTCAATAATTCAATTGCTTTCAGAGTACAACCATTGGGTCCCACAAGTCTCTGTCGTCTCTTCACAAATTTATCTCTGTTACGCACAAGAGAACCAATTTTTATAATGTCCGAACCAATTTCATCTTGCAGAACACGAAGAGCTTGTTCATATGGTACACTACGAGCCAGCAATTTAATCATATCTCTGGCCTTAATGATTATGTAAGGATCCCATGTCTTTCGTGTCGTCGCAACAGTCATACTACCTTCAATCAAATCTAAGTCAGCCCTGATGCCATGTTCATCTAAAGTTTTCTTCACCAAAGGCCAACACTCCTTTAAATATCGTTCACGGTATTTGGGAAACAACGTTGCAAATGCACTTTCTTCCAACAATCGATGAGGATTATCCTCCTTGCGAAACTCTGGTATCTTCATCGCCCAAGCATTTTCCACTGCTTCCGTTACATTGCTTTCCTCCTCAGTATTGGCCATGGTCTCCTATTACAGAAAACAACTTATCAATAAAATACCACTGAATGCGAGTTCCAAACGCAAAAGTACAAACCCTGCAGTAATTATAATAATGTCAATTTCTGCAGGGTTTGTGCTTTTAAGGAGAAAAACAAGAAGCAACGGAGATGTAAATTGTTGGTAGTAGCTTCAACACGTTGTTAACAATAAGGCATATTGCTCACAAACTCCGCACACATTGGAGATGATATTTTTATGATAAAAAGAGAATACTCTCATTACTGGTACCCGAAAAAAAGTAATCTACTAAGATTTGAGGATATAAACAGGTTTCCATATTAATAACGCTCATTAAGGCGACGACATACGGACTAAAGAGTTTCAAGGTGGAGGTATGGCAAATAACATTCAGTAATTACCTGAAACTAATCAAATAATTTATATGCTCATGAGACAGGAACTGTTTCCACGGATGCACGCTACAGGACGATATCCTCTTTTAAAAAAAACAAGGTCTTCGCACACTATCTGCATGAGGGTATACGGATATACTTCTTTTAAATGAGTAACGTTAAGAAAGAGCGCATCCACTGTTTACTAAAACATGACCAACGTCTGAAAATTTACCATCCTCGAAATAATGTGTGTTCGCTTCGAATTTTATTTTAAGTAAAATATATAAAAGTGAGGTGCGATATCATAAAGTAATGTAACTTCTTCAGTTTCAAATTAATCGAAATATTTGAAAAAAAAATTACAAATAAATCATTGAGTTGTTGGTTATCTTGTATATTCGCCCTGGCGGATAAATGGATAACTTCGTTGTAATTGATTCAATGAAATTGAATGGTCGTGAGGTGCTGGAGTATTGTTTTTTCATCTTTTGCCGGTATTAAGGAATACCTGCGGGGAAAATTTAGTGACAACCATCTATTACCTTCTATACACGAAGAACTTTTGTGCTAGTCGTTTTTACCCTGTGTGTCATACGTATTGAGTGTTTGTTACAGTTGCTTAATAATGCAGCTCACAATTGTATTCGCCTGCGTCCTTGCTATTTTAACATCATATATTCTTTCACTGAATGAAAAGATTTGTGGATTGGTTAAAGGTAAGACAGATGTAGTTATATTTAAATTCAGTAATGTATTATGATGTATGATCATGACTACGTATCTGTGCGATTGTGTGTATGTCAATTGGGCCCTCGAATGGTGATAGTATTTTCGTTATTCGTCTTCCGAAAGGTGTTGATTGTGATACTGATATTACTAGAACTCTTTGGGTCAACTCTCTAATTTTTCCGCAGTCACTAACCGGTGTATTTTCTTTGGTGTGTATTTTCTGTGATGATGTTCATTAAGCCCAATGATTGTGGTATAAACAAAGCCTGTCAATACTATAAACCTAGTTGCCTTTTATATTTTTTCTTAAAGTAAAACTGTAAGGACGTCACGATAAGGGGCAAGCTGTCTTTGTAATGAATGGATGTATCTGCTGGTAACCCATTTTATCCATTTCAGGAATTTTCCTGCCTCAGCAGTCCTTACTTTTTGTCATCGGAATCATGTCTGCTCAGAGTAATTTTGAACTTCGGCGGAGTATCAGAGATACGTGGTTAAATGAGTTGAAACCTGAAAATATGGAGTATGTATTCATCGTTGGTGAAAAGTTTTGTTCAATTCCCCCAGAAGATAGAATATCCCCTTACGAATGTCGAGAGCAGAAGTTCAATTTACTTAATGGAGTTACAGAGAAATCGGAGTTTACTGCTGGAAGGTTTCGCCAGAGTGACTGTGTAAACTGTGATAAATTTCTAGGATTCTCATTCGTTGTAAACCACCCAATCGTAATCAGAAGGCTGTCAGCACTGAAAGAGTTAGTGGAACGGTACAATGGTCTGAAGGTTAGCTTGCTGGACTCGGCCACAAAACAGTCTATTGTTTCGACCAGATTTGATAGAAGCAATATGACAGATTCGCCAATAACGTCTCAAGTCATAGACGAATTTGTCTTACCTAAAGGTTACGAGGGTCAAATTATTGTTGAAAACGAAGAATTTGTGCCAGAGTTTGACTGCAAACTTGAAATGTACGATCAATCGGGGGTAGTCCGGTTCTTGCAGTTGTTACCAACGTTTGATTTGAAACCAATAGCATTCTACAATTCCTCCTGCACGCCTGTTACAATGGTTTACTCAATATATGGTGGGTATTGTTATTCTAGCATGAATACCTGGGAATGTCGCTGGTTGTATGATGTGTCCCTTTTTTTCTCAGAGTTGGAAGAGCTACAGTCGCATATTATTTCAAAGCCTAAAAGACTGTCAACATGGAGGAAGAAAGTGATGGATCAGAAGTATATGCTTGCTGAGGAAGTAAACGAGAGGAAAGATATTCTATTAGTGAAAACCATCGATACTTACCGAAACATTCCTGACAAGCTGCTTTATTTCATGAAATGGTGAGTAGTTGAGGAATCCAAGTGAACAAATGTTGCTCATTTGATGGTACATGACATTTTGTAATGCATGGTCGTCAATTTAATTGAGGCGATGAAGGTAATGGATGTGAATGATCTCTCATAATTCTTTAAGTATTTGGATCCATTTTTTGTCACAATTTTTTATGTGACGAGAGATTCTTGCCTCAGTGTGTCTCCTCTTAGGTTTGGTTTTTCTGTTCCAAAATTTGAAACCAATTCCAATTATGACGAGCACACTTTATAATGAGGTGAAATGAATGTTGTCGAATTGTGGTTTACGTACTGCTTGGAATACATTCAAAGTGCATAGTTTATATGTCACGACTTTAGAAATCACTATATCCCACCCTTGACCAGGTTAGCTCTTGGTCCCTTAGACTTTCCCTTTTGGTCACTTTTGATGGATATTTTGCATTTATCAAGTTTGGCAGACTGTACCATCTCCCTGCCCCAGCAATTGCAGCAACTTAAGTTATTATTCTGTCCCTTGGCTACTTATACCCTTTACTGTTGGAGGTTAAGCCGGGAGTTCTACATGGACTTGGCAAAAACATAGGTTAAAATAAACCAGCCCAGTGAGTATTTGGGCATTTTTTTTCTGTTTTACTGAGAGACTTGTTTAGTTGTTTTTTTTCCTGCTAAGGTACTCTTGAGTCTTGTTTGTCGTCACTGGTCAATATTGCACCATATAAATCTACCATTTATTGTCAACCATGTTATCCTCATACCTACTTCATACAAAGATATTTTCAGACTGCATCCATCCATTTTATCCACTTACTCATTTTCTGAGCAGATTTGTGATTGCAAGGATTTAATAAATGAAATTGAGTTCAAGTACAAGAAACAATCTGCTTTTGAGGTTTACTAATTCCAATTTCAGTGTACAATGGAATGATGAAGCGTGGCAATGGACCTGCGTGTAGGTCGGCTGGTTTGGTGAAATATATTACATACGTCTGATAATGAACTTGAAGGGCTGCTTTGTCAGTGGAGGTCATACGTAATTCACCATCATCACAAGTGGACAGTCTTAAGACACAGGGTTGACAATTAATTGGCTCTCCTTTCTCCTCTCCCATCCACTAGCACATCCGCTCCGTGGTGACATTTTTTTCTCTTTTACATAATCAGTCCCATTTGGAGTTCTCTCCCTCCCTTCTTTCTGCCCAATCAGCAATTGCCATCTTGCCTCATAATGTGGCCAACTAAGTCTTCTCGTTAGTGTTTTTAGAAATTTCTTTTCTCCCTCTCTTAGACCTTCTTCATCATGTATATGCTTACTCAGTAGATCCATTTCATCTTCATCATTCTTTGGCAACACTAAATTTAGTATGTAACAAAACACTTGGAGTTGACTCCATTTGACCCACAGCCGTCCTTCTAGGTATATCTTGTCATATAAATTAAAAACAAAACAATGTAGTTAAATTTATGGTACATTATCAAAATTTAGACCCAAAATGAAAAAGTGAAAAAGTTTAACTATTTAAAAAAATATTTTAATATGAGAAAAATAAATAGAGATGTGTCGATACCTAAAATTCTTGATTCCCGATACCGATACCAATGATACCATCAATGTTTTATTTAAAGTTGTTCTTGCAAAAAAACCTTAATTTTATTAATTGCTTTTAAAACATCCATTTCAAAAATATAGTCCTAAGATGTTCACGAAAATAGAAACAATTATATTGTCCATAAAACCATTTTTTCTAGTCACACGTAAGTAACATATGCCATTAATATTTAAGATACATTGCAAAAACATAAGAAATTGCTTAAGATTATGTGAGATTAGTTTTAAAATCATGAACTAAATATGTTCATCCGTGACACTTACATGTAAGCCTATTTCAGATTTTTGTTTAGAAAAACCATCATTTTTATCCTCTCTGGGTCAAGGCGATTTCTTTTTCGATCGCAAATATTTCCTGCTGCCGAAAAATAGTCTTTCGCTAAAAACAGTTGATGGAGGCACACACAGATATTTTTTTGCAACTTGTTTCAGTCTCAAATGAGGACTGGAAAACCAGTAAGAGCCCAACATGTCGGCTTGATTTGGGTTAAGTGGTTGCTCTTGCAAGTATTGTTCAAGCTCCTCTGCATACCCCACTAATGTTGGCTGCTGCACAGGGGATGACTGGCTAAAAATCTCAGCATATCGTGTCCAAAAACCTTGTTCCTTACTTGACTCTTCTACTGAGACTGGGACACCACTAGTTGTAGAAGAATCTGTCCAATGTATTCTTGAATTGAATGAGTCTTCCCCTTCCATTTCCCTTAGCAATTTATTTTTGGCAGCCAGCAAATGGTCCTGGCTTTGGAACGGGAGGTCCTTGAACCTTGGGTCAAGGATGGTGGCACATGCCAAGGTTAAATTTGCCTCAACTGAGGGATATCTCCTTTTCATTGAGGAAATTAAATCATTCTTTAGACCCATGAGACCAGAGCCTGAAACATCTTGATTTTTAGTTACCTTCAAAACTGTGTGGATCAGGGGAATAATCTGGAAAAAATATTATAGGTTAAGTTATATTACTTAAGTTATATTATATTTCTGTAACTTAGGTTACAGACAATAAGTAAGTTTTTTCCAAGGTTTTACAATTGCTGAAAAATCATATAAGCATACTTACTTCAGATATTGTTGAATTTTCCTTGCTTAGTTGATTTGTTGCTGTCTCAAATATTTCCAGTAGCTGCACCCCAAATTCCATTGTCTTCCAGTCATCAGGGATCATATCCACCGAAAGAATTGCATCACCTTTGCTTGACAACAATACAATTGCATCTTTCTGCTCCAAAAGCCTTTTCAACATATAATAAGTACTGTTCCATCTGGTAGGCTCGTCTTGTACCATACGATGCACAGGAATGCCAAGCTGTAGTTGGACAGCTTTCAACTTTTTCGAGATTTTAGCAGAGTGCTTAAAATTCCCCACTAACTTTCTTGATTTTTTAATTAGATTGTTCATCTTTGGGTTGCCAAGGAAGCCATCTTTAATGACTAGTTGCAAGGTGTGGGCAACACATGAAAAAGCCTCATAAATACTTCTATTCAAAGCAGCTGTGATGTCTGGTCCATTATCCCTAACAATTCCAACAATCTTGTCTGAAATTTCCCACTCATGAAAAACTGACTTGAGAAAATTTAAAATGCTTTCCCCTGTATGTGATACTTCTGGAAATGGTGCCACATCCAAACATCTGTGGGTCAAGGTAATGGCATTTCTGTCTTCTTTGTAAAAATGGGATGTAATGGCCATAAAGTCATTTTGAGCTATAGACGTCCACATATCAGTGGTGATGGCTATATATTTTGCTTCTTTGAGCTCACTCTTTACTTCACCTATGACTTTAGTATACATCTCACAAAAAAATTTATTGGAAAAAGTCTTCCTTGATGGTACAGTATACCTTGGTTCTAAATGTCTCAAAAGTTTCAAAAACCCTTTATTTTCAACAATTGTAAATGGTTGGAGGTCAATGCAAATCATTTCTGCAATTAAATTGTTTATCATTTTTGCCCTTTCGTCATTCTGAGAAAAATTTCTTACCCTGTCAAAAGTGCCTTCAAGGGTAAGCTGCTTCGTTTTTTTAATCTTGATCACCTTTGGATAAAGTGATGGTGATCCTGATGTATCGGATGTCGGCGAGTATGCACTTTGGCCTACTGGCAGTTCAGATCCAGATTCAGTATAATGATCACAGTGGTCACTTACATCTATGCTCAACTCTGATAGGTCATCTGGATCATCAGTATCGTCACATTCTAGACTTACAGCACTAGTATCCAAGTTAGGCCTAATGCTTGTACTTCCCGGGGAGGCTTCAATTCAGGGCTTGAAAAATGCTTCTATTTTATTAGTGGATCCATGCCCTATTTCAATGCTTGTACTTGGTTCACTTGACACTGATTGGGTTAGAATTCTAGGTTTGGGCCTAGTAAATACCGCACTTTCAAGTTTTTGTCCACGTTTTTTATGAGTTTTCAAATGTTTTAACAAGTTAGTTGTCGTTTTACTAGTGCCACCTCTTGAAACTAACTTGTCACAAATGCCACATATTGCAAACTTCTCATTGTTTGGGTCGATTTTATAATATTTCCAATCTTCTGAAGCCATTACATTGACTAGGCTTAGTTGGGATTCTGGAATGAAAGTAGGTAAAAAAATAACGTTATGTTTAGTAAATAAACAATTTACTAAACTTTAATTATAACATGTGAACTATAATAGGTTATTCACCAAACTTTATCACCAGAACTATACTCCCTAAGCGTTCACTATTCCTTTCTCTGTGCAATCCACAGCTGTACTCACGCATTGAAATAAAACAAATGACAAACTTTACTGCAATCGCTGCGCTTACCCGCAGTAGTAATGCCGGTAATGCCCGATAGTAATTGTATATTGAATTGAGTCGAAATGTCGTTGTTCAAAAAATATTCACGTGATAAATCATACATTCAAAATTAATTAGGATTATTCGGCAAGTTAACACTAGAATGCCGGGAAATTTGTATCCCCTAGAATGCCGGGAGGGTGTCATTTTGACACCCATGCTTTAATATGCATTTAACGTTGCAGATTAGTTTTATTTTGGAGTAGATAGTGTCAACTTTTGTTTAATACTGATTTTTTGCCTTAATATTAACAAAACTTAATGTTTTAATAGAGTACCACTGAAGTAAAAATTTTTTTACAAAAAAATACTCTCCTGGAATGCGGCATCCATCGAAAAGATTGCGCTGAAACGTCGGAGGACGCATGAAGGTGTAATAATACCTTAGTATATATAATCATTGATTACTTTTTTATAAGTATTTGTTGTTCACTGTAATTGGTTAAATTTTATGTGAATAAAAAATTAAAATGACTATGACAGGAATGAATAGATAGAATAAAATGAATAGGACATTGTTTTTCTTTTTATTATTATTGTTAACTTTGTTCATTAATTTTTCGTCATAGAATGTAGAAGTGTGCTTCAAAAGACGAAAATTAAAATAAAACCATAGCGGTCACAAAACTACGAAATTTTTAAAAATAAAATACAAAAACCTCGTATGAACCCAAAAAGAAATCTAATGCTTTTTCATACAGACTTACGAAAAGCTTCATCAAAATAGTAGATTCTCTGCATTCTGGCACTTTTGGTCTGTTTTGGCCTTAGGTTTACTGACTTTTCACTAAGCTTACAAAAAGCAACAGTTCTGTTTTCATTGCATTTTATCTATACTTGACAATCCCTAGTCAGTTCTGGATTTGGTTGCCAGATATTCGTAGACTCAATGCAAGGGAAAGCAACCTTTTCTGATAAATTTTGTAAAAATTATTCGGGACATCTTTTGTGAAGTTATTTCCTTATATATAGTATTCAGGAATTTAAATAGTGACCAAGTGAAAAGTATTCTGGAAAGAAAAAAAAAAGGCAATCGCCTGGTTCTAGTTCTGACCAAGTATTTCCGCCCCATATGATCAATAATATTTACATCAAAGTTTATCTCATTACAACACCTTACTGTTTCGGGCGATTTGTTCGAGTTGTTACTAATGTCAATATGAGGGCGAAGAGATCATAGAACAAGAACACATTTTTTCTGTTTGCCCTGATGAACAGTAAGTGTTACGTCACCATTTTTGTTCAATTTAGTTGATTACAACTCTTCCCGAGAAGCTTTTATTTCACCAGGTATTTCCTTTCTTCCCTTATTTACGGTTCCCGAAAGGCAAGTTCTCTTTTGTTTAGAGTAGAGCTAGCAAAAGTGATGTGAAACAAATGCTAGTGGTTACATTCCTGTCCTTGCTCATGTAGGGTTGTATACGTTTCAATACAACATGATCTGAAACGCGATCGCCAGCTTAACGAGAGCCGTCCTTGACGCCTCTGGTCAATCTGGAAGTTAGTGGAATCAGTTTACCAAATACATGCTGTCTTTATATACTGCAAACCAGTATTTATGCCCATACTTATCAGGCTTTGGTGCTATGAATTGCTTGAATGGACATCTAGCTTTGCTTGGAAACAGCTGTTCGTCAATGGTTATGTTAGGCCCAGGTTATGATTCCTCAGCATGTCCATCTCCTTCTTACGATCTTGAACAAGGAGTTGACGTCGCCTTGAAGTCTACCCAGCGCCCCTTCCACGTCGGCACACCATGTCACGACCACGCACAATTTCTTTTCTGTCCGATAACCAGTGCAGATCCAGTAACTCAATTATGTGTATATGCGTATTGTAAAATAAATATGTGTATCTTTCATGATTAAATTACTGAACTGAAATATACAAAACACTGAATCTGACCGTGCTCACTATTTTCACCATTTTTGGATGATCTAAATTGCATCTCCTGTGCAACCCAATCGTTGTCCGACTCAACATCTGCATCAGACGCCTTCTCCGACACGTCTCCAGAAATATCGTTTAGTATTTCAGTACTTTGTTTCTTGTTTCAATACTTCAATACTTTGTTTAGTATAATATACTGGGTGTCAAAATGACACCCTCCGGCATTCAAGGTAAATTTGAATTTTTGAGACGAAAAAAATTAGGGGGGGTATCCCTTTTACTGTCGTCTTGTTAAGATCTAAAAATGAATAAAAGTCACGAAAGATTTTTTTCTACAACACACTCTAAGGGCCAGCTCCGTAAAAAATGTACGCGTAGGGTGTCAAAATGACACCCTTCGGCATTCTAGTGTTAAATCAGTATCAGTAGTTATGAAGTATCAGTACTTTTTGACATGTTTGGTATAGGTATCGGCGGTATCGGTAAGGCGATCGATTCTCGATACCAATCCTAGTCGCAAGAATCGGTGGTATCGAGAATAGGTATTGAGAATCGACACATCCCTAATAATAAATTTGGCTTCTGAAAATGGGTCAAATGACCCCTGCCATCCTTCTAGTTTTAAAAACATTTTGATTCAAAATTAAGATTTATTAATGCAATACTGTAATTTATGAAACCTCGATTGCTGCTCCAGATTCATTCTATGAAAAGCGAGGACTAGGTTATTGAAGCAGTTGCCTTTGAGTCATCAAGTGCTGTGAAGTCAAACGTCAAGGAAAACAATTCTCCCCTGAGATATAGCTTTCACTGGCGCTGCACTACAGAAATTTCCATTTTTCTCTCATGAAAATAGTATGCTGCCATTGTATGCTCCCTTTGCAAATGATAGGACATCATCTATTCATTGTTTTCATGCCATTTGTTAGAGATTTTTCCCTTAAATACGAATAACTAATATCAGCAATACGATTGATGATAATGTGCATATATAGATACACATAACATATTTTTACGCATGACATTGTGTTATGTATTATAAATAAGAACTGCAAGTCTTTTCAATCCTATAGTGTCTTCATTTGCTTTGAAAGGTTTCGCAAGGAAGAAAAGAAAATGGAAAACTAGCGTTTAAACAATAAATCACTCATTACTCACTCATATCAGTCACAAATGCTAACAAAATTTGATTTCTTGGTGGTATTTAATATAATGTGTATGCTTCATGCTGGATTGTACTATTTTAAGTATTTTTCTTTAAAAAAAACATATTAGGAAGCATTGAAAGGAAAGAGTCTTCAGCCAGTGTTTATAGAAACCAAGAACCTTGAGGGGGCATCACCGTCATTGTCAAGCTGTTCCACAGTAAAACATTGCAAGGCTTCAAGCTAAGCAGTTCTGAATGCCTTGTAAGGCTGCCTAGTATCACTCATTCTCTACTTGTAACTGAATTAAAACATTCGATTAAGCACCGCAAATAACTTATTTTGAGAAGGCACAGAACATAGTTAAATGATTCACTAGTTTGTAAATAGCCCTACACTGTGATCGCAAGAGCCTGTAACCATTATAAACTGTAGCAGAATTAAGTTCTTATGGAGGGAAAGGGAAAGTGATTAGGTACATTGAATAACGGAATTTTCTAGATTGTGAATACTGAACCAGAGAGTGTTAAACTGGGACAGAGTTTAAAAATATAAATGGCACTTAGCAGAACAGTTTCAATCAGTATGGGGTGTAATTATGATTTGAAAGGAATTGAGCCCATGGCCTTTAGTGCATTCATTGATTCATTCATCCTGGTTCTAGGTAGGGTTGTGCACTGTCATGGAAGTAGGGGGAGACAATGGTTGTGCATTAGAGTGTGAGGGGAGGAGGGTGAATCCTTCCGAGGGCAAAGCGATCCTAGGCGGGGAGCCAAGTGCCAAAACCTTATTCGCCCAATCGTCATTGGAATGCAGAGGAAGGAGAGAGAGGAGCAGAAGTGCCACTACGATGTGAGCCCAATATCGCCTCCAGCGTAAGGGTAAGGACGGGTGGGGTGGGGGAACCCCCCCAGGGGGGGCAACTTGGCTCACCACTAGCTAAACCATAACTTGATGTATCTGCGGAAGGGGCAGATTTTTGATTGGGGAAGGAAAATTTTTCAATTTTTCCATGGAATAGTCAAAGAGAGGCCTTTGAAATGTGGTGCTACAGAAGAAAGATGAAAATCAAATGGATTGACCGAGTTAGTAACGAGGAAGTCCTAAGAAGGGTAGGAGAGAAGAGAAGCCTCATGAAAACCTTAATAAGAAGACGGAACAACCTTATAGGCCATATCTTGAGACATGATGGCCTGATGAAGACAATCGTCGAAGGGCAAGTGGAAGGCAAGAACGGAAAAGGAAGACCTCAAACAAAATATATGGAACAAGTAAAGAGAGATATGAAAGAGAAGAATTACGTAGGTGTGAAAAGATTAGCTGATAGGAGAACTGAGTGGAGAGCTGTATCAAACCAATCCTAGGATTGTTGACCAATGATGATGAGTCAAAGAGAGTCAGTCTACATACATACGTACATTATTTCAATTTTTAAGTCAAAGGAACATCTTGTAGCATGCACTAAATATAATTCAAGCTCATGTAAATGGGAGGCCATGAGGAAATGTCTGTGTGGCACTAACAGATGCAGTGTATTATGCTTTGGAGACATTGGTAAGGCTTCCCCCTCAAAGTTATGGGTATATCCCCTGAAAGTCTATAGAAGTACTCTGATCAATGCGTTTCTTAAGATTTCAGTCAACTTTATGGTTCCTTGTCAAGCAATTGTGATTGAAAACTCATTTAACCCATTTATGCCTAGTGTTCCATTTTTGGAACACCTGACGCGACTTTCTAATTTAATTACTACTGCTCATGGCACACCAATATGCCATGGTTTTTATTTCTATATCTCTTAATAAAGGTATATTGTAGGGATGAGTCGATTCCAAATGTCGATTCTCGATTCCACCGATTCTCGGGCACGGAATCGGAATCGAGAATCGATCGCCAAAAGTCGATTCCGATTCCATCGATTCCAGGAAGATAAATGTTTTGAGCATAGACTATAAGTTTGGGGCACAAAGGCTGCCGCACATCTAAGCGGCCGCGGTGTCAGCCTTGCCCGCGCGGAGGATACGCCCGGCACGCGGGTGCTGCGACTAACATACCTAAGCGGCCTCGGAAACATGAAAATGTCGGCAAGAGCGACAAACCGACGAACCCTGAAATGGCGCGTGATCATGAGCAACTCTAAGAGAAAAAAAAATGGAAACCTCGGGATCGGGAAGCAATGCATGCGTTTTCCGTTCTTTTATTAGCCGCTGGTCACGGCAAATCAAAGTATTGCGATTATGAATCACATTCGGAGAATTCATCTCGACCACCAATTTTAAAGTATAATAGATCGAAATATATTTTTTTTATTTTCGAATGATATTTGAAGCCTGATGATAATAAAAACGTGCAGAGAGCGAGTTTTCCTGTGAAAAAAGTTTCTTATAAATACGCGCTGAGAGCGGGTTTTTTTATATACGTAACTTTTTTAGACTAACACGCGTCTGCGTCAATAATAAAAAAATTAGACACATTCGCGTTTGCATAGCCCAGTTTCATCAATGCAACCCTTGAGGAAGTTGATACTTGCTTGGCATAAGCCGCCGCGGCCTCCGGGCGGACTCGACAGGTTGCGTTCGACCGCCACCGCGCACCCGCCAGGCAGGTATGGACGCAATGAACGCTACATTCTTGTTTAGCCACCGCGGCCAAACGAGAATGTAGCCACCGCAGCTATTGTTATTTTTAGGGATGGTCGGATCGGATACCTCGGATCCAAATATCCGCGGATATTGCCCTTCATCGGATACATCGGATCCAAAGTCGCGGAAGACATCGGATCTGGATCCGAAATTTTAAATAATAGATTCAGTGAATGCAACGCCCCATCAGGGTGGAAAGAGTTCCGATTCTCTCTTCGAATGCGTCGTCGCTTGCGATTCTTGTCCTACTCATGAATCGTTTTGTTTGAAAGCTCTCGCAGAGGTTGCGAGTAGAATTTCAGCCGTGGCCAGGATTTTCAGCCAGAAAATAAAAAAGGCAAAATACGACTGGCACAGTGTGACTCTTCCCAAGAGATTGAACAATCATCGGAGGAATTTCAGCGCCGTAGGATAATAACCACGTCAAAAGTAACTACGTCGCAGATTTCAGAAAACCACCCTCGGCCGTCCACCAGCCCGTGCCTCTGTTGTTTTTTTGTATCCGAAATCACACGGACCAAAAATCATTGTCTTCTAAGGAAAATATCAAATCACATGAAAACAATTGAAGCGTGTTTCATCCCTAACTCGCCTCACCAACTGACCTTTTTTGGCCTACCTGCTTCAATTCTCTGTTTCTAGACGACAAATGCTAGGAGAGTGACTTTTTGGGCCCGAAGATATCTTGATAGCTTCGACAATTAGATGATATGCACGGGATTTAAAAAAGAATTAGACCAAACGAGACGCATTCCTGACGATATTTCTGTTTATTTTTCAGCTCTAATTGATTGCCACTCAGTTTTCTATCTACAATTACACTACTGATTGTCCAAACAGCATAATTTTCAAAGAAACAAGCGCAGCATTAACCCCTCAAACAATTAGAGACGGATTGGAAACGCCAACTACATATATCACGTAGCGCGCCCGGCTTCGCTTTGAAGGCAACGACGTCACTGAAGCAAGATCTGATTTCTTCGTCCGACTCCCTCATTTGTAGCCTTGTTGTTAGAAATACGGAGGGAGCGGGCTCCTTCCTCTCCACCTCTCCTTCACGTGCTCCTTCCCAGTGGCGTAGCCATGGGGATGGTCCGGACCTCACCCCCCGAAATATAAAAACACAGTTATTGTCCTTCACAAAAGAAAACAAAATATTGAAAAATCAGGAATTTACAAAATTTTTCTTTAACAAATTAAGTTTTTCTATTATAAAAAGTGTTAAAATTAGTTTAAAAGCCATTATTTAGTGCCCGGTTATTTAAAAAATTTTCCCCCTGGTTTTGAATCCCCCCCGAACGAAATTCCTGACTACGCCACCCCTCCACCTCTCCTTTACGTGCTTCTGCTGCCCACTTCTTCCTCATGCTAAGCGGTTGAGCACCTCGTCACACATGACATTAATGCCGTTTTAAATACTGTTAATTGTGTTGCTAATTGCACAGTTGCAATTCAATTTAATGATACGCCGATAAAAATGTCTTGCGTGTAAACATTTCCACTGAGATAAGGAGAACCAATGAATGCCATGTGCGTGCACTGTGGCGTAAGTTATCCCGAGGATGTGCTAAATCCACCTCACCATACTGAGGCATTTTCGGATGAAACACAAGTCCGTAAGTGATGAGAAAGTAAAATTCGGGGGAAACGTCCATGAGGAAAATTGGAATTCAGTCGATGGCAGGGGGGTACCCAGGAATTTTGTTAAGGGGGGATCCAAAACCAGGGGGAATATTTGTAAACAACAAGGTACAAAGGAGAGGGTTTCAAACTAATTTTAACGCCCTTCATAATAGAAAAACTTCATTTTTCAAAGATTCATTTTTTTTCATTTTTGTAAATTCATGATTTTTAAATATTTTGTTTCCTTTTATGAAGGAAAGTAATTGTGTTTTTTATATTTATATTCCTCTCGCTACGCCACTGGTCAGTGGTTCATCCTAAGATTTTTCCTATTTTCTTTTCCAAACCCAAGCGTAACAGTTTAGGCCCTGCGTATGTACAGATGTTTTTAAAAAAACAACTTGAAAGCCCATAAAATAATTTTTAATTTATAAAAATATTAGAATGTGAATGAAAATCTAAGAAGCATTCCATTGATTGTATGTACCCACAATAAACGAATAATGACTTTGTTTAATGGCAGGACTTTGAAAATGCATTTGGATTCGAAAATATCCGATTCAAAAGATCTCGGTCCAAAAATCCTGGATCCGTCCATCCCTAGTTATTTTATGCCATTCAATTCTTAAATTTTAATGACAGCGATGCTACAGATAAATCAAAATCCCACCAGTTAGAATGAACAAGAATCGATGGAATCGGAATCGAGAATCGGGAATCGATTTGAAGGAATCGAAATTGGAATCGGAATCGAAAAAAAGTGGAATCGACTCATCCCTAGTATATTGTACTATAGGGCGCAAAGTATTAGTCAGTTTTTCCAACCCATCACAGCCAGTGTGTTGAGAAATATCGGTCTTTTTTTTCAAGGCAGTTTTTCTGAGGCCACCTCAAATGTTATATTAATAACTATTTACCATTACACCCGAATATTGTAAATTTTTCCCTGCATGTTCAGTAATAGTTACCCTATTGTGCTTTAAGAAGATAATTTTGAAACAATATATTTTGTTTTAGTTACAAGGGTTTATTTAACAGTGTTCCATTTTTGGAACACTAGGCAAATCCACTACTATTATGCATGCATTCAGGCACTATGAAATATTCACTTTAATTTTGAGTCAAGTAAGCAATTAGATAAGGAACAATCAGTAATCTTCCTGGGTCATTGCTGCGCTCCTGCTCATCTCATTCATGGTTCTTATGAGGAGAACATTGACCATGCTGACCTTTTTCTGATACCAGATGGTGATACTAGTGAAAATGACGGTGTATAGGCTTCTGATTTGCCTCGGCCTCTTCTTGCTCAAAGAAAAAAGGTACCCAAAGTTGTGCGCAACAGGCACGCTGCTAGGAATAAAGGTTAGAAGGGTTAGAAGTAGATGCAACAAATTTTGGGGGGTTCAATGGAATACGGGAAATAGGTTTGGGTGCCCTCCACGAGAAAATTTTATGATAAATGGTTCAAAATTGTGATTTTTACGGCTTACTGAAGAATATTTTATTGATCCTTACACTATCATACAAGTACTATTTATCCAATTAAGTAAAATGGATTGAATTAAAAAATTTCTCTGAGTTCTGGGGGGTTTTATCCCTCAAAATCCCCCCCCCCCCCGTGCATCATCAGTAAATGTTCAGATTGTTCAGTATTGGAATGTAGAAGGCCGATTGTCTACCAGCCGCCTGAAATGGGTGTGTATGCAAGGGGCCTCTGGTGAAACCGTGCTGACCACCACTGATTCCTTAATGTTCCAGATTGTAATTTTTTCTATGCTCCTGTAAACACCACTGGCATCTCCCCACATATTTCTTTGTCCACATTTTCCGCTTACAAAACTGGGTATATTGATGGTGGGCTGGTGAGCTGTGGAAACAATGCACTGGTCGGGAAGTTACTCGAGGTCATGACAACTAATGTTAGAGAAAACCCAGAGGTGTACTAACTCCATTGATTTTACTCCATACAGTAGAATCCTGATTTAAGGTTTTTCAGGGGGGACAAACTTTAAAACACTAAATGCGGAAAAACACTAAATGAGGACCTGCCATTTTTTTCAGGTTTTAGGGTCTGTAATCATTGGAATGGCTCTTTATGAATAAAAAATATTATTTTACTTAACTAAAAGGTGCTGCATGCAGCAAAAAATTCATTGATTAAGTGTTTTCAGCCCTATGAAGGTTGGATAATACTTTTCAGGAATCAGCTAAAAAAATGGGTAGTAAAAATCTGCATCTACATAATACCCCGCAAGCCGCCTAAAAGGCGTGCGGCAGGCGGGTGTTAGGACACCAGCCGTTTTCAGCTAAAAAAAAAAAAAATGAAGTGCTCAAACGAAGTTGGGACTAGCGTTTATTAAAGTCCTTTATGGTTCGGGGGAAAAACGAATTCGCATATCTATCCGTTCGGCAAAACATCTCTCTTAATTTATCACTTTTATCGGACCTGGAAATATAGTGTGGCTCTAATATTATGTTCTCTGTGTCGCTCCTAAAGATATCCATAAGCCTAGCGCGCAGCCTCCGAGTCTCCAACGGCTCCCAGCCTAACTCGCTTAACATCTGGGTAACACTGTCTGTACGCCTGTAGCAGTTTTTGACGAAACGCGCAGCCTTCCTTTGAATTTTATTCAGTTCGCGGATTAAGTCTTTCTGCACCGGATCCCATATGCTCGCTGCATATTCAAGGTGCGGTCGGACGAGAGCGAAATAGCACCTTTCCTTTACTTTCTCATCCGAAAATCTTCCCACAATACGCTTGACGAATCCTAATTTCTTCAGGGCTGTGCCGCAAATATTCTTTATATGTGTTCCCCACGTGAGGTTCGAGGTTATCGTAACTCCCAGGTACTTCACTTCGTCTGTTGCCTGTACATTAATGCCATCCACTGCATAAACGTGGTTAGAGTTGGACGAATTCCGCAAGAAATGTACCGCCATGCATTTGCTCAGATTAAGTTTGAGTCCCCACTCTTGGCTCCACAAATGAACGTTGTTTAAGTCAGATGATAGAATTTCATAATCAGAGTGATCACTAATTTCGCGATAGATGACAGCGTCGTCAGCAAATAAACGTATTTTACTGCTAATGCGGGAGCAGAGATCATTAATGTATATAATGAACAACAGGGGGCCGATTACGCTTCCTTGTGGAACACCTGATGTAACGTTTACAACATCGGAGCTAATTCCGTCAAGAACAACTTTTTGTTTACGGTCTCTGAGAAAGTCGCGTATCCAGTTTAAAACTGTTTCGTTTAATCCGCATGACTGTAATTTGTATAAAAGTTTGTTGTGAGGTACAGTGTCGAAAGCTCTCTTAAAATCTAGAAACAGTGCGTCAATTTGTCTTTTCGATTCACCAGATTTTATAACGTCGTGAAGAAAGAGCGCGAGCTGTGTTTCGCATGATCTACCTTTTCGGAATCCGTGCTGACAGTCATGGAGGAAGTTACGTCTGTCCAAGAAAGTCGTGATATTGATAACGACGATATGCTCAAGTATCTTGCCTATAATCGATGTTAATGAAATCGGACGGTAGTTGCCTGGGTCATGTCTGTTTCCCTTTTTGAATATGGGTGTAACGCTTGCAATTTTCCAGTCTGGCGGTAACTTCCCTTCGGAGAGTGACTTCTTGAATATGATCTCTAAATAAGGTGCGATCTGTGGAGCTAACTCCCTGAGGACACGCTCGATTAAGAATAGTAAATCTCCGGACCCGGAGATTTACTATTCTTAATCGATTGTAGTTGTTTAGTTATCCCATCACGTTGTATAGATATTTCTTCCATCGATTCCTCAGTATATGGGATGTCTAAATTGAACTGAGTATCGCCAGCACCTCGATTATGTAAATGTGACAGCGACGACGGCGATAGATGACCATCACGTTCTCCTATCACGTTCCGCTGTATCGCGCGATCATGTAAGCCACCGTCATCGCGCGTATCATATAGATACGAGCGCGTGAGGTTGGTATCATTGAGAAATCTGAAGAGCCAATGAAATCCTTCGACACATCTCTGTCCAAGAATGCGTCGTCTGCGGAGTATTTGTAATAACGGTAATAACAATAACAAACAACGAAAACATAAAATGGATGCAGTTCAAAGCTAAGTACTTCGCTTCGCCAATAGATAATATTATAATAAAGTACTCGTATTATGGTAAAGTTATGGGGAAAGTGTTGTATTACTTTCCGATGTGTGATAACGTAATCCATTATGCTAATGCTCGCCGGGAGATGCTGCAGTCATTGTATTTACTATATCGTAGAGAATGGCCAAAAAGTCGTGATCTTGGATTGAAACTAATTAATGTTGAAATGATAATGGAAGTGTAATCGCGCTAGCGATTTGAATGTAAGTAGTTAATAGTTGATTTCATCATCATCACTGGTCAACAATCCTAGGATTGGTTTAACGCAGCTCTCCACTCAGTTCTCCTATCAGCTAATCTTTTCACTCCTACGTATTTCTTCTCTTTCACATCTCTCTTTACTTGTTCCATATATTTTGTTCGTTATATAGTTGATTTATGATGATTAAAAAATCGAAAAGGAGTTTAACGATGTTCATGGTGAAACAAAACTCACAATCAGTACTATTCCACAAACTTTTATTGTAACAGTCTACTAGTTTCGACGTTTATACCGTCATTATCAAGACTAACCTCACTGTTAAAATAAAAGTTTGTGGAATAGTTCTGAGTTTTGTTTCATCATGAACATTTCATCGTCCCAACAGGTAACACCCAAATCAGTTAAGTTTAACGATGTTGATATGTTGGAGAACGTACTTGACAAATGTTGATAATTAAACTTCGATATAAAGTAATTGACGTTTAAATCACGGATGTACTTCAATTAGCAGTACTTTCCAATTTGCTGTGTGGAAATAAAGCAGCTCTATCGAATTCACTACCGTGCGCATATAACAATTGAACAACGTGGGCAATTATAAAGTCAACAGAGCACTCCAGTTGAAATAATTAAGAATTATATTGGTTTTTAATCGGTTATAGGGCATTTTTTATTTAAATAAACAATAATTGTTTGCTAACATATGCATTTCGTGCTCGTTTTTATGTCAGCATATGCTTGTCACCATGGGTTTCGAACGTGATAACGAATCTACGATTGAATGTTTTCCCTGAAGCTCTCTCGCGTACGACCAAAATGATTTCGGATTTTCTTCGAGTAATTCTCCAAGTACTTTTTTCTTGAACTTTCGCATTGCCGTTCGCATTGATTTCTTGGTCATTGAGCGTTGTGCAGCGTAACTTTCTTTGGCTTCAAGTTCCTTCGATTTATTACGTGACATGATGGATTTTCTGTACAAGTTGTATAGTTTTCTCTGTTTCCTAACCCTGTAAACACAAATAGCTGCTGAAGCGCTGTAGCAGCGCTGCACCGTAGCGCTGCAGACGGTGCCCACGCGCTGCTGACGCGCGACAGCAACCTTCAAATTTCCGTTTTTTGAATGCCACACGCGCTGCTAGAGCGCCACTGTAGCGCTGCAGAACAGCTGCGGCAGCGTAACGGAGGAGCATCACGAGCGCTGCTGAACAGCTGCAGCAGCGCCGTTCAGTTGCTGCGGCAGCGCTGCAACAACCGTCTTGCAGCGCTGTAGAAATGCATTAGCAACGCTACACCAGCGGTGCTGCGGCGCCCGAATTTCGCTTTAATTGCGTACTGAATCAAGCTTATCCTTGCCAATTACTACCCGGTGGCCTATCCCCAAAAGCAATTCCATCATTCATGTGCAGGTCTGAATTATCATCGTTGCTATGCTCGTAGATATGCCTACTTGTCCGGGCACTAGTCAGCCTGGCAGGTGAATGAAGAAATAGCTATTGGGCATACGCTATGAAAGAGTACTGAAATAAATTATTAGGTCTTGATTGAATTATGCAGTTCAATCAAGACCTAATAATTTATTTCAGTACTCCTTCATAACTTATGCCCAATAGCTATTTCTTCATTCACCTGCCAGGCTGACTAGTGCCCGGACAAGTAGACATATCTACGAGCATAGCAGCGATGATAATTCAGACCTGCACATGAATGATGGAATTGCTTTTGGGGATTTACACTGAAAGCATACCATCAATGAAAAGGTCCGGAATAACCTGCATAACTATGGCCACAGGGTAGTAAACCAAAACGAAATTACCTTGACAAGGAGTTTGGCACACACGGTAGAATTCCATGACGGTCATAACCTAGAAAGTAAAATTTCCATAGACTTTCACTCTAGGCTTACCATCAGTACTTCACTCAGCCAAAACAGCACTAGTTCTCAAATCTCGAATCAAAAAAAGAATGCAAAATTAAGAACTGGTAACCACTCCATACAAAGCGTACAACAATCCTCAGAATAACTAAGCATACCTTAAACACAGATACTTACTCACCATTCGCTATATAGCATTATCCTTACAGCAGAATGAGTTTATGGTAGAAAAATAAAATTCAAAATATGCTTAAAAAATTTATTTTCAGCGCATCTTTTAATTTGCATCCCAAAAAGTTACAGAACAAAGAGACAGTATGCAAGGCCAGATTTAAATAGCAATTAATGGCAGTGGAAGTTTCTCTGCCCTCTCCTCAGAATATAAATTTGAAAATTAGAGAATAAACAAAATTCATGTTAAGTAATTAATGCATATGTCAGCAGAAGCAATGCAACGAAAAATCATCAAAAGCAAAGGCAACAAACATAGTACTCAATATAGAATGAGAATGCACCACAATTCCTAGTTACAGAACAAAATGACAGTACCCAAGGGCAGAATTGCATGGCATACAATAGCAGTGGAAGTTTTTATGCTCTTTCTTCGAAATACAAAACTGAAAATTAGAGAATAAACAGTGGTCGTTTAAAGTAATTATGCTAGACACATCAGATGAAGCAAGAGCCATTCAATGAAAAATAAAAGCATATATTCATAATAATACAACAGTATACACAATCACTGACAAAAACAGATCTCCTTATCCTGGTGCAATTGCTGGTACCACTCTCCTATCTTTTTATTTATTTTACCAAAACCAACATGAACCAGCGTAGGCTTCTTATCAGCATCTGAGGAAATACCAAAGAACACACATAAAGCAACTACTGATACAAAAGACGCAATCAATGGGAGATCAATTGTAAAAGGAGGGAAGGAATAAATGACAAGAGTAAAAACTATACCAAGAATAGCTTTGTAATAATTATAATATTTATCATGATGAATCATAAGCACGCAAGAGGATTCCCACATGCACACCACACGGTCACAACAATGTTACATACGCCAGAAAATTACACTCTCTCATTTATATAAAGGCTAAACTTGCCAAACACTCATGAAGGCAATCTACCCTGAAGCTAGAACTTGCAAAAACATTGTCAATATTTTCTAATTTGTTCTCAGAAGGTTCAGTGAACACACTCTTGAAGTAGGAATTCAATAAATTGACTTTCACGAAACTGTTTGCTAATACTTATCCATCATCGTATTTTAGCGATCAAACGGAAGATATTTTACATTGCTCGTACTTCCCTAACACCAGACCAAAATGCTTTTGAGTTATCCCGTTACTCCTCTACCAGCGTTTTCATTTTAAAATTCGTCAATGCATTCTTGAAGGCTTACTTAAACTTTAAACAACTTATATTTTTTAATTAGTAACACAAGATAATTACTGGATAAATCAGTATTGACATCTTCCATTTTAGCAGGGCATTCTCTCTGTCGCTTTAATGATTTTTTCACTCCCGCGTCAGCCCATCTCGTTAGACAATCTTTTTAGTATTTTACGAAAAAGGTTGGCTAACTAAAAACTTTTCAGCTGTGAACTTTTCCTGAGATATGCGTTACAAATTTCCTATTTCACTATTAATGGAAACCTATATGATTATTATTTTCAAGCTTATTTCCATGGTTCCAAACATAACTACGACCACGTATGTAAACAAAAACACTCACTCTTAAAATGAGTTTATATTCACCATGAAAGAATGCCAATTCTACCTAATTTCAAGGAGCATTGAATTTAAAGTAACTAAAATTATACATTTTAAAAGAAGATGATAAATTCTTACCTAATTAGAATCCCCAAGGACGATCAACAGTTCCACAACGTTGGCCGCCATAGCCTCAGCAAACTTCCCAAGCACCCTGTTAAACAATCGCGTATCGCGTAGCGGAGGATTGTTGCACAAACTCGCATTTGCAGCGCTCCAGCAGCGTGCTGCAGGCATGCTTTGGGCATGCGCTGTTGATGCGCTGCAATTGCATGTTTCGCCAGCGTGCTGCGAAAGAGCGCTGCACAAGCGCTGTTACCGCGCTTCATTTAAACGGAAACGAACTTGCAGCTGTGAAACCCCTGTGCAGCGCTGCTGCAGCTATTTGTGTTTACAGGGCCGATACGACGGACAGACCAATCCGGAGTCAACCCCACCAGGCGGGAAACTACCAGCCAATCCCGAGGAACCTGACCGGAGGAGGGCAGCATATAAGCAGGCCCATTCCCGCATCACAGCATCCAGTAGCCCTGATGATGAGCGCCGAGTCGGAGCTCGAAACGTCGGCCATTATGAAGCCTTTAACCCGGTGGGAAACCCGAGAGAAGTTTACTCACATCATTCGCCGGGAAAGCATCAAATATTTCTTCAATGCTGCAGATGGACAGTCGCATATCGATACCAGTGCCCCTCCGAACGCGTTCCACTTCCGAGCTTAGATCCCTGAAGGAATTTAAAATCTCATCAGCTCTGCGTTCGGAGGCATCATTAGTGCCAACATGGGCCACCACCCGCAGTCTAGAACAGCCCGTGTCCTTCACCGCTGATTTTACCGCCGCCGTAGTATGGGGTACAAGGCCTCCTGGTATGCACCACGAGGTGACCCGTTGGTCCGCTCCGTCTCTCCTTGCCCTCTTCTCCAACTGGGGGAAAACCCGCCGGACGTTGGAACTCCCTAACAATACGATCCCCGCCCTCCCTCCCCGGCTGCCTCTCGAAGCTGCATCCCTCGCGACAGGGGGTTGCTTCACGACCTCGCCAACTAGCTCCCCCGAATTGTCCTCCGACAAGACCGCGAAGCTGTTGTGAACGGGGATGGGGTTAGCCTAAGTTAAAATAAGTAATGAGAGGATGACAATTGTTTTAAAGAAATATTTTAAGAAAATTTTAATATGCATCAACTGAAAAGCATTCCCACACGGAATATTATTATGGAAATTAGTGATTCCATTTTTACGTATATTTCAGTGGTCTCGATGAAATTTAAATTTTTTTTTCTGTAAAAGCGACATGTAGGTGACTATAGCATTTCTGATATAATAAGAAAAGGTGTAAGTAGGTACTCGAAAAATCGTCATTGCATCTATAAAGATGAGTGAAATAAAGGGACAGCAGAAGATCGCTAATCCCGAAATCTAAACTACCGAATATCTAGTAAAAGGGAGGTTTTCTGGAATTATAACAACTTAACGTTTTCTAGCATTACGAATATCTTGTATGATATTAGGCACGATGTGGTGGAAGTTCGTAATATTGTTGAAATGACACATTGCAATATTTCCACTTATAGATTTATTTTACACTACGCGTTTCGTCGTTATTGAAAATGTCGCTGTAACGACGAAACGCGTAGTGTAAAATAAATCTATAAGTGGAAATATTGCAATGTGTCATTTCAACAATTAACGTTTTCTGTTGCCTCGGCGAAACGAGGAATTTATGAGCCTTTAAAAAGCCTCCCGTGCGCACATTTTGGATTTCGAGGTCATCCAATAAAGGAGAATCTTATTTCTAGTATGCGTACAAGTCGATGGTGATTCAACTTGATGATGGCACCAGATTCGTTGTCATATATCCGCGGCCTCATGCAGGTCGAATGGAACCGGGAGAAGTTGTTTATGCGGCGCGCTGATCACCTTGACTCCGACTCACCTTGTTTCTCGGCAGCTTTTAATGAAATTTGGTTGGACCTTGAATAACGATTAGCTAAACTTTAAGTCAAGTGAAAAGGTTTAATCTTCAACAAAACTGGATTTCATCAGAAAAATTGTCATTGCCTCTGGAGTTTGGCAATTTCGTCAGGGTTATGATGTCGAAGTCAACCACCAAGGGATACCTGCCGGATTTTCGTATTTTTCCGCGCTCATCTATTCTCGCGTGAGTATGCGGTAATTTTTTTCCAGTATGAGCAATTTATTTTGAGTCATGGACCGTGATAGTTCGTCAAAACTCCGATTGTCATTCTCTTTTGACATTAATTAGCACCAGATAGATATTTTTGAATCGACATCGATATCAACCAGCCGCATGTCGGTAAATTGGTTCCGGGATATCTAAATTACGATGTAAAATAATGTTGTTCCGCAGGGAAAGAATGCTCTCACTCACGGTCATGACAGGGGAAACACTTCCTCTGTTCTTTCGCTGTTCCTCCGTGGAAACTGACCTTGGAATAGATTACAGAAAGAATCTTCTAGTGAACTGCGCAATTGATATTGGGCCTTGTAGCGTGGGGATGAATACGGACGTGGTAAATGAATGCCATCACCAATTATGCATTATAGGGTTTATTACACTTCATTTGTATGGCACAGACCAGCTCTCCAATATCTACACCTTAACCCTTGTCGTCCAGACTGTCATGGCGTCGCTCTTCCTTCTCCTGCTTGGCGTCCTCCTTCTCCAACGCTCCCTTGTGGCCGTTGGCTGAAAAACAATTGCCACACCTTCTGCTTGTCCGCCACAACACCCCCCCTGGCAGTAGCGGAGCGTGTCTTGAGACCTTGATATACATGTTACCCTTAAATAAAGAAATGAAGAACAAACATAACAGCAAATATGCATAAGTGAATTGTGTTCATGACCATCAAAATCAGCTGCGTTGGTACTACACAAAAATAGACTTAACTAAAGAATGTGCTTTACACTACATAACCATTTAAATGCTGTGGAAATTGCACTCGTCTCCCAGAACGTCGGAGAGGAACTTGCGGCACTGTTGTGTCATTCACAGATTCACTAGGGGAGGGACTGCTGACGGGGGGAACACTTGGATGTACACTAAATGGCACAGATATGTGGGTGTCACTAGAGGGTGTATCTGCAACTGTGTCATTTTCTACAAATGCAGGTTTCAGTCGATCCACAGAAACTACCACTTCACGCCCATGCACACTGATTCTAAAAGTTTTTTTACCATGATTGACTACACGAAATGGGCCGTCGTAAGGCCTCGTTACGTGATTGAGAAAGAAATTCTCCAGGCAGGCTTAAGGGCTGACCATACAGCACCTCAGCAGGTGTGCCATTCAGATCCTCTTTCCAGGTTGCTCGCAGGCCCAGAAGTACAGCAGGTGGAGCCTCATACCATTGCTGATCAGAGTGGCAGCGTAGGGCGGCCTTCAGCTGACGATGGAACCGTTCCACCATCCCATTAGCAGCAGGATGATAAGCTGTAGTCCTCAGGTGGTTCGTGCCTGTGAGTTTCGTCAACCCATGGAACAGGCTGCTCTGAAATTGCCTCCCCTGGTCTGTTGTGATGCGGAGAGGCGTACCAAACTGCGATATCCACTCCTGAAAGAAAACTCTGGCCGTTGTGTCAGCAGAGGCATCCACTAGAGGATCGGCTTCAGGCCAACGGCTGAAACGGTCCACACAAGTCAACAAATAACGAAACCCTCGGCTGCTAGGGAGAGGACCAACAATATCAATATGAACATGCTGAAACTTTGCACTTGTCGGAGGGAAATCACCCAAAGGGGAAAAGACATGTCTCGTCACCTTGTTTCTCTGACACTGCAGGCACGAACGGGCCCAATTACGACAATCTTTTCTCATGGAGGGCCACACAAAACGTTCTGCAACCATCTGCGTTGTTTGTCGAACTCCAGGATGAGAGAGGCTGTGGAAGGATGCAAAAACTTGCTTCCGGAAAGGTGATGTGACAAATGGGCGAGGGTTTTTAGTGGAAAAGTCACATATAAGGGGCTTCTCTGATCCTGGAAGTAGAATTTCCTTTAAAATAAGCGAGGAGTGTAGGAAAGAATCGGACAGCTCTTTGTCATGCAACTGTGAATCAGCCAATTATGCAAAATTAATGGGACCAGATATTTCCTCCACTCGAGACATCGCATCAGCAACGACATTGTCCTTCCCAGGAACATAGACAATATCAGTGGTGAATTGCCCGATGCAATCCAGATGCCAGAATTGTCTAGGGGAGCACTTGTCTCACTTCTGCCGGAAAGCAAAAGTGAGCGGCTTATGATCCGTAAAAATGGTGAAGGCTCGTCCTTCCACCATATGTCTGAACTGCAATACCGCTTTATATGCCGCCAAAAGCTCACGATCATAGGCGCTGTACCGCTGCTCGGCATCAATGAGCTTCTTGCTCCAGAAAGCGAGGGGCTGCCAACCGGCAGGAGTCAGCTGCTGGAGTGCCGCACCGATAGTTTTATCCGAGGCATCTGTGAAAAGACCAAGCTGAAAAGACGGATTCGGGTGGGCCAGAAGGGTGCAACGGTAAAGCGCTGCCTTGCAGGCATTGAAACAGCTATCCAACTCGGGAGTCCAGTCAATGATGTCACCGCTTTTCACGTTACCTGCGAGCAGGTCGCTGAGGGGAGCCTGGAGTTTTGCAGCTTCTTTGATGAACCGACGGTAGTAGTTAACCATCCCAAAAAATTGTCGCAACCCCCGAATGGTAGTTGGACGAGGGAACTTTTCAATGGCCTCCACCTTGTCTGTTAGGGGTTTCGTCCCATCCTTGGACACGGAACACCCAAGAAACTGTACCTCGGCAACACCAAATACGCATTTAGCGCAGTTAATCACAACACTGAAGTCACGCAAACGGCCAAACAACACCCGTAAATGGCGCTCATGCTCTAGTTCGTCGACGGAGGCGACTAATATATATCGTCAATGTAAGCATAGCAGAAATCCAGTCCTTTCAACACTTCATCAATAAATCTTTGGAAGGTCTGTGCTGCATTTCTTAGTCCAAAAGTCATGACCGGAAATTGGAACAAACAAAACGGAGTTATGATTGCTGTTTTCGGGACATCGTCACTGTTCACGGGAATTTGATTAAACGCCCGCACTAAATCAATTTTGGAAAACACAGCTTTGCCACTCAAACCGTGCGCGAAATCCTCTATGTGCGGCACAGGATAGCGGTCGTGTATGGTCCTGGCGTTCAACGCCCGGTAATCCCCACATAAACGCCACTCGTCACCAGTCTTAGGGACCAAATGAAGAGCGGAAGACCAGCAGCTGTTGGATCTACGTGCAGTTCCTAATTTCACCATTTGCTCCATTTCGCGCTTGGCAACTGCTAGCCTGTCCGGCGCGAGTCTGCGGGGTTTAATGAAAACAGGGGGCCCTTCCGTGGTACGGATAAAATGTTCAGTAGAATGTTTGATTGCTTTAGGGGCACCCGATGGAGAGGTTATTTCAGGGAATTCCGCTAAAAGGCGATGGTATGCGGAGGAACCACTGATAGCAGTTACACGGTTTCCCGAGTACGGGGCCACGATTCCAGTGACACTCAGTGTTGTAACGCCATCCACCAATCGCCCACGACGTATGTCCACAAGAAGGCCAAAATAACGAAGGAAGTCAGCTCCAATGATTGGGTGAGACACATCAGCCACCACAAACGTCCACTCGAAAGCTCGGCGGAGGCCTAAAGAGAGACATAGTGTTACGAAACCGTATGTCTTAATGAGGGAATCGTTCGTGGCGAAGAGCTGGAAATCCGCTTCTGGATGCCGCTCCTTCAGGTTCGCCATCGGGAAAATGCAAATATCAGCCCCCGTGTCAACGAGGAACCGAACACGGGAGGTTTTATCCGTGACAAAAAGGCGGTTACTCCCAGATATGCAGCCACTTGCCGCCACTAGTAACTGCTCGGTTCGTTTCCCGTCTCATAACTGCATGGCCGCGTATATCTAGTAGCCTTGTCACCAAAGCGGCGGTGATACCAACAAACATCACTCCGATGCTGAGACTGATGCGGTGACTGGCTCCGCAGACGATATTTGTTGGAACGACTGAGGGATCGCGGGTGGGAATTACGCTCCACTGTCAACGCCGCTACCTGCCGTGATAGACTCTCAATTTTTTCCGTCAGAGTGCCGATGATTGGATCACTCGCAACAGAAAAAACACCTTGCCGCGGAATTGGAGTTACCTCCATTATTTTGTCCGCTAGTGACGCTAGGTCGGCCAAATTCATGTTCGCATGAGTGACTAGGATGGCATGAACATTCTGTGGCAGACGGCTCAACCAAATGGTCCGCAACAGGTCATCCGGAACGGAGCTTCCAGCCAAGGAGCGGAGATGCCGAAGAAACTGCGTTGGTCTTCTATCCCCGATCTCCTCATGCTCCAGCAGTTGCTTTATCCGTTGGTTTTCCGATACCAAAAGCCTTAGGATTAACTCCTCTTTCAGGTGCATGTACTTCTCATTTTCCGGGGGATTTGTTATAATATCCTCGACTTCGTTGGCAAAACGAGTGTCAAGGCTGGTTACCACAAGCCAGAACTTTGTAGTATCGTCTTTAATTTGGGCTAAGGTGAACTGGCCCTCGAGCTGCGCAAACCACAACTGTGGTTTTTCGGGGCAAAACGGCGGAGCCCGCACGGGCAAAGACGCCGCTTTATTCGCGTCACTCATGATGCACCGTCACACTCGAGCCATAATCACTTTAAAAAAATAATAATTCGGTATCGAGGGCTAGTTATACACGCCAACACTACTTGCAACTCTAGGCTTGGGGGAAATTGATGCCAACGGGACGAAGATAAAAAGGCGCACACTTGGGGAGGGAAATACACATATTACGCAGTCATTATCCGTAAACGAGGCGTAAACACACTGGTACTTATACAAAATCACTTTAAAAAATACGATATTTTCCGCAACAAGCTGGATGGTGAAAGATTTTGAACACGACACTGGATCACCACGATTCCTCACTGGCCACGGCGTGCATGCGATACCACTTATCTTGCGTAGGGGGAGATCACGTCGGGGTCACCAATTTGTAGCGTGGGGATGAATACGGACGTGGTAAATGAATGCCATCACCAATTATGCATTATAGGGTTTATTACACTTCATTTGTATGGCACAGATCAGCTCTCCAATATCTACACCTTAACCCTTGTCGTCCAGACTGTCATGGCGTCGCTCTTCCTTCTCCTGCTTGGCGTCCTCCCTCTCCAACGCTCCCTTGTGGCCGTTGGCTGAAAAACAATTGCCACACCTTCTGCTTGTCCGCCACAGGCCTCTTTTGAAAAAAGAAAGTAGCCGACTGGAAAAATATTTGGCTAATAATGGACTGCCCGTAGGGAGTAGAGTTGAAAGGGGCATAAGCCATCAATTGAAAACATTACGAGAAAACATTATTGTAGCGGCCCTCGGAGGATAACTCGTGTCATCAGTCGTCACGTATCATCGAAGTCAAGTTCAAGAAGTGAAGGATAAGGTAGTTCGAGGTTATTAAGGGATGACTTTGCTCCATTAGATCGGATCTGATACAAAAAGTGCCTGGTGTTTGGATCAGAAGGGGAGCGAAACATTACGAGAAGACAAATCACCCAGCTTGCGAGTTGAAGGTCGCAGCGCTGCGCTCGCGGAAGAAAGCAGTTGAAGAAGCGTTCCCCGGTAGATACTATCGACTCTTGGTAAACTTTCATGAGACTGTTCTTGTTGATGAGCATAAATTCGAAGATTGGGATGAACAGTCATGAAAAAACGTTAAATCGAGCAAAAAAATCTTGAGCGGGACAAATTTTTACGACCATAAATGCGGAAAAACGCAAAATGCGGAAACACTAAATACGGATAATTTTTACATTGTCCTAGTAGGGAATGAATCGGGACCCAAAAAAATAAACGCTAAATGCGGAAAAACGTTCAATGCGAAGATCGATCCGACTGTAATTCTCTACAAAAAAATTGTCATCATCATTAAAATTTGTTGCAAACCTTTGCGACCTCAGCTGCTCACTAATGCAGTGATTTATTGTGTGAATGTGTTGCTGGTTGAGAGAAATAATTTTCACGACCATTTTTGTGGTATTTCATGTTGTGCATCGAGCCTGAAAAGTCAGAATTCTCTTATTTTAAAATGGGGAACATGAGTTTATGTGCCTTTTTTGGATTTTATTCCCGGAGGCTGTATCACCAAATATTTGCTTGAATTGCAGGGCTTCCAAGAGGAAAAAATTCCACTACATCTTGAAGACTGATGACGACACATTTGTCGACCTGAAGAAGGTGGAGAAGAGCCTCGTGTATACCCACATGACGACGTCATTCCTCTTTGAGCACGCCCACTTCAACTGGTGGTGGAGCTCATTTCGGGTGTGGTGGCCCGTCGACTCGTTTGGCAAGTGGCGTGAGGACGAGTACCGCTCCTCCACCTACCCCCCCTTCCCCTGTGGTGCTGGGTACGTGCTCAGCAAGGATCTGGTGCACTACATTGCGGATAACTCACCAAGACTTCATCGATTTCAGGTGAGCTCTGCTTGGAGAAAATGTTCCTCCTCAAATTAAGTAGTAGCAATTGCATTGCGTATAGGCTAGCATGCATGGGGCGAAAGCTACCTATTTTGATGCTTTTTTTAGCTATGTGCACAAAACAAGGCATTTTGCACCATTGCAGTTGCATGAAATTTGAGATGGTAGCCTTTTACTTTCTTCCCTTGTTATCATAGTATGCATGTGGTTGGAATGCATCATCTTATGCATGAAAACCCTGACTACTAGTTTTACGGCTTTGCCAGAAGGGATTTTTAAAGTTGAGCAAGATCGAACAAGAATTTGAAAAAAATTTGGAGTCTCTTGCAAAAGCCAAGCAAGGCTATTTTTTTCATCTGTTGTTCAGGTCCCTTTTATTTCATAATACATGCGTTGGATAAAAACTAGCAATTTTTAGAGGCACCAAAGTTTCACAAATAGCAATAACGCTCTGTTCATTGGGACCTTAACAAAAATGAATGAATGCTAAGTTTAATGCATGGCCTGTAGGCACAGTTTTTAGTATTGATCACAATAATTGATATGGATGTAGTTGAAATTAACGTAACCCAATGTTGCTTTTTATGAAAATCCATTGCCTTTAACTATTAGCTATGAGTCAGTTCTATTCTCAGCTGCAGCAGTTGTCGCTCTATGAACTGGAATCGGAACCAAAGCCAAAAAGAATTGGAACTGAAATTATTTGGGCCAGATCTAATTTTGAAACTTTCCTATAGAATGATTTACATGGTGTTCTTCAAATGAGTGATGCAATAGATTCAAGCGCTTGTGAGATGACTTGATGTGTTATTTTAGACACTTTTCTAAATACCTTAATGAGAATCATTTATAGCTTTTTGAAAATGAAACTCTTAATTAAACGTATTCGTAAATCGAAAGCCAGGTGTGACCCTCTGTTGGATCACACCTGGCTTTCTCCTGTTGACTACACCACCACCTCTGTGTGGTGAAGATGACAATGACCCACCACCAGAAGGACCCACCACAATCCGAACCCAGGAAGGGAGATAAAGCTCTGCAGTGTGTGTGTGTTGAGAACCGAGAAAAGGGGACTGAGATCTGATGCCACAAAGCACACCAGACTGAGAACCAACAAAGGAGTGGACCCATCCCTATTTTGATGCTTTTACTGCTAAATACAGTGGACTCTGGTAAATACGAACAATGTTATTACGACGCAAATCGTTGGTCCTGATGAAAAGGCTTATCCAATCTATAGTAAAAGAAACGTTTTTGCGAAATTACGAACCTTAGTCCCAAAATGAACTTTATTGCAAAGTTTCACGATAAGCAGTGGCATTTAGATGGATATACACTAGGGGTGGACGGGTCAAAATTTTAAGGGTCGGGTCGGGTATTTTTTTTGACCCTCGGGTCAGGTCGGGTCTCGGGTCGGGTCGTATCCAATAATTTGATCATAATTTTTTTCTTGAAGCAGAAATGTCAAAAAATATGTTTATGAAGGCCAATAAAAGGAAATAAAAATAAACAATCTATACCTAAGTAGATTAGTTTAAGTGTATTCACTCAAAACAGAAATGCAAATGCATATCTGAAACAGACTACTACAAAAATAACACAAATAAATACAATACCAAGTTGGATAATGAGGTCAAGGTAAAACAAACATCTTCCTGTATTTCCTGTAAATATATCCCGAAGTCAATTCTTTCGGTGCACTCAATTTCAGATAGGCTATTATTAAACTCAATGGCCCATATTACAAATGTTTAAAATCAATGACAAATATACACAAGAAATATTTTGTTTCCATAAATGTGTTACTCTTTAATTACAAAAGGTTAAAGAAACCAAAAACTCAGTCTTAAAAAAATAGAATGATAACTGATGAAAGCTAATAACAATTATCACTATCCATTAATATTTGCCTTATACTAATGACTTATGTCTAGTTATTTACTATTAATTACACAATCTATAAATTATTAGTTTTTTGCCAGAAGTGAAAAATATTAAACCTATTTTTTTTACACTAATAATACAAAGGATGAAAGTAACATGAACAAATGAAGTAGTCCTTCGTGTAAATATAATCTGGAAATAAAAATTGTAAAGCAAGGTCTTAACTATACAATTCTCTTGAGGGTGCGGGGACATGGGAAGGAGAACGTTCTAGAAGGGTTCAGGGTGCACTTGGGATTCGTTGGGAGAGTAAACTGGAAGAAAGGGCAAAGAAAGTCGGATATTCAGGAATATGGTTCCTATTTGCTAAAAAAAAGTCTGTACCCCAATGTACACCGCATGGTTCCGATTGGTTTTATGGCCATAAATCTCTGTAAAGGCCAATCTTAACTGCCACACACACTACTCCACCCATTTCCGCTCTCTTCCCCGCACCGTAACCTTGCAAATATTCCTTGCTCTCTCATTTCTCTTCCAGTTTGTTCACCCAGGGCACTCCAATTGCACCAAGAACCCCACAGAGCGTTCTCTCCATTAATTCAAAGAAATCCTTTCATTTACAACTGCAGCACATCAGGTTTCTTTCCAGACCTGTTAAAACGACTGGACTATGACGTTAAAACCGGCCGAGACAATTAAAAACTGGAAGATTGATAAACATGGGTTTATTTAAGTAATTTTAGCAGTGATCATGATTGGCTGATTGAAGTAATGGGTTAAATAATCTTCCAGTAAGTCGACGTGTCGACAGTAATTTGGTTTCGTTTTTTATGCTTTCCGTATGGAAAATTAAATACACCGAACCCTTCTGGAGTTTTGTAAACAAGGGGAGTGGAACGCGTTTGGGCAGGGGTAACATCAAGAGTTGTTATATGAACGGGTAGATGGAAGGAAAATACTCGTTCCGTATTCTAGACTTCGCAGATAGCCGCTTAAAATAGGCAAAAATGGAAAGCATGGCTATTTTTATAAACTTATCCTCACATATATAATTTTAATGAACTTAAAAATAAAGCTGTTAATATTGATTCCACTCCAGCCAAAAACAATCCTTTTAAATCAATGTTAAACATTTCTAAGATATCAGCTGCTGAGATAAAGTCGTAGTCGCATTGACAACAGCATTGGCATCTGCAACGGCTTTTTAAGAACAGGTCGGGAGTCTCCTTCATCTATGTCTCCGTAAACTAAAAGAATGATATAAATATCATCATTCACCTTCACAAACCTTAACACTTTGACTGCGACTGTTCAGGTCCCCTATGATCCAAAAATGCGGAATTTTTTTTTCTCGCCAACAGGTTTGAAATTGGATGTAATGAACATCCAGTATCACCAAACTAAAATTTTCAATTTTTTTTTCGGTATAATTGGATAATTTATTTTCCACGTCGATCGACGTGGTCCGCCGTTGACAATGGTCCGTGGTTATGCAACCCGTATTACAGAAGGTTGTAAATTTTTTTATGCATAAATACATCTTCTTTAGTCGCTAAATATCGATGATTAAAACAAGTATATAGTTAATCCGTATTTAATTACTACCCTCGTACCATTAACTGAATATTTGAACTCGGAATCCCACCTGATGCTCTTTTTTTATCGTACATTTTGTGCACAAAACATTTTTGGACGTTCACCTTAGATGGGGAGAATATACATTTTGATGTTGATCTTCTGCACATATTTGAGGTAAATACCGGAATTAGGTAATTTTTATGCCTAGCCTCATTATACTTACCTTGGAAACCTATCTTAGACCACTATCTTTTATACTCCCCGCTTGAATGGTTATATACTCGATGGTTCTTGAAGAGTGGTGGAAAAGAGTAGAGGTATATTACAATTCATGCACTCCTCTATGTTGAAAATACACTAATAAATTGGTAAAAGGATTTTGTAGGACAAAACAAGGACAAAGAAAATTTGTAGGATAATATGTATTTATCTCGAATTAAGATTAACAATTTGCATTCTTAGCAAGTAAAATAATAAAAATAGAATGACTTTTACAAATGTTTTATCAGGTTTTATGACCATTAAAAAACGTCAGTAAATATACAAGAATATGATAAAAACACTCACATAAACAAACATACTTATCTAAAACATATTCACCAAACATGATGCACGTAATTTAATCAATCCTTCCGTGAAACTCTTTGAAGCACTTTTCCAGGCAAAGAGAAGGATTTTCTGCGCAATCAGGGCAGCAGTATATAGTTTGCTGGCGTTTTCCTTTTTTTGTACATACACGGCAGTTTTTTTGTTTCCTTCTATCCCCTTTAGCTGTCATGGGGTTGAACTTGGGAAAGTGCATCTCAAGTGGTTGGGTTTGGGAAACGATGACGTTTTCCTGAGTCCGGCCAAAACTGACGAGTTTTCCTATAATACTAAGTCTAAAACTCTGTAGACTCATTTTCTCTCCCTTTGAATACATTTAATACAGTTTAAAGCTGTTTAATAGCATTATTTGCACAATATGGAGAGCAACCTTTTTATACCAACGCAAGGTCTTTCTTGAGGTTATGTGGTAGGACAAAAGTTGATCTAACCTATCAACACCACCCATGAATTTATTGTATTCCCTCACAGCTTCAGGAACCCTCCTTTCAATTTTCCTTTTGCTCACGCTATTCACCAACTTTCCCGAGTGCTGTGTGCTAATCATTGTCACCTCCCTTTTGTCCTTCCATTTTAGCACACAAACCCCGTCGTCGGACCACATTTCCACAACTTCTCCTTTTTTTATTTTTTTCGCAGTAACTTCCGCGGGATTACCTTTTCGATTACTCCTCAACGTGCCAGTGCACAAAATTTTATTTGCTGCTAAACTTGCAACAATTTCCACACTGGTGAAGTAGTTGTCCATAAATACACAGTGTCCTACTCCTCCATATGCCTGCAAAAGTTTATGAACAACACAGCCCAGCGTGCCCAAGTCCTCCCTCAGAGTTTTCCCCGGCTCCTGTGTAAACTAAAATTTTTGTGACAAGGCCAGTGGGTTCAGCCAGCATGTATAGCTTTACAGCAAACTTATGTTTTTTTCCTTTGATGTACTGCCTGAAAGACAATCGCCCCCTCCATAAAATCATGGACTCGTCAATACTCAATTCTCGGGAAGGGTAATATATTTCATCCATTATGTCATCAAAATGATTTAACAGTGGCCTTATTTTCTGAAGGCGGTCAGATGAACGTGGTTTTTGTGTCCCTTCGGCAGGTGCAAAATGTAATACTCGTAAAATTATTTGAAACCTGTCCCGAGACATGTGTGAGGGAAAGAAAGGGATGTTATAAAACTTGTCTTTCCGCCAGTAATCCTGAATCTGAGATATTTGGATCAGTCCCATGTGCAGTAGTAGCCCCATAAACACGAAAAACTCATTCTTTGTGACAGATTTCCAACATCCTATGCGTGCGCGAGGAGATAGCCTCTCTTTCAAGAAACAGTCCGCGTTATTATTTGTTTCTTGAATAATTTTTTCTACTATTTGGTCTGTGAATACCAGACGAAAAAAATCCCATGGAGTGTCTCCATTTGGTTTCACTTTCAAATTCCTCTGTCTAGTGAAAGTCATTTCTGGCAATGCGGGTGTTTCCATAGACCAAGTTCGGTCAGTACGACGCGCGTGGATAGACAAACCCGGAGTCACAGCTGAGCCATGGGTTAGGGAACTTGAGAAGCTGTCACACATACCTATTGATGAATCTTCGAAAGCGTCATCATCCTCTGGGTATACGCAGTCTTCGGATTCGGTGCTTCCATCATCCTCCATATCGTCGCTACTTAGAAGAAAGCTGTCATCACTGTCCCCTGAACCGGAAGTATCATCTTCCAGGATAGCTTCAATTTCTTTCTCTGGCAAATTTCTATCTCTGTATCCCGAAATTGCGTTGGGTGAAGGCATTCCTACATTCGTCGACAGAATAAAAAAATTATATAAATAAAAAACACATAGGAGGTGCAAATTTTAACAGGCAGATATTTTGTCATCAATTTTTGAAAAATGTTTGCTTTTCTTACCAAGTATTGATGAAGAGGTGGAAGGACCAGCTGGAGACTCTTTGGGTATAGAAACTGGATCCAACGACGAATCAGAATCTAAAACGTTAATGCAAAGAGTGAAAGAGCTAATAGTTAGTCCGAGTGTGTCCGAGCAATCTCAATTAAACAGATGAAGTAATAAAGCAATAATTACCTGGAGTTGACTGTACTTCAGGAGAAGATGATAATTTGTTTTTGGAAATCCCTATTTTTAAAAATTTTTGTTTCGATGATTCCCCTAAATAGAAAATTCGTTTTTTAGCTTATAGAAAATGAAAACTTGAGAATTAGCACTTTACACAAACTATTAAATTAGGCAAAACCTTACCTTGATATTGGGGAGATATTTCTACTTGGCGTCTTCATTTCCCCATTATGGATACCACTGACCTAATGTACTGGAGCTAAAATTGCACTGCTCGATGTCAGAACGTCTCTCCTCCACGTTCACGTCTGTTCTGCGTTCTTGAATCTAAAACTTCTGGCTAATTTTCAACCGTGCCGTCACTTTGTAGTACATTGCTTCTGAATTGTTGCTCACCGACTAGTAGGTCAGAAGCACAGCTATTGTAGCAAAATGTTGAATCTGTCGTGTACTTTACTGATTAAAACACAGAATGTGACACCAGCAAAAGTTTCCTTTAGGACGTAATGGTATCCTGTTCCAGAAATATCAATTACAGCGAATTTATACCGACGTCCATTCTGCGTATTCTCATCTTACCGTTTCGGGTCTGAAAATATTTTTGGCAGCATTGCTTCTTCATCACGGTAGAATTTTTTCTAACGAAGTTTCCACTTTGTATTCATTGTGTACCAATGTGTTCTTTAGTACTCATAACATAGCTGTCTCAACAAAATCTGAGAGAAAACCTCCGCTAACAAAATCGACGGATATAGCGCGATTCAACCAACAGTTACAACTGTATATATGTATACACACACAGTTGTAACTGTGGTAGATGGGGGGGGGGGGGGGAAATATATTATTATATATATATATATATTTTTTTTTTTCATCTACCACAGCACCGTCGTAGAAGTAATCATTTTGAAAGTTGTGATATTAGTCTTCACACGTTAAGAAATATACTAAAGATGGCGAAAAAAGGAGCATTGTGTCGTTGTCTCTAAGATAATCAATATTTATTATATATGTATCAGCTTACCACGCGGTATGAACTATTCGTAAATATAAATTAAATTTCATAATATTTCATTTATAAAGTTAAATACAGATTTTTTTACTAATAAATTATGTGAAACACAAATTATCTCGCAAAATGATTATATTTAATCTCAAAAGAGAGCATAAGAAAATGATAAAAGTTACTCGAGGTAATGATAAACATAACTTTCAATGTAAGAAAGGCACCTTGAAACGGATCCGAATATATGATGTCTGGATCATAAAAAAGAAGAATAATTAAGCACATGTCGGTATATATAGAATTAATTCAATCAGAAGCCATTTCATACGTAAGTGTGTTAGCACGTCGATTGACGTGTTCCGCCGCTGGCAGAAGATCGCGACCACGTCGATAGACGTGCTCCGCAGTGAAAGTGTTAATGAGGTTAGGCTTTAAAAACTTTTCAGCCTAACCTGGTGCCTAGCCGAGAAGTTTTATTCGTTACCGCAGGTGCTAAAATGGATAAGAAATGGAATATATGCCGTATCCCATTTGTCAAGTTGTTATCGATCGGAAAGAAATAATATTTCAGCCCAATAACGCATATATAATGTTCAGCTGAAAATATGGAAGTCAATACCAATCACCCGTGAATATTTCTATATAGTCCCTACTATTTCATAGTTCAGTGACAGAGTCAGACTGAAACGTAATTGGGCTGGCAGTCGTCACGACTGCCTGTCGCCACTCCTCGCTACTACGTAGATATTAGAAACTACTTTCTGCCTTTAGCGCCCTTAATTGATACTAGTCTTCTAATGTCAGCTAGTTCTGATTATTGCATTCTAATATAAAATAATGTCTAACTTTTACGTTACTTAGGTTTTCTTAAGATCGCCATTTACATAGGAAATACTCGCTGGCTTGTATTTTACGACTTTTTATGCCATAAAATGTATGAAATATGTTATATTTTGAGAGCGCTGTCACAAATGATGGCCATAATCAATTTAAAATGTTGCTGGGGACAATAGAAGTTATAAAAAAGAAAAGTGAAATATTTTTCGCGATGGATAAAATTCTCGCGATTTTCGACCAGACCCGATTTTGACCCGAGATTTGAAACGGCCCGACCCGAAGGTCGGGTCAGGACGATGACCCGACCCGACCCGAAAATTTCGGGGCCCCATCGACCCCTAATATACACTACGCTAAGCTGTAATAATTGCGCCATGTTTAAGTTCTCCTCGTGTAATGTGCCCAAGGGTGTCAATCATGGTTCTTTCTCCAGTGTACATGAAACATCATATAATGAGCTTCATTCCTGTGGAATCATGGCTACCCAATCATAACGGCTCGTCAATTGGACGTACAGTTAGTCCTCCTCCGACACACATTCGATTTACGAACTTTCAGAGGTACAAGCATTCAAAAATTTCGAATTTAGCATCATTTGATTTGGCCGATGCGATGCAGTGTGGTGGAGAGGAACTTGCACTTTGGGCACTATCTGAACAAAGTATCATTCAATCCGGTGTGAAGTTAGGAACTGTTCAGGCTTTCGCCCTTACTGTGGAGAAAAATTTTTTTTGCTCCAGCTGCATAGCACACCTAGCTAGATCAGTTCGTCACAATTGTGAGAGGCACAATTGTGATGCAGTGTTGCTTGCGGCAGGATAACCATACTCCTCAATGCTTTGCATGCAGTCCGGCCGGTGAGAGTTGTCCGATGACAAGAATGCCAAAGAAGGAGCGGAGAACCCTTCGCCAGCATGGTTTTCTCTTGCCATGGCGGCCTTGCCCCCCACCCCAAACTAGACCCTTCTGCCTGTCATTGGACAACTCTCGGCGGGCGGACTGTAGGTTTATCAACTTACGAACAAGGTCTTGGAAGGCATATAGTTCATATATCGAGGACTTACTGTATTCAGGAAGATTCAGGAACCCTCGATTGCGTCATGGTGTATTCTTCAGTTGAGAAAATGAAACGAATTCTCTTGTTTTTATATACAGTAGAACATGTTTAGTACACTTCTGAAGGGACCACAAGTAATGAACGTACTAATCAGGAAAATGTGCTAACAAGGAAAGTAAGTACCATATATGTCTGAACATAGTCCCCCCTTTTTTTCCAAAAATGCCTGTGGTAAAAGTAAAAGGGGGGAGACTATATTCAAATGCATTTTTTTAACTTTTCCCGAAACTGAAGCCTCAAAATGAGGGGGGGGGGGGTGAACTATAGTCAGAGGGGGACGATATTCGGAGAAATACGGTAATAGCAGTTGGGGTAATTGCAATCTGTGGAAAAGTCGTCATAATTACAATTACTATCGCTAGTTCTCGTGGGATCGCCTCCCTGAACTCTTTTTACGTGTAAAATCAAGAAAATGAGCTCTGCATTGAAAAGCAATACCATGTGAATAAAAATCACAATGTTTCATAGATTTCCCTAAGGCAATTACATGAAAACTGCGTCAATCTTCCATATATACAGGGTCCATTTAATAAGTATTGGGACTGGGTCCAAATATCAAAATTTAATGCAGTTATCATAATAATTACGTAATAATCTTCATAATACATTCCTCCTGCATGGATACACATAGTTCGGCGCGTCTGCCACCGATCAAAATCCCGATGGAATTCAGTTTCTGGAATACTGTTCAGAGCCTTTGTCATTGCCACTTGAATTGCCTCGATGGAGTCGAACCGATATCCTTGAGCTCCCTTTTTATTTGCGGAAACAAGAAAAAGTCAGGCGGAGCCATGTCAGGGCTGTAGGTGGGGTGAGGCAACATCACCACGCCTAATTTCGCTAGCAGCTGCCGCTCAACAATTGTACAACATATGACAGCGTAGCATTGCTGGACCACGGCCGTCTTTAAACAGGCCGGAGTGACCGATGTGGCAACGTCGCGCGCCCGTCATCTAGGAGGCCTGCGGGATTGCTCTCACCTGCGACCAAGTCTATTGTTTCGGCGTAGAATATCGGCAAAAGAAATCGCTTTGCGGCTAGGAAATCCACTAAAAAACTGCTGTTTTACTTACCATGGGATAATCGTGCATCCATTGCTGATTGTGAAGAAGGAGCAGACAGGAATGATACAAATTAGTCATGTATAAAACAGATGATTTTATTGAAATATAGTCACCGAATTGAAAGCAGTCACATAATTGTAGAATATTTTCTCTCATTGGAAGTGTGTCTAGCGACATCCATTCTGTTATTCCTAACTTTAGCATAATTATTTAGAAATACATTTGCCAGAGTTTTAATAAATCTTGCAAAAAAATAACTGTTCGGTACATTGCACTGAAAACAGCTGTCTTCATAAATTCCTCTTGAATTATCGTCAAGGAGGATACTTTTAAGAAATGTAGCCTCATACTTGGGTTCTACTAGAGTCATCATAATGGCCAATGCATGAAGACCAACACTTATACAGACATACAAGGAGATATAAGTCCTCCATTGTCTAAAGGCCGTTTTACACGGTACACGGAATTGCGCAATCTGACGTACGTGCGAAGGCGCAATAAAAATTGCGTCGTGTAAAGCGGTGAATTGCTAGAACAGATGCGAGAATGCGTGGATGCGAGACGGCAAAATTGTAGCCCAATACCAGGAAAGCCTGGGTAAGAAACTAGAAGAAGGAGCAGAGAACCTGAGTGTAAATGACTCGGTAGAGAGAAAATGGCTTAATATAAAGAAGGCTATGGAAGAGGCTGCGAAGGAAACCATAGGAGAAAGAAAGAATCTAGATCGAAGGAACACCATCCAGAAAGAGACAAGACAAAATGTCAAAAGATATAAAGAAAGCAGAAGACAAGCAAATAAAATACTACGAAAAAAGAAAAAACAGTACTTAAAAGGGTATGTGGAAAAGATTGAAGAACTGAACACACAAAATGAAAGTAGAAACTTATACCAGCCAATCAAACGGATGACAAATAAATTTCAACGAAGAACAAACGCATGTAAGGATAAGAATGGGAGGTTGGTTGGAACAGAGGAAGAAGTAATGGAAAGATGGGCCGAGTACTTAAGGAATTGCTGAATGTCAATGAGGAAGATGAGGAGGATGGAGAAATGTTGGACATGAGGGTGGACACCAATATTAGTAGGCCATCAATTGAGGAGGTGGAGGAGTCGTTAAAACGGCAGCGGAATGGGAGAGCTCCAGGGGAAGATCAAATTTTACCGGAGTCAAGTATGGAGGAAAAAATTTAGCAAAGAACCTACATAGACTGATACGTGAAATATGGGAGACAGAAGAGATGCCTGAGAAATGGAAGATTGGTTTAAATTGCCCTTTATTCAAGAAGGGAGATAAATTGCAATGCAGCAACTATAGGGGAATCACATTACTAAATGTCACTTATAAGATACTTTCTTGTATACTGCAGAGGAGACTTAACACGTATGCTGAAGTAAACCTTGGTGAATACCAATGTGGCTTCAGGCCGGGAAGAGGAACAACCGACCAAATCTTTGTAATGAGACATGCATGCATGGAGAAATGTTATGAGTGCAACATTGACCTACATTGATATCCAGCAAGCTTTTGATATTTTCAATAGAAGAAAAATGTTGAAGGCATTGGAGGGATTTGGAACACCAAAAAAACTAATTAAGTTGGTAAATATGACTATGGAAGGATCTCAAGCTAAGGCCTATATCGGGGGCAAGACTAGTGAAGCCTTTAAGATAACAACTGGAGTAAGACAAGGAGATTCTCTATCAGCAGTACTATTTAATCTGTGCCTACATGAAGCCATGAAAGAACTGGGGTTAGAGGGGACAATTGTGCATAAATCTACTCAGGCATGTGCCTATGCCGACGACATAGTTCTAATGGCACGGAATATGGATTCTCTGAAATAAATATTCAAAATCTTAGAACAGAAGAGTAAGAATATAGGGCTCAGAATCAATGAGAGAAAAACGAAATACATGAAAATGTCGACCACGGAGGACAGAAGATAGACTCAAAACGTTACATTTGGGCAGTACAACTTTGAAAATGTAAAATATTTCAGCTACCTCGGTACAAATTTAAACTGTAAGAACTCAATGACAGAAGAGATCAACAAGAGGATAATGGCTGGAAATACGGCTTACTTTGCTAATATTAAGCTCCTGAAGTCAACTCTTCTATCTAAGGAGATGAAATTCAAGATCTATAAGACACTTATCAGACCGGTCGTGACATATGGAGCAGAAACGTGGAGCATCTCCGCTGGAAACGAGCAAGCTCTGCGGATATGAGAACGGAAGGTTTTGCGAAAGATATATGGTCCCGTGACAGATGGGGTAACTTGGCGGATAAGAACAAACAAGGAAATAGAAAATATTATCCGAGGCGAAGACATACTGAGATTTGTGAAGACCCAACAGCTAGCTTGGCTAGGTCATGTAAAAAGAATGAGTGAAGAAAGGATGCCTAAGAAGATTCTACATGGAAATATGGATGGAAAGAGGAAGACAGAGGAAAAGATGGATGCAGGATGTGGAAGAAGACATAAAGGCTATGAGGATTGTCAGATGGTGGGAGAAAGTGCAGAACAGGAGAGAATGGACAGGCGTCTTGACGGAGGCCAAAGCCCATACCGGGCTGTAGTGCCGAGGAAGTAATAAGTAGAGACGGCAAAATAGCCCCTTTCTAACGAAAATAGAACATGGGCTATTTTGCCGTCTCGCGTTCACGTCCACTCATTCGTTCTAGCAATTCACCGCTTTACACGACGCAATTTTGATTGCGCCTTCGCACGTTCGTCAGATTGCGCAATTCCGTGTGCCGTGTAAAGTCTTTGAAATAGGCATCTTCACTACCCTCATTTGAAATACATGAACATGCACTTATATCAATGGTCAAGTGCTGCAATGCCTTCAGGACAGCATGCCCACAAACGTAATTGAGTCCCGAATATTCCTCGGCAGTGATTAATATTGGTTTGCTCATAATTTCCAGGAGGTCGAACTGATTGAGTATGAGCTCATCATCTTCCAACGCTTCAACTTACAAATAAATAACTTACCTTCGACTGCAGCTAATATGATAGGTTAAAAAATGAATCTTCTAACGTCATCTCCTGCAAAAATAGGGTTTATAGGAAGAAAATTAACTTCAAACGAGTCATGTCGAGTATCTTATTCACCACGAGTCCACTGTTGTAGAATGATAAACAAATAATAAACAGGCCTCCTCCGCGTTGTTGCCGAATGTCATCCCTCCGGCCTGTTTAAAGACGGCCGTGGCTGGACAGTGGGCTCCATGCTGGGAAGCGACGACACCACAAACAATCACACGTCACAACAATCAACCTGCTGTCTGGACTCATGTGCGGAGGCGACTGAAATAAAGTGTATCGGAGTAGTGGGGGGGAGACCCCTCTACCGAGCCGACAGATTGGACCCACAATCCACTGATTGCTGAGGCTACAGCGAACCCGTCCCATATATATATCTATATTGTAACGGTTCAAACCGCGAGAGCCGCCCGCTCGCCTCTCGTTCGATATCTCCCCGTACATGTGATTGTTAACTCTCCACTCCCCCAAAATAGAAAATTGCCCGTACGGAGACTTACCGTTTCCGGGCTTAAAATCAAGTTCCCCAATTGTTCGTGCCTGCACGCACACTCACTTACAACAGGATTTAAGGAAATCGTGGCAATAGCAAAACAAATAACTTCAATGACATCCCTTTTACAATTGATTTTTAATAACTGAACTACCATAGGGTCCAAAATTTACACTGACACTAAAGTATTCCCCAAACACATACAATAAATCCCCGTTCCAAAATCCATCGGCGTCACCTCCAACATAAAATATGCACCTTCGGCTTCTCCTTCAAAATTACAATAGCACTTTCTCAATGATTATTAAAAAAATGATGTTTCCTACAGCAAAATATACCCACGCTCTTTGGCAAATGAGCTACGTAAAAATATAGTGACATCAAACTTACACAAAAAAAATTTTCCGTGCAAAGCAAGTATAAATTGGGCGTTAGTCTGGTCACGTGGCCACCCGTCTTGAAGTCGGGCTCAATGATCCGCCAAGTGACACTAACATTCAGATATTATGCTCAAACTTCACCACGTGCCGCACTTAAGTCTTGCAGGGCCGTGACTAAGACCAGCTAACAGTAAATTCACTAGGGCCTTATTGTGGGGAGCACACTTGGGACTTTCAAAGGGGGGAACAATCTGGACACAAAAGGATCTATTCGGGCTTTGGTAATTTCCAAGCTTACTTCCTTTATCCGATGTTCTCGCCACCCCTGACGAGCTGTCCTCGTATCTGCCTCCTCCACGTGCCGTAACTTGGCTGCTGCTGCTTGTCACTGAACACCACTATTTGACTTATCTCGTGTCAGACCGTAGGAGAGAGAGAGAGCACTAGACTTCTCGTCTCTCCCTTTTATCACCTCAGTACTACCCACAATCACCTCTGGTGCACCACAACGCCTTCTTTTTCCCCGGCCGAAAGGCGGGTTTTCAAACGCATTCCGGGAGAGAACCACTGCGTCGCCTCTCCCGGAAATCCACTCTCACACAATTTCACATACATAAAAAAATATACTACAATAAACACAAAATAAATCCTTTACCTAAATCTAGTACAGAACTCTGTAAACAAATAAATGCTAAAATTGTGAGTGTGCGCGCAGTCGTAACCCCCCCCAGCCGCGATGTTATAAAATGATGCGTCGGGCCCGCTCCGGTCCTTACCGCTACAATATATATATAAAAGAAAGTCGAAAATCGTGTTAGTTAGAACACTTATAACTCGAGAACGGCTGCACCGATTTTAATGATATTAGGCTCTTTGGATTCGTCTCAGCCCCGGATAACATATAGGACATTAAAAAATAGGAAAAGTTCACAAAAAAATTCAACTTTATCTTAGAGATATGTTTTTAGGAGTTGATTGTTGAGACGGTCAAAAAAATAAGATTTTTTTTGTTTTTACTAATGTATTGACTGGTCTTTTTAGCAATATTAAAAAAATTTAAATGTTCAAACATGTTAAAAATATTTAAGTAATAGTAAAATTGTATTAAAATAATTGAATTAAATATAAGCTCAGCTCAAATTGAGTTGTCAACAAACACATAACTACCGTGAGTGTAAACAAATCTCCAAGCAATTGTTGATTATCAGTAATGTTCGTGTACTCTGCTTAGATTCAAATCTTTTAACTTTGTTATAAACGAAGACGAAGTCACCAACTATCTATCTGAATATTTAAAGTCCTTGGACGCACCTGGCTTACCACGGCACGATTTACAGCTAAAGGTAGGCTCTGTGTTCATGATCTTTCGAAACTTAAACCAACCAAAACTATCCAACTATGTGTGTGTTTGGTTATTAAAAAACTGATAATGAAAGTGATTCACGCCACTATACTCAAAGGAAAATTGGTAAATTTTTACAAGAGGTACAATCCGGATTTCGCCTTCAAACCTTCACATTCCTGTAGTATTTTTGCCTCCTGATTAACGTGGTGACATTCATTCCTGGCGCAAATTAATACTTTTCGATATATTTTAACTTTTATGAATAGCGTTTTTCGGGTTCTGCGCATGCGCGGCCATATTGGAATGGCGGTAAATGAGTTTCACGGCACACGTTTGAAATTGTAAACAATAATAATAATATAATAATAATAATATTTTTATTGGTTCCCAGAGACGTGTCTAAGCCACGTATGGAACAAGTCACAAGAATAGTACATACATGAGGTATTAAAAAATAATATTTAAGGCGAGAAGGATAGGTACAGACATAAACATAAAAGTAACATTTTCAAAAGACAGGTTATAAAGACATAAATTCATCCACTGAATAACAGGGATTGTCACATAAATACTGATAAAGTTGACCTTTGAATTTGGAGAATGAATCTAGCTGTTTAATCTTTAGAGGTAAACATTTGAAATATTTTGACCCAGCATATACATATGGGGTTTTTGCTGAACATGGTTGATTTATGTACAGTAACTCTTAAATCACTACAACCCCTTGTGTTATAGTTGTGGATATCAGCATTGGTTTTGAGACTGTAAAACTGCTTATTTTGTTGAACAAAGGTAATTGCAGAAAAAATGTATAGGCAAGGTAGCGTAAGAATCCTTAAGGATTTGAAATAGGGCTTGCAGCTGCTTCGCCTAGGAATGTTTTTTATTATTCTAATGGCCCATTTCTGGAGCCTAAAAAGACGAGTAGAATGGTGGGAATGGCCCCATACTGCAATCCCATGTATCAATCGACTATGGATATATGTATAATAGACTGAGAGTGCAGTAGCAGTATCAACCAGAGGGACAATTCTTCTAAGTAGGTAACAGCCACTGGACACCTTTGTAGACAGTTTATCAACATGAAATTCCCAAGATAGTGACTCATGAATATATAAACCTAAAAATTTAGTCACAGAAGAGGAAATAAGGGAGGATCCATTTAACCTTAGGAGAGGAGAAGAAGTGATCTTTCTTTGATAGGTATGAAATTGAATGAAAGTTGATTTATCATTATTTATAAATACCCTATTATCATTGCACCAGTCACTCATAGAATTTATGTTTCTTTGGACTACCGTAGAGTCTAAGTGCTTATTAGAGGTAAGGTGGGTTGTGTCATCAGCATACATGTACACTGAACCACAGTCGAAGTACTTTGGAAGGTCATTTATGTAGATGAGAAAAAGGAGGGGGCCCAAAATAGATCCTTGGGGAACACCTCTGAAAATTGCTAAGGGAGTAGAAGTTATATTAGTATATGACTCAGCAGAATAAATCTGTACCACTTGTGATCTTTCACTTAAAAAGGATTTTAACCACTGATTGGCAATTCCAGAGACTCCATACATCTTAAGTTTCCTCAGCAGTATTTCATGATCTACAGAATCAAATGCTTTCCTTAAGTCAAAGAACACCCCTGTTATATGATTCTGCTTATCAAGTTCTAAGATGATATCATACAGGAGTTTATATATTGCTGTTTCAGTAGATCTATTTTTTATAAAACCTAACTGGGAATCCGTTAGAATCTTAAATTTATTAAAGAAAGAGAGTAATCTATTGTACATCACTTGTTCAAATATTTTAGAAAACAGGGAGGGAACAGATATAGGTCTATAATTGTTCATGTTATGTGGGTCACCACCCTTCAATACTGGGATGACTTTAGCAACTTTCAATCTATTGGGAAATATTCCAAGTGACAGAGATTCATTAATTAGATGCACAAGTGGATGGATCACAGACAATTTGGCATTGCCTTTTAATAAGGAGCATGGAATATCATCATAACCTGCGGAGTGTTTTTTATTTATCTTTTCTATTATGGTATCAATTTCTTTTACATCAGTGGGCTGAAGAAAGATTGTATGGTCATAGTGTGACCGATGCAATGATGAAGACTTGTTGGTCTGTTGTTGGCTAACATTCTTAAAAAGTTCACAGATGAAGTCAGGAAGTTATGATTGAATAGATTTGCAATATCATTATAATCAGAGACCATGGCGTCGTCATGATGAATGGCCTTGATTTTAGACCTATCACTGTCTGTGCAAGAGGTGGCATTCTTAATTAGTGCCCAAGCAGATCTACTTTTCTGATTAGACGAATTGATAATGGATATATTGTACTTTCTTTTGGTCTCACTAATTAGGTCAATATGCATCTTCTTAATGGATTTATAGTATTTCCTTTGGGACTCCGAGTTGTTTGCTTTTAGCTCATGGAATACTCGTTTCAATTTTTCAGATGAAGTCCTGATTTCATGAGTAACCCACTTGCACTTTGTTTTTTGAGGCCCAGGGGATTTCATAGCTTTCTTAGGGAAGCAGACATTAAAACAGTACAAAAATGTGTCAAGAAAATTACTAAATTTTACATCAAAAGCGACATCAGTAAAAACACAGTCCCAGGATTGCTCCTTGAGTAAATTTTGAAATTCAATTTGAGCTTGATGTGAATAGCACCTTTTATATTGAATCACATTGTGATTACAATTGGGGTCGCCACGGACATGGTACATGGAAAACTGAGCTCTGTGATCTGAGAAGTCTACGTCCACATTAGAACATCTGGAAGGAGGTATAGTGGAAAAAATGTTATCAATGATTGTTGAAGAGGAACTAGTAACTCTAGTGGGTTCACTTATTGTGGGTGTTAGGTTAAAAGTCAGTAAGCTATCTACCAGATATTTCTTGTTTGCAGAATCACAGTTCATATCAATATTAAAATCACCACAAACAATGGCATAAGTTGCAATTTTAATTAGAGCAGGCAAGACTTGAAGAAGGCGATCCATGAAGACAGAAAAATCACCTCCCGGCGACCTGTAGATGCACATTATTGATTTGACCATATCTCCATATGTCAGCAACGTCACACAACCTTCAAAGTCCATCTCCAAAGTACGATTATTTAAATTAAAGTTACGAAAATAGAGAACAGCTTTAACAAAAATCAGTACACCACCACTTCTGTGTTGCGATCTACAAAAGTATGAGGCTAGTTTATAGCCCTCGATGCTAATAAATTGAATTTCATCCATGTTTAGCCAATGTTCGGAAATACAAACAACATCAGGCTGATGGTCAAATAAAAATAGTTCTAAAACATTCAATTTATGACGTAAACATTGGATATTAAGGTGCATTACTTTCAGAGCACTAGTATTCACAGTTTGATAACCTTTTGTGTAAGATTCATCACGGAGACTATCGTTTATTCCACTAATATGCACAGCGGGGCCTAGTCAAGCAGTATCCGGGACAGATTTAGGTTTCAGGAATTTATTCACTATCACACCATTTGGCCATAAATTAGGGTTCGACAATTTCGTGTAATCATCGTAGTCAATGCCAATTTTGAAGGCGCCGGCAATCTTCTCACATGATACACATTGTACACTGAATTTGTCATTCACATGTTTGATCACTTCGTCAGTTGTAGTATCATTGGCCAAGCGTCCAACATACATGAAAATAGTTCTCTTAGCGGCTCGGAGACCACCTAATTCATCTTTTTTGGACTCACCTCGACCGACGGTAAAGAAATTGCGCTTCTTCCTTTTACGCTGCGTCTTCCAGGAGTCATTGTCCGTGGAGATAATGTCGTTACCTTGTGGATTAGGAACCATGTCGCCTTGCAGCTTCCTTGAATCAGATTCTATCTCTTGCTGGTCCTCAGCCATTGTGTTGATGTTGGTATTCACGTCGCTTAGCAGCTTCGTTGAGTGAGATTCTATGTCTCGCTCCTTCTCACTATGGATAACGTGGGTTGATGATCCAGGACTATCACGAAACTGATTTTCACGACCAAGGGTGATAGCCGATTCAGATTTCATGGGTACACTGTCGGAAAATGTCACTTTCTTGACCGTTGTGTGTTTCGTATGTTGAACTTTTGTTTTCAGATCCCGCACTTCTGCCTTTAGGGATTCTATGTCAGCCGCCATTATAGCTAATTTGCGAACGTCCGCTACGCGACAAGTTAAACATCGCCAAAAAACACCCAATGCATCTTCAATGGCTTTTAATTTAATTTCCTTCAGTCCGGTGCATTTATGGTGGAAGAAATGCTTGCAGTTATCACAGGGGAGGACTTTATCGCAGGTGGAAAGGCTTTTTTTACATGCGTGACACTCGATGCTACTCCCGGTGCCGCCATCTTGAATCCCTAGAGAAAAATATCCCTCGAGCTGGTCCAATACATAACAAAGTGGGAGGTAAAAGTGGATAAATCACTTTCTGGGCACATGTACGGGCTGGTCAACTGGAAAAAAATATCCTTCGAGATGGTCCAATACATAACAAAGTGGGAGGTAGAAGTGGGTAAATCACTTTCCGGGTATATGTAGGGGCTGGTCAACTAGAAAAAAATATCCCTCGAGCTGGTCCAATACATAACAAAGTGGGAGGTAGAAGTGGGTAAATCACTTTCCCGGCACATGTACGGGCTGGTCAACTAGAAAAAAATATCCCTCGAGCTGGTCCAGTTGGTAGGGTGGGAGGTGTTTGCGCATGCGCAGAAGGTGAAGTGCGTAAAGGAAGGGGGGAGTAAGTGAAGATCGTAAATGGCGGCGCATGCGCAGAAGCGTAAAATGGTATACATAAAAGTGCCAATATCTCGAAAAGTATTAATTTTCGCCAGGAATGAATGTCACCACGTTAATCAGGAGGCAAAAATACTACAGGAAAGTGAAGGTTTGAAGGCGAAATCCGGATTGTACCTCTTGTAAAATCGGTAAAATAATACCGGAAAAAATTCAAAGATGAGGAAGTTCTCAATCCGAAGACTCCATGATCCCAACTTATGTGCCCTTTTGAGCTTAAACGTATTCATTTTCCAATTCGTGTTGCATTCGTGATAACGATTAACAAATCGCATGGTCAGTCTCTCAGTTTTTGTGATGTTTGTTCTCATGTGTCAGTGAAAACCCATGATTTTCTCATGGTAAATAATATGTGGTATGTTTAAGAGTCGTTAAACCATCCGCTGTATTTCTCCCTTCGCTTCAAGGGCGCAGCTAGGAATTAAGGATAGGCGCAGCTAATACTGGCGGGTCTGTAGGGTATAGAAAACTCGCCAAGGTAAGCGAGAGGTGTGGGGGCCCTCCCCAGACATTTTTTAGGATAAAAGTTAGTGATGAGCGATATATCGCTAACTGTGATTGAATCACCGTTACTGAAAAGTAGCAGTCACTGTCGGTGATTCAATATTCGAAATCACTGTGATCGGTGATTCGATCACTGGATTCGGTGAAGATAGCTCTGGCTGCAACCAAGTGATATGCGATAAATCGCCACCTGTGATTGAAGAGAAGTAGCCGATCACTGCCGGTGATAAATCACCAAATACTAAAAATCACTGCGACTGTGAATACGGTGAAGTTAGCTTCGGCAGCTACCATGATGCTACTAATAGTAATATAAGGATGTCTTATTCATCTTTTATTATGAATAAGACATTCTGTACGAAATATACAACTAAAGCTTTGAATTATGATGGTTTGATTATAAATATATTTAAAAAATGATTGCCCCTGACCAATTCTTTTACCCCATCAAATTTACTTAATTATTGTAATATAAACTCGGAATCAGAACTATTCCATCAAAAAAAAATATTTTGCCTAATTGTGCAATTTTCTATAAGCTTATTCGTTCCTTACGAGGAGAGCTCATTCCTTGGAATTGGACCAAATTGGACAAAGTAGCAGGAATAGCAGCGCCGAAAATCACCGCTGACTTCTCAGAGTGATTCACCTCGGTGATCGCAATCACAGTGAAGAATCACCGTTACTGATGAGTAGCAGTCACAGGTAACGAAGTGATCGGAAAATCACAGTTCCGCTCATCACTAATAAAAGTAGTGATGGGTCGGTTCGATTCCTCGATTCTCGACCAAGAACCGGAATCGAAAACGAGTACTTGCCTAGGTGAAAAATAGATTCCGATTCCAGTAGTACTTCAAACAATAAAATATACGACCGCGTTTCCAACAGTAATTCGAATTTTTGCGCCACGTAATCGTAATAACAAAACACATATCTTCTAGGGATGGGCGAGTACTCGAAAATTCAAGTCAATCGAGTAGTTGGTACTCGACTCGAGCGTTTCGAGTAGCATTACGAATGTCGAGTCGAGTAGTTAAGGTTACAGAGCTTTCGATGCTAGTAGGTCCAGCAATCTGCCGACAGGAAGCGCTATCCTGAAACTCATGTAATAATGCAATTTTTAAAGCCGATAAGTCATTCTAATGCCTTGGCCTGGTAGTTTCAGCTTGACGAATATACTATATTTGTCGACGTGGGCGCCGAATACCTTCACGCCAGCGGCGGCGGCCGATCGTCTTCCTACCCGGCGCACACTGGTCCGAAATTGGAAAAAGCTGGAATAAAGTCCAAAATAACCTTTTTGGGGATAGAGACTTGAAACTCAGCGTAAATACTCATAAATCATTACCAGATTTAGATATATATGCCATTTTACATAAATACGACCCTTTAGTGAGATACAGAGGCCCAAACATGACCAATTTTTCAATGCCACGCGAGATATCGTTTTTCCTCAAAAAATCTTTGAATTTATCCAAGTGGTTTTGCGTTGGTATGAGTTTTATGGAATAAAAAACGCAATATTCCATTGATCTGGTGCTTTTCCTATACTTTCAATGACTTTTGAAGATTTTGGCTCTCATCTGTCTGGTTTTACAACGCAAAATGGCTGACCCGTTTCTCACGTGAAATTTGACATAAAGTAGACATTATCTTTCGTTTACGGAAAATATAACTCGGAAAATTTGAACCACAATATAAAGTAGAGATTTCTAAAGAGTACTAATTAGAAATCTTGGAAAAAAAAGTTTGCAACTAAGGAAATAAGAGCGATTTTTCAATCGCGCGTCGAGGCTGTGCTACACGCCGCGGAACTCTAAGGCTCGGTAACTAAGGCTGATTTTTCAAGTTTTTTAAAACATTAGTCTTCAAAATCGTCATTTAAAGCATTGATAATCGTCTTCATTGACTTAAAACACTAAAATGAGGATGTTAAAAAGGATTATGTATAGATCGACTGGAACATTTAGCGCATTACTCGAGTGAAAATACTAAGGATTGGATATTTTTCGAAACCATCCCACGCATAAGAAATATACCTCGGGTATTGAAGTAAAGTGAAGAGATTTAGTCAGCATGCTTAAGAGAGAGAAAAATGAACTGTTTCCGCGAAAGACAAAAACTGATACCCTTTTTCCCTTTCCACCTTCGCCGAGGTGAGTCGCGCAGAAGGGGGAGTTATCACACCACAAGGCTCTTTTTTGTTGCTGCGTCCGTCCGATGTGATATTCATTTGTAGCGTTTAGTTTCTTTCTTGAACTTAAAAAAGCAAGAGATTTTAAGGTTGATTAAATAACGTGAGAAGTATAGAATTTTTTTGGCTCTACAAAACTAAAGTTTAGTTCTATAGTTCGTTCGCTTCGTCCACTTGAATTCCATGAAGATTCAAGTTCCAAAAAAATCGTTGAGATTATTTTTAATAAAAATTCCAAAGTCTCAGAAATCTTGCAATTTTGGTAGGAAAGTACTTGCCCAATCACACAAGTGTGTAGCAAAAGGCAATTTTCTGCAGGCAGTAATACTGTAACATGGAGACGTCAAAACCTGCTGGCTGAGCATGTAGAATAATTGTTTTTTCTGCTTGAGAATTTGAAAGGGCCAAATATTACATGATTCATATACGTAGTATGCAATCTTTATTACAGCTATGAAAATTTATGTACTCAGGGCTCTCCCTTGTAGTTTGGATACATATTATGAGTGCCAATATTCTAAAGTAATACCCATCATGTAACACCACTTTGCAGGTATGTTCTGTTTTGAAATTTAGCTATTATATTTGAATTACATAGTGCTGATATGAAAGATGCTTTTGTCAACTGACTCTTTCACGGAGTAATATTTTTAAAAGTGGTTTTCTTGTTGCCTGGAATTAAGTGATATTTTTCTTGGAGCCAATGGCACCAGAATCGATGGAATCGGTATCGGTAGAATCGGAATCGAAATGTCAGAATCGGAATCGGGATCGGAATCGATAAAATTTTGGAATCGACCCATCACTAGATAAAAGGTTCAAAATGGTAGGTTTTGCGTCTGTTCGAACAGTTAAATATTTTGTGACTCATCCGTCCCCCTAATATTAATAACCAAATGTTTTATAAAAAGTTTCTCTGAGCTTTTGGGGGGGTTTTAACCCACAAAAACCCCCCTCGCTGCGTACCTGCTTCGCTTCGCTATTTTTATTTAGCTTCATTCGCTTTATCTTGCGCCTGATAACAAAACAAAAACTGTTGTTTATAAGAAGGCGCTTGATGCAAGACATTAAACCCGAATGGTGGTATGTTTACGCATGCAGAACGTTTACGCAGTGCATTTTTTCCAAACAGAGATACTATAACTGCCGCGCCTAAAGTCATTTGATACAAATGCTGCTTCATAGGGGCTTTTCTTACACTATTTTGAGCATCAGTCAAGCGTCGGTCTAGCGTTGCGTTAACCTGCCCCGTGAACGATCCAAATTTACGCTACGGACTTGGACCTAAAAACATTTTTTTACAGTTAATAACACAAATAGCCAACAACTGAATGCGTATAATTTTTATTTCATCAATATTTCCTCATTTAATTTATAATAAATCGAAGATGATTAAAACGATACAGCCGCTCTTTATTTATAAATGGTGCAACTAAACTATAATTTCATTGAATGTTAGGCGGTACGAAGTTCGCCGGGTCAGCTAGTATATATACATATATAGAAAGAGGACAAGTGAAGTTATTTCTTCTTTCGTACTCAGAGAATATAACGACAACTATGGGTATGTCAGTTGGTTGTTTTTAAACATCATAAAAATTGGGCAAAATTTTATTGACCTTAAATTATGGCAACAGCCATACACATTCGCTTCTGGAATGAAACCATATTGATTGTTATATCGATCAATAACACACAAGATTATTAGATTACAACATCATTACAAGAAGATTTTTATGAATTATACAGCTGAAATTTACTTTAAAAAATTTGTCTAATGTTGTCTGCTTTCCATTTCTTGTGCGGAGTTCAAGTTTTTACGCTAAGCTTCCCGTGGAGATCCTGAGCGTCGTCTGCTCCCGCAATAGAAGTCGAGTAATGACGCGCGTACTTCATAGCCTCGATTGCTTTGATAAAGTGGGACTTGAATAAGACTCATATCCTTCATCATCATCTTCATCACTCCCATCTTCATTTTCTTTCAACTCCTGTTTGTGAATTTCATCGATTGACATGGTTTGGCAAACAGTGAGATCATCATCATCACACTCGCAATGCTCGTTAAAATTCATTGCTATGTAAACTAATCTAGGGAGGAGAATGTGAGGAGGTCATGGTGGGGAAAATTGGGGATGCAGGAATGTTTAATCTTTGTGCTAATTCCACTTTCAAGTCTTTTCTAAAGTTGCTATCTGCTTCACTATATGTTTGCTCTCCATTTCAATTGTAATTTAACTGCCCTCGTTATGATAACTCATGCAATAGCAACAACTCCCCACTCTCGAAATTTGTGCACAGTGGGCTCTTTAAAGAAGTGATGGGTGAAAATAACCAATTTTCGTTAATAATCGATTATTGTGTTCCGATTTTTTCAATTATGTGATCGATTATGGGATGTCCATTTAATCTTTGAATCTATTATTTAAGCTCGATCTTCACCTGAAAAAATCGGCGGCACTAGTTGTTGTTTTAATACATATATCTCTAATCGCGTGATAATCAGGTACTGGTGGCCAGGGGCGCAGCTAGGAATTAAGGCAAGGGGGGGGGGGGGGTTTCAGGCGCAACTAACATTGGAGGGCTTGGTGGTATTGCATACCGGCTAGGGTAAACGGCCTTTTCGCAGGAAAAAATAAAGATAAATGGTTCAAAATGGTGATTTTTACAGCCTTCTGAGGGATATTTAATTAATCCTCACACTATTCTCTAAGCAATATTAATCCAATTAAGTAAAGTAGATTATGATAAGTAGATTTAACTTAAAAATTTCTGTGAACTTTTGGGGGTTTTTATCCCCCAAACCCCCCCCCCCCCTCACACTGCCACTGCTGGTGGGTACATTTTTAATTAGCAATTATATCACAGTATTGAATTGCTAGTGATAGGGAAAAATTCGTATCGAAAAATCATATGATATCCTCGTGATTATCCGACATAGAATCAGTATAATCGTATGATTTGTTGCCGGCACATAATCGGTAGAATCATATGATTCGATGCCTACTAAAAAATGATATGGTTCAACCGATTTTCAAAATAATCGATTATGCCATCCCGATTGTTACACTGAATCGCTGCTTGGGAACCGATGATCATTTGATACGATTAATCGATTACGGCATAATTTCACCCATCTCTACTCCAAAGGCAACAGAAGGTGAGGAGCGGGGAGGGGTGGGGAAAATTGAGGCTTCTCATTGGCTGCGCTTTTGCATAGTCAGAAAAATGGCGGCATTTTATTATTCATCACGTCACAAGAATTGAGGTATGCATTTGGTTAAATCACGATCGTAGAAAGAGGGATGTGGAATGATTGTAAGAATGTAAGTAGCTGATAATAATAAATTAAATCATAAATTTGGATGTTTACAACCATTAAGAAGATACTAGAGAACGAATTGCGGGTTCTGCCAAGGCAAGCCATTGAGCTTACTAACTAGGAAAGTGCAACTTTTTCAAATGTTTTACTAACCAAATACTTTTACCTGTATTTTGTTCGAATGGTACTGGGAGCAAGAGAAATCGCCTTACTAAGGAGGAAAATGCACTAAGGAGGAAAACGTACTAAGGAGGAACGTACTAACCATCCACTGTATTTGCAAGTAATTTAATCACCTATATTATGCACTATTTCTTTCGATGATTCCTAAAAGGAACATTCATACAAACTTCGTAATCGCAAACGTCCATTTTTTCGGTCCCATGAACATCGCAATAGCGAGAGTCTAGTGTATGTGTGCGAAACAATTCATTTGTGCAGTTCAGAGGATGTATCCCTCCCGCTTGACAAGTTTTTTTGTGACAGTTATTTGCTTTAGACTTACAGTATCACCTTGAAATTTTCCAGCATACAAATATGCATTTTAAAACCTGGTTTACATCTGCCTGTATCTCAAATTTGGTATATTGTACTCTGTATTTGTAAAAATTATACGCTCAGATGACAATTTTTCACTTTCAAGAAACAGACTAGTGGTTAAAATGGTCTACTCTTTTTATGGTCTACTATGAAAATTGCAACATGACTGCATAAGCTATAGAGGGTCATAAGCAAAAAAATAAAATAAAATATGAGTGGTATAGAGGGATGGGAGAGATGTCCCCATGAGTTGAAAGTTTTTCTCTTGACATTGTACTAGTTGAGTGCTTGGAATGAATGAATGAATGCATTGAGTAAATAGAAAATGCAGTAATGGAACATTCTTACCCTCCACAATGAGTTCATTTCGTAGTCTACAAATGAGGAAATTGAAAGAGTGTATATGATGTGTATGCTTCACTATGAATCCATGTGCACTGAGTGCGCAATGGAGGAAATAGGCGCACGCTCCAATACTTTTGTCAACTGTAGTAAATTTTGATAAATGATGAGTATGAATTTCCCTGTTTTTACATCGCTGCTTATTCCCAAGTTATATGTGGCAAATGTTCCAAAGCTGTAACTTCCCTGTTGTAGATATTGGGTCACCCACTCCTGCAGAGCATGTCACTCGAGACTTCACATCAATTCCTCGTGGGATGTCACAGTAGGGGAAAGGGTTAAAAATTTGCAGACACTCATTGGGTGCCTAGTTCAGCAACGTCTTTAAATTTTTAATCTTGATAGGACCATATTTTTCCAATTTTCTATCCGTTATCTACTACCCTAGCTATCAAGCTGTATGTGATGAAAGATGTATATTGGTGGCAGTGGCCCTTAAGCAGATAAGTTGAAGATGTCACTGGGCCCAGACTTAAGCGTCTCCGCTACTCCTTGGCCTCATCAAGTGATTCATTAGTGTTTACACTCGATTGAGGCATTCTTTCCTTTACTTAGTGGTTTACTGTGGAGAGGTTTGTGAGCCAAGACTTATATGACTTGAGCAGCTCATGAGAAGGGGCCGGCATGTTCTTTTGTTGAACGCTTTCAGGAGAATGGCTGAATAAGGAAGACTTTATTTTCATTGTAACTCATCTTTCCCTTCTGTCAGCTGAATTCCTTTAATGAATCACAGTGTCATGTCTGAGTGAATGACACCATTATGACTTAAATGCATAATGAGTCCCCCAACTACATAGCTGGGAAGTGTGCTTGGACAGTGGATCAGGAGGTGTCTCCATTTTCCTGGGTTTCACCGCATGGATTTTCTTTGTGACGACAGTTTCTATCGTCACAAAGAAAATCCACGCGGTGAAACCCAGGAAAATGGAGACATCATCTAGACAACGCCGCGGAAAACTACGCATCAACTTCAGTGGATCAGGAGAGTAATCTTAGTGTTTGACCAATGTGTGTGAGTACAGCAGGCGATTGAGCTTCGTAAAAATTGAACTGTGATTGATATGGTTGTAGTTTCTTCCATGTTCGAACGTGTACACTTGCACACGATTCAAAAGACAGGGAAGAACTGACACTGTCGTTTCCCTCCATCCCCTGCGCTACGGTTGCAAATACAAGTGTAATAAGGACATAAAAATTTTTGGAAAAGAACTGTTGAAATTTGGATAGGGACATGAAATGCACAAAAAATCAAACCAGAGATTTCTGGTTGACCATTGAAGACCATTGAAGTGCAGCATAAATCTAGCTTCTAGCGGACAGAATGGAGTCTCCTCTGTGTAGTCCTGTTGGTTAATGCTTGGAGGAAAAGTTCTAGTAGCATGGGGAATAGAAAATACTATGTACATAGTTGCACAGGGTATGTGAATTGCACTTGAGCACAGTGGCTTAGTTTGGGCTGAAATTTACTCTCATCCATCAAACCAGCCTTTAGTTTTTAGCACCTGAAAGTGTGAAAAGATGATGGTATTAAATATACTTATGCTATGTGTAGCACAACGTATAATACATACCTTGTTATAAATACGTAGCCATAGTCGTTGTGCATTTATGGGTTAACATGTTCAAATTTCGCAAAATTTACCAACTTTGCAACTTTCTTTTTGATTGTTGAAAACCTTTGGTAGTCAGTATTTTTCATTGCTCACATTGGTGACTAAATTTGCCAAATTTGGTTGGAATCAGGGGGACTTGGTTTTTGCTTGTGGTGTTTGCATGAAACAACTAATGCATGCACACCTTAGCATTGCCCATTGAAACCTTTGTTAGTTTTAATATTCACCTGCTTCTGACGTTAGTTTTTGAGGCATTCTGGTTTGCAGTAGGGTAGATATCCAGATTCTGTCTGTGTTGTCATTTTGATGGGGACGTGTATGTACAGCAGGAATGGTGAAGATGGCTACACCCTTTCCAGCACTTGGAATGTGTGTTTCTGGACCCCAGAAAGGCCTTCCCACCAATCAGGAACCAGCACTCGTCACTCTCAGTCTGCCATTAACGTATTAATATTGGACACCCTGGAAGGGCTTTCCACTTGAGCTAGGCCTGAGGATGCCTACAGCATAGTAGGTGAAACATCAAAATGACGACGTAGACAGAACCTGGAAATCCACCCTGATGCAAATTCTTCTGCTGCCTGCATTCTCTCTATTCCTATTCATTCCATGCATACTAATTAGTAAACAACCTCCTGTGGATAAATTTGATCAAAATTTCTTGATTAGGTTGTGAATGACCTAGTTTAGCGAAACAAATCCTTTCAAAATGATTTTTCTTCGTGTTTCTTTGGAGTACATTTGAAGCATGCATGTCTCCTCTGAAGTGTTCAGAAGGGCAGATTGGAAATGATCAATCTTTTGCGGGGAAAGTTGGTCCAGTAAAAAAAATCACAGAAAATGGTTCAAATTGAGGCAAAAGTAGTAGACCTCTGGTTCTGCCATTACCTTCTGCTCCATGGCCAAATATGGGGAGCAATTTTGAAAATCTAAAAATTGTAATTTTGTAGCCATTTATAATAGTTTTTACTGAGTTATGGCCCTTGGAATAAAAATGTTGTCCTTTTTGTAGTTTCTGCTACCAGTTAGCCACAATTAACTATTTAATGGCCCTGGGCATCCTAGATACAGCACGACGTAGAGGCATTGGGGGGACAGCAATTTGTGCCTCTTGCCCACCCAACGTTAACAAAGCAAAATTCTTATTCCATGCACCTTTCAATAACGGTGAAACTAATACTCATTGTATACAATTTTAGGGGAACAACAATGGCAGATGAAATTTGAAATCAATTATATGTAATCAATGTCATTTGATCCTCCACGGCTATGTACTACATCAAAGACTGTTTATATTGTGAACTTTGAAAGTGTCTTTGTGTTTTCTGCAAGGTACTTTGTGGGGATAGCTCTTCAGGATTTTACCAATTCATTATAGGTAAACAGATTCTAGGGACTGCACTAATGAGGAACAAGTTACTGTGACTTAATTTTGTCTTAAGGGGAGAAAAATCCTTGATTGAATAGAATTTCCCAGCGAGGGTCAGGAATGTGGAAACAGATAGTATAGAAGGGAGGAGCCATATTGCTACCCTGCCACTATCATGCTCTTTATTGTTTATTTATTCAATTTGCAACCGTGCAAGCCCCTAAGATGAATATAAATTATAATTTTTTGTGGCTAAAAATTATTTTTAGTTCATTAGTTTAAATTCTGTTATTTAGGTCTAATTGACAGTGTTATCTTACAAGGAGACTTTGCCTTACTGATGCCAAGAAAGAAGATGAAACCTTTTTTATTTGAAAGTAGACACTTAGATAGGAATACTGTTGAAGGGTTTTGTCCATATACGCCCGGGTTTGAGAGAAAAAAGCATTTTAAAATTTAAAAATATGGTCACGTTGAATTTAGTTTAAAAAATTTCGCTCCTTGTTCAACGCCGATTTGGCCGAGTGGTAGCATGCTGCGCTTCTGTTATGAAAGACCAGGGTCTTTCATAACAGAAATTTTTTCCAGTCTGCCACCTCCTCCATTTTTTTGTAATCTGTTCCATCTTCTTCAGATTTGTTCATTTAGGACGTTTTACATTTTTTTACTTGACTGCTTTTTGAGAATAAGCCCTAAACTGACATTTATGTCGCTAGCTAACCCTCGCTTCGAATTATTCTTTCCGTGCCAAGATTAATCAAATCAGGAGTGATAAAACTGGTGCTGGCATCAAAGTGAAGGGAACTCATTTCCAAAGCAAAAGATTTTAAACATACTTTCTCCGGAGAGTTTCCCAGGTTCCATACGGGAGAAAGGTGTACAATCAGGGGGAAGGAAACTCGACAAGCTTGAAATGATCGACAGATGGGTATACGATCACTTTGTTGAAGCCAGGAACAGGAATGAGCCAGTGATGACCCGGACTTTACAAGAATATGCTATTTCAGCATGATTTCAGCACATATCTCCAGGATTTGAATCCTCTGCCAGTGCTTCGTGGGTTGCATCTTTCAAGCAGACACACCGAATCGCGCAATGTAAAATAACAAAATACGTGTCAGCGGGCGAGCAAGCGTGTGCCGAAATAGAAATATTGCAATCAGCAATGACGTTTCATAAGCAAACAAAAAGCTCAATCTCCAAATGTAATAGATTTCGGAATTAATACAGATCAGACCGGGTGTCCGTAGAGGTGGATATAAAGAGAACGCGATCAAGAAAGGGAGAATATTGTTCCGGTGGCTCTTGGGAGCGTGATCAAAGTAATACACTCATATACAGCGCAGAATGCTATTACGGCCTCTGGAAAGCTGCTTCCTAAAGTTTTTATTGTGCATGTCAGAACCTGGTGGTGATTTTTGTCCGCGAGTGAGCGAAGAAACTGGAGAGTGAATTTTTAAATGTTTCTGTTGTGTATTCTAAATCTGGAAAACTTACGACTGGGTTGTATTTAAAGTTTAAAAAAAATGATCTCCAGCCATAAGTTAAGAACAATACATTTTTATTGCTTATTGATTCGTGGGGGACAAAAAAATAGTGTCATTTATGATGAACTATTTATCAACGAGGAAGGAGAACCGATATGCAGCGTAAACACTATACCACCAAAGTGCACATCCATAAGCCAACCGTGCGATGTATATTTTTACAGGCAAGTAAAGCAGTTTATTGCACGAAACCAGAACTTCACCTTCCTCCTTCAAGGGAAAAGACAGATTTCCTCACGTGAGGATTGAATAAAAATCCATTCAATCGTGCATCATCAGTTGTCCTAAGCAGCGTTCAATGATATGCTGAGGTATGCATGGTATGCCTTGAAGTTAGTAGAGAATTGAATTGTTTAAAAAACTTACGGGAATTGATGTTTCCCTGAAGATTTGAAGAAACGGAAGTGTGAATGCTCATATAGCAGTTTTATAGAATGAGCATGGTGCTTTTCAATTGTTTGCCTTTCTTGTTTTTATTACAATTGTCATCCAAATTCCTGTAAAGAGGCGGAGTAATAAATAAATAATGAAAAATTAGAGAAGGCTGTGCCAATATCCGATTATTCAATTTAATATATTTGTGCCTTATATTATGGAGGTATTTCCTCCAATTCATGGTCCTTTATGCGACAGAGATTTCTCGCGGGCATAAGGTACAATGAAAGCAAGAGAAAACCAAATAATATCGTGCTGCAGGAAAAAGCAAAGGAAGTGGAGGAAAATGGGAATCTGGGGAGGCCATGGGAAAAGGAAAGAAAAGGGACGAGCCGAGAAGCCAAGCTAAAAACAGTGCGATCATGTAGACATCGACCTCAACAGGTGCAGGCCATGAACAAATTTTAAGTTGGCAGAGTAGTATATTCCAGGTAATTAAAAATTCACATGTGTCGGCAATTCGTTCCCCAGCTTATACAGCTTGTTTGAAATCTCTTGGCACCTAAATACGCAGAAATAAGGACTATGACAATGAGAGGAGAGTAGGTTTGTGAGAGGAAAGCATACCTCGCCCATCGGTTGGTTAGGGCAAGGGAATAATGGTCGGCAGGTTGCCATAAAATGTCTTTATGGAGGCTTAAAATTCCAACAAAAAATATAGACAGTAGTTAAACCTCCTATCCAGGTTACTACGTGTTAAAAGAATTTTGTTCTAATCGTCTAGCCCTTCAACTATTCAGGTGTTGAGGACAAAATTCCTTTCTTCCTTTCATAAATCCTATTATACACAAAATTTTAGCCTTTTAACTTTGAACTCAATATCTCCGGTACATTGAATTCGCATGAATGAGGTCTTGGCAACAAAATACATGCGGCAAAAGTTATTCAGCAAAATAAATTGAGTTATAAGGGCATTTCCTGACAATTACCAAGGTAAAAAAAATAGACTACTGGAGTGCAACAACTGTCAGAAGAGCAATAGCGACGTATAGCACTTGAAATACTCCAAATTGATCATATAGGTAGACGGGTAAAAATCTACTCGCAGGAGGAACCTGCGAAACTCTCCGGAGACAGTATGCTTAAAATCTTTTGCTTTGGAAATGAGTTCTCTTCACTTCGATGCCAGCACCACAGTTTTATCACTCCAGATTTGATGAATCTTGGTGCGGAAAGAATAATTCAAAGCAGGGGCTAGCTAGCGACATAAATGTCAGTTTAGGGCTTATTCTCAAAAAGCAGTCAAGTATAAAAATGTAAAACGTCCTAAATGAACAAATCTGAAGAAGATGGAACGGATTACAAAAACATGGAGGAGGTGGCAGACTGGAAAAAATTTACTCTCTCCGAGTCTCGAACCCTGGTCTTTCAAAGCAGAAGCGCTGCACGCCTCCACTCGGCCAAATCGGCGTTGAACAAGGAGCGAAATTTTTTAAACTAAATTCAACGTGACCATATTTTTAAATTTTAAAATGCTTTTTTCTCTCAAACCCTGTATATGGACAAAACCCTTCAACAGTATTCCTATCAAAATGTCTACTTTCAAGTAAAAAATGTTTCATCTCCTTTCTTGACATCAGTAAAGCAAAGTCTCCTTGTTAGTATTCATTCATTCACATTTTAACGATATCTTTGATTTTTTTAAACTAGATAAGCTGAAGAACAATATGAATGAAGCTAGTGAGCATTGTTATTGCATTGTTCTGATAACCTATAAACAATAGTTTTCTCATCACCATCTTATAAAGTAGGGTTTAAAAAAGTAATATGTAGTTACATATTTGCTCTTATCTTCCTCGGAGGAATGTACAAGATAAATTTCATGAAGAGATCAGAGCAATCAATGGAATTCGAAAGAATTTTGAATGCAAATAAAACATCCTTTCTGTCTCTGTCTACGTTAAAATTGAGAATTGCGTCGCTTGAAGATGTCAATATATTAAGTTAACATGTTACCGTAGTAAAACGTTCAATCATTTTTTTGTAGGGTATGGGAGAAAGGAATGGATAGTGTTAATGAGTATACATTGACGTAAATTATTTTCAACATTTTCTGAAGGCGACAACATATGTAGGGGAGACTGGGGCACAGTGGGACACAGGGAACAGTGGGACAATTGATTTATTTAAACAATTTACTTGGTCAAAGAGCAATTGTAATAAAATTAAAGAAGTCATATCACGACAAATAATGCACAAAAATCTTATTTCATAATGTTATGTAGCTTTGCGTAAATGTTATATAATATGTTTTTTGCTATAATTTTCGTAACTTTCATGTTGTGAATAATTATGCAATTTTCCTAATTATAACAAGCTTCATAAAAAATGACTTGTCGAATACATTATTTAGAGACTGTTTAACATTTTAAAGCATATTTCCCGAAAGTAACATGTTTTAAATTTTTGCTGACAAATATAAGGCTTCAGGACATGCGGGGCACAGTGGGACAGCTCAAATTGGGGCACAGTGGGACAACTTGGATTGGGGCCCAGTGGGACAATTCGGATTGGGCCACAGTTGGACGCCGACTTACAGCCCAGGTGATTCGAAATATCTATCTCCGTAACCTAAATGCACTCTAATTTCATGCCATGGTGACTTTATAGTGTTTTGGCTCCATATTGATGCTTTAGGATTTGAAGCAGTGCATTTCAATGCAAAAATGTGACGATAAAAGTACAGAATGGCAACAGCAATGCACATAAGAAAAGTAAGGCCGAAGTGAGTAATTAGTGTGAACTCCGATCGTATGTGACAATTTGTCTAAATTTCTTGAATCCCACAACTGTTATATAGATGTGCTCTTAATATGGAACACTTCAGTCTTGGCCATAAGCAAGCTTTAGGTAGTGAGGAGAGAGTCTCATAAATATTAGTTGCTGCGACATTTATCCTTTCTATAGGCCTACTCAGGGAACATTCAGTTATGTGCGAGAAAGGAAGAATAACAGGCAATTAAAATTGATTTTTAAAGAGAAATTTGAGGCAAGAGTTTCTTTTACGTATTATCTATTTAATTTAAATTATTTATAAATTGAATGTTTGAGATTCATAGCTTATAAAATTAATTACCACCATATTAAACTGTGAATAACAACTGCAGCACAACTGCACCACAGACCTTATCCCCTGCACACGAAAAAATTAGCGTATGAGTTTGCTCAGGGAAATGGAAAGAAATACCCACCATCCTGCGATCAGAAAGAAATCGCTGATGATTATTTGTTTTCTGATTTTATGAAGCGGAATCCTTTGATTAGCCTTCGGAAACTAGAGGAAACCTCACTGGCAAGAGCCGCGGGCTTCTACGGGACGATTGTGAGTGCATTTTTCCGATCTATCAGATCTTTATGTGAAACACGTATTTTCTGCTGGAAGTGTATGCAATCATGATGAAAGTGGTTCCACTATCCTTCAACTCCAAGGAAAAGTGATAGCCCGTAAAGATGAAACACAAGTAGGTGAAGTTACCTCCTCTGAAAAAGAGGCTCCTCAATAACATTATGCTACATTACAAATGCTCAGGTTATTATAATTTTCTCCATCTTTTCGTGTTATCTAGAGTGAATTTCCTCCCAAAAATACTGCTTAACTTATGAGATCAGCAGGTGACGCAAACCCATCTGGAGGGACGACCATCAATTTATATGTACTGATTGTAAAGCATTTCATCGATCATGCAAAGTGTTCTAAAAATAATACTGCATTACTAATTTTACATAACCATGAATCACATATTTCTTTTGATGCTATCGAGTCAGTAAAAGTGAGTGGGGTGGTAATGTTTACTTTACTACCTCATTGGAGTCACAAACCGCAGTCATTAGATTGTGTGTTTGGCCCTTTGAAAAAATAATATAATAACTGCGAATGGCCTAGAAACCTCTCAGGAGAGAGAACAACAATTTGCAACTTGGCGGAGTTAGTGGGACAACATATAAAAAAGAATTTTAATCTAATAATATCATTTCTACGTTTAGTTCAACCGGGGTATGCCCTGTTAACCCAAGTATTTTTAATGACAAACACCCTGCACAAGCCAATGTCGAAGATCAGTTTGTTGCCCATTTAGAATTTCATTTAGAACCCGAGGAGAATCTTGAAAGCCCAGGACATCCCGGGGTGAAAACTTCGTTTTAGAGGGCAATGTTGTCACCCCCTGAGAAAATACGTCCAAAGTCTATCAGGATAATATCTAAAAATACTAGAAAGAAGAAAAGACAGGAGATCCCTATGAACACACTGGTTAAAAAGAGACTGGAAAATTAATATCATCAAAAGAAAGGGAGAAAAAACAGCCTGCTTTTAAGAAAATATTAAAAAATGAGCAATAAAAATGTCAAGAAAATTAAAGATTTTCATACGAAAGGACTACAAAAGGGGATTGGAAATGTAAGAAATAGCTGCAATTTTAGAATAAAGTCACTAAATTTACCATAAAGAACAGTTGATAGTACTTAAGCCATTAAAATAATTAAATTCTGATGAAAAACATTGTAAGCAGTGATTTAAATTTATAATAACATGACTAAATATTTTTTATCCGCTCATGTGTCTTGAATAATAATTTTATTGATTAATATGCTCACTTGCATATATATTTCACCTATTAATGCCAATAAATTCATTTTTACCCTCAATTAATTTAAAATTTGTATTTTATTGACAAATGCAAGCCTGTCCCACTCTGCCCCGTGCACTGTCCCACTCTGCCCCGGGCTGGGGCAGAGTGGGACACTTTTCATCGAAGAAGAAACTCAAGTATTTCAACTATTTTAAGTTAAATGTATTACTTGCGGATTTTTTTATAACTTTTAGAATATATTCTCCAAGCAATGGTACCCAAATTTTTCATTTACTAATAATTCTGAGGAAAATAAAAATGAAATGCTAAAACTGTCCCACTGTGCCCCAGTCTCCCCTATAATATTTTTTTCAGAAAGGCAGGTTGCATAGTTTGAACTTTGTCACCCAAAAGTTTGGAATATCATGTTTATATGATTGACGTATCTGTTTTATTGTCAGTGTTTTCAGTATTCCCAAACATTTTTTGTCAACTAATGAGGAAATCTTGAAGTGTGGCTTCATCAGAATTTATCATTGTTGTGGTTACTAGGGCTGGTTCTGAAAGTGTTTAAATTTTGAAATCAAGGGCCTCCAAGAGTTGCTACGCATCAGATCCTGGTCTCTGTTTAAATTATTGTGGTGTTTTTGGGTTTCAAATGCCTCCCTGCCCAGACTAATTTTAAAGTGATTTTCCTTAGCTAAAATGTTGATATTTTCCTTATCTAACTGATATACCTCAGTATTAACCATAGAGGAGTGATCAACATATCTCTGTCTATATGTTCTCCCATTCTAGTTTTTCCCCATTTTGTCCATATAACTTTGGTTGCAAGGTTTACATGTGGCTGTTAACTACCTCAATTTTGTAATTTGTCCTGGCCTTTTGTGCTTACGAGGAGGCCTTTTAGTTTAAGCACCGGCAAAAGGTAATACATATTACCAAATATTAATGCTATCACTGAAACAATATCCTGAATTTTGATGAAATAACATTAACTCTGATTTTGTTCTGTTGCTCAAAATAGCCAATAAACTCTGACTTGAATCAGGAGGGGTAACGTTAGTAAAATATATAAAAAGACTTGGGAATTCACCCTAAAAAGAAGTCTTTTTGTATTGTGGCTGTATGGGCAAGTCATTTTGACGTCAAATTTCCCTTACCTTAAAACTATTGGCTTTCTCTGTGAATAATATTTGTAAAATACTCTTGAATTTCGGTACGAATGTGGCTTTTGAAGGCCGGTGTTTTGACATCCCATTTTCTTCAGGACTGAGGCTGAATTTTCAGTCTCGGATGTTGATGATGGGGTTTAGCCATGGGGTGTTTGGCTGGGTTGCCCATTCTGGCATTGTTTCCACTTTCACATTCAATTCAATTCCCACCCATTGGAAAGCCATAAATTTCATGTGCATGATGCTGGAATGTATGTGTAGTCATTTTTAGTTTTTTTACCAAAACGGTCGTTGTTACTATGGCTCAGTCTCCATAGGCATTTGTTTGCGCAATCCAACTGAGTTGGATTAATAGAGTTGAACTCTATTTTTATTTTTTTTGTATTCTGCCGTTTTTTATTTTCTTCCATATGTTTGAGTTAATAAAAAGTCCTTAGCGTTAACCATTAAAAATATCACATGAAGTATTCTCTTATAGTTGACAAAAAAAAAGAATCAATATTTCCCCTGGAATGAAGTAAATTACACCTAGTAAACATGTAATTTTCAGTTGCTGGGCATTCTGTTCAGATTTGATTGAAAGTTTTGTAGTCTTGCTCTGTTGTTGTGCTGACATTTGAAGTGGTGTTTGTTGTGCTTATAGGGAGAGGATGTTTCAGTGGGAATCTGGCTTGCTGGTCTTCTCCCCAAGACATCCGAGACAGGATTGGGCTGCATCTGGTCTTGTTCACTCAATGAGACGCAAGTTTGTTCCAACTTGTGCAACAGGCCCCAGCTGACGGTCAATGAAATGTATGCAACATGGGTGTCATTCAAGAAGTGTGGAAACATGTGCGGTTGTTAGTTGTGAGGTGGTCATATCAAGTGTCTGTTGAAAGTGATATTGTCGGTTCCAAATGTCTTCGTGGGTGAGAGGGAGGGGCTAATTTTAGTGGGACCCTTTCTACTGTGGGCAGGTGGAGCTTTAGTGAGAGTTAGGCGAGGAGAACGTTATTGTCTGGGTGCAAACAGAAATCAAAAGTGGGATTGGGAGCTGTGGAAGTGTCAGCAAAATTAGATGATGGACAAACTCCAGAGGCATTGCAGGAATAAGAAAATCACGTAAACGGTAGGCTCCGATTTCATATGGTGGAATTTTTCAATCATGAAGTAAAAGTACGATCACACAAACTTTCCTCACTTTGATGAAACTTCCTCTGGCCTTGGTTTTAATGGATAACTGTTTTGAGAAAGACTATTAAAGACTATAAGTTATCTGTTGAAACCTTGTTTGGTGTTAGTTTTATTAAAGTGCAGAAAATTACAAAAGTTTGTGTGTTCTCCAATTGATTGATGATTGAGAAGCATGGTTGATTGAGGGGAGTGTTGCTACATTTGAGAGGCAGGAAGGAGGCAGGGTGGAGGTGAGGAGGAAAAGGGGAAGGATAGTGTGCCACATTCAGCCTGGGCAGTTTGAATGCTTTTTCCGACCAGATGTGTGCCAACTCATGAGTTCTCACCTCAATGCTAGTGGCATTTTTGGGAAGTATTTCTGTTAGGGAAAGGGAAAAGCACTGATCTAAAGTACTATTGTGGGAGGTGGTGTGTTGGGGAATACAACGACATCATTATCACTTCTGCCTACAAAGGGTCAACCATGGTCATTCTGGATAGAAAGGAATGCATGGCTGAAGGGTATATATAGCAATTAAACGACGCCACCTCTTATTCCCTCCCAACTAACTGCAAACTAACTACTATCTGCAAATGTCCAGCTGCGCTGTGGGAAGTAGGTTTAGCCCTTCTTATGCCAATCTTTTGTTTGAAGAAAATTTCCTCACCAATTACCCTCTAAAACCTCTTCTTTGGCTTAGATACATTGACGACATTTTCATTCTCTGGCCTCATGATATCAACTCTCTTAACACCTTTGTTTCTTCACTCATCACTTCTGCCTCAGTTTCTTTCACCTCTTCCATCTCCAAAACTAATATCACTTTCTAAGATGTGGACATACATCTTTCGGATAACAACAAATTCAAGATATCGGTTCACATCAAAGCCACAAACAAACAGCAATACCTCCAGTACAGCAGTTGCCATCCACCACACACCAAGCGGTCTATGCCTTATTCCCTCTCTGTCCGGGGACATAGAATTTGCAACAATCCTGAAGACCTCCAAAAGTTCCTCTCCAAACTTCACACCTCTCTTCTTCACCATGGCTACCCCGAAAAACTTTTGATAAATAAAATTAGAAAAAAGCTGCGTATTTCCAATAAACCTTGCACAGACAAATATTGCTCATTATCTCTCCTCACCACCTACTTTCCTAGTGCTCACGTTCTACAGAACATGTTGAAGGACTTGTACCCCGAAATTGGCCTATTTTGCCTACCAAATTTCCTTTCAGTTCTGCCAGTCAGTTCTCACTGAGTACAACAACCTGGTCCCCAAATACTATTCACAAATTGCATCCCTTATCAAAATTATTAGCGAATATATGCCGAACTCTCTGGCTTCAGTTAATCGAATTTTGCTTGCCTCACAACGCTCTCTTTCTATCTGACGCCAAAGGTCTCATAAGAAGCTTTCCTCGCTTATCCTATCCTTCTTCCGCCTAGGCATCTCTTTACCCGTACATCTGGTGAACCCTCCGCCTCCACCTCTTCATAGCTTCAAACCAGACCTATCAGTGATTTACAACCTTCCTCCCCCACCACCACCCCACGCCAAGGTCCAAAAGCGAGTCCATATGTACGATTCACGCCCAGGGCCTACTGTTGAGCCAGCCTCTGCTACCACGGAGGAACCCAAGGAAGAATGTGTAGTCAACCTTTCTTCCACCCCCCTTTCTCCTGACCAGCTCTCTCTCCTCCACAAAGGGCTTTCTTTCTGCCCCACGCCGAAAGTAAACCCCATTCACATTCTCAAAGACACACTCCAGTTCTGCCGTAAACTTAAGTGGAAATTCTTCTGGGAGACCCATCCTAACCCCACCCAACATTCTTCTACCGTCCATGGTGCACTGATGAGATTTAAGCCTCCTTCTTAACACAAACCCAAAATTCTTCCCTCCAACCATCCTATCGAAATCTTCAGTAATCTCCTCCTCTCGAAATTTTCGGACAGATCTTTCATAAAATCAATAAAGCCTTAGGGCAACATTTTGCAAACAGAAAAGTTGGCATTAAGGTTGCTCATCTGTAACCCGGACATCGTCATCACTCCGTCAGACAAAGGGTCTACGGTGGTCGTAATGAATGCGGCTGATTACAATAACGAGGCGCTTAGGCAGTTGTCAGACGTTTCGGCGTACAGACCCATTCCTGCTGATCCCAATCCCCAATACCGAGAGAAGTTTCTTTCTTTCCTCGAGGAAAACGGACTACAGGAAGGATTATCAGCCCAAGACATCGCATCACTATCACCTCCCAGCCCCCGTAGCCCTCATTTTTACGTACTACCGAAAATACACAATCCCGGCCATCCGATAGTTTCTTCTATTCAATCTCCCGCAGAACGAATTTCTGCTTTTGTTGACCATTACCTCCAACCCATAGTGCACTCTCTTCCTTCATACATTAGAGACACATATCACTTCCTCCAACCCCTTCACTCGACCACCCTTCCTGGAGACAAAGACATCATAATGGCGACCATCGACGTCACATCTCTTTACACCTCCATACCGCACACAGAAGGCCTCTCCGCTCTCGAACACTTCCTTGAGCAGCGCTCCACTCCTCAGATTCCGAGCACAAAGTTTCTCGTCGACCTCTCTGAGATAATCTTGAAACACAATTAATTCTCGTTCAATAACGATCACTACACACAGTCTAGGGGGTGTGCTTTGGGGAGCCGGTTCATTCCATCCTATGCCAACCTTTTTCTTGGCCACCTAGAACAGTCTTTTCTGTCCCAATACCCACTCACACCCACCCTTTGGGTCCGATACATAGATGACATCTTTCTCCTGTGGCCATATGGCATGGAATCCCTAATCACTTTCATCTCCTGCCTCAACTCATTTTCATCCGTAAATTTTACATCCTATTCCTCCTCCACTCATGTCATATTCCTTGATGTGGACATTTCTCTCACAAACAATAAATTTCACACCTCTGTACACATTTAAAACATTAACAAACAGCAATACCTACATTACAATAGCTGTCATCCGACACATACGAAACGATCCCTCCCTTTTTCTCTTTCCTTCTGTGGTCACAGAATATGCTTTAATCCGGACCCCCTAAATAGAGTTCTTTCTAATTTACACCATGCTCTCCGGAGAAGGGGTTACCGGGAATCCCTCCTCCGGAACAAGATCCGAAAAAAATCATATGTCCCAAAACAATTAGGCAGGGACAATTCGTCGGAGTTTCTTTCCCTCTGCACGACCTTTTTTCCGGGCGTGGACGTATTGCGTAGGACCCTAAAAGACCTTTTCCCCATCCTCTCAGACAACACGACCACTTCCAGATTTTTCCCGCGATGCCCTTCACTCGTTTTTAAAAGGCCACCAAATCTGGCCAGCATCTTAAAAACAACCAAACCACTACCCAAACAAAGTACCTATATTAAACCACAGCCCTCGCCCTGCAACCGTGCAAGATGCAAAACTTGTCGCATCCTCATCACCGAACCCCTTCCCGATCCATTCCTTGCCTTCCCTCTCCCCTCAGTGTCTGGCATTTCACCACCACCTCACTCAACCTTCGGGTTAATAACCATCGAGCTTCTTGTAATCCCACCTCCAATCTGCTTCGCTTCCTGTCCCTACCCACGCCTTTTCCCACAGTTTAAATTTTGATGATTGTTTCCACATAGGAATACCTGCCTCCCTCCCATCCTCCGCCTCACCGCTACAATTGAAAACTCTAGAGCAGTCTTGCATATGGCTACACGAAGCTTTCAACCCCCCTGGTCTTAACAGGGCCCACCAATCTTTATAGCCCTCCCCTCTTTCCCATCCCCCATAACAACCACAGGCACTCCTGCAAAACCCCCCCCTTTCATGAACCCATCCCCATTCACACTGCCTCACACAATAGTTCTTTCGATAAATGTTTTTCCCTAACCATCATTGAAATTCTACCAGAGAAGGCAACCATCATCGAGGTGAGAACGAGGAAAATGGCACATATTTGGGTTGAAAAGGCGTTTGAAACGCCCGGGCTAAACATTGCCCACTAAAAGTCAAAGCAAACCCTACCTTCCCTTCCCCCCCTCTCCCCTTCCCCTTCTTCCACCCCCACTACTTCACCAAGGAGAGCTACTGGAGGATCTATATATATAATTCAATGGACAATTCAAGGGACAATTTGTCACAGTTTCTTTCCCTTTGTACGGCCTTTTTTCCGGGCGTGCACGTACTGAGTAAGACTCTGAAAGACCTTTTCCCCATCCTCTCGGACAACACAACCACATCTAGATTTTTTTAAGATGCCCTTCACTCGTCTTCACAAGACCACCAAATCTGGCCAGCATTTTTAAAACAACTAAACTGCTGTCCAAACATAATATTTATTAAGCCACAAGATGCAAAACTTGTCGCATCCTCATTACCAAACCCCTTCCCTATCCATTCCTCGCCTTCCCTCTCCCCTCAGTGCCTGACATTTCCTGCATGACAAAAAACATTGCATATTTACTGCTGTGCCAGAAATGCCCCGCTTTCTACATCGGCCTATCCAGCTTCCCCCTGTGCGAATGGGCATCGCTCCTCTTGCCATGGGCATTGCATATCCTCTCTTTCTGTTTCCCTTCCAGTTGCCGTACATGCTTCCTCCCACAATGTTCTATTTGATGAGTGGTACAAAGTGGGAATATTGGCCTCCCTACCCCCGTCTACCAACAGTAGTCAAGTAAATACGCACGTACTCCATTGCCTCGACTGCTTTGATCAAGTGGGAATTGGATAAGACTCATTTCCTTCCTCAGCATCATCTTCATCACTTCCATCTTCGTTTTCTTTCAACTCCTGTTCATGAATTTCATCGATTGATATGGTTTGGCAAACAGTGAGATCATCATCACACTTGCAATGCTCGTTGAAATTCATCTCTCCAGCAATCTGACACGACTCTTCTAGGGGAAAAGGGGTACGTAATTTCTGCTACTTCTGTAGTGTGATCCGCTCTTTCACACTCTAGACGAATAAATGGAGCCATCAAACGGCACATTCGAACTTCACGCTTGTTGGCTCCGTTTAAGAAGAACATCTTCCAATTCTGGAAATTTCCCATCACGAACGCGCTTTTGCTTTTTGTCACACTGACTTAGGATTTTTTCGTGGTTTCTTACAATTGTGCTTAATGGGGATGCAGGAATGTTTAATCTTCACGCTAACTCCACTCGCTTTACGCGTGGATTTCGGTTCACTTCCTCGAGAATTTCAATCTTTTCTAAGTTTTAATCTGCTTCACCATTAGTTTTCTCTCCATTTCAATTGTAATTTAACTGCCCTTGCTATGATAACTCGTGCAATAGAAACAACTGCCCACTCGCAAAATTTGTGTACAGTGCAAACCAAAGGCAACAGAAGGTGAGGAGCTCGGGGTGGGGAAAATTGGGGCTTCTCATTGGCTGCAGTTTTGCATAGTCAGACTTTCCCGAAAAATGGCCGCATTTTATTATTCATCACGTCACAAGAATTGATAAATGCATTTCAATAAATCACGGTCGTAGAAAGAGATGTGGAATGAATGCAAGAATGTTAACGGTTAATAATAATAAATTAAATCATGAATTCGGAGGTTTAAGACCCTGAAGAAGATATGTAGTAGAGAACGAATTGCGGGTTGCTTAACGATAAGTAATTGAGTGTACTAACCTGGAAAGCGCAATTTTTCAAATGTTCTAACCAAATACTTTTACCTGTATTATGTTCGGATGGTACCGGGACCGAGAGACAATGTCGTACTAAGGAGGAAAACGCACTATATATATGTATAGAATTTATTTGTATGTTTGTGCTTAAGGCGGCGTGTGAATTAATGAAGTAGTGTATTCACTAGTCAACAATCCTAAGATTGGTTTGATGTAGCTCTCCATTCCTCTCTCCTATCCGCTCACCTTTTCATAGCTACGTATTTATTCTCTTTTACATCCTTTATAACCTGTCCGATATAACTCATTCAGGGCCATCCCTTGCCCTTTTTCCCTTCCACTTGTCCCTCTACGAAGAATTCTTAGATTAGCCATGATTTTGGTTAATGGCTTTCTTGGGAAATGTTAGGTTTGGCAACACATCAAGTAGACTCACAATGAGGTCTGAGGGGCCTCAGTATCCAAGACGGTAATTGTATGTCCCACCTGTTGTCTTCTGATTGGAAATGCGAAAGTCTTGTGCCAAGAAATTTGCCCTCTTAAACATGGCGAGAACCGGGCAGCATCACTTTTGACTGGAGGACATTGGCAGGAAAAGTGAGTGAAAGTGCTTTCGAAATACCAGCACTTGTGGATGCATGCACGAAAAATGCTGACATCATCTAGTCAATGCCAAGGAAACCTTTGATCTAACAAACTTTACCTCTGCCTTCTGACCTCACTCTCTGGAGCCTGCAATGATATTTGGAACCAAGCATACAACTGTGTGAGAAAATCAATCTCTGTCTGTCTGCTGATGTAATTCCTTTTAGCTGAACTCAGTAGGACTCATCCTATGTCTATGCTGATGCTAATATTTTGTGTATCAGTATCAGTGGGAGCTTATTTAATTGTACCATAGAGATAATTAATTGTGGATATGTTGATATCTGTGGCTGTTTCCGAAAGTGCAGAATATCAAGTTACCTTGACTTGAAAGTGTAGGACAGCCATCTCATGTGTCACTGTCAAACTACGTATTCTCAGCAAAAGAGGTATCACAACAGTCGCCAAATAAGCATCAAAAGGCCATAGCACCATAGCCAATGAACCCACAGATATTTGAATGTTTTTTTTTTTTATCTTTGTTCAATTGGCAGTGGTTGAAGAGGACCAGAGAACTTACTCATTTGGATAACGTGGGATAGGAACTGAAAGTAACTATCCAAATTGCATTTTGGTCCTCTTTTGTTAAATGTGATTGTGACCTCTTTCGTTGGGGGCACTTTGTTTGATAGTGTGGCATGAGATCCTTGTCCTCAATTATCGAAGGAACTTGATGATAAGTGCTCCTTTGAAAATGGCCTTATTTGTTCTTTGTTGTTGGTCAGACTGGCATTGCGTGTTTTAATGAGTGTTGATGTTTGAATTGTGGGGTGTCTCTGGCAACCCCATGCATGATGACCTACCAGGGATTGAAGAAGTTATCCCCTGATCCTAGGATTCTTATGTTGTGATCTTAAAGTTGTCTAGTCATCAAATGCCAAAGTATATTTTTGGGAACCTCTACCCTTAATTGTACTTGAAATTCTACAAAGTCTTTTTAAGTGTCTTTTAAAATTTTATTGATTTTACACTTATTTTTAAGATGTGTCATGGATGTTTTCTGTGAAGAGGTTAATGATACAATTTTTAATGCGTCATAAAATCTGTTACTGAGGAAGTTCTTGGTCCATATTTTATTTCTTTCTCACAATCTTCTCTCAAAATTTGGCATCAAAACCTTCTTAATGGATAATTCAACAACATTCCATAATTTTTCCATAAGCCTATCATCTTGCTATGTCATGTCAAACACAAGCATTGAGTGTGTTTCGTGAGCTCACTCCTTGACGTCACTCACAGTGGAGTTGGACAACTAAAGTTTAAAAAATTGGGATGGGCACCACCTTAGTGGTTCTCCCACATGGCAAAATTAGCAACAATGAATTCGTACAGTAGCCCTTGAGCCACATAAGTGGCGCCGACTCCATGGGGCCTGAGGGGGCCCGAGCCCCCCCAAGAATTCGTTACAGATGTGAGGAAAAAATGTTTCAGGCTTGTCTATTTTCCCTGGAGTGTCCAGGTATCGAGATTCGAGGGATCAGGGTTCTTATTTTGATCATACGACTCTTCTAAAATGCTTAAAAAATTTAAAATTCACTACTTATAAAATTTACCGGGGCAAGGTCCCCGGTTTGGGGCCCCCCCAATATTTTTTGTAATTCGGCACCCCTGAGCCACATTCTTGAAGCGCTGTCCTGGGAGGGCCTCTAGCATTGCCCCTAGCCGGAGTGGGAAGGAATGATGCCTGGCCCACATTCCTGCATATCTGCTCCTATTGGCTGGAGGCTGCCAAGCGCAGTGCTATCTCCAGGCAGTAGCTGGAAGATGGGAGACACTCCAGACCACGTAGACGTATGTATGTCCATGACCCACCCACCAGAGGCAGTCGGAGTGGGGGAAGGGGGATTCAGCTCCAAAGCGAACGCGTTGATGTTGAACTCAACCTGTTTCAATTATCTGTCATTATCACGAGGTGAATCTGGACACACAGTCAGACTTATTTTTGCTTGCGGAAATAAGGAATCAGCTGGCATTGAGATAACGAAGGAGCCAACTTAATGGTATGAAGTATAAGGATGCTGAAGCACACTCCTTCGGAAATAAAGTTCGGTCTAAGCATACTGTCAGCGTTATTTATTTAACTGAACCGTGAAAACCTTAAAACCATGAATGAGCCGTGAATTTTGTCTACCGTGAAAAAACCTGAAAATAGCCGTGAATTTCGTGTTGAAACCTTAAAAACCTCTCAAACTTGATTATAGGTCAGGTCAAAAGAAATATCGATACGTCGATCATTATGTCAAGGTCAGTCACTCGCAGATAATGTCCACGCAATTATCTGCACACGTATATTCGAAGCGCAAATATTGGTCCGTGTGCCATGGACGATGATTGGAAGACCGGCTTTAGCTAAAGTGTTCATTAATTAATCCAGGCGAAAAATTAACTTCCCTCCCACTCACAACCTTTAGCCGGCAAACTCAAAATTTTGGCAACTATTGGCGTCCTAAAAACACTTTAATTGCTGCGTTTGCAGTCACAGCGTTCATCGCATTTGCTAAATTTTTAGTTTAGTTAAAAGTGCGACCGGTTATTGTTACGTGATCAATATTTCTTCCTAAAATGGCTTATCAAAAGACCGTGAATTTGGCGAAATTTAGACCATGAAAACCTGGAAAAAACCGTGAATTTCATAATTTAGTTTGAGGGGGAACCCTGTTTAAGGCTTTAGGTGCTAGACGCTTTGGTGTCAATCCGGGACTTAATATTGTGTATACTTTAGGATATTTCTGTTCGAGAAACAACGTACCTACCTACAGTTCTTCCCCAAATTAGGTTTTCACTTACTGTCTGTAAAAAAAGCAAGATACTCGAGTTTGAGGAGCTCTAGCGTCTAAATGAAGCAATCGATTTCAATGCAATAAAAAGCGTACGAAAGAGAATTTAGTTCTACGTTATATCATGTACTTTAAAAATTCTTCGGCTCAATAGTATTTCCTGTACTTAATTTTTTCTCAAGAAAGTACCCGTTTTTTGCGCGTAAAATCAAGGTGCCCAACTTTGAGCGCTTGGCATTCCCGTAGTTTTCGTTCCTATAACTTGCAATTTTGATATAAAGAAGCCAATTTTATTACTAGCAGCTTGCCGAAAACAAATTGTTTATACCACAAAAATTAACGGAGTTGTTGTAAACAACGCAAACCTCTGATAACTTCGAAACCAGTGAGTCAATTGAAAATTGATTGGTGCTGTTGTCTTCCGTAGAATGTTAGTAATGTATATACGTAGATCATACACGTTAAATGTCAGCAGTATATTCAATATCATTTTATATTTATTTTTGTTTTTAGCTCTTGTTGTCGTCTTCTCCCTGCCTAACGGGGATGGCCAAAACAAAGCAACAGAAAAAAGAGAGTCTCTCGAAGCCGTGCGCAGTTGCCACATAGCGCATCCTGACTCACAGTACCCTAGCAGTTGATGAATCATTTGCTGGTTGCTTTAAAACGTTTACCTTTAGGGATGATTCGACTATTGTTAGTGCAGATTCCCTCGGTGAAGCATTTAGTATCAATCAAATCAATAATCAATCAAATAGTTTTTTTACCATCCGATAAAATTTATGCTATTATGGCTTAGAATTTACGTCGTAGAAAAACATTTCGATGAAAGCTCAGCCCAACCTGACCTTAAGTTTACCTGAAGGGTGCAACAACGATACTTTCATCGTGCGAGTCGGTCATTTAACCCATTTACGGCCAATGTTGCGAAAACGCAACATTATTGTGAAATGCAAAAAAAAAGTTTCAATTGAATTTTATTCATGTAGAATTCACTTTTTTCGAAAAAAATAAGTTTAAACTGATTTTTAGTGAGATTATAATGATATTTAATAAGTATTTCAATATTTATAAAAATTATCAAAATGTGTCAATTTTCTAGTCACCTAGCTGTTAAGCAAGATAAATAATTTTTCCTAAGAGTAAATGTTCCCTTTGTTAAGTTTTTTATTCGTCCATGTGGACGTAGACATTTCAATTAATAGATATTAAAGCTTATATTTCGTCAGGGAGTCAACATTAAGCGAAAATCAGATCCGGAAAATAATGTTGCGTTTTCGCAACGTTGCACAGTGGGGCCAAATCCATAAAAGGTGGCCATAATTAGAAAAATAAAAGTCCGGGGTTATGATTTCTTTATATACATGGTTGGGAAGATACTTATTTGAGCTGCTGAGAAATAAGTTCGTGAAGCAGGTTAGTGTGCACCTCTTCGTAAAAATCACTTTCAAAGTGACATGTGCGCTGCTGGGATACATAGCCTCCCTCTCGCTTCGAAATACCCTCATCTTCTAGACTCCTCCTCAGCTACCCAATGGGCTAAATTTAAAATTTAAAAAATAGAATCAACGCAACAATGTGCATAGATAAAAAATGTTGCTTTACCATAACATTGAAACAATATTAAAATTATTATTAACATAAATATTGACCAATAAATTGCACAACTTTTATTCAAAAATAAAAATACGAACATCATTAAGTTATATAGCAGTGCTCTGTAGTGCTCTTAAATAGTTATATTATTGTAGCCACAACTCTCGGCTATCAAAACAAAAAAAAATTAACTGCCCCAACCCGCCCCTTCGTGAATTAATGAAGAAATACGTAAGTATCCTCCAACCGTATGGACGCCGAAGCGCGCTGCTCGTTGACACGTTGCATGCAAGAGGGAGCACTTACTTCATAATCGGCGTAACAAAATGAGTTCTTTTGCAATAAATTGCCGCAACAAAGACTCAAGACAAAGTATGTACAAAGTTAATGCTATAATATCTCGTCCAGTAAAGAATGATATCCCTAATGTAGTTTAACCACGTTGCATGCATGGATTCGTAATTTCGAATGCTGCTTTGCAAGTGGCTTTCAGAATGTAAGTTAAAACCTGGCAGATCTGCAATACAAACGCTAAAAAATGGGTGGAGGAGCCGAAGAAGGAGGACTTAAAAAGGAGCTTAGTTTAAACCGGCCAAAGTAGGTGTATGGTAGTAGTAATGACGACAACACAGCTCGAGAACTCTGAAATTTCCGCCAATAAAACAGGCCTCAATTTGGAGCTTCTTCAGAGATTTATTACTGTTTTACAAGCCGTCTTCTGGCTATAAAATAAATATAGATATCTGCGAAGTGCATTCTATCTAAACAGCACGGCTATTGTTGAATTATATCACTGGTTTTGCATGCCAACAATGTTTACCCTAAATACTGTTGCACGAAAGGAATGCCATACAAAATTCATTGTTACCAATCGGAAAAAAGTCAGAGGAAGCGTACAACAAATTGTTGAGGAAATTCAGGGAAGATTTTACCCGAAAGTGCTCGAGGAAAAAAACTGTAGTGGACTTCGTCGTGATATTGATGTTACATTCCGACTCGATAAATGAAAGTCAGATTGTGATGCGGTCCAAGTCATCGACAGTTTTATGTTCCGGAGCCATGAATATTTTGTATGAATCCTACCTGATAGAATCAGGATCTTCATCGGAATCGGTAGACGATTCTTTGGATGGAACGAAGTCTGATTGAAATTTGTGTTTACGTTTACAAGCCTATGTGCGCAGCTCTTTTCATATTCAACGTAGAAAACCTACTATATAATAATGTGTGATGTAAATGTGTTTGTTAACTTTTTATATATTCTTAAAAAGACATTTAAGTTATTAGTTTTCATTTACTATTTAAAATAATAAGTGGATTTATTCAATAATGCAGTTTTGTGCTTAGATAATTATTCATGGGACGAATTAGAGACGGATTATATTTAGTGTTTGCATTTTTTTAAGTGAGTGGTCGCGGGCCTGTTCATATTTTACGCAGATTGACTGTTATACAAAAATGTTTTATAATTTCTTTGCTACCTTATTATGTTCCAGGATGTATTTTTAAGCCATAAGTATGCATACATGCTTATAACGTGTACAAACATTAAGATACATGTAACAATATCCGAAATTAATTCGTTTAGAATGTTTGAAAATTAAAAATAGCCATAAAATGATATTTATTTAAAATAATCCATAAAATTATTAATCGGTTGCCTTAAAGCTTTGAAATGTATTTCATATAATTTTCAAAATCAGTTTCATATTCGTAATATTATATAATTAAAAATATTCCCCCCTTTTTACTGGACACATGGAACAATTACTGTCTTATTTTAGCAAAAATTCCAATTTTTTGGCAAAATATAAATTTTCTTTATATTTCAATATCATATTCGGAATTAGCGACCTCGAAAACTGTTATATTTCAAATTTCAAGCAAATTACATGATATTTAATAATTATGACCAACTTTTAATTTAAGCATATTTTATTTTGTTTATAAGCAAGTTTTTAAGCAATAATTTAAGCAAGTTTTATTTTGGTATTTCTCAAGGTTATCCCTGATCCCTCGAATCATCGTATGTTTTTTCATAACTTCTTTTCATCTTGAAGACTATTTATTGCTTTGAAAGAAATAGGATTATCTGTCACTGGAACCATCCGTGAAAATATAACGGAGGAGTGCCTGATAGAATATAATAAAACCATCGACATGAAACCGAGAGGAACATGAAAACAAACATTTGATAAAAGCCGAAGGTCTTAGTATTGTTCGATGGTATGATAACTAGATTGTCCCTGTAGACAGCAATACAAGTTTTTCGCTTCCATTGGGCAAAGAGAAAAGTTTCAGCAGGAATAAGAAAATACTATTTCACCTACTATTCTATGTTAATAAAAGAAAATACTATTCGTGTTATTGGGGAGTATGGTAAATACATGGGAGGTGTGGACCTACTTGATAATGCAAATGCAAATTACCGCACTGGAATTCAGGGTGAAAAAAGTCCTAGCTTGTCAACTTACTGGACAGCGTTTGCACTAACGCCAGGAGAATGTACAGGTTATGCAACGGAAGTAAATTTCACTGGTAGACTTCAGATCGTATCTAGCAGGGACGCATCTAAAAAGTGAAGTGAATCAGTCAACAGATGACGTACCCTTATATAATTCGCGTCCATAAACATAGAAAAAGTTAGGCCATGTAATTCATCGCGGATTCGTGAAGCATGAAAGGACGAATTTGGCCATAAGAGTTTTAAAAAATTCAGTAGTTGCCGAAACAGTGTAAAAGCCAAACCATGTATGAATGTACGAAATTTTATGTTCCATTGCATCCAAAATGCTTGAGTATTTCATAACTAGCCATTAATTGTTATAACTCAATCTGCAATGATAAAATTAAAGTCAATGAAAAAATGTGAAATACATGCTCTTCTGAGAAAATCTTTGCTTTGACTTATTTCTTTCAAACCGTAAAGCATGTCTATTTTATAGTGGATTTAGGTCAAATAACAACAACATCTCATTGGAAATATAATATCTAAGGATTTTATATTTCCAATATTTGTCATATACGTGGCATAAAAAGGTATAGGATTATAGCCGACAGTAAAAACAGCATATTCCTATGAGACGGCAACGTATTGTAATGCGGATTGCATAACTGCACACAGATACCGGATTCGGCCAACGTTGCGAAAACGCAACATTTTTTTTACCATAAGCAAATTTTTTTGAAGGCTCATATTTTCAATTTACCTTATTTAGCATATTACTAGGTAAATTGAAGAGAAAAAATTATATATTTTCAAGTATTTCTTTACTCGGGCGGAAATGGGTTAAAGGAAGCGCGCCCTCTGCTGAGTCGGTGGCAACCACGCGCCTCTTTTCGCCTCCCCCTCCCACGACGGAGCTGCCGGTACGCGCATAGAAACATCTAGATAAATAATAAGTGATATTGACGTTATTATTCATATTTAATGTACATTTCATATGTGCTTGCATTACTAACATTCTACGGGAGACAACAGTACCAATCAATTTTCAATTGACTCACTGGTTTCGAAGTTATCAGAGGTTTGCGTTGTTTACAACAACTCCGTTAATTTTTGTGGTATAAACAATTTGTTTTCGGCAAGCTGCTAGTAATAAAATTGGCTTCTTTATATCAAAATTGCAAGTTATAGGAACGAAAACTACGGGAATGCCAAGCGCTCAAAGTTGGGCACCTTGATTTTACGCGCAAAAAACGGGTACTTTCTTGAGAAAAAATTAAGTACAGGAAATACTATTGAGCCGAAGAATTTTTAAAGTACATGATATAACGTAGAACTAAATTCTCTTTCGTACGCTTTTTATTGCATTGAAATCGATTGCTTCATTTAGACGCTAGAGCTCCTCAAACTCGAGTATCTTGCTTTTTTTACAGACAGTAGGTACTCGCTCATTTACTGAATTGAAAGGGGACCTCGGATAACCATTTGAAGAGTGTGTTTCCTACGAATAAAGCTCTACGCCGCACTATCTTGAAGCCATGATCCTGATTGCACTACTTATTACTTCGCTACGGGATCACCAAACGCACGAAGGCAGCAATTACCTACTGAAAGCACTTGCGCTTTCCCCCACCAAAAGTCAAAGCAATATAAAACTATATTCAAGCTCGCATGTAAGAGGAGCATTCAGTCGTCTGCGAATTCCAAAGCAACTGAATATGGTCGGAAATATCGTTACAATCGTCATGCATTATCGATAGTCGCGCCTCTGCGCATCGTTTCTTCGTCGAAATTATTCAACGTGTAAAGCAGGCGTATCAAGCGAATGATTTAATTCGCAAGATCATTTGAATGATAATCCACCGTGTAAAACGGCCGTAAGAACTTGCTTATCTCCAATAGGAGACGTAATCCGTAAGAAAAAAATCCACTAACAAAGCGTAGGTGGAAACAGTTGAATTCCGATATCATGTCTGTAACTCGGTGCTTGTTTTCAATGCGTTTGTTTTCATCACACCGAAGTTTGTCGACCTACTCTTCATAGCACGTGTTCTTGAGACTATCAATGCACTTACCTACTTTACTCTCCATTTGACTATGTACCTAATTCATCCATCTTTTAACCGAATAGAACTCTTTGAGACTATTATTGTTCGGGTTACCCTCTCGGAATTTCGATATTTGTTAATGCTTACGAGCTAGCGAACAGGCTACTAAATTGCCGAAAATATGCTCCTTACTTCGCTCAGAGAAGCGTGACCAAGATATTCTCGCGGAGATGTTCATTTACGTTACATGCTCCTCGCTTTTTCCGTAGTTTCCATGTCTTGGACATCTACGTGCTTTACCTCACAGTACTTGTGACATTATATACTCTTCTCATTATTTTTTATGATCTCCTGGCAAATAAAAATACTATAATTGAATTAAATGGCGTTCGTAAAGGCCGTTTTACACGAACCACGTCATTGCGCAGGTTAGCGCTGAAATCGTGTTGAAATTGCGAGCTTGGAATTAGAGCAGGGGATATTTTGCCGTATCACATCCACGCATTCTCGCATGTGTTCTAGAAATTCATCGCTTTACACGACGCAATTGTCATTGTAACTTCATACATACGTCAGCTATTGCGCAATGACGTACCCCGTGTAAAACGACCTGAAGGCAATGTTGAAGCAATTACGTAGTGAACCCAGGAGAAAAAGTACTCACGACTTATTTTTTGACTAACCGGGCGAGAAATACCCCGAAATTTGCGTAATTAGACATATTTGAGTTTCTCTGAAGACATCAATAAAGTATTATAAACACATTTCAACTCGAAAATCCCTTTTTCGGCGAGGACTACATCTGAACTTTACCTGGCTTACGACAAAATTTCATCATAGGAAAAAAATTTGGCCCCCTTATTTAGTAAGTAAATACATAACAAAAGGCCTTCTGCCAATCGCATTTCATGGGCCTACATTACGTATAAGTCATCAAGCATATGATACGTTACAACGTGTAACTAGTACAGCTGCCCGACTCGACATTTCTTTCGGTACCATTTTGATCTCGCTCTGCTCACCTACTCAGTGAGCGCTCGATCATGCCCGGGAGTACGCTCACAAATATGGCGACCGCTCGCTAGTGATCGGGTGGTGAGCGGTCGCATCCAGGGGGAGAGCGTTGGTTCGCTCACCAACCGCTCAGTGAGCGGAGCTCCCCCTGGATGCACCTATTGTCAATTGAATTACCTACCACCCACTTCCGGTTTGGCGAGACGCTGCACTGACTGCGGTCGCGCTCAAGACGAGCGCTAATTGGCTAGGGGTGAGACTGGAGGATCTCACGGCTCATGCGTCCGTCCGTCGTGGAATGGGATTTTGGCTCCCTTGCGCCTTCCTTTCCATTGCGCCTTCGGTCTCATCGAAGACCAGCCCTCAAGAGTTCATTTTGAACGATTTGAAGAAAGAACGATTCATCAACGTGAACCAAATCACGCGACTGGAATCACTGGAACGAATCGAAAAGCGCACTTGTAATATGGATGAAGTTTGATGTGTTTCGCAGAATGCTTCCTAGCGGCCATTCAAGGATTCCTGCCGCCTGGGACGCCGCACAGTGGGCTAGAATAGAAAAAAGCTGGCCAAAAGTCGCTAGAGTCTCAAGTACTGGTAAATTAACGAAACTTTTTACAAATTGTGTTTTGTAAAGGTGCAATTGAACTTATTTAGAATTATGTAGTCCACATTATTGTTTATAAGGGCGATAACAATTAAAATAAGCAAACGTGATGCGGGAAGCAATCTCTACAGGGGCACGCCTACCTTCTGCTAAGGAAATATCAAGGGAAAAATGGAATTTTTTCTCTGTTAACAACGTTAAAGCTATCAAATAAGAGTGCATAAGGTAAATTTTGAGTCAAAAAGCAAACTTTTCTGGTATGTTTTACCAGATTTGTTCTAATCTACTAATTTCCTTGAGCCGGGCTTCCAATGCCTCTTCGGAAAGCTGTCCAATAGGAGTAATGTCATGTTCCATAAATCCCGCTCCCGCACTTTGTGAATAGTCCCCTCTCTGTTTGCCAAGACCACACTATGTAAATCTTGACTAGTCACTATCGTTGTATCCATAACTGATCAACTACTCTGTGAACATCCTTCGGCAGTTCGAAAGGAATACTGAAGGGAGACTGACTCGGCTAGAAATGAGCTAGCTAATCGCATAGACGGCTTATTTTGGGAAAATTCAATTTCTAGATTGGAAGCATTTGCACGTTTTCAAAGCAAAAGAACAAATCTGGGTACAAAAATGGGCAGCCGCCGAGTGAAAAGGGCTTGGAAAGCGCGCGAACCGTTAAGTTTATTACGCGACCTCTGCGCGAAGACCCAAGTGTAAAACCGTCAGAAAAGGGTACATACCATAAAGGCACCTCAAATAATGAGTAGTTGAGTGCAATGCAGCATAAATGTAAACCAGTGGCAGAGACCATAATCATTTATAATTTTAATATTGAAGAAATATTAGCTGATAATTTCACTGTAAAAAACTTGAATCAAAAAGACATAAAAAAATATCAGGTAATCAATTCCATCGACAGCCGAACTATCATCATTCTTACATGGGTAGCAAAAAACAAATTGCGGACTCCAACTAGGAATCATTTAAAAAATTAAAATTTGGCTTAACTTCAAACTGCATCGCGCCACAATGGAAAGTAAAATCTTTTTCGATGGATGCGGAGTACACTCATTGAAGTCACAACGAAACGGAGGTTGGTGCGAGGAGGCTTTGGTTCCCAGGTAAAAGTAGGTTACTATATCCTCATTTGAAGCGCTGATTTCTGACGTTGACGAGATCAATCCAGTGTTATAGTGGATGTTCACTCGACACTCTCTCTAGGACAACTGATGGATGTGGTACGCAAAAACAACCGGAAATCCCCTAGGGACACTAACTAATAATTCTTTTTGTAATAACTTGGGATAGCTACCGATGAATTAGGGGAAGTAGAAAAGAGTCATTACGGGTAAGGTTGTAAAACCAGCATTGTCGGGCCAGTAAGTACGGAGGGTCGCAAATCCACAACCAGTCGGCGCAGGCGCCTGCCGCTGTGCGTGCATGGCCTTCCTAAACCCCTCGACCGCAGCCTGCCCATGATGCTTGAGGGAAATCTGCAATTCTGAGAAAATCCTTTCAAAGATATTTTAGCCCATAACTCTGCTGAGAAACCTTCCAATGACCTAATCGTAGAATTGCCAGTCACCAATATGGCAAGAAATTGTTATTTGCGACAAGATGTTCGTTGAATTTAGCCATTTATAGTATAATGTGCAAAAACAAGATGACAATTATTCATAAAATATGTATTCAAGTACCCAATTTCAATGAACTTTTAGTATTCCGTAGTCTTTATGTTCGGATATGATATCCTTTCTTCGCTTAGTCCCGCCGCAGTTTCGTGGCCGCCACAGTGGTCCATGTGGCCGGACCGGGGTGGATTCTCATAAATGTGGTTGTTAAAATTAGAATCGCAAGTTATCGCAAAAACTGCATTCTAAATATTGTTCTATATGCTTTTATTTATCTCACAGTGCAAATAACTTCGTTTAGCCAGATGTAGGTTTAAACGATAATTACCGATAAACATAAAATTCAATGAAAAATCAACACAGTTTTTGAAAAATTATAAAAATATTAATTAACTAGTAAAATGAAACAATTACTGTCTCTATTCATTTCATGAAGACCAATTTTATGGATAAAAATACTTTGAAACCAATATTCTCATCGACGACTCTGTAATTAAGCCACAAATTTAGCTATTTTCAACGGAAAAAATTTGGTCGCTAAAATCACTCCGACATGCTCTACTTTGACCAGCTGTAAAAATTTTACTAACGTATTCCATGCTCTGTATGGTACCCTATCTTATAGAGTACATGCTTATTAATGAATATCAACTGTTTTTGGTGCTTGCCTCGACGCGCCATAGATGGCGTCCCCGGGCGAAATCGGATGGAGGCTCACGAGGCTCTCCTTTATGGCCTGATGCCTATATACATTGTTATTATTGTTGATAAATCATTGTCGTAATAAATACAGAAAAAATCGCTGTTAGGGGCAGAGCATGGAATAATATTGGAAAAAATTAATATGGACGCACGAGGGCCGTTCATTTTTTTCAATCTCCGATGGGCAGGGCCGGATTTAACGTATGGCACGTGTTAAGGGGCGTCGCAGTCCTAGGGGCGCCTTCAAGGGCGGCGGTTCATTCAGTAACAGCAGTACTTATGTAATTTTTTTATTTTTCGAGTTACTCTTCTTTTTTGTTGTATGAATTAAGGCTAGACATTATTTTTGTAAAGGATATTCATAAAGTGTTTTAGTTGCATGAAAGTTAAAACTGTTTCGTGTAGTTTTACACCAAGCTGTTTTTCTATAATTGAATTGTCTATGTTTTCCCTGCGTAAAAATTCAAGCGTAAACCTATGCTGTCAGCCATATATATCTGTTTGTTCCTTTTTTCCGACCCTTACCTCATGCGAGTGGCCGTATGCCTTATCAAAAAAATCGGGAAGGGGGAGGGGCTCAAGTGAAGAGGGGCGCTCAATGGAGAGGTGCCTATTCTAGTTCCCGCTGTCGCCATGAGAGCGACACCTTGGGGCGAGGCTTTCAGCGCTGATACGATGCAGGCTGCTAGCAGGTAGCGCTTGGCTTAAATAAGGATTATTTATACCCTATCAAACGAAGGAAACTTTCCGACCATAGGCAGTTTCAATAGGTGATTATTAAGACATGTTTCCCTAAGCTCTGTACCTCATGCGTGCATTGGTAATCTCAGATGATGTAAAACTCCTATCCACTCGTATAGAAACTAGGTGCCTGTGACGTCACGTGGAGTGGCATCGAATGGGTGCCAATCTAGCCTCTTTCAAATGAGGCTAAAATTGACCATTGCCATTCGTCTAAACCGGTATTCCTAAAACCAAATACTTTTTATGTTATGAATACACAAATGGTGGGTAACGAATCGCAATCAATGCCTTTCGTTTTCTTTGATGAAGGAAACCACCCTAATGGTCGTGCCTGTGGACAGGCTTTACTATAAGCACCTTCTTAATGGAATGTTGCCGCCAATGACATCCAATGAGTTATGCCTTTGTTCTGAAGCCCATCGCCCGTTTGAAAACTCCAGCCATCTAGCCACATCTTAATTTCAGCGTGAAGATGGAACTCCCCCGGTACAATAACCCGTCGGCATTGCACGACGGGTTAATCGAAAATGTCCCATTGAAATTGCTCGACAAGCAGTTGGGCTGTATCGGCGCTGAGATGACGGGCGTTGTCATGGATCGGAACCGACCAGAAGTCAGCATGTCTCTTCTTTTGTTTTGAAGAGGAAGGGACGTATTATTTCCCACTGTTGCATACTCAAGCCGCATTGAATTAAAGAAAAATACTCTCTTATCGGCATAAAGGTCAAGACGTGTCAATGCTGAAGCCGTTCGGCGAGTTTGTGGCTGTCTCACCGCAGTGCTTTCTTGGCGGGAGAATCAATTCTACATCTACATCTACAAATTACCCTGCGAGCCACCTCTAGGGTGTTTGGCAGGGGGTGATCAATCACCAGCATGCAGCATGCATTTGGACTCCCACATGCACACCACACCGTCCAAGAAACGTCCCGTATAATAACAAACTATACTACTATATGCTGTTAGAAATAGAATATAGAATAGAAATTCAGAAACATGCATTAAGTTTTACATAGGTTAGTAGGCTACACTACAAGTCATGCAATCTATTTACGCGTTCTATTGCTGCCGTTATAATCTCTTATTGATCGTGGAAAAAATGACATTCGGAATCTGTCTGTTCTGCAATCTATCTCTCTTATTTTATTTATATGATCTGATCTTCCGTAGTACGTTGGCGTCCGCAAGATATGGTTAACTTCGTCAGAAAAGACACTGCTCTTGAATTTATCTAAAAGGTTTAGTCTATTTTTCAATCTACGGTCCGACAGAGATTCCCATCCGAGTTTATCTAAGAGGTCAGTTACACTAACAAGACTATCGTAACGACCTTTCACATACCTGGCAGCTCTTCTTTGCACGCGTTCTAACTCTGTTATTAAGCCTTTTTCATGAGGGTCCCAAACACTGGCAGCGTAGTATTCCAAATGTGGTCTAACGAGGGAAAAGTAGCTAATTTCTCTCACTTTGTCGTCGCACTTTCCTAATATTCTTTTAACGAAACCCATTTTACGATTAGCTTGACCGGTTATTTCTCGAATATGTTTATTCCACGATAGATCATTATTGAGTCTAACCCCTAGGTATTTCACAGATTCAACTGCCTTTAACTGCGTGCCCCGAACGACATAGTTACGCTGTAGGGAGTTATTCTTCTTCCAATTGAGGCTGTGCAGTTAATGAGAACGTCAAAATAACATCTTACCATCAAAAATGACTTGAGCGCGCGGTGCGTAGGACGCGCTGTTGCGTGTATTTCCCGCCTGTCGCTTCTCTCGTGTTTTTGCCGAACTATCGGAGGTTGAAAAAAACCTCCCTCGTAATTGATGAAACGAACGTAAGTACTTGCCTAAATTGTATTTAAATGTTTATTTGACTCACGCTTACCAAGGAAACATACGCTACATTTTAAATTAATTTTATCAGTTGGCTGGTTGGGTTGAGCTACGGAGGTCTTATTCACACTCTGCTTCCTCGATAGTGACTAGGTCAGGCAAGATAGAGCTCACGCATGACGTCTTCCGGGTGCGCTGATTTGCTTTAATAATAATTGCAAACCAGTGGTAGTCTTGCTTGCAGTGCGTCCAAACAATATATGGGCCAAAAATCGAGTTCATATTGTCCGAAGGGCTGCGTCTCTTTACCACCGCACCAATAAAATAATAAAAAACGTATAATTTCAAATGCAAAAACCTTTATTGGTTAAAAAGTTCAATTTTTGACATTGTTTATATTTTAAGATTGTGTCGATATTTGGTTTTACTTTTGTAGTTGCAAATATTTTGTTTAGCGTCTAAGGGCCGCAGGAAATCAGCCGGCGTTGAAGAAAGGCCCTTGATTGATGGCCTCTCCCCTTGCATCCTATTAAAGGCAATTTAACTGAAGGGAAACGCTTCACATGAGAAAATTTGGCTCCAAAAGCGAAAGGGAAAGAAATTCATCTTGAAGAGAGGGAAGCTGTAGAAGAAAGGGTAGACGAAGAACCCACACGAACAGGAGGAAAGCAACGACGACGGACGAAGCAAAGTGAAAGCTGCGATAAAGGGGAACTACTTACTATAAAGGGAAGCGAATGGAATGTGCTAAAATGGACAAGAATGAAGATATTATCAATGAAAGCGATATCAGCTGAAACACTGGGGAAGACGTCGAAGCATTGTCGGAGTAGTGTGTATCTTGCAGGTTTGTTTGTGTGAAGTGAAATCCCCGGGTTCTTGTGTGAAGATGAGTGACATGTTTCTGTTGTGAAACACACGTTTTATGTTGGCTTAATGCAAAACCAGAATAGCATTCATAAGCGATTTAAATAAGCCTTCCTTAGGTAAAGACGTGTGAGATATTTGTTCGTGTAGTTGTTATCGCTAATCACGGCAGAAAGTTTGCTTTTCGATAACTATTCAAGACTGTTGGAACTGGCGAAAGGAGTGGTTCTGTTAATCATGGAAAAGATTTCGCTTTAAGATGCCTATTCAAGATCGTTTAAAATGATAAAAGATGTGGCTCCGGTATTTTTTCTGATGATCATTGTAAAACTGTATAGCTTTTCGTTAACTATTCAAGATTGTAAAGGCCGCTTTACACGGTGAATTTGTATTCGAATGAACTTGCGAACTACCATCATTCACCTGGTATAACAGAAATTTCCTGCATTCAAACGATCATTCGAATGCAATTTCAAGCATGTTCTAATTTGCATGAATGATTCCGTGAATGATGTAAGCGCATGGCGTCCATCTTGCCACTGCCACCACGGCACTTTAAGATCATACATAAAACTTTGGAAGCATAGTGACCCATGCGATAGCTCAAATAATTAATGTATACTTTGAAAGAAAGTAAATTAACAAACATCAATTCTCGAAAGTGGGTAATTGGGAGAAAACATTCCGGATTTTTAAACATCAGAAACGTCTTTTACCTCCTAGATTTCGTCTATATTTTGTTTAATTTACAATTTTTAATCTATATTTAATGATTAGAACTCAAAGTTTGGGGTGAGAGTCCCATTTAATGACAAAAATCTCTGTTTCTCCGGCGAACACATTCCAACGAAAACGAGCCGTGACATCATATTGGCCCACCTAGTCACAATCTCACAGTGTTGCCTATAAGTCGTAGAGAACAGTGAATTCTCTGTGGTGAATGCTTAAGGTAGGTACTCATAAAGCCTTTAACTGTAATTGCGCCCAATATTCCGCAAGATATCTTGAGAGCATTGTTTGCCTTACGGTAATGGGGAAGTAGCAAGCAATGAGATAACACTGAGCCAACTTCATAGTAGTAAGTATGAGGATGATGAAGCACACTCCTTCGAAAATAGAGCAGGTCCCTTCCTTTTTTCTCTGCCCGTTACCTTTCTTCTCTCGCACAGGAATGACCTTTGTTCGACTGCATTGTGAAGGCTGTGCACCCGAAGAGACCCCAAACATAAAAAATCATTGTCGATCGGACTTCACCCTTGTGGAGACTTTGCATTATGCTTATTCTGTTTTTTTTTTATTGGAGCTGGTCGCTGCAGCGTCAATACGGGACTCGTATCCAAAATGTAGGATTTTTCTGAGCGAGAAACAACGTGTAGTTTTTTTCCCAAATTATTTTTCTCTTACTTTATAATCTACTGAATCGGACGGGAAATGACTTCGAGTAATCGTTTTAAGAGTAAGTTTCCTTATGATCATTTTCTATCTTGAAGCATAATCATGGTTGCACTTCAGCGAAAAAAACTTATTATGTACTTCGTTACGGGATCACAAAACGCATCATTTACTAAAGGGGTTTTCCGCAATCAATTCGTACCGTTCCAATCCCTCTCCTTAATCAGTACGTCATACCCCACCGCAGGGGCGGATCCAGGATTTCTCTTCAGAGGGGGGGGGGGGGAAATAAGGCCGTATCCAAGATTTTGTTCTGGGGGAGGCACAGGGATAGCTCGTAATACAAAACGAGCGCAATGATAATGGGACGGTTTTAAAAATCTTACATTTTTTTAGGTTCTGGGGGGGCACGTGCCTCCAGGTCCACCTATGCCCCACCGAAAGTCAAAGCAATACAAAAATATATTGAAGCGCACATGTAAACGAAGCGTAGCGTCGTCTGCGACCTCCAAAACAATTCATGTGGTAGGAAACGGTCGGATGTATCGAAATAAATCATCGATGGCCTCACCAGTGCGCATCATTTCTGCGCAGAAAATTTGCCGAAATCATTCACCGTGTAAAGTGGTACCGGCGAATGAATTTAATTAGAATGATCATTCGAATGAAATTCACCGAGTAAAGCGGCCATTAGAAGTGATGGAAGATGTGGAAAAGCACGATTAAAGTTTTTACGACACTGCTTCAAAAAAGAGTTCAGCTGTAGTTTCTGTTGACATATTTTACTTATTTAGAATTCGTTATTCGTGAAATTTAGATTTAAAGCATATTCTACCTTATTAATTTACCATATTGGATGACTTTGTATAATGAAAAAAACTCAATTGAACCGTTCAATTGAAAAGTGTCAAATAAAAAAAAAAACAATTGCAATTCGTCACTTTTAAATTGAACGGTTCAATTGAATATTTTCCAACTGAATATTTCCAATAGGGTAGGAAACATTTGGAATGAATCATTAGTGTATTTTGCATTTTAAGGTCGTTCCTTCGGCATTCCATTATGTAACTAGCTGAATATAATTTAAACATTACAATTTAAACATTTTAATAAAGACTGGCAAGGGGCTATTAAGATTATATAAATCAATAAAAACAGAAATATTGGCATAGGGAAGGGATTCCAGGTGGCAGCACTGAATGAAGTGTCATGGTCGAACAGTGATGATCGGTTACGTTAGTATCTTTGTTCGCGTGAAACTATATATGATTATAACCAGCCGGCACTATGCCAGTGTTACTCTCTTAGCCGAATATCAATGGCGCTGGTAAAACATAGAAGAAGTTCATACGCTACAAAGTGTGCAGAATTTATAATTATACCAACCAGTGTGAGACGAAAGCTATCTCTCTACATAGTCTCCCGTAAACCCCTAATTTGAGATAGAAGTGGGAGCACGTCTTGAGGATGGGCAAGAATTAGCTAGCTTACTTAAGAAAAAGAAAAAAAATTAGAATGGGTTATACTGAAATACATGAAGGGCTTGACAACGTCAATGTATCATTTAATGCCTACCTAAACGATGTTCGCTTAATTATGAGAGTGCCCGAGGAGGGGATAGGACGATGTACTCAAATCAATGGGCATGAGATAATTCCAGCGATCGACACACTTTGCCTCCGCAGTCCGAAACAATTGAAGAACGCGAGGCACGTTGGTAACTTCAAATCATATTTCTAAAATGACTGCTAGCAGTTACATTTAGCAGTCATCGTGGACAACGCCGCGGAAACCTACGCACGAATGTTTCTATAATATGTATATTATGCCATGTTCCGTTTATTACGTGAAACTATCAAATTGCAGCATTTTAATTGTTGTATAATATTGCTAATTCATTAGTCGTTTTCCCTAGTTGAACATAAAAACATTCCCCTTATTTTTCATCTTTTTTCGTAGATGTAAACGATGAGTCCAAAAGTCACTCCAGTGAAACTTATGAGCTAGCATTTTAAATTTTAACGTAACACTTATAGCACAAAATAACAGAGTTGTCTATTTCTTATGATTTTCTTACGGAATAAAATGATAAGCCGCTTATCATACGCTAAGAAACTTATGTAAGGCACGGATAAGAAGTTACGAAATAATAGGTAAGGAATACAATCAAATATTCTCATATTAACAAAATTGACTTCTGTTTGATGAACACCGAAGGCGGCAGAACAGTGTACTACACAGCCTATGCTGGCTAGAGCTCTGCCGGACTTAAATGTAAAGCCTAATAGTGAAATTCAGTGACTCTTTATAAGAGCTGAACGAATAATTATGTGCATAGAAAATATTTTGAGAATAACAGCACTCCCAAGATTACACAATACGCTTATCAAACAAAAACTTCGCGGCTCATTCAAATGCGAACACAATTTTAATCCTGTTTATTTAATTGCGTACAACGACAAGACGAGTAAAACAACACATAGGTTGTATGCCAAGCATCTTAATAACATTTAAACTCATTGGGATCAAAAATAAAACATAATAATGATGTTAAGCGGAAGTAAATCACGAGTCTGTCTCTCGTCAATTATTTTGCTAAGCCGCTAGAGCAATCTCACTGTCGTCGCTAGCGAAATTCGCTCTTGACGAATGTTTACGTTCGCTATATGCTCGCCAGTCAGAACGAGAATAACTTTTTTGTCGCGAGAGAAACGAAGCGAAGCATTCCTGGCGAAATAACTAGCGAATGAGAATAGGAACGCATGCACCGTTCGCCAATATTTTCGACAAATGGCGCTGACTATGGCCAGAGAGAACCAGAATCAGTCCCCTGGTCCCGCGGCCGGCTCCCTGACGCAGACCTTCGGAAATATTCGTGAAATTTCAGTAGGATATAGTTCGGGATATGCCCTTTCTCTCCCTCTCTTTCTCAGAGTACGCCAATGATAAATCGTTTTCGCGACCGTTCGCACTCCACTGGCTAGCTCGCCACAGCAAACCAGAGCTTTTTCCCGGAAACCTCAGCGATTTTTGATGGCCACGCAATGGATATTGCAAAGATCTATATAATTATCATTGTGCATTCGTTCGTATATGCTGCGGTTAAAGTTCATTTAAATTAGCTTTGCGACTGAGAGTGAGTGAGTGCCATGTTTTAGTGGGGTGACGGTGGAGGCCACGTCACTTCCTGGAAACCAATCAAAATGCGATTAGCAGGGCCTGGCCTCCGTGTAAGAAAGTCGCTTAGTCGCTTCTTTCAGACCTCCGTGGTGTACACTTTGTGTCTAATTAGCTGTGTTGCCAAGTGGGAAGAGGGTTTTTGAGAGACAGTCTTCCGTTTCCATTGGAAAACGGTCTTTTGAGGAAACGTGGCAACGCCGCCTCTCTCTCCCATCCGTAGCTTACGGCAGCGAGAGCGCCGTCCAGAGGAACCCTGTGGGAATTTATTATGTGCCTTCCACTATGAGCCAAATACATAGGCGGATCTAGGGGGATGGGGGGGGGGGGGTGGGGGTCACGGGGGCACGTGCCCCCCGAGAACCTTAAAAATATGGAATATTTTAATAAAGTCCCATTATCATTGCGTTCGTTTTGTATTACGAGGTATCCTTGTGCCCCCCCACCCAGAACAAAATCCTGGACACGGCCTTGTTTGTGCCCCCCCAGAAAAAAATCCTGGATCCGCCCCTGGCCAAATATACATGATTTTCAGATTTAATTTTGTGTAATCACTCAATTAGGATGATAGGAGAGAAACTTTAGTGATTTTCCGCTCTCAACTCAAACTGACACCGACCTTGGCTTCAATGGATAGCCTTGATCGATTGATGGAAGATTGACGTTGAAACCTAAGTCAGTGTAAGCCAGTGGCGGCGCGTGCGTATACGCATGTTAGCAAGTGCACACCCAAAGATGAATAAATTATAAAAGAAAACTATTCCTTTGCAACGCGAAGGATAAAAGCACTGTCTGCATATGCAAGAAACATGAGCTTCCGAACGCCACAGCCATCTCCTTTTCGAATTCACCGCTCTACAAGTGTGCGATCCCGTGGCATCATGCCGGGCGCATTTTCGGTCTGTGCGATCGCTTGAGGGTGGTCTGGCGGGACGAGGTAAGCGGGGGGGTATGTGCTGTTCAAAGGGGCGATGGGAGCAGACTCAAAACCATGCGAATGCGCACGCGCATGTTTTTGGTGACTGACTAGCAGGTAGTGTAGTGGTGTAGCCGCCACCTACACTACCTGCGCCCAGGATCCTAGTCCGTCTACAGAGCCATCTGTATGGCCGTTTTCTACACTACTTCCTCATAGGGTGTAAGGAAAAGAGAATGAATTTCAACTACCGTCACTTGTAAAGGTGTGTTGAGAATAATTATTTTCACACATGCTAATATTATTTCTGTTCATGCAATTTTAAGGGTAGTGTACCAGTGATATGTTTTGCTTGCTATGTATTCTATTACGACGAAATATGATGCTCATGGATTAGGATTAACATAATATAATTAAATCATCCTATATCTGCTCTAATGCACACCCTAGATAAATTACCACCAGCCGCCACTGGTGTAAGCTTAATCCAAGTGTGGAAAATGACGAAAGTTTGCGTGCCTTTCCGTTATCATGTTTCACCATAGCACGTGACAAGTCAACATTTTTTTCTATTTTGACTACTTGCTGTGGCAATAAAAAATGTTCTCCTGCTCGCTAAGAATTTGCATAACTAGAAACATTAGTAACCATAAATATTGTCATTGCATTTTATTTAGTGAACTGTATCAGATGCTTTATCTTAGTTGATTTTATGGCATGAGTGCGGTTATATTGTGTGGGTCTTCCCTAACTTCACTAGTTGGCAGTCAAGTGGCGAAGCTATTACAACGTCAGTAAATTTCCTGTGGGTCGCATTGGAGGAAATGAGTTTAAATTTAGCCACGTCCCATTGAATCCATTGAGTAATTGGCGGTCGTCCCTTCCGAAATATGTTCCTGCGACCCTTCCAATCGCTGGACCGCAATCACTGGACCACGGTGACGACCTTGGAACGAATTTTTTTCAAATGCCCAATCGCAGGTCATTCCAACGGGGAGAGAGAGAGAGAGAGAGAGACCGCACCATTGAGGGCCAATCCAAGCATAGCTACCCCTCCTCACAATGCTGTATACTTGTGCATTTAACCCTTGGAGTGTGGCAGGGGGTCACAGATCACCAACATGGGTGGCGATACAGAACGAATGTTACGGAGCTGGTATGCTTCCCACGTCGTGGCCCCAGGTTCAAATCCTTCCAGTGTGGCGGCATTTTCTTTGCATCTCGGGTGAACAGGACAGCATGGACATGCAACACAACAAAGACTATGGATAGTGAAAAAAAAGCGATTATAGTTTTAAAAACGGAATTTATTTTGTCCCCGCCACCACTCGTTGTTTATGCGAGAGACAATAAAAGCGATAGAGAGATGGAAAGGCTTAGTGGCTCGCGCTCATTTCTCCAACTCTAAAACAATTGAATGCCGACTCCCCAAGTGTGCAGCCAAGAAATTGCGCATCTCGCCATCTTGACGAGGACCTCTACAATTTAGCGCTATTTAATTGCGTGGGAAATCACGCCAATTTGAATATTTTCTCAGCTAATATTATTCGGATGTGATTTGGTGGGGTCTGTAGGTACACAGATCCTTCGGGACGGTTTTCACCGTAAAATGTAGATTCCTACTCATCGTATTCTGCTAATTGCAAGTATATAATGCATGGGAGTGGGTCATAATTCTTCAGCCTGCTTTCAACTGCTCCCCCGTGCACAGCCTGGCTTCAACTGAATAGCGACCAGCTTCATCCCGTTGTTTATTCGAGTGACTGCGAACCTGAGATTCGTTCTTATTCAGAGTAAACTCCGAAGCTGACGCGAATGTCATCGCCATTTGATCGACACGGGCAGGGAGAAATATCCCGAAATGATTACACGTGAGTGAGTGTCGTATGTAAATGGCAGTTTTTCATTCGACTGATGGACGAAAGCCTCCGTTCGCTCATGGGATGGTTGGCCAATTGGACCACTGATGAGCGCGCCCGGATGCCAGTCATGTAATCGGCGTCTGAGACCTCGGAAGGGGAGTCATCATTTGCATTCGCCGCTTGGAATTCGTTCTTAGTATGTGTTCCAACGCACTCTCCCTGTGGAGAGAGGGAGGGAGATGGGCGTGAAGAGGCCGAGGCCCGCATGCAAGCAATTACGGCGGTCCATCCGCCGCGCCGGTCGACCTCGTCGCTGACCATCCTCCCCTCACGCAACAAAGACAAGAGAGGATCGCGCTGCGCACACGCTCGAAACTGCTCGAAACCGCGTGTGGAATATTCGTGAATGGCGATGGATTAGTGGAGCGAAGATTGGATTGGGTGAAGGTGTTTGCTGCTACAATCGCACGTACTCAAAGGGAACTAAGATACGCTTTAAATTTTTCCCGGTGAATAATGTTGAGGAATCCGTCTCGGGCTCTACACCGTTGGGTTATTGGCTTCTGCATTAGATTGCTTCAACTCGATGGGATCGACGGAGGTGTCGTTCCTTTCGGAGCTCGCGCAGCCTCTCCTTAATTAATGCAAACCAGATTGGTGTTACCTCGCTTCCGCAGTCCAAATTACGAAGTGCATTCCAATTCTAAGGCCTCTGATTTATTTTTTCTAACTGGCTACTCGCCTCAAAGCTGGTGTTACTTCTCGACGTAATCTCTCTGCAAACGTGCGCATTTTTCACAATGTCGACGCCATGATTCCATGGCCCTGTGTTTGGCCAATGGATAATCACCAAGATGGTTTTGGCTTGGTGCCACTCGGTGTTTATATCACGCTAAATCATAATCAAGAAAACCCCGCCATAAGGTTCCCGTTAATATGGCTTCGTCATGTCTGAATATCGGCGCTAGTTATTTCTCTGAACGCCGAAATGGACGCACTGGAATCTCACACCAAGCGCTCCTGTTTGCTAATTTATTGCTAAGTTTATTTAGAAATTAGTGTTGGCTTGTAGAAACATGACGGGAGTAATGCCTGTCGTCCGAAGAGAGTGATTTGATCATTTAGCAAGCGAGTACATAGCTATCTTCGGAGTGCGTCACTTGTCAGTGTGGAAGGCCGCCACCAGATAGCACCGCTTTCTCCTCCCCCTTTCCTCGCGTCATCGGGTTAGCGATTAAAATAATACAACCCATGAAGGGGTAGAAACAAGCGAAGATCAGATCTTAGGAGGTCAGATTCTGATTTCGTGAAATTTCGTCAGAGCAGACAAGTGAGGACTTCCTGGAGTGATTCCGCGAATGAGCGAGACAATGCGCTCTATGCATTATTTTTCTTATCGCCATTCCCTCTTCTTCCTCCTCCTCTCTCCAAATCCTTATTCCTATCCATACAAGTGAACTAGAGCAAATTTTCTGCCGATTATGAAGGAGTTTTGGAAGTAAAAGACATCCGTATTTTTCCATTTTTCGATTCGATGGTTACTTCTCAAGCTAGATGAGGTAAAAAAATCCTCATTACCGATAAAATGAGAAACAATGCCACGCAAATGAAAATAGGCCATAGAAAATTTAAGTGGAAAGAAGTGGAAATGGATTCATCATTATTCTTGGCGATTGACATGATTCATTCCACTAGTTGAGAAACATTCTTTCTCCAGTATTACAAGGGCATTCAATATCTCCTCAATATGTGTTATGCAATCTTCTATCTGCTTAATCTCCTGCTTTACATATTTACTGTTGCGTTATGAGTGAATGGAAAACTATCAGGCATAAAGTATTTTAATGGTGAAATTCAGATTCGCGCAATTAAGAAGGAAAACGTTGTGTTAACAAAATTCCAGGGACAACTCACTTAGGGGCTGTATAGGTATATTTTGCAATTTTTCCTCATGAAGTTCTCCGGCTCTCCTTTGATCCTTGTGTCAGCAGCCCAATTCTCCAATAACAGACGATCATAAAACGCATGTTTACGTACACTAACTTATCAGGGTAAGACTACTATGGAGCAATTTCCTCCTTGCACATACATTTTCCCTGTTGTATTATTACTCGCATGTCTATGACTGCAGTGACATTTAATCTTAGGAGGTCAGATTCTGATTCAGTGAAATTTCGTCAGAGCAGACAAGTGAGGACTTCCTCGAGTGATTCCGCGAATGAGCGAGACAATGCGCTCTATGCATTATTATTCTTATCGCCATTCCCTCTTCTTCCTCCTCCTCTCTCCAAATCCTTATTCCTATCCATACAAGTGAACTCGAGCAAATTTTCTGCCGATTATGAAGGAGTTTTGCAAGTAAAAGACATCCGTATTTTTCCATTTTTCGATTCGTTGGTTACTTCTCAAGCTAAACGCGGCGGCAAGTGGACGGTTTTGACCCTTCCGTGATAAGTTGATGACGCCACGAAATCCTACAGAGAGGGTTACCGCTCCTTTCCCGGTTCCTCGTTGTTCACACTCTTGTTTACGATCCCTTCTTTGAAGCAGCAGGGCTCTCTGAGCAAGTTACTGAACACGGCCACTGATGACGTCATTCACTCATGAAACGCAGGCGGCGAATTTGGTGTTTTCTCATCGCAAATTACCGCAGAGCGTCTGAATTAGTCGAGTCGAGTAGTTGGTACTCGACTCGAGTGTTTCGAATAGTATTACGAATGACGAGTCGAGTCGCGTAGTTTCGGTTGCATAGCTTTCGAGGCCATCTGCCGACAGGAAGCGCTATCATGAAACTCTTGTAATATATATCGTTTTTAAAGTCGATAAGCCATTCTAATGCCTTGGCCTGGGAGTTTCGGCTTGCTGCATAAACTATAATAGTCAACGTGGGCGCCGAATACCTTCTCGTCCGCCGCGGCGGCCGATCGCCTCCCGACTCGACGGCGTATTCGGAGTGGTCCGCTGCATCGCTCGCACTTTCCTATGCGATACTTCTGTACCCTACCCAACTCAAGCTTCTACCAAACTCAAACGCCGAGAGAATACGTAAAAAATTGTTAAAATTTCTGAAAGGAAGAAATATATGTAATTTTAAAGTTCTAGCGGACAATGCCGGTTTTTCCCGGTGTTTGACGTCACAAGTGGTGTCATCTTTTAGCCTTTTTGATTATCGCGTACGGCCGATTTTAATTTTCGTTTATTCCTTTGTTGCGTTCACTTTATTTCTTGAACTAAAGAAAAACAAGATTTTTCAAGGTTTATTGAACTACGAGAGAAATATAGGATATTTTTTGCTCTGCAAATCTAAAGATAAGTTCCGTAGTTCGTTTGCTTCGTTTACCTTGAATTCCATAAAGATTCAAGATCCATGAAAATCGTTAATATAATTTTTAAGAAGGATTACCAAGGTTCCCATATCTTGCAATTTTGGTGAGAAGGTATGTACTAGTGCAGCCACGCAATTGTGTAGCGAAAGGCAATTTTCTGCTGGTATTAATAGTGTCACATGAAACCGTCAAAACCTGTTGCCTAAGTATGTAGAACAATTGTTTTTTTTTTTGCATGAAAATTTGAAAGGATCAAATACTACATGATTCATTCAAATGAAATGTAATTTTTATTGTAGCTTTCCAAATGTCTTTACTCAGGGCTCTTCCTAGCAGTTTGGATAAATATATTACTTGACTTGTCGATATATTACTAGAGGTTAGTTCTTTCCAATTGTGCCTAAGGTACTGTGACACATTAATGTTTATTCATCTCCTAATGGAAGACACATTAACCATCAACGTTCCTCCTTATATTTTTCTTTTTATATCGAGCGAAGAATTTAGAATAGAAAATTCATAATGGGATTGGAAAAATGAGAATATCTGAGAGAGGAGCACACATAAGATTTGTTAATTCTGTTTCGGGGAGAGGTAAAAGCAAAATATACCAACAATATGGGAGCTTCTGGGGAGGCTATAGTTGCAGATGGTTTGTCAGCAATTTCTTTGCCAAAATAGTAAAAACAGATTACCGCATTTACGAAACATGTCCACTAATGCTATTCTCTCCTCCCTCTTCATTCCTAATCTCACTACCTACCCACAAGCTCACAGCTGATTTAAAACTTATTTATAAGATTCTCAATTCCACCATCGACTGCCCTGCATTGCTCTCTTTTATCAATTTTAAAGTTCCACCCCGCCCTACCCGTTCTCATCCCTTAATCCACATGCCCATTCCTAGACTTTCACTCACTAAACGTTCGTTTTTCTACCGCATTACTTCTGTGTTGAACACACTCCCTCCACCCATCGACCCCCTTACACTTCCATTGAAATCCTTCATCAGCCTTTCCCTACTCTACCTCTCACCGAGGTAGCCTGTACCTGCAGAGCCTACTTGTACTTTTGTTTTTGTAAATTTAATTATTGTTTTTTAATTGTTATATTGCGTCTTCTTCCTCTAATTTATGTAATGGTACCTGGCCACTATAAAATGGCAACTATATACTGTATGTGGTTCTCCTTCTTTCAAATAAAAAACTGTTGAGCGACCGCCCTCTGAAAAGATGAATGACCGCCAGGAACTCCGGAAAAAGACACATGTCATTCTCCGGCTGGCTTTCTTCGGATTTCAACGGTTCTTTTCCAAAAATTTCATTTTTAATTTTCACTCTTGCATCCGTACCCTATCACAGCGGATAGGCCACGAAAGTGTTACTTACTGTATTTGGAATTGTGCGCAAGTTTTGAGGGTTTAAGCTTCCAGTGCGGGTAGGTCTTCAACAATAGGAATCGTGGATCCCTAAGTAATGGAATATATTTACGCTTCTTCGAGTAATTATATTTCGGTTACGGTCAAATACTTACTTAAAATTTAGAATATCCAAACATGTTTGCTTCGAAAACGCTTCGTTTTGCGACACGGAAGTAACGTTCTTGAAAGTAAGCTTCTGTTGGAAAAAAAGGAAAAAACAGCAGACACTGCCGCATTGCAGAAAAAGATTCCCACCCAGAAAAACAAAATTTCAGTGAAAATCATGGAAATAATGATGAAAAGCAGGCTTCTGTAAAATGAAAAACAAAAAAAAATGAGAATAAAATCTGTCAACTCCGAGAATCGATCCTGGGACCCCAGGTCAAAATTCGTACACTTGAATTACCGGGCTACATTTCATTCTTGGTCCAGGCCAGTTTATAAGGGAATATAATCAAACTGTAAGTGTGTAAATGGATGATGGTGCTTGAGGTCAGAGTCCACTATCATGTTGTACGGCAGTCAACTTGTATTCATAACCTCGGCTTTGCATGATTGCGAGACGTCGAATGGATCCGCTCACGCTGCCCCATTCGACTTCATCCTCCCTCTCATTGGGTTTGGCGGAGCGGGGTGTTGGTAGAGCGGGGGAGGTTTGGGAGGGTGAGGTAGGGGGCGTGGCTGTCTTCTCGCAGTCGTCTTTTCCTTCTCCGGCCGAGAGCACGGTCGCTGCCTTCCCCTCCGCGCATAGTCTCGTCTAGTGTCCTGAGGACCGTGTTTCTCGCGGCGATGTTTCTCCAGGCGGGCCGCACGCGCGGCCACCCGGCCTTCCTCATCCGCCTCTTCGCCGTCGCCGCATCCTCCTGCATCCTGCTTCTGTTGGCGCCGCACCCGACAGCCGCAGAGGAGCCCGCACCCCGTGAGTACCCGTATATCCGTCGTCCCTCGTGGGTGCGCGAGCACTGGGGTTGTGCGCGGCGACAAATTCCGAAAAAGAAACTGTTGGTGAATCGAACGAGCTTTTTCTTCGGAAGTGGTCTTTTCCCCGATGAAGCGTTTGTTTTTCAGCTGAACTGCCCCTTCCCCCTGAATATTTTTTACACTGAAACATTCAATCAGTCTCAGAATGTGATTACTCGGGCACATATTTTTTTTCTATTTTGCTCACCTGCCCTTCTATATTTATGCTAAATCTAAGTTTGGACAGATAGTGTGACTCACCAAGATTTAAGTTTTCCTGGATATCACACAATCACCTATACCACTTATTTTTTGTCTGAGCACGACCCGGGTTTCAATGAATTATCATCATCTTCAGGCGCAAATTATGACTTGTTTATCTTATTATTGTTACCTCGTGACATGATGATTTTTTAGGTAACAATAATGAGATAAACAAATCAGAATTTGCGCCCGAAGATGATGATAATTCATTGAAACCGGGTCGCGCTCTGATAAAAATTAAGTGATATAAGTAATTTTCTAATAATAAAAGCGAACAAACTATGTATAAATCCACCAATTTATTTTTGTGGTACTACTAGTTTCGACGCAGCGGCGTCATCATCAGGCGGAGCCTTTGTACCTGATGATGACGCCGCTGCGTCGAAACTAGTAGTACCACAAAAATAAATTGGTGGATTTATACATAGTTTGTTCGCTTTTATTTATTAGAATGAACCTCCACAAAGTTGAGCCTGTTACGATAGAGATTAAGTAATTTTCTGATATCCAGGAAAACTTATAGTGGAATAACACAAAGTAAAGCAAGAGTTAGTGAATTTCACCCAGATTTTCTTAGTTGCACCCTGGTTATGTGGAGGTATTTCGAAGCGAGTAATCCGGGTGGCCGCGCAAGAAAGAGGCCGGCGGTCCATCGGTGATGCACGCATCGTGAGTCTGTCTTCGCGCGTGAGCCTCCTCCGTTGCTCCCTACCCCGGGGATGAATCTGAAATTTTATGAAGAACTGTGAATTTCTCTTAATTTTCGATTGGAAAATTGAAAATAACAAACTCCATTCTTGTCGACGCCTCTTCCTCGGCACACGAAAATGTGTATGATTGATGGCTGTCGGACGAAAGTACTCCACTATTTTCGGCATCCGTGCAGCCGAGGCAGTGTTCAGAGTCTGCTCTGCACCGGAGCAGACGGGGCCGCTTCCACGCGTCTGCCGTGTGATGGGTGTTCTCTTCGGGACGTGCTGTTTCCGCACGCTCTGTTTTATGGCGTGCGTGGAAGAAGTTAATTGCTGGCTCTCTCATTCTGCTCGGGTGGAGTGGGCCGATAATTTACAACTCAGTGTTTCTCTGATAAAGGCAACCGCTTGCTATTTATAATTTCAGTGCGGGCTACAGGTATTTCGACGCTAAATTAGTGCCGATTCTTAATTCTGTGTGTGGAGTCGACTTTCAATTCAGAGACTTCAGTTTTTTTAACGATAAAAAATAAACTCATTCCAATGAAAATTAAGAATGATAAGAGGGTGCAAGTTATATTGTCAAAGCACGCGCTGACGGTCGCGGTCAAGAAACGTTTCACTATCTGGAAAATGCTTCTTCATATCTGATAGGTGATACAACAATTCCACGTGCATTTAAGGGTCTGGGCTAAGCATAGCACGAAGCATTCGATCCGCTACCTACGATTGTATGTACAGTTGGCCGGCCCCTATTATTCATAATTGAGAAAAGTTATGTTCTCCTAGTCTCAAAATGATCCAAATGAGGTTTATATTCACGTGTTAAAATTTGGTTGCGTTAAAATATCGGCAACCCGTCCACCAGGTACTGAGGAGTACGCCGCAGTGCGGGGTAGCGCCCTGAGGGGTAGATTGCATTACGATGGACGATATTTCGTAAACGCTTAGAGATAGGTTAACCAACAGAAAATCGGTCCTATAGGACTTCACTTTTACGTTTTACGTAGGGGTAGCACTTTTTCGGCCCCAGAAATCTCAATTGAGGGTCTATCCTGGAGGGCCTATCTCTGGAGGGTGGATTGCGTTACGATGGACGAAATATCGTCCATCGTAATGCAATCCACCCCCCAGGGCGCTACCCCGCACTGCGGCGTACTCCTCAGTACCTGGGGGACGGGTTGCCGATATTTTAACGTAACCAAATTTTAACACGTGAATATAAACCTCATTTGGATCATTTTGAGACTAGGAAAACATAACTTTTCTCAATTCTGAAAAATAAGGGCCGGCCTAATGTACAGTGTCTGAAAAAAAACCCAAAGCTCATTGTCGTCTGATACCGGACAGTTCAGTAATTTCAATTTCGCCCTCGCAATGCTCTCATAAAACCGGGAATTTGAAAAGCTAAATGACGGGAAATAATCAGGGAAAGGGAAATAATCAATGCCATTACATTATGACAACGCGCAGTGATGGTCCAGTAACGAATTATTCCCCAAATCATGCGAAGCATGCTTTTCCTATAGGTAACTCACCTATAATGGAATCTACTCTTGTCGGGACGCCATTGGAAAGCCGACTTATTGGGAATTGAGACTGCCTTAGAGTTTAACTGTTCGGTGGTGTAGTGGGTAAAGTATCATGCAACGAGTCAGAGGTTTCAAGGATCAAGTCTCGATGACGGATGATTTGATGCTGCACGCAAACTGCGGACATTTTCTGATCTTAAATCGCAAAACCTATCATGAGGTCCAGAGGACGTCGCGTAACTATTGAATTCTTACGCGCTTTTTATTAATTGAAACTCAATTCCTGTATTGCATAACCATATGTGCAGTTGACTGTGGAGTGAACTTTGACCGCCTTTTCCGCGTCGTCCAGCCCAGCTACTAGGCTCCTGACATTTGCTACATGCACGATATGTCACGGCCAACGCCTCCTCCCTCATTTCAAGGGAAAATTCCTTAAAAGTTCCGCAGAGCAGAGTGAAGGCAGAATATAAAGCTGACCGAACTCAGTTTTCAATCGGGAAATTTCGGGGTCTGTGCACGCATTTCAGAGGAAACTTTGGGTAAATGATTGAGCTAACAGAATGCTAAGCTTGCCCATAAATTTTCCGAAAAATGTGCATTACGCATACATTAAAAAACTAGTTCATCATTATCATGGAACTAATTATTGAAGATTATTTTATTTCAAATTTTATTTGATTTATTTGCCATACATTTTAGAAGTCTTAGAAATACTTTACTGCTGGAGTTTTCTGCTATTTATTAAGTCCCTACTTTCAGCTTGCAATGACTTTTAACACCCAGCATAGGTTTAGGAATAGAATAGAGCTAACTTATGAGTCGAAGTTTCCGCGTTTGAAATGAGGATGTAAGAGAGTTATGTTAATTTGTAAAATTCACTAATCTGATATAAATAAGGGGCGTCTGAAGCGGGGCTGGAGGACACGGAAAAGGTAGTCAAAGTTCACTCCACAGTCAATTGCGCACGACAGGTTTTGCGATTTAAGATCAGAAAATGTCCAAAAAGTGTGTGATGCATCAAATCATCCGTCAGCGAGATTTGATCCGTGGAACCTCTTGATTCGTAGCAAATATTCTTTACCCACTGCACCACCAGAACAGTAATGCTATACGGCAGTCTCAATGCCCAATGTGTGGGCTGTGTTCACTGATGTCCAGTAGCGGATACAGAAAACACTGGGGGCGCAAAAGATATCTTGAGTTAACTATACCTTTATCCTGATAAAAAATAATCAAGTCACATGCAGAGTTTAAGAAAATTTTAATTAAATTTATTACACACACATACAAGACAATGCCATCTTATGATATAAAAAAGTTACAATTCTGGTTCTGCAATTCGGGATGACCTGCAAAGGGGGGGGGGGGGGACGCCCCACCATCTGTATCCGCCACTGCTGATGTCCCGAAGGGGCGAGTCGTGGGTGAAGCATACTTCGGAGAATACGGGGAAAATTAGTTGCTGGATATTTTGCGCGTTGTCATAATGCAACGGATATGATTATTACTTCGGTATACGTAAGGGGCATCTAATCTATAGCATCTAAAATTCCCGGTTGTATGAGATCATTGCGAGGAAGATCCTGAACTGGCCGCTTTACAGACGAAAATGAGCTTAGCGTTAATATTTTCCGCCACTGTACATTGGACAATATGGACTGGCGCTTCAAACTTGGGTATTGCAAAGAGTTGTATGCTCCTCCACAGTATTCGTTAGTCATATTCACTGGTCAACAATCCTCGCATTAGATCTCAAAATACTCTTTATTTCGCCTCAAATTAATTAACCCTTAACTTGTTCCAAAATTTATTATCCATCATCGATATTCCTTCAAAACATTTACAAGAAAAGATAGTCGAAAGAAAGCAACAATGGGGAACATGCATGAAATTTGTTCATCATGCTACTGAGTGAGTATCATTGGGATAAATCTGATGCCGAAATTTGCCGATGCCCTCTCGCTGAAGATGGTACGGACAATTTAATCGGTTTTCAAAAACGTCATCTGCACAGCGACGAGTGCGGAGTGATCCATTTTTTATCAATATTCACCATTTCATATTTGCAATCCAGCAAAGACATTGAAATGTTGTGAATTTGATGGATGACATCAGCGTCGGCATAAAGTTCCGTTTATGATAGATCATTTCTCCAAAGTGAAATTCCCGTCAGCGCCGCGGGTGGCGACTTTGGCAAACACATTAAAATGACATGCGGTTTGCGGTCTACTTGAAGATCTTCCTCTTTGCGACATTCGTGGCCTCGCCCTCTTGGGACACCCCTGTGCTGTTGATAGAATGGAGGAAATCCTTTTTTTTGAGCTCCTGCGATTGCACTCAACGTTGACGTATGACTCAGGGTTTATTTCTCAGTCAGAGTGAAGAGCGTGGTTGCCTTCTCCCGTCGAATGACAGCGACTATAGATTGTGCTTCGTGTCCGCGTGCGATACGCCGCTATCTGCTCGGCTGTTTCCGCCGACGCCTGCTGCTGGGCTCGCGACCGCCGTGATACGATGCCTCTCCCACTAGGAAATCGCCTCCGCACTTTCCAACTACTCTCGCTCTTAAAAAAATACTCATTCAATTGTTTAAACATGAAATCGAGCTTTGAAATCGCTTTTTCTTTGCAGGGTGAAATCTGACTTAGGACGGTTTACACTTGGAAAGAATTTGCGAGGAATGCGATGAGCAGATGTCGAAACTGTTCTTACCTCGTTCGCTATTGTAAAGTTCGTCGTTGCACCGGCCATTCTTCTTCTTAAGCGCTCCAATTGAATCGGCGCACAGACGCCGTCAGAATTAAAACAAATGACTACAATAATGCGTATTCCAAAAGCGTTTCATGCTAATTTTAAATCGACTGAGCCACACGATAATGTCCGCGTCAATTTCGACGATCTGTTTTTCCTTTGAAAGTCGCCAGTGGTGTATGAGCACCATAAGCACTGCTCATGTCTATTTTATTTCTGTCCATAGACCTACCCGAAGGCTCGAAGTTGGTTTTCTCTGTCTTCTAAAGTCGGGATAACCTCCTTACGACTCATAGTTTTGAGTATGATACTATTTTCAACGGAATTATGTTGTTCATAGGCATGTTTAAAACAAATCAGCTCCATTAGCTTTGATAGCGAATGATTTAAATGCACATTAGTAATTATACAATGGAATGCAATCGATGAAAGCTTAATGAAAAACTTCCTTTTCACACTTTTCCTGCATCTTTCGCATTTTACGAGGTGCTCGCATTGAATATGATAAAGGCGAGCCCAGTGCAGCGAATGCAGTGGCGATGGTTCAATGTAGAGTCGGTTAAGTGATTAGCAGTAACTCTTAACCAGGACTTATCCCCGGGAAAGCACATTCAGGAAATTTGCGGGCAGGCAAATCGTAAATCGGGATTTATTAAAAAGATTTCTTGGAGAATGGCATGAAAAAGCCAAAGGAAGATGTCATTAATTATTCTCTCGTTAAACCCAGAGAGTTTCCGGTCTGACCATATCTCGCTGTCCTGTGTCTCATTAATAAGCTGAGGATATTGCCTAAAATGCCGATTTTTTCTTTTTTTTTTTCAGGAAAACATGCCAATTTTACCTGTTTGTCTTTTTCTGCTGAAATTGCCAATTAAAGGGCCTAAAAAACATTTTTTCAATGTCACCAAAACTCTCTTTAGTGCGGAGCTAGTCTATTATTTCAGTTTCTTTTTTTAATCTATCAACCCTGAATTATTTCCATTGAAGATGCATAAAGAAATATCACCTAAAATTATTATTTAAATTGCATAAAAACAACTGAAGTTATTTGACGTGATGCGTATATGCGATGGTTATTGCAATTGCCAAAAACTTGTTTTGGAAGGCACCTCTCGGAATCGCTAAGTTTAAAGAGGTTTTGCCGAAAGCTGCTCTGCCTTCACATCCAGTATTGATATTATGGGGAGCATGACTGTGTATGTACCGCAGAATACTCCGCAGATAAAATTAGTGAATAACGTGAAGTATGTGTCGGGAATAATGAGCGCCTTTGATGCAAAGAACGTCTTTTTCACTCACTTACATTAGAGGTACATACACTGTTGTAAACGATATCGCTCATCTTTTATACTGCGTGTCAACTCTGTCCACAAGAACATTAAGCCATAATGGTGCATGAATAGGTTTTCTAAGAGCAAAAGAATATCTGGATAAAGAAGAAGCCAACTGTATTCTCGAATTCAAAGTTGCATAGTTCAACCTCCTTATAGACGCAGATCCTACATTTATCAGATGCAACTTCGGTTGACTACCATCAGTCATGTCCTCGCTGGAGGCTAGGGAACTACTCCTTGCAATGGCTACAAAGGAAATATAAACTCTCGAGAGTTACGTTTTTGATATGCATATTAATTGAGGAAAATCCGTTCCTCAAGATTTAAGGCATTATACAGAGAAACCCTGGATGGTTACATTGTTTAGGTTGAGGATATTTTATGAGGAAAGTATACGGGTCTAATACTAAAGGAGAGTCCATATGAACTGTCACTGTTCCTGAGATATAGTACCAAGTTTTTTAAATAAATTTTTATGAAGCTAAAAATCCATTCAGGGCTATTTATGTCGAAAAGGTCAAGTATTAACTGCCAATTTTATCGCTTCGCGCATTTTCATTCTCATATTGCCGTTGCGAAGGCCTTAAATTGCAGGAATTTCTTACCGTTCCATTTTTTTATTATCGTGTCTATAAATTTTATTTTAAATTGTTGATTCGTCGCATTTTTTCCCGTTTTTCTATCTGACCGGTGCAAAAGAGTTCTGAATATTAATTTCTCCTACTTGCAAATGAACTGATTAAAGAAGTTGAGCTGTAAACGCCATGGTCCCCAATTTCACCAATCGCCCCATTCCTGTGTCCTGCGTGAACACCACCCGGTGCAACACGAATTTCAATCCCTCGAGTGTTACAATAAAATGAATACTAAGTTGATTCCGCAAATTTATTTTTACTCGAAAATACTCCAGAGGATAACCTGTGACGGTTGAAACCAATCGCGTTAAAATAAATTTGTGTTATCAACTAACAAAAGTATTTTTTGTATTACTGTCTAAATTCCACCAAGTGAAATTGCCAATCATCGATTTTACTTGTGTATATATTTTTACAATCATCGATTCCCAAATAACGGTAAACCACAACATTACATTTCACCGATGAGCTATCATAGGTATCACCTCGTATGAGGCTAGGAGGTCATTTTCATGCTATAGAAATATCCAGAATGGTTCTCGGAAATACGTAGGTGTGAGAAGATTATCTGACAGGAGAAATGAGCGCAGATCTGCGTCAAAACAATAAGATGGTTTCCCTGGGAGTGCGCCGAGGAATTTTTTTAACGGGTGTGTGTTCATTGGAGATTAAGGTCTTTTAACTAACCGTGCTTAGCTATCACTCCTGTCGTAATTCAGGTTGGCTATTCTCAAATAAGATAACGCCTTCAATCACCGCCAAGGAATTCATTTACGAATGACGTATCTTTTCCTTATATATGTTCGGTAGTAATAAAAGCATTCGCTCATTGAATCATAAGAGCAAGAAGTAAATGGTAGCGCACCTGATCTCATGATTTCCAGGAAAAAAAAACAGCCGAAGAACATGTATTTTTCCGATCTACTAATTAAGTGTAAGACTAAGATTTAATTCCTAAAAACACAGCTAAATGGATTTTTCATGAAGCTGTACTTTTCCGTCATCCCGGAATTACTTTTGCAGCCAAAAGCCGCTAAACTAAACCGCTAAAGCGCAAGCTAAACCGCTTTCGTTTCTTTTTTCCTCTACTCGCACATTTCCCCTTAGCGCAACAGGTGTCTTCGACTTTTCAAAATACTTGCAATCCGACACAAAAAAACGCCAGCATAAGTATTTTAAATGCTTGCTTACTGTTTAGTGACCGCAATGAACTTATTCAGAACATGGCCAAATGCGCATCGAGCATTTCAGCTCCCTCCTTCCTCCTAGTTATTCGATTTTATTCATGGATAGTATATATCCTTAAAAACTTAAGATTTTTTCTTTTGTTTTCTGAAATTTGTAAATAATCTGGTGTTTAACCTGCAATCGTACCGACGTGTGATAAGCATGATCGTACATTTTACTTTTGGTTGCAAGTTTTATTTTATTTTTCGGCAATAATACAACTGGCTACAGGGAGTTAGCACAAGGTGATCGCCAACAGGCCAGCCCAAACCCCAGTCTAGACTCTATTAGGGCTTCATGTAAAGTTATTTGGAATGTGTCAGGACACTTCTTTCTAATGTAGAACGGTTTGAACTTATAGTATCGGAGAATCTTGGAAAGTCCAGTTATATGATGAAACTATTTCAAGTACCTACTAATCAGTAACGATTCCCAAATATTTTATTCTATCGACTTGATGCTATACAGGGGTAAACGTTTGGCGTGGTACTTGAAAATTAGTGTTAAATCTAAAAAAATGCGTAGTAAAGAATTTTCCGAAAAAGACTCTTCCAACGAAATGTATTCAATTAACCAATCAAAGTTATTAAATGTACAGCCGGTTAAGTATTTAGGAGTAAAAGTAACTCTTACCCAGAAACTTTCCCTGGGAAAGCGCATTGAGGAAATTTGCGGGCAGGAAAATTGTAAATTGGGATTTTTTCAAATGAATTAGTGAAAAAAGCGAATAAAAAGTGAAAGAACGATGTCCGTCTCCATTTGGAGTACGCCGCTCGGGCAGGGAGATCGCATGAAAAAATAATGGCTTCAGATATAGATAGAACACACAGACGGCCTGCGAGATTTATTAAAAATTGATTTGATAAACATATTATATGTTTTGAGAGAGCGTAATTATTCTGGAAGTAACGATCGCAAAGATAAGATTAGGGAAATAGGGAGTGCAGAACAGATAGCTTTAAGATGTCTTTTTTTTGGCGTACAATATGGGACCGTAATAGCAGCTGCAGTTTAGTTCTAGGATAGCTCAATTTCGACTAGGTGAAATAGGCTCTGCATCTATGGACTTACTGTAATTGCCAATACTAGTGATCTGCTTGCATTTCTTGGAATGTTATTATTTACGTATGAATTTACTTAGTTCTTTAAATTTCCGTTTTTCAAATACTAATTAGTGGTTGTATTTCCATGTTCGTTCGTGTCCTTGGCTCTCAGTCTGCGTGGTGAGGAATCACCACTCTCACGCCGTGATGGTCGCTTGCTAGGAGCCTCTTTGACGTAGATCTCGTCGCCCTGAGCTATTCGCGATGAAATATCAATGCCGGCCCTTTCGCACTTAAGTTGATGACGGCATTAAATACTTCCGGGAGTGTGTCCTCTTCCCAGCGACTCCTTGCGACTGGGACTCGCGTGGTTCGCAGTCTCTGTTTACGCTCCTTAGCGATCAATTCCTTCCCTCAGTGCCATCGGTTCAACCGGGACGAGCCAACGAACCAGTGACGTCATGGAAACGTGTTTTTTTTGTTATTTCCTCTTCTTTTATTTGTTATTTTGAGTTGAGGATATCTATCTTTTCCTATCTTTCACATTCCCTGTGCGAAATCCTTTGAAGGAATCTCGATTTCCGGTTTCAACGAACGATCCCATTTCGCTTATGTTAGGCACGACAAAGCTGCAGCTTGTTTTCATGAAGAAAATGCGAAAATGTCTTCTTATAGTCGAAAGTGCCTAGCCCAGGATATGTCTGATTCTGCATTTTCACTTCGGCGGATTCAAAATACAATGTAAATGAATGACACACTACTCACGCGAAAAGGAATTCGGAAATATCTGAACGTACGTACTTAGAAGGCCGTTTTATACGGGGCGCATCATTGCCCATGTTAAAATTGCATATCTTTCTCAACGTGGCGTGTAATGGCGGTGGACGAAATTGGAAGAGGGGCTTTTTTTTCCTTCTCCGGACAATTCATCCTGAAAAGGCCTTCACGCCGTGCCAATTAAATATAATAAGTGAAATTAAAAATGTAAGTAAAATAAGTAAAATTGGAATTAAACATGTAATATTTAATCAAAAATAGGTGAACAAGTACTTCGACGACGATCGGCGATAAGTTCTAAATGAGTAAGTCGATAAATCATGGTATTTTGTTTTCATTGCTGCGACGAAATTGCAAGAGGGGCAATTTTTCCTTCTCCGGACAATGGTATTTTGTTTTCATTGCTAAAATAAAAAAATGTGTAAAATATTGAAACATTATTTTATTTATCACTGGCCTATGCTGTGCAACTATGATGTGCAGCTTAGCAGGCATAAAATAGACCTCTGTTTTTATTATGTTTTTCAATCTTTTATCTTATTTAGTAGACTTCTTGATATTTTTAAAGGGTTTTATAATGACCGTTTTGTGGAACTGCGTAATTAATTTCAATGATTGCATCTCTATTTGTTTATGTGTAATAAATTGACTCCGTCAAATTTAAAGGCAGCAATGTAATCTCATGTGAATAGGGTTGTTCACCAATTTTTTTTTACTGTCTTAAATGAAAGTACACACCGAGGGGATACCGGCGACAGTTTCAGCGCTTTTCTAATCAAAAATTTAATCCTAAAAAGGCTAGGCGAAAAGTGTGGAATCCGAGGGCCGGCTCAAACGCTCCGAAAGCGCACGAAGGTTGCCGAAGGCATGCTGACGTCACACACAGCGAACTTCTCGCGGAAGCCGTCAACCCGGTCGAAAAACCTGTGATCCTGCGTCAGAGAAGAAACAACGAGGGTGAAAATGGAGGAAATTAGGAAGAAGGCGTATATATATAGCGGCGCTTTCTACCGCTTTGTAATTCTACCACAATAAGAAATCCGGGAAAACGTTTTATAACTGTGCCTCTTAATTCTCGTGTGCGAAGGAAATGGTTAACTGCAGCAATGCGAGATGACCAAAAATATCAACGGCAAGATATCTTATTATTGCTGTGAAGATTCTTTTAATGTTAGTGTTAAATTTATACTAAATGCCAGCATCACAACGTCAGTTTACGTGATATTGTTTTACTTGCGGTCTTCCCAAATAAGTCGAACGGACGAAAAAAATTTTAATTTAAGTTATTTGAATGGAAATAATTTACGAAAGATTAAGAACAATGTTTATGCTACTATTCAATGATCACCGAAGTTAATTGATGCTAACATAGTCTTAGATTTTTAATACACCAAAGATTGACACACAGTAACCAAACATAATGTTTATTGATGAAATATTCTCGAGCACATTCTCAGCCGAGAGTTTTGGAGTTGGTGAAAACAGTAATATAACTGACTTAATAATGAAGCTACCCCTAGAGATACTTAGGAATACCTAATGATCCAATGTACGCGATTGATTTGCCCTCTGGAATATTTAAGATTGCCCCTAGATACATTTTCATCACCATCATCAAAATTCAATTAAATGACAGCTTGGAGAGATTAGGAGACCAATTACAAATCAGTAAGACAAGAGTTTTTCTACTATCCACGCAACTTTACCTCTTATTTCACATTGCTTAAAAAATTTAATATTCTTTCCGAAGCATAACAAACTTGATCTACCTTTGTCTTTTCAAGCCAATTACAGCAATGTACAGTATATAATTGAATGTTTTGAAATTCAAATTCGAAAACCCTCTGATCCAATATATCAAGCTTTAACATGGAGTGAGTATAAAAAATGTAATGCCATCAAGTATTTAGTACCTTGTGAACCAAATGAATTTGTAAATTTTGTTTCCCCTGGGTATGGCGGAAGAATAAGTGTCAAAAATTATTTTTCCTGTGGTTTCTTCTGATTTTTTGCTCAGGACAAACTCTTCCTTTCATAGTGTATATATTATTCTCTTTTAAGTTAGAAGTTACAAACTGCTGAATCGCCGTATTCTTTTCTGGCAGCGCTGAGATAGTTTTCAACCCTTATTAGGCCCATAATAATAGACCCGTAGCGCACCCCGATTTTGGACGGCCGGCAACATTCCAATAGTGAACAATGGAAGGGCATGGGAGCTTGCACACTGACCGACCGCGCACCGGCAATGGTAACAAGTCTGTTAGCTACCGGCCAATGCCACTGCGGATCCCCTGCGCCAGCTCAACAAGCAAACAACTTATCTTTTGACCTGTGAAAATCCGGCGTTTGTGCAAGTAGTGCTTCACCGGTAAAATATCGGCCGGTATTTTACCGGCCGTCCAAAATCGGCGCGTGTGCAAGGGGCCTTACAGTAACATTCACAAGAATAAATATTGACAATAATTCGCCATTCCATATCATGATTCAGACAAATCTGCGACGAACAAAAGTGATTATTTTATGATAATAGTTTCCTTATGTCACCTAAGTTTTTATAGGCTATAAATTATCAAAAGCCTTTAAAACTAAAAAACGAGCATTGCGTGACAGGGATTTGTGATATAATATGAAATGTACCCCTCGAGAACCATTTCAGCGTTTACTAGGGGATAATTCGAATAAAAATGGAAGCCAGGGCTGAGTAAATCGTAACAAAATTAAATATTTGATGGAAAATATACTCTTAAGTACGATTAACATATTTAACAGTGCTATAATAATTAATATGCATTGACTCCTAACTTGCCTGCTTGACTCCTTGAATTTCCGGAGCGCTAAAAATGTCATTACTGCGTATTTAGATTTTTTTTTTGTCTTGACCTCTTCTTATTCATGATAAAAAATGAGCATCAGAGCACTCATTTTAGGTGGGGTAGTAGAATTAGCCCTCACAAAGCCACAATCCGAAGGCATTTCTCACCACGGCATCCACAAATTCAAGCACGGCACGGATAACGGCGTTCACCGAAAGCGTGCAGTCAGCGAAGTAGCTGTGTGTGACGTCACAGCCATTCGAGCCTGACTTCCCGCCGAAACTGGCCGTTTCAAAGACGCACAAATTTCAACGGAGCACCAAAGAAAATGTAATGCACCTATTGCAGAAATTTTTTCACCAATGTGAATTGTTAGCCAAAACTCACCGTTAGCATCTACTTAAATGGGTAATTTCGTTTGAGGTTAACACCCCTATTGTGTGTACGTGTGTATGGTTCCCCTTTGGTCCGTGACCTTAGAATTGGCGCCTTTCTCGTTCCTCACCCCTCCATCGCGTTGGCCAATGTCGAGTGTTGCCGTGTCTCTTCTCTGGCGGCTCTGGACTCCTCACTCCCTTCCGCCTGATTTCACCCGTGCGATTGATGAATGCCCCGTTTACACTACGAACTTACCGACGTTGATCGCGACTACCGCACGTTTACACGTCTAAAAGTTACCATCGTAACTCAGTGCTGCTCTCGCTGGGGAATTGTATCAGATAACAACTGACGACGTGACTGCGTGAGAAAATTGAAATCTTGGAAATTAAGAAGCAAAAGAATATTATGTTTTCATGCGCTATAACTAAAGGTAGACCGAACTGTTGGTAAAACTTTAAAGAATGTAGGATTCATTATGAAAATCGGTCCAAATTTTAACAATATTCATGCGGTAAAGACAGTAGATATGTCGCTTTGCTACGTTCCAAATTGGAATATATTGTTAACTGGTCGCATTATTATAATATCGACTCAATCCGGCTTGAACGTGTCCAAAATAAATTTCTCAAATTTAATAATTACGATTTACGAATCTCACTGTCTGATTAAAACACTTCATATATTCTTTCCCTAGTCAATTTGAAAACTCTTGCACGACATAGGGTCCTCCAACAAAGGCCTATTCCTCTACAAAATTATCAATTAATATTTAGATTGTTCCTATCTCCTTTATTAGTAACTTTTAATGGATCCCGTCATAGCTATACAAATCCTCACCTGCTTGTTTTTAATTACAATAGAGCAAATTGTCTTCAACTCCCAGCTATCCAGAATGATGAGGTAAAACTAAAACTAGTCATAACAGTCCGTGAAGCCTTTAAGAATCTAGATTCTTCGAGAGAATATGTCAAAACATTCAAGAATATTCATGCATTAAAGACAGTACATATTGCTGTTATAATTTTACTAGAAAAGGCTTAGATTTCGGCTTGATTCGGCACAAGTATTGATTTCTCCATCTCCTCATCTAAATGTTATAGTTATTTCCGGCGAATTTTATCGTGAAATCCCGTATACAACGATTTAATTGGTTAACATTTTGTGCATGCTTGTTATTTTCCATCATCTGTGAAGTATAATGTAAGGATACATGGTTATGGGTTAACCTGTAAATAAAGAAATGCATAAAACTGGTTTAGTATAAAACATCCGATACCATTTGCTAAATAGAACATCAGAAAAAACTTTCCTCTTACGTCATTCCATTGCCTGCTCAATAATGTCTTCTGTTGTTGCCGTATATCTTAGATATATTAGAGCTATTTATGAAATATTAATTATCAAGATTGCAATGGCGCGAAAGAATCGTATATGCATCGATCTTAATTTCCTAAGTCTTTTTTCTTGGTACACTAGCGCTAACCATCGTAAGTTCGGCAGTGTTAGGTACTAAGGCCTACGATGGTAACTCTGCGCGTTTACACGACGTTTTGAGGTTACGCGCGTAGGGATCAACGTCGCGACGATCGTTGTGTAAACGGGGCAGAAGACATATGTGCAAACGTCGTAGCCTGCGAGAAGGCCGGAATTCGATTGTCATCTTTTTGAAATCAGCAGGCCTCGTCGATCAGAAAGAAAGCACTTCAATCCAGATAATTTTTACTTTCCATTTGTCTGGATATTTCTTCCCCTAGAATATAATTTTTCATTTATTTTTCTAATGAAGGGGAAGTGACCATCAATTAAGACTCAAATGTATAATTTTGTTTTTTTTCTTGAAATCGGCTGTAAAAATATTTTGAGATCAAAGTAACATACAATAGGTTTCTGTTAATAACTCCGTCTTATGCTGTCCCTAATGAAGGGATTCCTTCATATTTACATTGCCATTCGAATGACTCTGGAAAACAGGGAGATTATCTGGCAATAGCTTCAGTTCCAATTTAATTCTCTTCCCTAGTTGAGGCCACATTTGCTGCGCCATCGCCGTTAGAAGACGTTTGTTTTGCTTCTACCTGAAGAAGCGCCCTGGATTGCGAGTCAGACTTATGTGCGACGCGATGAAACGTGGCAAATGCAGCTCGCGTATTAAGCTTGGTTTTAAATAAAATCGGTCGCATAAATAGAAAAAACAAGCGCATGGCACGTTCACTCGGCCTATTTATTCCCCTTCGATCGATCGAGGTCGGTGTGGCGCTCGGGGTCAGCCAGGGTCAGTGACCAAGGGTCAACCGGCAGCGCTCACTGGGGTGGCGATCGCTCGTGTCGCGCTCGCCAGCCGGACATTTCAATCGCACGCTCACTGCAGCAGCAGCAGATGGCGACGAGAGAGAAAGAGGCCGGCTATATGTGGGCTCAAAGGAAAAGTTATCGAATGACGTGTTTCAAGGTGGAAATCGAGAGAGAAATGGTTGAAGATCATGAAACGCATGTCCTTTGCGATGTGAATTCGTCACTGCCAAGATATAGGAATGAACTCGTGGAAATAATTTCGGAAGGAACGAGTGTCACGTTAAAAGGCACATCACCATACACTTAGAATGATATCACTTGGATAGCTATGCGTCATTTTACATAAAAAAAACTTCGTAAATTTCACAAGTGATTTTACTTAAGGACCACTTTTGTCGTTGTGCGACATGGTCATGTTCAAATAGAGGGAGAGACGGAACTGCTCGTTTGTAAAATCACGTGTGAAATTTTCGAAGTTTAAAAAATTTAAAATGAAGCAATTTCACCCAGTCACGCCTCAAACCGTCAATTTTATTAAGTATATGTCATTATTTATTGAACGGAGCCAGGATGTTCGAAGTGAAAGGTGGTCTGCCCGTGACTTCATGCCCTAGTGTCATACTTAAGGCGGCTCGCGGCGATTTAGCGATAATGCCCCTCTCTTGCACCTGACACCGGAGATATCGCTATTATTAAGAAATATATATGGAACTGCTTCTTCATCATTAGCACCACGAGTCAACAATCTTAATATTGGTTTGACGCAGCTCTCCATTTCTCCCTCCTATCCGCTTACCTTTTCACAGCTACAATATTCCCTCTCTTTCACATCCTTTATAACCCTTTGTCCTATTTTAACTCATTCGGGGCCGTCCCTTGCCCTTTTTCCCTTCCACTTGTCCTTCAACGATTGTCTTCATCAGACCATCGTGCCTCAAAATGTGGCCAACTAAGTTGTCCCGTCTTCTGCTTAAGGTTTTTAGGGTGCTTCTCTTTTCTCCCACTGTTCTTAGCTCTTCCTCGTTACTCACACGGTGAATCCTTTTTATCTTCATCATTCTTCGGTAGCACCACATTTCGAATGCTTCCACTCTTGACTTCTCTGCTGCTGTCAACGTGCAAGCCTCGCTTCCATAGAGAAACATACTCCACATGTAGCATCTGATGAATTGTTTCCTTACTTCTACGCTTGTACCCTCTGCTGTAAAAAGATTCTTTTTTTTGTAGGAGGCCTCTTCGCTGACTTATTCTACTGATGATATCTTCCTTGCTTCGTCCATCCATTTGGTAATTCGGCTTCCCAGATAAGAGAACTTTTTCACCTCTTCACGCTTATGCTTTCCTAGGTTAATGTTTGTCATAGCCTCCTCTCTTTAGCTGCATTTAAATATCTTCCTCTTCTTTTTTCTGATTTTCATCTGATATCAGCTCATTGTCCTTTTCACATTTGTCAAAGTCTTCTTCAGATTCTTCGCTGCCTCGGCTATTACTGCTTTGTCGTCATCAAAACGCGGCACACTAATTTTTTTCCGTGGATTTTGCCACCCAAAGACTTCTCCTTGATTTCATTTCGATGTAAACGTTAAAAAATACGGGTAAAGTGCACTTCCTTGCCTCACTCCTTTTCCTGCCCTTGCTTCTGCACATTTGGGTCCGCTTTTCATCACTGCTACTTGGTTTTTACACAAACTATGAACAATTCTACGATCATTGTAGAGCAATCCGATATTTTTCAGAATTCTAAGCCTAATATTCCAATTCTCGTTTTCAAATGCCTTCTCCAAATGCTAAAATGCTATGAAAGTCGATATGTTCTTCTCGATGAGCAGCCTAAGTGCCAAAATAGTTTCTTTTGTGCCCTTGCTTTTCCTAATTTTGAATTGGTCCTCATCCAGGAATTCTTCTGCTGTTCGTTCTGTTCTCCTGTAAATGATTCTTGTCAGAATCTTCGACGCATGGGTCGTCAGGTTTATGGCCCTAAAGTCTTCGCACTTCTCAGCTCTCTTCTTTTTGGGCTTTGGAATAATGATGTTCTTCTCGAAGTCGCTATGTAAATCTCCTGTTGAGTATATATCGCAGGTAGTTTTATACAGTTGAGTTAAGACCTTTTCTCCTGCATATTTTATTGGCTATGCTGGAATTTCATTCATTCCGGGTCACCTTATTCTTTAGCAGGTCTCTTACTGCATCGTCAAATTCCGATCTTAAGATGCTTTCTCCAATGTCATCCTTTTCAACTTCACTTTCCTCTTCGATAATTTTTGAGCTGAGTTTTCTTCTGGTGTGTAATTTCTCCAGGTATTCCTTCCATCTCTCGGCTTTGTCTTCGTTTTCAATTAGAATGTTTCCATTCTTGTCCCTTATTGTATTACATTTTGTGTTTCGTTCCTTGAAATGGTTCCTCACTATTCTAAAGGCCGCTTCCACTTTCCCTTGTACGAGGTTATTTTATACGTCCTCATCCACGCTTCTCTAGCTTACCTCGCTTTGCGGCAATTCTCGTTCCTTATTGTCTTGTGGTAAGTCTGTCTTTCCCCAGTATTCCCATTTTTATACTTTCTCCGTTCTTCAATGAGGTCTAGGACTTCATCCGTGATCCATAGATTTTTTTAAACACAACATTTTCTTCTCCCTAGAACTCCTCTAGCGGTCTCCCGAAGCCCACTTTTGATATTTGTCCAGCCATTCTCCACAAATTTTTCAGTCTGACCTAATCCTATCTTGCTCTTCACTACTTCTTCAAAGGCCTTTTGGTTTTTATGCTCCTTAAGTTTCTCTAATTGACATGCGTTCTTCGCTGATTTCTTCAATTTCTTGAATTTCATAAGGCATTACATCATCACTAAATTATGATCACTGTCGATATCTGCCCCCGGGTAGCTTTTACAGTCCTTTATCTGGTTTCTAAACCTCTGCTTCACTAAAATATTGTCTACTTGAAATCTTCGTATTCTTTCTGGCATTTTCCACATATATCTTCTTCGCATGTAATTCTTAGCAAAAAGATTTCATTCATCTCGTCGTTTCTGAGGATTGTCTCCACATACGGTCCGCTCTTGGCTAAGGACATTCATTGGCTGTTCCTCCTTCCCTTCCCCCCCCCCTCTTGAGCGCACTCTAGCCTCGAATAACGCCTCTTCATACTGGAAATCTACACTTACAAATCTACACTGTTTGTCTGTCCGCTGTTTCCATACGTCTGCATGGATTGCGGCCAAAGTTAGTAAATATGTGCATCTAATGCTCCCAAACCCCGTAATGTTACTTTCGGTTGCGTCCTTTACGTCGTTTCCTCATTACCCTACACCCTGTAAGTGCACCCTGCAGCGCCACCTTGCCCTAATTCCCCGCCCTCTCCGTAATCTCCCACCTTCCGATAACTTCTGTCCCATTCTGTCTGCCATTTTTGTATGTTTGTGTGTGCTGTGTGCAAGGTAAAGGCCGATTTATTCAATTTTGGCGTGCATATCGATTGCAAATTGGCGGAGAAGATTCCTGGTGGGTAACAAATGACTTGTGGAGATATGTCTCACCGTGAATCAGTTAATGATTAATTATAACCTAGTAATCCTCTAGCCGCAAGCCTTTTTGCTGGGGTATGCTTTCACCCAATGCATTTGGTCCAAACAAAACCCATGCAGCGATCAATGTTGAGGAGTGAGGTATACCTAAGCTGATCCTGTGCCCGGGATTAGGAAATCATTTATTCCATTGTTTGTTATTCATCCTGCCGTTGTGACAATGAATGCCAAGTTTTCCACTTCTCTGGGTATTATCTTTCCCGAGGAACGCGGGCGGGTGGACTGCTAGTTGGCAGCAAATTGAGCGTTAGGGAGCACTTATCGCGACATTCCAGAAATTCTCATCCGCCGAAGGCGGCGCTCATAGAAGCGATTAGCGCGGGTGTATTACCAACTGGCGAAAGTAGAGTAAAGAGATTTGGTCGGAATGCTTCCAGAAAGTAGAGGCAGTTGGCAGCCATGTAATAGATGGGCAATTTAGTCTTTCGGCATTTCTTCGTAGGGCTTCAAAGGATTTTTCAGACGAAATCTATCGAACGGACTGTCGTTCCTCTTTGTTTTCCAATGTACCTACAATTGCAGCTGAACGATTCTTAAATAAACCTTCCTTAGAAGATAGGCTGGTAGAAATGATTTTATTTTCATGGTATGCAATGGCAAGAACGTTTTAATTTTGCTTATGTCCATTTTTATGTTTGTTTCTGTTATAATGTGCAATGTCATCCTTAAAGTCATGGCATAAACGACTCTTTTTGGTGAGCTGCCTCACCGCTCACAGTACACTCCAGAGAGCCGCTCGCACAGTGCGACTCAGCAAAATGTTTCTGGGTTTGGGGGATGAGGGTATGAGGGGGAAGAGGGGAGTGAAGAAAGAGGGAGATTTTTGAGCGAACATTTTAAATGCAAAATTTCCTTCATCACTACTTGAAATATTTAATTATAATTAATCACATGATGAGATTGTGAACCAAAATCTGGGAAACTTTCTTCCCTGAAAGTTTATTTCATCTCTCAGTGATAATTTGCCCTGCTTCAGAAATTATTCTTTCGCTGGGAACTAAGCTACCAATGACACTAAGCTCTTGTTTTTGCCATATTACATAGTTTGGGGTACTGTGATGTGTGTTCTCTCCACCATATCAAACAGTTAGCAGTCCTATTCAGAAGAGGTAATTGTTCACTTCCACAATGCCGCTTGCTCGAAAATTTGGCTTTTGCGCAACTCCTGCCACACATTTGTCAAAATCTTTCCAAATATCAGATGTTCCCACAGTAATTCCTGTATTAGTAGCTGCTTACGGGCTAGTGGTGGTTAGAACCTCCTCTTTCCTTTGACTTTCAACCTCAGTTATTACTCTCTCCTTGCACTTTTCAAAAGTATTTGTTTTGGTGAATCCGAAATGTTAAAATCTAGGATCCAAGAATGTCACCTCGGCTTAAAGTGGATTTTCCTCCACAGATTTGAATCTTTAATCCAGTCCCTCTGCTAATCTTTTTGCAAGTGACGTGGCTTTGCTGGATATGCCTTCTTTTTTTGTCCGCTCACTACACCTGTTCATTAAATAATGGTTGAGAAGAACAACTTTATAAATTGTAACTTGCTTTTCACTGCTCATTTCTTCTGTTACCTCTTTGAATTGTTTTAAAATTTGACAACAGTTGTAACGGGTGTCTCTCGTCGGGTTTGCAAATTCAGCCTATTTCGACTAGAGGCCCGTCCACCACGTAAGCACGCGGATAGCTAACAGTGGAGTGAATAATAACAAGAAAACAAATAAGATAATAAGCAACGGAAAAAATTAAAGGTACTATCCAGGGTTTCTAATGACCTTGAAGAAAACGACACGTTTCAATAGTAGCTGTTACAAGCCAAGGTAAGATATTTATTTCTCCAACTATTTTTTGGATATTTGGCAGCACACAGAAAGAACAACAATTTTAAAATACATTCTCGCCTCATCGGCTAATATAGCAATCCTAATCACAAAGTAAAGTTTGGCATAAGGCGCACGTGGTCCCGAAGACCTGACATAAATGCACATGAATTGGAAACAGCAAGGAACACAAACCAAAATCAACGCTAAGAATTTAGATCCCAATAACGGGCACGTAACAGAAAATCACGAAAAGCAAAATTGAACATTAGAAATCATCAAAGCCCTTTAGCCACATACCTCAATCCCTCACTCACACACACACACTGTTTTGAATTTTTAAGCACACTTGATGGAGAGATGTGGACTCCTGAAAGTTCGTAGGCCAAAGAGAGCTTTTTCGTGGCGAGCTCTTCTCTCTAGCATTTCCCTCACGGAGGGCAGCAGCAGCGTCGCACACTAGCAGACGCTTCATTCCGGTGGCACATACACCTGCGCGCGCCTCCTCGCCGGCGGGAATCCAAACTGGGCGCTCTGGTTAGTCTGCGCCATGCGTTAGCCTGACCTTTTCTCTTGCGGTGGTCAGCCGTCAGAAGAAGAAGGCGGGTATCGCCCAGACCACGGCCAGGGGTGACCAGTCCCTTTGCCGCGGACCCGTGGATCGCCGATGTCCTGAGTGCTCACAAACCTCAAATACATGCACACAACTTTATAAAAAAAAACAAAACACACTTGATTATTGACGTACGTGGCTATCGGATTTGAGTTTATTCCTCCCAAATACAGAGGCAATGAACTTAGATAAAAAAATACGAAATCTAAAGAAAATAATTTGTGGCTGAGATAACAAAAGAAAATAATTTTTTTTTCTCTGGAGCAAAATAGATACAATATATTCACACATTCCAAAATAATAACAGAGTGCATTAGTATTTACAAAAAAAACTTAACATTCCTCTAATTGCTTTACAATCAACATAAGGCAATAGAAACAAAATAAATATAGCTTTTAATCCTAACACCTCCCACCTGCTCCTTTGCCTCCGAACTTTCGGGATTCATTCTCCAACTTTTGAGGGTTACACAGTGGGAAATTAAAGTTATTTAACTGCCTGAGACGTCCGAATACTCTATAGAATTCAGAGGCATTAACGACTCTTTTATTTTCAGCATCCTCTCTAGCATGTCGTAGGTAGAATTCCATCTTGTTTTCACGCTTTTTTCACTTTTAAAGCTGGCTGCTGCATCTGCATTCGCATTTTCTTCAAATTTTCTGCTGCTTGGGGGCTTCTTTAGAATAATTTAACTAAGGACTACACCTTGGCAAGTAAATCTTGAATTTCTTCAAGCCCCTGCTGAAAAACGAGATTGTTGTTGTGGGCAAAGCAGGGGAAGTTTCTCCATACATCTAATTGAATGGCAGCAACAATATTTGCAGCATTGTCCCTGACTACCGCAACAATATTTTTTTCGATTTCCCATTCACGGACAACTCCTTTCAACTCCTCTGCCAGATTTACAACCGTATGCCTCTCAGAAAAGGGAAACACTTTAATAAATTACTTTTCAGTTAAAATTCTTCATGAATAAAGTGCACAGTCACGGAGAAGAAATTTTGGTTTGCCTTGGAAGTCCTACCATCTGTATTGATTCTAAAGAACCCTCCACTTCTTAACTGTTTTTTAACCCTTTCTTTAGTCTTATTAAATAGCTGGGGCACAAGATCATTAGAATTTTTTCCCGCTTCGTAAGCAGTAGAAGCTGTTCAATTTTTTCACAAAGTGTTTAAAATAAACACTCTCCACTAATTGGAAAGGCTGATAGTTTTTCAGCAATGTTTCCACTAGGGTAAGATTTAAGTCCTGATTTTTTTGGGGGCCAAAGGTTTCTTCACGAACTCCCACAATGTTGTTTGTACACTTGGGCGGTGCTCAGCATGCTCGTACTCTGGATCACTCATCTCATCAACCATGTTTCTTTCTCCAAAAATTTGGAGACGGTTGCCCTCTGTTGACGTTGACGTACTTGCTCCATCTTGATGCGCCACATTGGAATCTGTATTGAATATTCATTTGCGATCGATTAGCATCACTTTGTAGCATCAGAGGTAGTGAAATTCTACTATTTATAAGTTGCTATCAATTATGCTAAGTATCCTTAAAATAAAATACAAAACAATTATGTTATTAACGTCCGTATTAAATACTTACTCAGCCGAAGTAAAACTGTGGGGTGCAGCATACGCACATGTCTTGTTAAATTGAAATTACTTCCACCTTTGTGGGATAAAATCTTTGAACAAAAATTGCACTTCGCTTGCCCAGATCCAGTGTCTTTGAAGTATGTACTCCCAAACCCTGCTAGTTTTCTGCTTTACTCGAGGTGCCATATCTTGAGATGAGATCTTAACAGTAACTCAAATTACAATCGTGGAGTTGGACCGTACCCGATTATAAAATCAGCTTCTAATGGCAATAGAATAGCTGTTTTCGTTGAAGTCAATGGAAAGGTGTCACACCGATCCGGTGCATGGGACTACACTTAGGTCCGTATAGAAGACAAACGCCCAAGGCCTAAGATAAGTAAATGGCCCCTGCAAAGTGCAAAGTAAGGAGATAAAGGAATAGGAAAGGATAATTCCGATGGTCCGTGTGATGACATTGTATCACTTTTATTGCTAATCTCACTTTACAGTGGTAATGTGCCGGACCAATGCTTTGTGCTTTATTTGCCACACATGTCTTGATGGTAAAATTAATTGGTACAATTATACTAACCTTTTGATGTAAATGAACCCAGCGTCAAAGGAGTAAATGGACGGGGGTGAGGGGAGTCGGGGTTCGCCGCCGACCAGCTACCCCGCTGAATGAACCCAAGTGGGTATGCAACTCATCGCAACTTAATTTTAAATTTATTATATTCGGAAATTTGAAATTTTTCTTTCTGATTTTTGTCTAGTAACTAGCTTAACATGTGATATAGCTTACCATTTCTGCAGGTACGTAATACCTTTCATGGAACATGGACGATATAGTTAGTCTCCTGGGCTTAGAGATGACGACAATTTAAAAAATTCTGTAGTAACAAAATATTCCCTCCAAAATTACATGATCATGTTAACAATTCATTATTAAATTCCTCTATTAATCTGAGTTGTTTGCATTAGAAAAAATTTTTAATTTTGTCTCGTATTATTTTCATAAATTTGTTTTGCCGAAAACTTTTACATGAGCATCTTTCGCCATTTTTCTTTCACGATGCATGGAACATGCAGGAGAGAGAATTACGATAAGGGTCATGTGAGATTCTTTAGAGTAAAACCCACAAAATGAATCGGGAGAATCTTTCAAGCGGCGGGAAAAGGTGAGCAGTGGGCTACCCGCGAATTCTTCCATGTGCTCCTTATGACCCGCCAAACGTGCGATGACACGGAAAATATTTGTGTAAGGAGTCGAGTGCGCATGGAGTCCGACTCCCACAGCACACGGCTCCAACGCGAGCACTGTGCGCGGAGGGAGTCGTAAGCGCCGAGAGTCGACTTCTACCAACACACATTATACGGTGTGCGCGCACGGAGTGGTTTACGGAGGAGAGGGAGTCGTGTGTGGAGGGGAGGGAGGGACTCACCAAATAAGACACTCTCGCCCCCTCACAGCTCTATCTGCTGAGTCGCACATTTGAACTGACCCAATCGCACAGGGCCCATCACTAGTTAGAACGCGTGCAAAGAAGAGCTGCCAGGTGCTTGAAAGGTCGTTAAGATAGTCTTGTTAGTGTAACACTGACCTCTTAGATACACTCGGATGGGAATCTCTGTCAGACCGTAGATTGAAAAGTAGACTAAACCTTTTAGATAAACTCAAGAGCATTGTCTTGAATACTTGTTTCTGAATTTTATTATTATTTCTATCAGTATATGGTATTGTAATTTGCTGGTGTGCGTAACGTTTTTTTGGACCGTTGGTGTGGATGTGGGAATCCAACTGCATGCTGGTGATAGATAACCCCCTGCCAAACACCCTAGAGGTGGCTCGCAGGGCATTAGGTAGATGTATAATAGGAAAATTCATAAACATGCATTGAGGTAAACATAAGTTAGTAAGCTACAATGCAAGTCATCTTATCTATTTGTGAGTTCTAATGCTGTCTTTATTGTCTCTTATAGATCGTTGAAAAAAATACATTCTGAACCTGTCTGTTCTACAGTCTATCTCTCTTACTTTATTCATATGACTCGATCTACCGTAGTATTATGGCGTCAGGTAATACACTACTCTTGAATTTATCTAATATGTTCAGTTTAGTTTTCAGTCTTCGGTCTGATAGAGATTTCCATCCGAGTTTATCGAAGAGTTAGTAACACTAACATGAATATCGTTAAGAATTTTCACGTACCTGGCAACTCCTATTTGAATCAGTAGCGGATACAGAAAAAACTCAAAGGGGGGGCACAAGATACTTTGCATGTGACTTCATTATTTTTTATTACGATAAAAGTAAAGGTAACTCAAAGTTAAGGTAAGTTTTATTTAAACTCATGTTATATGCAAGACAATGTCTTCTTATGATATTAATAAGTTACAATTGTGTTTATGCAATGGTGGGCACTGGCCCCGCAAGGGGGGCGCGTGCCCCTCTGCCCCCATTTGGGTTGTCTCACAATCCGATGACAAAATCATTTTTACTCTTAATGCAATTTAATAGGGATTTGCAAGAACTCGAACATTGGAGTCGAGTAGTTGGTACTCGACTCGAGTGATTCGAGTAGTATTACGAATGTCGAGTGGAGTGGAGTTTCGTTGACAGAGCTGTCGAGGCAAGTAAGTTCAGAAATCTGCCGACAGAACGCGCTATCATGAGAGTATTGTAGTAATATCGTTTATAAAGTCGTTCTAATGCCTTGGCCTAGAAGAGTCAGCTTTTGTACTCTGTATTACTCAACCACTATAGTTATGGCCGCGGGTGCCGTTTCGTCAGCTGAGGCGTCCGACCGTCTTCCGCCCCGTCGCGGCGGCGTATTCGGAGTAATCGGAGTGGACCACAGCATCGCTTACACTCTCCTGTGCGATAGTTTTATACCATAACATACTTCCTTTACTCCAACACGAAGGGAATACGTAAAAATTGTTATGATTTCTTTGGAAAATTTTTACATCGGGCGTTGCAGCTTTTTCCCTGTGTTTGACGTCACAAGTAGTGCCATATTTTATCCATTTTGAGCACTAAGTACGCGCAATATTAATTTTCGTTTACTTCTTTGTTACGTTTAGTTTTCTACTTGAACTAACGGAAAATAGAGTGTATGGTTGATAAAGCGAAGTAAGAAATAAAGAAAACTTCTTTTTATGATCTTTAAAGCTGAAGCAAATTTCCATAGTTCGTTCGTTTCGTCCACTAAAATTCCATGAATATTCAAGATCCAGAGGCGTAGCCATTGGGGGGGGGGGGGTCCAGAGGATCCGGACCACCCCCCGAAATGTAAAAATAAAATTATTATACTTCATAAAAGAAAACAAAATATATAAAAATCATGAATTTACGTAATATTTCTTTAACAAATGAAGATTTTTCGATTATAAAAATGTTAAAATTAGTTAAAAATCCTTTGCTTAGTACCCTTTTTTCAAAGCTTTTCCCCCCGGTTTCGTAACCCCTCTAATGAAATTCCTGGCTACGCCAAGGTCAAGATCAGCATAAATCGTTGATATTACTTTCAATAAAACTTCCCTTCACCTCACCTTGCAATTATGGAAAGGAAGTACTTGACCAGCTATACAAGTGTGTTGCGGAAGAGATTTGTCAGCATGCAGTAATGCTGTAACGTGGAGACGTCAAAACCTGCTGCCTGAGTATGTAGAAAAATTGCTTTTTCTTCACGAGGATTAGAAAGTATCAAATATTACGTATTACGTTTACGTATACAATCTCAATAACAGTTGTGCATGTATCTTTATTGGGGGTTCTTCTGTGCGGTTTGGAAACGAACATTGACGACATATCACTAGAGGTTAATTCATTTCAATTGTGCTTATGGAACTGTTTAAGACTCATTAATTTTCATTCGTCTCCTGATTGTGACTCGATTACCATCAACGCTCCTCTTTATCTTTCCCTTTTTACGTATTAGCTAAGCATTCAAAAAAGGAACTCCGAAAGGGGAATGAAAAAATTGAGAATATGTTCGATCATGCATTGCTGTATTGCCTGGTCCAGAAATTACTGTACTCGACTCGATAGTCGCGAGTAGTTTTCAACTCGACTCGAAATCAAAAAGGACTCCTCGCACATTCCTACAGTTTAAATTTCGGAATTTCACATATCTTATGAAACATTTATTAAATTATTTTGAGAAATAATTTTCCAATAACTGAGATTAAGTTCTTTTTTATGGAGACCATTTTTTCATTATCCTGTGTATTACGATCCGAGTTTTCTGTTTTTTCTTTCTTCTACATTTGACGGTCACCCATAGCCATGTATCTGACGTTGATTACATAATACGTATACGGATGTACCTAAACATTCATCGGTATCTTTTCATTACACCAATGCAGGGGCGGATCCAGGATTTTGTTCTGGGGGGGGGGGGGTGGGACAAGGATACCTCGTCACACAAAACAAACGCATTGATAACGGGACCATATTAAAAATCTTGCATATATTGAAGGGTCTGGGGGAGGGGGGGTACGAGCCCCCCCGCCCAAGATCCGCCTATGCACCAATACATGGGTATTACTGAGACTCCTCGGTTACTTTACGGTACACTCATATATGGGTGTATATAAACAGGAATAGGCTACTTTTATTTACACTCACACGGATACTAAACGAGTAACTGAAGCATAGAAGAAACGAATATTTCTTAGACTAAGTTCCCCTTGGTCCGGATTCTAGTGAGTGCCGAGTAAGTTACTATTCGGCCACCATTACTGCCTAGTTGTCAAGTATACAAAAAATTCATTTGATAAAATGCAGAGACGAAATTTTCGTGATTGAGATCCAGTGACGTGTTGAGTTCTTTGCTTTCGCGTATCGAAAGAAGTCACCGGCGGAGAGGCGATTAAGCGGCCATATGCATTACGTTTTGACGACTGCTGTCTTTTTGTTTATTGGTTTAGCGATGGCCTGGATAACTGATGCCTTTAGTTTGTTGAATACATCGACGTTGGCCAGCATCCTTCGACTGAAGCCACGAAGTCATTCAGTTCCGATCAATTAATTAATTAATTGCGCGTGATTTAAGTGATAGCAAGTGTTCAGGAGTAGCTCTCTACGCATATGTGCTCCAACAAGGGTTTATTCAGTAGGATTTTTAATGAGGCTATGCTGTAGATCTTTCCAGCGAAATACCATTGCTATATGTAATGAAACTTCACGTGCAAGTGTGGTTCGTGAAGGTGAATGTTATTATATTGATGTCTCCGGACGTCTTACGAAAGTGCACGCCAACATAATGCTATTAGGCGTAACTTTAATGAATAAAAATTTGTTTTAGTCAAAATCAATTGATGAAAGCATATTTCATGGAAGTCATCTCTGAGAATAATGAAAGCTCTCATCGCGGACACCGTCAAATATTCACGAAAGGCATCTGTTCTTGATGGCGTTCAGCCGCGCGTTCGCCTTTCCATAGCTTCGATTTTCGTCCGTCGCGTGTCAGAAACTTCGTTTGGATTTGCCATTGCTCTTTAAATTTCAAGATAATACCCTAAATATCCTAGTAAGAGAAAAAATCAGACGAAAAAGCAATCAGAACAGAAAAGTGATCAGAATAGTGATGACAGTATAATATTTCGAGCCTTCGAGAACTGTTGCTGGAGAATCATGATGCCGAATATAAAGTGGACGAATGATAGGGTGAGAATATATGTAGAAGAATAGGAGAAGAAGGGACACTTTGTGCTGCGCCAAAGAAGAACGCGATTACGATCTCGTCCGTGGATGGGGTGGGAGGAAGATTAAGAGGCACGGTTATTGGTGGGGCTGACCCCCGAAACAAGAGACGACTGGGGGCGCAACCAAGTGTATTTTACGAAGCGCTTCCTGCTCCCGACACACAATGGACCAATGAATGAATCTCGGCCTCGGAAACATATTATGGGGGCCTCACACCCCATCCCACCCCACCCACGGACGGCCGCCTTTTCACATGGCTCAATCAACTGGTGCTCACCCCAACAACTCCTTCTTCTTCGACGCGCTTGGGAGACGATGGCGATATCTTGTGGAACCGTCAAATAGCTATCACAATCGTTTGTGTGGTCCATGAAATATTATTATCATTAACCGTCCTTATTATGGGCGCGTTCCGAAATTCACTGGCAGTACTGACAGTGCTGCCAAACCGTTCCAAAATCAACTGGCAGTACGGTATAGTAACCGATGAGGTCAGTCATTTGATGACGTTCCCTACTGTGGCTACTGCAAGCCGAGAGCAGCAGTAGCGGCAGTGAGCAGATGGAAGCTGATGTTCTCCTGTTTTTGGAGCACAGCAACCGCTTTGTTTAATAACATACGGTACGCAATTAAATGAAGTATAACGGACATAATTCATAATATATTCACATAAAACGAGAAAAAGAACTCTAATTTCCACTTATAAATATTTATTGGATGTGAAAATGGAAAATTGGGCGCGAATGAATGTCTGATTAACTATATGAAATATTTGGTTTGCTAACTTCGAGTGATTTACCGATGGTGTCTTGAATAATGTCTCGTAAATTCCAGTGGTAGATAAGAATTAATTCCTGAAGACTTCAACGCAAGAAACTATTAATTTTAAAATTACGTTTTCAACGTATGTATCTGTATCATGTGTTACATAAATGCATGCATAAACTTTCTTGATTTCTTTCATCAATGCAATGCATTCATGCGTGGACTTTCTTGTTCCACCATACCGTTTAATGTGTGAGCATAGTAATAACCTAAGTAATGGCTAAAGCAATTTTAACTACACGTTGGAAATTCGTGCCCCTATACTACATCCTTTTACCATATTAACCGTACGCATGTTATCGCCTGCTTAAGTTTCAGGATACTGACCTAATTGTTTTGTGCCAGTGCGTGAAGTACGAAATATAACGTGAAGTGTCTGTATTGCGTTTAACTTTGCTTCAAACATGAATATTGAGAGACACGTAATTAATTCCTGTATCGGTGCCTTGTAAATTGTTCTTGATTATGTTTACGCACTGCTTGAAGGCATTTTTCAACCTGAGATTGAAGTAATTTTAATTTTAGAGGTCTTACGTGACTCTCCTCAATTGCAATGGATATTTTAAAAATATTTCTTTAGGCTGCATCCATCAATTTCGAACTTTCATGCTTACAACGTATATATTCAATTTACTTTGAAAATGGTGTTTGTACGATTCATTATTTCCCGCGGAATTATCAACGGCAGCTACTGTTGACCGTTCCAAAGTCACTGCCTTGCTTACAGTGGCGGCAGTACTGTTTTCCGTTCCGTTTTGCAGCAGGAGTAGCAGCACTGCTTTTGTGAATTACGGAATGCGCCCTATTATTATTGTCAGAGTATGTCACTTTCAAGGTGGTGTGCTGAAGTGCTCGGTTTGAAGTTGCGGACAGTGAGGGAGAAAGCTGCCCAATGATGATGCTCTTCACTCAATTCCTAAACCCACCCCTCTTGTATAAATTTTCTCGCATTGCGCGTAGTTTCATCTTGGAAATGACCTAAGTGGTCGCTTAATACGGAATAAAATTCTGTGGCCCATCAAAGCGTTTCTCTGCCTTAATGTTATCGTCATCGACCATGAGATCAGTCAGACGTCGGAAATGGAGTGGTACGTCAGTTGGACGATCCTAAGAATAAACGTCGGACAAGTGAAAAGTTTTGCTTTCGGAAGCCTATTTCCCATCATTTCATAAAAAACTGAAATGGCAAACTATCGTACTCCATTTTAAGATGTCTGATACTTTTTCACACCGTTAAAGCCCGTTTATATTAAGCTTCGAGCGCGAATTTTCTTTGAGCTTCGAAACCCAAACACGCCAACGTTTCACGATGGAAATAGAAATTATAGTTGGTGGAAGGTGGGTATTTCAACGAATGTTCACCGATTAAGTCCTCAGATTATAACCATAGCTGTGATAAGGCTTAACAAAATACTTTTTCTTGTGATAAAACTTGGTTTCTGTAGTACTGAGGTCTAACAATGAAATCTTTTGGCAGTCATATCGAAACCTGGGAACATATCGCATTTGCATTGCTCACTGCCGAAAACCGAGGAAATTGTGGAGACAGACTTTGTGTTTAATGAAGCGGTGAAGCCTCCCTAACAATATTATCTCATATTTATGGATTCATATTTTGATTTTTTTGCACCAAATTGTCTTTTTTATTATTTTTTCTTCACTGTACCACGTAGCTAATGAAGATGGATTTTCACTTTGCCTGCCCGTACAGAATTCATTACAAAGGTATTCCCAACACAATGTAATTAATGATTTCTAGCGTTACTTGGCGGAACTGCTTCATATTAAATAAAAAACTTTGCAAATTTAACTAATTAAATTTGACACGCCCCGTTCCATGGCAGTAAGACATCGTCTGCCGTCGACACCGACTCTCAATGAAACAGCATTGGGTCAGCGGGAGAGGGAATGATCACACATACAATAGGCCCATTAAACATTAATAAAAATCTACACAGAATTGCACATCAATTAATATAATATTTAGGTAGATGCATCAATATAAAATTTAATGTATGAACAATTTCTCGTAACAGAATTTTAAATTGAGTTCATCTTTGCCACAAGTGACTTTGAAATCTAGGTCGAGGCATGGAGAAATGAAAACTTTGGCCGACTTTATTAAAATTGCTCATCATTCTGGATAGCGAAGTGTAAAAGGCATAATTTGTTCTGTGGAAATTAACAACAAATGGGCGTGGATTTCTAGAACTACATGGCTGGGTGCATTAAAATTTACTACAGAAAGAAGAAAGGAACAATCTATATAAGAATAAATAATTTTGCAGAGGAATAGGGCATCGATGGAAGAACGTCTGCCAGATAAGGGTTTCAGATTTAAAAGGGATAGAAGACATGAAGTATTGTAATCAGACCGTGATATTCCTAATTTGAAATTAATAAATTTGAGAAATTAATTTTGGACACATTCAAGCCGGATTGAGTCTGAAGCCAATGTTTCATTGATACGATACAAAAATGTACATTCTTAAAGAAAAAGTCACGGAACGGGGCTTGTGTGTGAAATTTGCAAAGTTATTAATTAATTACCCTGGTATTGGTATTGACCCTTTAAGGAACCTATATTCTTTTTAATTTGATGCGTTGTGGAGGGTTTTAGGGGAAGATTTCAATGGAATAAAATAAAGCATTACTTTAAAAAATGCTATGTGTAGGACATACACGTGACCTCATTCACGTGGGCGACCTCCCTTTCACGTGATTGGCAGCTTCAGTCGCCCTGGCCCAAGTCAATTAATATATCCGCAGTGAGGTTGGTATGCCCACTAGGCTTCCGTCGGAAGTAAGAGGTCGCTAACATATTTGCGCTACTGCATTACTTGACCCTGGGCTCTCTAATGTTTGTACTTGGGATACGAGTACATTTTTAAAAAGAGTCTACACCCTGGAAATTTTCAGATGATGGAGGGCCTTTAAAACCAAGGACAAATGAATGGAAATGACCCTCTTAGCATCTATGTGCGGTTAATAAAACCCGAATTCCGGTTTCTATGATAGCAGGCGCTGTTTGGGGATCGCGCCCATTTGATGGGTAGTCACTGTCACGTCAAATCCAAAATGGAGCGGATCAGACATCTAGGCGCTGCACAAAATACTTTGATGTACACTGAATATTCATTGCTACCATCTGCATTCGTTTACTGTATTTAGTCATTTTGAAATGCCATCTGGTATTAAGGGCCGAATCATTTCAGTCACCGAACACCTATGATGTTTTGGGGAAGTTTTTACGGGAACACATGCAAATTGTGAGTCGCTGCGCGCGTTTGATGATGATAGTAGCGTTGGGTCTCACGCCACTCTTCCCTTCAACTAACGCCATTCTTATCTAATCCAACCCTCACCACAATGTCTAATCCAACCCACTCAAAGAACCTTTCTTCGGTGGCGGACGTCGAAATTTCTGCGAAAGTAATTGTTTTCCACGGAAAACGATGCATGTGATAATCAAAGCATTGAACTCTGGACAATGTAACTGTGATACCCTCTCCCCAAGTGAAGCCTATAATTTGCGCATTTGGCTATCATGAGAAGGACCTCTAGAATTGTGCTCCATTGAAATACCACTCGGGAAAAAGCGCAATTTCGAAATTTCTCATCAGCTCATATTATTCGAATGAGACTGCGATTTGGAAGATAAATAACTTGGATTCCATGAGACTGCATATTCGCTTCGAAATAAAATACCTTTTTTTACGGAATTTGGCACATTTTCCCGTTTGAAAGAGTGGATTGGAGGGCCACTTCAACGTGCACGGCGACCAGCTTACATATTTCCGTTGCTTGCGTTGAGTGCATCCAGATAGAAAAGCCGACCCTTTGACCTTTTTGCCACCCTCATGGCTGTGACCTTACCTACTGGGGCAGCGGTTGAATTTTAGTGGAGAGAAGTTTTATTTTTCCTCGAGTCTTTAATCTGAGAATCGACATTAATATAATTGAAATAAAGTCATTTTTTATTTTGCTTTTTAAAAATTTGGAAGTCAAATTTTATATATTAGTTTGGAACCACATTTAGAATAAAAAAATAGGTCGAAATTTGGTCAAAATTGTAAAATTTGTTTATATTCAACAAATCCAACGGCCTTCCCAATGTGCAGGCCAGTTTCATGAATTTATAATAGTTGAAGAGTAAGTGATTGAAATTAGTGGTCGACAGTGGGACAGGTTTAATGGTGCGGTCCGTGTGAATTGTGGGGAGTGAAGAAGGTTTGCCTCTGCGAGGACAGAAGAGAGGTAGGCGGTGTCGGAGTGGTGTTTTGGAGTGGTCTGTTGGGGGGGGGGGGGGGGAGGACGGGCTGCGAGCCAGCTAGTCGTCACAACACTCTTCTGCTTCGTCTTGAAGACCACGGCTGCCATCCTCCTGGCTCAAGCACTCCATTCGTGCGGAATTGCCAGATTTCGAGAAAACTTACTCCATGAGTTTTCCGTATGAATTTCGACATCTTTTTGGCAAAATATGCGGGAGAGCATGAGGGAAAGTCGATAGCTATGGATTCGTTGTGAGATTGTGGATTGCAAAATAGTCGCTGAAAACATTGAGGAAGCGAGCACTTCCCTCTACAATATGTGGAGATGCATGATTAGGACATTGCTCATCGCTCACGATATTCTTAAAAGAGGCGAATGGGATGACGAAGTTGCCGCCGCCACCCTTAACACCTTTTCGACCGAAAATGATCACAATGTCCTCGTGAGTCACTCTCTTTTGACGTTTGATTACTAATCTTACTGTGATATTTGTGTTTTGGGCTCTTTATTCCTTGAGTGAGCTGAAATAAATAATTGATGGCAACAAATGAGCGATATGAGTAGCAGAAGGAAGCTAGTAGGAAGTGCTGCTTTGAATGAACAATTGCTACAGTGGAATCTACTGCAATGTACTCTGTTAAAAAATTATGCATTAGCCTGAGGTCTCCCTTGAGTCACATCATTGGTTCAGCGAGTGATTCTCATGTTACACAAATAAAAAACAAAAAGTACAGGAAAAGTTGTACAAATATTACAATAAGATAATATGATAACCGTATGTGTATGTTTACAATAATAGATATAATTGGTTGAAATATTTATGATCGATTGTAGAGATTGAGATGATGGCGATGAGTGGGCATGGAATTCCTCTGCAGATGCTGCCGCTATTGGACCAACTCCCTCCACAGGGTTAAATTGCATGCGATATGAATATACCAACGGCGATATTTATCATTTATTTGGTAACAAGTTTCTGGTAAGAAGGACCAAATGAGCGAGGCAGCTGTAATGAATGGGCCAGTCAGCGTTGGGGTCAAGAGAGGATGCATCCAAGTTGAACGCGATGCATTCGTCTCGTCATTTAGAACGGAGAGGGAGCTCAATTACATCCAAAATATAAAATGAAACAACGAGTACAACGAATTGGGATGATTTCAGTAATCTATTTATTTGTGTTAATATAACCTGCCGAATGAAAATCAAAAGTTTCTCCGGAGGGGAGTTACAGACAGGTAGGGACTCCTCGTACGTAATGGCTCGGGTTCCAGGCTTACAACTTTGATATGATGACCCAATTACGTTAATGTTGAATACAAAAATAAAGAATGACAATCATTTACGATAAAATATAGCCAATTGAATAATTGCGTAAAATATTGCCGATTTAGTGCAATATTTGTAATATTTTTTAATGTGGTGGCGAGTTAAAAGCCGCTACGTTTTCATGGATCAAAGACATTCTGAAATCATCACATTATGTGGTGCGCCTCAGTCGCCTTGATGCTGTCCCGGCAAACCAAGTTCACCCTAACCAGCCAGTTGACAATACACTTAGTACTGTGCACATATGTTTGAGATGTGTTAGTAGTGTTGTGTTAATGTGAACAGAAACTAAAAACTAATAATTGTATTGAACTTAATGAAAAAAACAAAAATTGATCATTTTGAAAACAGGTAAACCAACAACAAAAATCCTCTTTCAGGATTTTTGTTGTTGGTTTCATTTATTAATTGACAGTAAAAAAATTATTTTATTGCAAGTAGCAGTTTCTTTTATTTTATGCTTCTCTTTTTTGCTTGGATTTTATTAACAAAGTAAATAATATCGCAACATATAAACAAATAATATATTTAGAATTTACGTACTAATGCTTAAAGAAGGAAAGACGTAGAAAAGACTTATAGAAGAGTAATTTGTTGAGGCAGTTTGTATGTTGCTGGAATTGCTGGGCCATTATTCCAGATGTTTCTGAGGAGGTTTGCGAGTTCTGGGTTGCCCCGAGCCTGGACTTGAAGTTTTTAACTAGCCTTGAGATGAACTCATTTACTGTGGGCAGCTTGTGGGCAGAAAGGATGTCAGAAATTCTGATCAGGCGGGATAGGTTTAGGAGAAGGCGAAGGGATTTAGTTTTGGAAAATATCCATTTTTCCCTGATTTACTTAGAGTTTGCAAATATTTTGCAGCCGTACAGGAGGGCAGGACGAATGGTAGGGGAGTATAATTTAATTCTGCAGCTGTGGTAGTATGGAGAAGTGCGGGAGGACGATGAACCTTAATGAATGAATGGCTTACGTGACTGCTTTTGCCTTACAAGTACAATATTTAAATGATAAACCTAGGTTAATTTTTCGTCCAACAGGACGCCGAGGAATTTGAGCGTGGTTGCTTTTGGTATTCGATTTTGGTTTTTCCCCCGTTTTGTATTTACCGGTAAAGCATTGAAGACCTTAGGCATCATGGAAATGAATCGTCGCCTTACAATTAGTCGTTTCGAGAGAAACTCACAGCTCATAAACGCCGGGAAAGAGTCTCTTCATATAGGTGGTAACACTTTGAGATCTAGGTGCATTGTGCAACATCCCTCAATCTCCTTTTATACAGCATTGAATTTCACTCGCGCAACTGCCGTTGTCAAAGGATTGTTTACATTCCCCATTAATTACTTCGCCTCCGCGGCGACATGATAAGAGAGATCTGGCAACGCAGCGCTCCGGTGACTGCCAGCCAGCTGTGTCGTCGTCGTGGTGAGTGGGGCCAATCATCTAGTCGCCAAGTCTGAATTGGGCTGTTCCTCTCTCTAACCATCTCTTAAGCCACGTCGCGATAGCCTTTCTCGAGTAATAGCTCGCTTAAGGTATGCGCCTTCAACTGATGCGTGAGGAAGGTGCCCTCGCCATTCATCTGCCTTCTCTGCTGGTCGGCTGGACAACTTAGGGATCGTAGATGTCCGTGTGAACCAATGAAGGACACAGTGTTCGTCAACACTGACCCAATTCCAATCCACGCCCTCTGAGTGTGTGTGTCGCGCACCAATCTCAAATGCGTTTCGTTGCTTACAAAGCAACCAGAACTTACGTAAGCACGACCATTGCGCTTCTACACCGATGCGGCCTTCAACGAACTAGGAATAAAAACATACCGCTTGGCGCTGAGGTTTATGGAATGGTCTTCTTCTACCTTTACGCACCAAATTAATGAATGCTTATCGTAAATTGTGTGTAACTTTACTCCTTTAGGTTGTCCTTAAAAATAGGGTTTTAGGATTTTTGATCGCAACTATTTTTCATTTATTTTCATTAAAAGTGTAATATTAACTGTAGAGTTTGGACAAGTCAATATTACCCATGCATGTAACAAACCCTTTGAACAGTTGTAAATAGTGAGTGAAAACACGGAAATCATGGCCTTTCGGCTTAGAGAATTGCTGGAAAAAAATGTGCAAAATGCAACTAATAATTCATAAATAACTGAGGTATAAGAAATATATTTGCTGTTTCCTACTAGCTAAGGGGTTGAGCCATTGAGCATTATGACCAGAACATGAATATTTCGAATTTACGAAGAAAATGCACCGATTATGCATTTATGTATTTCAATGGTGACGATCTCTGCACATCTGAACTGAATCGGAATATGCTGCTCTACGAATACCAGTATACGCGCACGCAACGTGGTGGACATATTTGTGTAAATATTTGCTGTTCCGATGAAATTGCTATTAAAGGTGTCCCGAGCTATAAAAATATTTCTCCTGATGCAGTTTACTCAAGTCTTTGTAAAGTAAATGTCGTTCTAACCAAGAGTGGGAAACGTTTGCAGATGGGGATATTTTAGTGAGAAATCAAAGCTAGACACAATCAGGTGGAACCTTAAAAAGCCATTCGTATGCATCAAATGTTTATCAAGTATCATCATCAACACTGGTCAAAGATCCTAATATTGGTTTGGCGCAGATCTCCACTCAATTCCTCCAACGGCTAATATTCTCGCACCTACGTATTTCATCTCTTTCACTTCCTTCTTTACTTGCTCCGTATACATCATTCAAGGTTTTTCTTTTCCGATCTACTTGTCCCTCAACGATCATCTTCATCAGGCCTCAAGATATGGCCTATAAGGATGTCCCGTCTTCTTTTCAAGATTTTCATGAGGTTTCTCTTCTCTTCTACTCTTCTTATGACTTCCTCATTACTTATATGCTCTCAATACACTTGATCTTAATCATTCTTCTGTTGCATCACATTTTAAACGTCTCTCCCCTTGATTTTTCCGCTGCTGTCATTGTCCAAAATTCACTTCCATAGAGAAGCATACGCCAAATGTAAGTATGGGTATTTATCTACCTATTCCAGTTTTTCTTTCCCTATTTTTATGTTAGTCTTGACTTCTTCTTTTCCGGAGCATACTAATATCTTGGTTTTCTTTGTGTTTATTTCAATGGATATCCATCCATTAGTTGGGTACACTAATTAACCGTAACATTTTTCAAATCCTTCCCTGTCCCTGCTATTACAGCCATGTCATCAGAAAACCGTAGCTCGCTTACTTTTTCTCCTTCGATATTCACTCCTAAGGCCTTTTCTTTGATTTCATCATTGGCTTTCTCGATGTTAACGTTAAAAAATTACGGGTGACATTACGGAATTGCAAAGCACATCTTTGTCTCACTTCTATACTTATTCGTGCTTTATCACGAGGAGATCCTGATCTTATCACCCCTTATTAGTTTTCGTATGATCTGAGAATGATTGTTTATCTTGTGATTATAAATTACTCCAATGTATTCCAGGATTTCAAGCATTGTCTTCTAATCCATCTTGTCAAACGCCTTCTCTTACTCAACAAACGTGTGTTTGTTCTTTCCGATTCTCTTCTCCATGAGCAGCCGATGGGCCTATATTGCTTCCATTGTGCCTTTGATTTTTTTCTGAATACGAATTGGTTCTCATCAAGCACTCTTCCGCTCTTCGTTCTATTCTTATGTAGATGATCCTTGTCAGTATTTTTCAACACATGTTTTTTCTTGCTTATGGTCCAAAATTGCTCACAGTTCCCCGCTCTTTTCCTACTGGAAATTGGGATTATAATATTCCTTTCGAATTCCTTTTGGTACCTTAACATTTCACCTATGATTTTGTATTGCTGGTTTAACGTTTTTTCTCTTTATTTTTAATTATCTCTGCGGGAATATCGTCAATTCGAGATGCTCTATTGATGTCTCTTATAGTCGCATCAAATTCCAATATTAAAATTGGGGCTCCATGTCACCCTTATCAACTTACCTCTCGTTTTCGAAGGCAGTCCTTCTTAGGCTTCTACCTTCGTGCAACTTTTCCATACACTCTTTCTATCTCTTCGCTTTTTCTCCGTTTTCAATTATTAGTACGCCATTTTTGTTTTTTTTTCCTCTCTCGAGGAAATCGGATCATAATACTTTGTGCTCGATATATATCTCTGGCTCTGCCCAGCCATCACAATTTATTCTCTGTTAGCAACGCTCGGATGTGGCATGAAGAAAACGAGAGGGCTTAAAAGCATCCGAGCCTTCATCTCATTTCTTTATGTGCATTTTAGAGTCATTTGCGCCTCTTTTTCTCTCTCGAATAGTTTCCTTTGTAATATTACCAATTATCAGAGAGAATACAGCTAAGTTATTTCCTGTTTTCGCGGACGAAGTTGAATGTCGTAGCAATGCCAAAGAGGAAGTATCATGCACCGCGGTAGATTTTGCATCATTTTTTTAGTGTTTCATTCTTGTTATTTAACACTATTGTAAATATGCAACAGCTGTTACGACACAGCACTATAAATGGACGTTGATATTTGAAGAAGGTAATTTATTAATTCTGAAGGCAATAGAAACGATTTTAAAGAATTCATTTCCTTACCTTTTGCTATTTAGTATACAGTAGCGCAATGTTTTATATGATTTAGGGATAAGACATATGTGTAGTGATTTGCTTAGAGTGGATACCTTTATTTGCGCGTAAGATTTGCCATTAAATGGTGAAGAAATATTAGAAAAATTCCGCATACCTATTCGATGGCTTCACCGTAACGGGCCTGGCTAAGGATGCAGGCAGAAGGATGGCGGAAGTTGAAAAATTATAATAACGATTAAAATAATGAATTATATTAACCGAATTAAAATCACCGTAAAAGGACGGAAAGACCCCGATAAGGTCAGCAAAAATTATTTCAAGTGTCCAATTGCAAGTGCCATATGTGAAATGTTATTTCATAGTCTATTCATTTTATGTCTGCGGGCGAACTTTCGTGAGAGCCCGGACACTCTCGGATGGCTTCGCTGATAGGGGAGGGGGAGTGCCGAGAGAGAGGGGAGGAGCGAACATAACGTTGCCAAATGTCCATGGCCGCCCTACTTTGTCAATTGAAAACTTTTGAGTCATGGGGTGGCCACAGGTATTTTTGCCCCGGCGCCGACAAATAAACCCACTAATTTGGAAGGCATTGTATACAATGTCATGGGCTTCCGCAAACATAGAATGAACAGAGTATAGTCACTATCAACTAACACAATCTGAAAACGTTAAACATCCAATTCGTCTCTTTCGAGTATATTTATCTCGAATGCACATGATCATAATAGTGGTGGCAAGAGTACGACTATTCTCTCTCGGTGGTCGTGGTAGAGCTCGCCGCGGAGACGATCGGGTGCGGACAGAATCATTATCAAGACGGTTATCACCTTTACTCGATTTGTCTTCCAAACGAGGCTGCCTTGGACTCAATTGACAATAAAATAAAAAGTTGGGAGATATAATACAATGAGACAATAGAGTCCCTGGCAGGCTTTGCAGTATCCCCTCCATGCTTACCAATCCCCCTGTCTCCTCCGTATATCGTCTATAAGATCTGTTTTCTCTCCCACCTTCTGCTGCACTTCCTAGTTCCTCCTCTACACTAACTGGATTGCCTCTGTCCATGATAGTAACAGTCACCAATTTCCCAGCTGGTATTTTTGAGGTGCACAAATCTCAAATTTGTCTTCAATAGTGTGTAGACACCCTTATTCGATTTACCAGCTCAATAGAGAAAGATTATAATAAACATCACGGCATAAAATAATTTCGGGAATCTCACATCACATTCGTAGATAATATCGTCACATTTGGCATGGTTATGAAAAGTTATATATCGCGCGATATTATTGAATTTCCCGATAGCAAAAATAAATACGATAATCGCGCCCTTAAGAATGTCACCACTAGAACTTAAATAAAATTTCCGATAAAAATTAAACGCCCGAAAAAAACATCACGTCTTTGCAACAACAAATCGCCGCAAATATGAAAAACAAGAAGTATTGTTGCTTCGTATTCTGCCTTTTGGTGAAGTTTTACATGGAGTATGTGGAAGAATATTTCGTCCTCCCTCCCCCTCCGTCAAGCACTTCCCTCTTCAATTCGCAAGTAGGCCTACTCCTTTTCATTCTACTGTAAACCGGGACAACTTCGCCACTTTTTTTTTCTTTTTCAACTGCATTCTTGTAAGTCCATGTACGACAATGATTTGAAACCATCATCAGCCATTACTCTTGGTCTCTACTTTCAAAATGGGTGAAAAAATTACAGCTTAAGTAAAAGTTTATACATTAAAAAAATTGAAAACATAGCTGGCAAAGATTTTCTGGAACTGGGGCAACTTTTCCAATGGAGTTATATGCAGCAGAAAACTCAATAAAACAATGGAATAAATAATTTTGACTTAGAAAACTCTTAAATGTAGAATGGTACACACAGATACTCAAAACACTGGACATATTATACTATGCTTATTACCCTAATTTTTGTTCTCTTTACAAGTTCCTCCAATATAATTTTGTGTGGAGGTGCTTGGAAGTGATCAAGTGTGACTTTTCCACGGTTTCTCCTGGGGCCACATTAATTTTCCGCCTTCTTCTCTATGGCGAACATTTGTTTGGCTTACGACGACAGACTTGAAGATTATTCAAAAATGAAGCACTTACTCTTGCAGGAAAGTCATTACGATCAGTTTTCTATGCATCCGGAATTCAAGACTAAACTTCTTCGGGATTGAGTGGCACGATGCCACATTTCTCGAACCCTGATATGATGTTTGAGTTCATTTTACCTCCTTCATCCAAAGCACTGAGAAGTTTTGCCAAAAGTATTGGAAATGCTCTATTTTCGAGAGTTTTATAACCAGTAAAGTTCCATCAATTATGGTCTGTCAGTATGGCTCTCCATACATATTTTACAAGGAGCGAAGACTGAAACATTAAAAGGTTGTTAAATGATTGGACGATGGTGTAAGAACACAAAACGAATCAATCATCAATCAATGGCATTAAAAAGCATTCCCCGGTCTGCATAAATAAGCACATGTTCCAGGATCTCTTCTTCCTTATCCTTGCTCAGTGCCGTCTGGCGCCCTGGATTCTTTGAATGGCGACACTTCACCTGACTGTCAATTGCCCTATGTGGAATATGATATTTCAGGACTGCTTTCCCAGTTCTCATTTCATTATTAATCACTGCAGTGACAGCAAGTTGCAGCGTAGTGTCATCATAATTTCGATACCTGCGGCCTCCCAACTTGCTATTAAAGCGTCTTCGCATCTGAACGGTCTATAAAACGAATATGAAAAATGCACCATTAGAAAAAAGTGTTATAGAAATTCAGATATAATAATATTGTCAGTTGGCCAAGTTGTCCCATTTCCACTAAGCTTCCTGGTGCAACATTGCTAAGCTACATTAATAAACCTAAATACAACACACATTTTACCATTTAAAACGATCCTGAAAGTAAATTACATGCTCTATTGAACGATACCAGAAGTTATTACTTACGTTTGAGAAAATGGTCAGGGCGAGACACTTAAATAGTCTACTAAAATATTCAGTTTGGCGCGATGAAAACAAAACACTAATAAAGACCTGCAAATAAGTCGTAAGACTACAAGTATTTGGAAAGGTTATCACTCAATATATTTTCTGTGCTATGAAAACATAGGCCCTTTATTGGATAATTAGGGAAGTCAGTAGGGCACCAAAGATAATATTTTTCAAAACCTGGCAAAGTTGTCCCACTTGGCAAAGTTGTCCCGGTTTACGGTATCTAAAAGTCCTATTCTCTTCCTTCCCCTCCCTCGTTTACCTATCATTCGACCCTCTAACACTATTTTCTACATCCCCTCCCAGCTAAGTACTCGCTCCATCCATACCTTCTGTCTCCCCCGTATCTCATCTAGAATCTGCATCTCCTCACCCACCATGTCCAGCACTTCATCGTTCCTCCTCCTCTCCATCCATTTCACATTCTCGACCCGACTATCATCCGCTAACCTCAATCGGCGGGTATTCATAATTTCTTTAGTAAGCTACTAGCGCCTAAGTGGCGTTCTAAGTAGTGGCATAGTGGCACAATGGTATTCATAGATCTTTACTAAGGACTACTAAGGTTAGTATGATAGGTACTATCTTAGCAGCAGCCCCTTTTTTCTCCCTAGTCGCAGACTTTGTTCCTTACTTGTTCGCTGTGCTAATTTTTTAATAGACAAGATATAATTTATATCAAAATAGAATTCAAAGTTGAAATTTATTTGAAGGATTGCTAGAAAATCTTTTATTGTGCGTTTCCACATCTTCTATCAGTTATACAAAATCTCGAATAGTTAACAAGGGCAAGCAATTCATCATTAACAGAACTACCAGTACACCAAAAAATATTTCACATGTCTTCATCAAATAAATACTTCTTTAAATGAATACAATTCGGGTTATGCACTATGCCAATATAATAAGTATGATTCAAAAGAGAAAACGCCATTAATGTTTATACTCGAACACGATGATTTCACTTCAAACAAACAAAAAACAAACCAGGAAGAAACGTAGTCCTCTGACAATGTTTGTAGGTTCTTATCGTCGACGTATCACACGTACGCCTAATACATATTAAATGCAAATATTAGTAAATCGCTCAAAAAATGAAGGCGCACAATAAATTATTAAATGAACACACTCAAGAACAAATATCACATCAAGTCTTTCACTATCAATGGTTGGATGTACAAATTATTTTATTCAACGCTGCGGGCATTTAGCACAGGTTAAATAATACTAAAATAAATAAATGTTTTCTCCACAACCAACAACTTTACCACAATACAGCCGACCATGTGCACGTAAAGATATACGGATAACGGTGTCGGCGTTGTTATTTGCTATCCTCTATATGTAGATGGCGGCACCGTGCCCACAATCTTTGCCTGTCTGTTCTTTGCCTGTTCACTGTTTTCTGTTAGTCCCCTTTGGTGGGAAACGGGCAGTCAACCGGCCCCTGCCTGTTGAGTGCCTGTTCTGTGCCGTTTCCAGCCCGGTCAAACACACAAACAACCGTCCGCTGCCTGTAATTGGCGAAGTCAAGTATTTAACGCAAGGGCGTTCTCAGGACCAAAACTGGGGGGGCAAGCCATGGTTATTCAAGTTATAGGAAAGATTTAAGCATGGAAAAGGTGAATGAAACCAACATTTTAAGAAAACCGTAACAGGTCTTTATTATTTTTTTTTAAATATTTGTTTGAAAAAATATTATTTTCCTTAAAGACATTTGCGAATTTTGCTTCTAAGGGGGGCAGCTGCCCCCCCTCCTGCTTCTCGCTGGGTACGCCCATGATTTCACGTGCATGAGCCGTGATAGCTGATATAATTCGCGTGCTCACTTCGTTTGCCGTCATCCGTGGTTGGTGGTAATCATGATAATGAATTCAAGCAGATATAATTACTGGTTAAGCAGATGATATTTTCTTTGGATTCAATCAAACTTACTCTTACTTGATTAAATTGAGATTGTTTGTAGGCTGTTCATACTCTGTTCTCCAAATCTCCAACAGGCTCCAAACTGACAGCAAACAGGCAATATTGTTGCAGAAATCGATAGGGTGTTCAGTGCCTGTTCACTGTTGTCTGTTCGTCACTAAATTGAGAGCAGGGATGGATTGAGATTCAAGTTTCATGATCTGATAAAAGAGGGGCATTCTCCCGTGTAAACTTTTTTTAAATACCCATTTTTAAATTTATTTTGGAGCTTAAAATTTTCGCCTTTATTCTTACCAGCCGATGAAATTGAACAATTTAAAAAGTTTTAATTAGTAATGGAGAAAAATGAACAGAAAAAAACTCAATCTAAAATAAAATTAAAAAATAAAGGAAATTCACGACCCCTGCGATGCATTCCCCTAAATCCGTCCCTGGGAGAAGCGGACAGCCAACCAGTCCCGGTCTGTTGAGCGCCTGTTCACTGTTATCTGTTCGTTCCCTCCATGATGAAGCATACAACCAACCGGCCCCTGCCTGTTAAGAGCTTGTTCATTATAGTTCCCGAAGTGCTTGTTGCCTACCTGTTAAGGAATAAGCTGTAAACAGAGTACAAACTGTAGGAAGGCTGTTCTTAAGTTGTTCCCATTTGTGTGTGGTCCGAGATTGTTCGTAGGCTGTTCATACTATGTTCACTAAACTAATCTAGCCTCATCTCCAACAGGCTATCAACAGACTTCAAACGGACAGCGAACAGGCATTATTTTTTAGGAATCAACAGGGTTCCCAGGCGAAACGGAAGCGTTGAGGAATTGTTGCGGAAGCGTCGGACGGAGTGTTCGGGAAGTGGCGGGCGAGTGTTGAGGTAGCGTTGAGGTGTCGCGGAAGTGTCCGGGAAGCAGATTATGGCCCACTTGGAACGCCTCCGGAAGCGTTTCGGAAGCGTTCAGGAAGTGTCCATCCGACACCTGGCGCTGCCATATTGCAGAAAAAGATTTCCATATGGAAAAATAAAATTTTAATTGTAAATCATGGAAATAATAATGAACATCAGTTTTTTTTAATGAAAGGTAGAAACAATTTATGAAAAAAATGCCGCGTCCAAGAATCGAACCTTAGACGTACGTAAGCTTACGATCGTTATCCTCCAATATTAAAAGTTTCTTTTACGTCTCGACTTTCCGCCGACGTATAGCAATAATTTGTGGTAACAAATTCCATGAGGGTCGTGGAATCAATTTCAGGTGTACTATTCGAACGAGCGGCAACGTTATCATCCATTTTTCTGATAACGAAACATACGGCGTAAAACGCTTTTGCTTCATGATCCCGATGTCGCATTTTAATATCCCAATCGTGGCACAATAGCAATGGGAAAAACTTACCCAGGAATAACAACATATACATAAGAGACGATGACCGGTTAAATCCTCCCTCAAAACAATGAGTACCTACAGCATGCGCTCAGCGCATTTGCTTTTTAGAGGAAAGATTTCCGGATTTGCGTCCCTTCGGAGGCGCAGTCGGCACATCGCTTGTTCTTTCGCCGTTTGCTCTACAAACGCCACTTCGAAGCTGTGATGACATTTAGCTGTTATTGCCATTTATAGTAAATTATTAACTCTACATGATGAGCCTACTTTACCTAGTCTGAGTCAAGCCATCATAGAGCTAAAGTACCGCAGTTATTATAGATCCTTATTGTACGCCCAAAAAAAGACATCTTATATCCAACTGTTCTGCACTACCCATTTTCCTAATCTTATCCTAGCGATCGTTTCTGACATAATAATTACGTTCTCTCAGAATATCTTGAACATTAGGTAAAAGCGATCTGCTAAAAATTTTTGCATAAGATTTGATGAAAAATTCTCCCTTCGATTGGTTAGACTTTCCCAATTTTAATTCCGAATTTAGTCAGTCACACTAGGTACCATGGTAATCCAAGGCATTTTTTGAACAAATCTTACTCCTCGACTTTGTATTTTATCTGCATCCGAAGCCATTCCTTTTCCATACAGTCCCCATGCACTAGCAAATTGCTCCAAATGGATTCTCACGATATAGGAATAACACCGTTCTTTTGAATACACCTAAGGGAGTAGTTCGCCTTGAAAAAACATTTGACTTTGCCGGAATTCGACCCCGGATCTTTCAATTGCCAGTCCGGCGTGTTAGCCAGTGACATTATCAAGCCATTTTCTCAGAGCCATTTGGGGATGGGTTTTACTGAACAATGTGTTGACGACACAAGTCCACACTTTGGCACATGTGGTGAGGGTCGTGTTTGCTAAGCCACTGTCCCTTAGTGAAAAACTCTTTATTTTGTCGCGTATCTGCGACGACGAATTTAAAAGCACTGCATGAAACAAGTGAATTAGTACGCTCTCAGTCACGGCCGCAAAGTTAAACGCAACAAAGGATGAAGTTTGCCGTGAATTGAAAATATTTATTAATAAATGTACGAATTGCCGCTCGTAAATTTCCTGACTGCTTTCCCTAGTATGAGTCGTGGGTAAGAGTTAATTCTAAATACTTAACGGACCCTACATTTAATAACTTTTCTTAATTGATTGAATGCGTTTCGTTGGGAAAGTCATGTTTTCCACACATTCGTTACTGCAATTCGTTTTTAAGATTTAAATTTAATTGCCACGTACCATACCAATCGTTTAAAGTATTGAGATTTCTCTTAATCCCAATTCTTTCGGGCTCGTTGTTTATATTCCTGTGCAGCATTGCGTCATTCTCGAAAAGTCTAATTTTACGAGATACCATAGTAGTGATATCATCAATATACATAAATAAGGGACCAATAATACTTCTCTGGGGTACACCGGAAGTGAACTTCGCCGTATCTGAACTAGCGTCATCTTGAACTACCCTTTGTTTGCGGTTGTTCAAGAAATCCTTCATCCAGCATAATATATCGGAACGTATTCCATGAAATTCTAGCTTGACTGAAAATTTTGCATGCTGAACTTTAACGAAAGCTTTTTTGAAATCTAGAAGTATCGCGTCTACTTGAACATCTCCAGGAGAAAGAATGCCAAGTAGGAAGAGAGCCAGCTGAGTCTTGCACGACCTATCTTTTCTGAATTCATTCTGATTTTTACTAAAAAAGTTTCGCCATCTAAATACTTCTTTACTGAGGTAACGACTACGTGTTCCATTATTTTTCATGAATTTGACGTTAGGGAGATAGGTCTGTTGTTACTAGGATCTCCTTTATCACCACTCTTTAATAGAGGGATGACGCTCGCTATTTTCCAATCTTGAGGGTCCCAGTGCTCCGCGAGAGTTTTATCAAGTTTAAATTTCAAAATCGGTGCTATTTCAGTTGTCAGCTCTTTATAAACTCTGACGAATTTTGATTGGGACCTGGGGATTTATTGGGATCGATGAATTTCAGATGACTTACTATACCATGGCTAGAAATGTTGATTGACTGCATTGGAGTTTCATACATTCTATCAGGGTTAGCGGTATATTTCTAAGAACTGGTGGTGATTATGCTTTGAAATAAAGAGCTGAGTATATTCGCTTTCACTAAGTGGTCACTTGCTCTTTCCTCATGGCCGTTTTCGAAAGACTTTACCGTGTATTTATAGCTTTGGCCTCCCTTACGTAAGACCAAAATTACTTCGGATTATTTACTACTTTCACCTGCAGTCTGTAAAAAAGCAACACTCCTGAGTTTGAGGAGCTGTATCGTCTAAACCAAGCAATCGATTTCAGTGCTACAAAAAGTACTTATTTTTTTCTGAAAAAGTACCCGTTTTTTGTGCATGAAATGAAGTTGCCCAACTTTGATTGCTTGGTATTTTTACAATACACCGTACAGCATAAATACATCAGGACCAATCGATTTTTAATTGATCCATTGGTTTAGAAGTTCGGAGAGATTTGCGTTGTTTACAGTAAATCTATCAATTACAGAGATAGAAGCAATTTACTTTCTGCAAACTGTCGATGACAGATCTGGCTTTCTTAAATCAAAATTCCAAGTTATTGGGACGAAAAATACACGAATACCAAGCGCTCAAAGTTGGGCAACTTGATGATTTTATGCCCAAAATACGGGTACTTTTTTCAGAAAAAATTAAGTACAGAAAATAATATGGGGCCAATTTTTAAAAAATTGAATGATCCAACGTAGAAATAAATTCCCTTTCGTAGGCTCTTTGTTGCACTGAAATCAATTGCTTGGTTTAGACGATAAAGATCCTCAAACTCTGGTATCTTGCTTTTTTTACAGACTGTAATGTTCTAGTCTTAAATTCAATTAATGCTCAGCTTAACATCGTGCTTGTTCTTCATTTCAGTAATTGCAGTAATTGTTGCTTAGCTTGTGTAATATTTAATGTTTAACATGCGTTGTTTTCGCATCAGTATTGTGGAGACGAAAACACTCAGCTATTGGTTCCTCGGCACGTGACGCCATTTCCCACTATTCACCAGCATGGAAGGTGACTCAATTACGGAGAACTGCGTGAGCATTTTGAAAACGTTGGTGGATCTGATCGGAGTGAAGGAAAATAGGTTTTAGTGCGTATCATGGAATCAAATGTGTGACGGCGTCTTCAAGTAATCTCCCGAAGATGGATGCTTTAACGATTGGCCATTTCCTTTGTGGTCAAGTTGGACCTGAGCAACGGGGAGTGAAACTAGCACGTCGTAGAAATTTATTTTTCTCTTTTATACATACCATGGAAATGAGAAATTGAAGGAGATTCAGCATCAACTGGCTTTTAAAGCAGTTGTAGAAAAGAGAATAGGGGAGAATACGACCAACAAACCAGTGGAGGAGAGTAGGAAAACCATTAGAAGTGGTCTCTAGACAGCAGCTGAGTAAAAGAAGAGTCATTATGAAAAAACCATGGATCACGCAGGAAGTATTAGATCTCATTGAAGAAAGAAGGAAATACGAGGCTGCGAAAACAAAGGAAGGGCTGAATTGTCACAAGAGAATGAGGAACGAAATATGTCGTAAAGCGAGGAAGGCTAGAAAAGCGTGAATGAAAAATATTTGTGAAGATGTACAAAACAACCCTGTGCATGGAAAAGTAGAGGCCAACTATAAGATAGTAACGAACTAGTTTACGGGAAGGGGCGTAAGATATAATATCCTTAGGGACAAAAACGGGGAACTAATGATCGAAAACGAAGAAAAAGGCAAGAGATGGATGGAATATCTGGAAGAGTTGTACAAATGAAGCTGCCTAAGAATGAATACTATCGAAAACGAGAAGGAAGTGGATGATGATGACATGGGAGCCCCAATTTTAAGATCAGAATTTGACACGGATAAATAAAGAATCAGGAATTGATGATATTCCCGCAGAGCTAATTAAAACAGCAGGAGAAAAGACGTTGAACCATATGTGCAAAATCATTGGTGAAACGTATTCGAGAGGTGAGTTACCAAAGGACTTCGAGATGAGCACAACACGAGGGTTGCTATTTATGTATTCGGAGTTGATGTTGCTGCGTGCCGTTTGACAAATACGTCGTAAAGTTTGCCATTTTTGACGTTATATTCATTCTGAAGTTTAAGGCGCGAGCACTTTTTGTGTTGTTTGCAGTAAGTTGAAAATTTCGCCTCAGAAAATTTCGCCAATGGAATTAACTCGTGAGAATTTTCGTGCGATGATTTACTACGACTTTCGACGTGCATTACATAGTTTGCATGGATTTCTTAGTTATATTCGTGATCGCAGTGCGTGAAGATCGCTTGCATTTGTTATTGCACCATGCTGTGGTTTTAGCTCTTTTGTCTTCGTGATTTATGATCTCTTCAATCATTACTTGACGCGCCGCAGTCGCGTTATTCCAGTCCCGGTGAACTTTGCTCACGCTGACTACCCAGTTGACAGTTGATTCAATATTGTGCGCAAGTATTTGTGTTGTGGGGGTAGCGTTGTGTTTGTGCGAGCAGAAACTTAGAACTAATACTTGAGTTGAAAGTATATATATTTTTTTCTTCGTATTAATTAATGAATATTTCGTATCTCTGAGCTTTCATGTTTATTGCTACCTTGCGTCGCCGACGTTCCCCCCCTCTGATTAGAGACATCGTTCTAAAGGCAGGAGCATTTTCCCCAAATCACGTGACAAAGACATCAAATATAATACAATGGTGACTTTTTTCACCCCCCCCCCTTTGCGCGTTTCGCTGAATTCCTGAGCCAGCCCATGTGCACGCTACCAATAAGTAAGTACCTATAAGTATCCTTTATTTCGCTGTGCCGGCCTCGGTGGCGGCGGGGTAAAGTCCTCGCCTGCCAAACATGAGGTCGTGGGTTCGAGTCCCGCCTGAGTAAGTTCCCCTTATCCAGGGCATGGTTGTTCGTGTACGTTTCATTGTTGAATTTGCTGAATACCCCGATTTAAAATGGCCTATGAGAGCTGTATTCGAAGGTTTGGGAATTAAAAATAAATGTGTCATCACCTTCCCACCACACTCGCATTCCATTTTACTAATTAGTCTTCGAGTACCACGAAAGGTCGGCTGGATTAAAGAAATGGGACCTAGACGATTCCTACCTATCCGAGTTGGAATCAATGTATGGTTTCATCAATTGAGATTGGACAAATTCCATCATGTTGTGTATTTCCTTCGTTTGTCTCCCCGACTAGTTCGGGTGATTTGCGCCAGCAAAGCAAATTCAAGAAATAATACTGTCTAATGAAGTGGCGAAATATGAAGGATTTGAAGGTTTTAATTATAACAATGTGAATGTGACTTTACTTTTGCCATAAGACATTCGGTTATTGGAGAAGTGAGACGTGCGAATTCCAAAGAGAGAGAGAGAGCGTAGAGCGGCAAAAGGTTCTTTTCGTGGCGTCTCCGCCTCTCACCGAAGTACAAGTCAACTTTGTACTTTTGGCCTGTACTTACAATATGAAATCAACAACGCCGGATTAAGTTTTTTATACCGGATTCCCGGAAAAAGTGGCTCTTAGAAGTACGAAGGGATTTGAGGAAGATACCTTTGTCAGCATTGACCCATCTAGTGTTTACTGACCATTTAAATGTAAGTAAATGGAAATCTTTCTCTATTCGATAGTAAACCACCGAACTTGTGTGTATCTAGCCTTTCAGGACTAATTTATTTCTCAGTGTAATTAATATTTTGTATGATCTTTGCGTGATAAAATACAATCCATTAAGACCGATTAAGTTTAAATATCAGTTCTCGCAGTAGAATCCATTTTTTAGCTGTTCTTTATGGCGTTAAAGTATTATTCTCTATCTCAATGAACTCGTATATGAAGGGTTTTTCTTACAAACGAATAACTATTGAGAATATGTCGAAGAATTATAGTAATTAATGAGCAGTTCAGGACATAGCCATCAATTAACTCTCTCCGATCATTATCATTTAGGTACTGATTTGTGTCTTGCTAATTTGGTTCTTGCATTTGTACACGTTCTGTTTTGGTCCATTCACGCAAACAGACATTCAATTGTACTGGTTAATGTACTCTGTAAACAGGCCGTAATACAAGTGAGGTTCCCACTTCTGTAGAAAAGGAGGTAAAAACTTGAATGAAGTATGGGAGCAAACATGAGTAAAAAGTGGCTTTTCTTGAACAATTGCAACTTTTCCAATGAAAGTGGAAAATAAGTCTTTTGCTTTGCCCACCCTTGGCAATAATATTGAATGTGACGTTTGTGACGGTGCCTCAAGTGAAAACTTGCATGTATCATTTTGAGAGTGTGCCTGCAGTTATTCCTCAGACTATTCAGAGCATTAGGAAAGAGAAATGTCTGAAATCAGTGTCAAACGGGTAATATTGTACATTGATAGAAATTCTACTCTGTGTTGGAGTATTCCATGTTTACGTTACATTATTATTTTCTCATTATCTGATCATTTTATTATATCTACTCGACATCTAATGATATTCCTAAAATTAATAAAATTAAATGATTCCCTGCCGGTTTGGCCTACTAATTTTGGCAGTCATAATGCCCCTATTAGTTTTATTTTAAGGTCTGTGTTGGCTCTCATGTAAAAAAGCTTGAGAGATTGAATGTTAAGGGAAATAAACTGCCAAGGAGGTCAGTGATAGCGTTATACTTCTATTGGATATTTATTCATTGTTCTTTGTGATATCTCCAATGAAAATTGTAGAAAGAATGTTTATATGTACAAAAATTTGGCTTTACACATTGTGTGTAGGTTATACTCTTTTTATGCAATATATAAAACAGAGCAAATTGCGTACAATCTTCACAAGCTGTTTGATGCCAAATTTTTTGTGCAATGTACACATTTTTTATGCGATTTGTACTCAATTGTATGCGGGAAATCCTGTGTAAATTGTGTACAAATCATATGCAGAATTTTAATTGGGGCCATCACATCCGCATGATAGTCAAAATTTAAATTAGCTGTAAAGATAACTCCCTAGTCTAGAATTTTGGTGGTTCTCTCAAGATATCCATTGTTTATGTTGCAATTAAATGTAATCGGACTTTTAAAATGATGATATGTGACTGGTACACATTTCTTTAAATTAATTCTCATAGAAGTAAGTGCTTGAACACCGGCAAAATAGATTATTTAAACTGCTCTGTAAACATAAACAATCATCTAAATATTTAACCCTGCGATATAATTTTTAATCATCAGCATTTAATAGACCCGAATTTTGTTTTTTCTTCTGCTTAACATCATTAAATAAATGTAATAACAATCCAGGCGGGACACTTGAGGAACACCAGATGTCACATTCATTACACTAGAGAGGAAGGATTTAATCTTGACCACCTGGGTTCTACCATTAACGCTGTTAATAATAATTTTAAAAGATTACCATCAATGCCATAACATGTCAACTTACAAAGCAAGTGGTAAGTAATGACAGTATCAAATGTTTCCTGTTAATGAGTATATATTACATCACCTTGATGCCCTTCACTGAAGGGTTTTAGAATGTAGTATTGCATGACCATGAGATTCGTAGTTGAAGACCTTTCTTCATGAAAACCATGGTGCTCTGATATAGCTATATGTTTGTAGGAGAGGATATTAGGCTTAAGTGCAAGACTCTCTCTCAAGATCTTCACAACAAATGACTGGATTTAAATAGGTCTGTAATTAGTGGTGTGAGTCTTATCACCTGATTTATGGGTTGGGACTACATAACTACTTCTTAGGTTGGATGGATAGACTGAGTGAGGGAGGATATGCTAAAATCTCTTGACAATATTTAAGCACAAAAGGTGGAATACCACCTGGGCCTGGTCTCTTTGTTATGCATGATGAATTCAGTTTCTAAAGCACTCATGTGATTGTGTGGTGTTGTTGTAAATAAGTGTGTAATATTTAGTTAAATATAATTGCTTTATCATTACAGCAAACTGTATCTGGTTTTTTATTTCCTTTGTAGACCCTGTAAGACCTGAATTTCACCGATTTATTCTTTATTAAATTTATTCACTGCAAAAGTTCATAAATGCACCGGCAAGTGTGCCCATAGCGTTCAAGAACTATGCAAAACACATTCGCATGTTACATTACGTTCGTGAACACTCTCGATAGCCTAGACAGGGTGTTCTCAAATGTACGTAAATGCTCCAAAACGATGAAGATGGTAACTAACAGAGCGTTCATGAACGTTTGGAAACATTGACAAACAGTCGCAATCATAGCTAAATGCTCGGTGAAACGCTCTGTATATGGAACGCACTGGGATAGTGTTCTTTGAGTGTTCTTCGCTGTTCATGATCACCTCCATGGTGCGTTCTTAAACAATCTGAAAACGCTCTTATTTTCGCCAGGGTAATCATTCATCAATGGTTACTGAGCAGACACCCATGTAACTTTTGAATGAAGAATCCTTCCACCTTGATAAGGTTGTCTATCATGTGAAGGAATCTATTTGGTGTACATTCTTGCAACAATATGCAAAAAATGGTATTAATATCCGGAAGGGGACATCCTATGGATATCGAATTTTGGGACATATGGATATCCGACGGATGTCCGAGGGATATCGCCGGATTTTCATCGGATATCCATTGCCCATCCGCAACGTCCGCAATGGATATCCGCCTGACATCCGTTGGATGTCCATGTGTTGTTAGGGTAGCTTTGATACGCAGCACTTGACAGCATATAAAAGAGGTAATATACAGTTAATAGCTATAAACTAATCAAGCAACCGTAACTTATCATTAATAGGTACTTTTAAAAGAAAAGACTTTACTGAAATTTGAGTAAAGAAGTTTTATCTCCTTTGGGAATGAATCTACCACGGCATTGCATATGTTCCTCTATGGTAACTGAAGTTGCAGTTGGCCGCTGAAATAAGTTTGTGTCGGAGATTCTGATTCGTTCTTTGGATCCGCACTGCTACCAACATAAGAAACTCAAGTGATCGTTCGCAATCTGTGAAACATCTCACTACTCTGGCTTTCAGAATCGCTCGAACGTCTTTGACGGTGAGAAGCGTCAGAACTCCACTGTGGTTCGAAGCACGCGAAACGTAGATGTCACATTTACAGAATCGAGCTGCTGGCAATCATGATAAAGGGATGGATAAACACTCAGGCATATTGCTTTTAATCTTCTACTTGCAACCAAGTATGAAGTTAACCTTGTTTCACAATTGACTGTACCACATACATGAAAATTTTATCTCAGTATTTACTCAGAGAATTTCTTTTTATGGTTAAAAAACAATCGGCTGTTGAGAAAGGTGTACTCCATCCTTCTTGAAAGTGTCAGTACGTTAAGACGAGTTTTAAAGGAGCAATTCGTGCGCGAACTTTATCGGAGTATGGTCGTTAAAAGCGATAACGTCGTGATATTGGGGTGCTCAAGTCATGTAAGAATTCGTGAGTAATGCTCTCAGTGGCCTGGCCTGCGTTGGCCAGCATCACGCGTGACAATGCACACGTGGTACCAGTTTTATTGGCGATCCAAACTTATTGAAGGTGCCGAGTTTATCAAAAACATCAATGCGGTACGGTAAAAAAGTGGTGTGACTTGGATTGTTATTCGATCGGAAGACTTCGTATTATTAGACTTCGTCGAAATATTTAAAATGAAACCTGTAACTTTGACTTTACTCGAAAAGCAATAAGCTGATGAATTTATACATCTACATAATACCCTGCGAGCCACCTCTAGGGTGTTTGGCAGGGGGTGATCAATCACCAGCATGCAGCATGCATTTGGACTCCCACATGCACACCACACCGTCCAAAAAACGTCCCGTATAATAACAAACTATACTACTATATGCTGTTAGAAATACAATATAGAATAGAAATTCAGAAACATGCATTAAGTTTTACATACGTTAGTAGGCTACACTACAAGTCATGCAATCTATTTACGAGTTCTATTGCTGCGGTTATAATCTCTTATTGATCGTGGAAAAAATGACATTCGGAATCTGTCTGTTCTACAATCTATCTCTCTTATTTTATTTATATGATCTGATTTTCCGTAGTACGTTGGCGTCCGCAAGATATGGTTAACTTCGTCATAAAAGACACTGCTCTTGAATTTATCTAAAAGGTTTAGTCTATTTTTCAATCTACGGTCCGACAGAGATTCCCATCCGAGTTTATCTAAGAGGTCAGTTACACTAACAAGACTATCGTAACGACCTTTCACATACCTGGCAGCTCTTCTTTGCACGCGTTCTAACTCTGTTATTAAGCCTTTTTCATGAGGGTCCCAAACACTGGCAGCGTATTCCAAATGTGGTCTAACGAGGGAAAAGTAGCTAATTTCTCTCACTTTGTCGTCGCACTTTCCTAATATTCTTTTAACAAAACCCATTTTACGATTAGCTTGTTTGGTTATTTCTCGAATATGTTTATTCCACGATAAATCATTATTGAGTCTAACCCCTAGATATTTCACGGATTCAACTGCCCTTAACTGGGTGCCCCGAATGATATAGTTACGCTGTAGGGAGTTATTCTTCTTCCAGAAATTCATTACGACGCATTTTTCCAAATTTAATTCCAACTGCCAAGCATCGCACCAAGCTTGGATAGCAGCAAGGTCATTCCTTAGTTCATCCATATCTTTGATGGAACGGATTTCTCTGTAAACTACAGCGTCGTCTGCAAATGATCGTACTTTACTGCGTACTACTTCGCCAATGTCGTTTATATAAAGAAGGAATAGGAGTGGGCCAATGACACTACCCTGAGGAACGCCAGAAGTGACTCTAACCTCATTGGAGACTGCACCGTCTAATACTACTCTTTGGACGCGGTCGCTCAGAAATTCTCTAATCCAGGAAATGACATCTTCGTCTAGACCATAAGATTTCAGTTTTATTATTAACTTTCCGTGGGGTACTTTATCAAATGCCTTTTTGAAATCAAGAAAAATCGCGTCTACTGGAATGTTGTCTTCCCCGGAGACTAAAATATCGTGGGCGAAAAGCGCTAACTGAGTTTCGCACGATCTGCTTTTCCTGAATCCATGTTGAGTTCCCATTAATAAGTTTTGCGCGTCTAGGTGTTTCATTACCGAGCTGACTACGATGTGTTCAAGGACTTTGCAAGAGATGGACGTTAAAGATATCGACCTGTAATTAGATGGCTGTTCCTTGTCTCCACTTTTAAATATTGGCGTTACATTAGCGATTTTCCAGTCATTAAGTACTTCGTGTTGCTTGATGGATTTACTGAATATTAACTGCAAGTAATGGGCAATTTCTGAGGCTAGTTCTTTATATACGCGAGAAGGGATTTCGTCTGGACCAGGTGATTTATTTGGACTAAGCGATTTCAATATATTTTCTATTCCGAGCGTACTAATGTCAATAGGTGGCATCTTATGTATACAGGGATTGTCATCGGTCTCGGGTGAGTTTTCGGAAGGCTCCGTGAACACGCTCTTAAAGTAGGAATTTAATAAATTGGCTTTATCGTAACTGCTTGTCAACACATCTCCATTGTCGTTTCTCAGGGAACATACGGTAGATCGTTTACCTTGAACTTCCCTAACATACGACCAAAATGCTTTTGGGTTATCCTGTAACCGCTCTACCAGTGTTTTTCTTTTAAAATTCGTGAACGCATTCCTGAACGCTTCCTTCGTGGCGGCTTTAGTCATCCTATATTTTTTAATTATTAGCTCGCGTTCATTAGCGGATAAATCCTTGCTGACTTTTTTCATTTTAGCATGACACGCTCTCTGTCGCCTCAATGATTTTCTCACTTCCGCGTCGTACCATCTCGGTTCACTGCCTTCTTTTACTATTTTACTAGGGATGTAGCTATTTATTCCCGAAGTTACGAGCGAAAAAAAAGCTTTCCAAGTATTCTGTACATCTAACTTTAATACATATTCTTGAAACTCGGGGAAAGCATTTTTCAGATGACTCTTAAACCCATCAAAATCAGCTCTTTTAAAAATGAAAACTTTACGCTCTTTTTTAAAGTTTACAGCGGTATTTAGAGAAAACTTTGCAGTTACTACCCTGTGGTCACTAATTCCTTCGACAGTGCCAACGTTTACTACCTGATGTGGTATATTTGTCGCTAATAAATCAAGAATATTTTCTCCTCTGTTTGTAGCGGATGCTATTTGAAACAATGAATTATATTTCCACAATGGATCAGCAAAAGATTTTCAAGCAGCCAACGCGACGTCATTGCATGACGTCGTGAGATCGTTTGATGAACGCCCGAAATTGCGAGAAAAAGGCGCTCGTATCGCGCGGCGAAGTTGTTGCTGCGTACAGCGACGAGTATGTTTGTCACGTGATTGGTTGGCGCTGCCAAATTTACGTCTCCAGCACTTATTGTGCAGTGGAATATCGGAAAGGAATGCATTGTGCCTGTGACGCCGTGATTTCGGAGCGCTCGACAACAGCGGTTATTCGGCGAGAATTCGTTAACGATACGACAATGAGATCAGAACTTTTGGATTCTGGTGAATTCGTCGGGTAAAACAGGCTAGAATCAATGAAAGGATTCATATGATTTCGGAAAAATCGCGCTTAAATCCAACAAAAGTAGATAAATTACATTAATCACGAAAGGTGTCGTTTTAATCTTGCAGTGACCTGACGGTAATTTACCGAACATTTGCGCAAGGGTTTATTGGAACGTAAGCGGATGTAGGGAAACACGGTTGAAGCTTATTTAATTGCAGATGATTAAATAATATTGTAATAGCGTATCGGAAGCATAATTGTGGTATATTCATTCAGAATCGTGTGAATGGTTTTATTAATATGTACAAATGGAAATTCATGCACAGACCCAGATATTCACTCGTCATGTTTATGCAAATAACCTCCCCGGGAATACCAACTCCCACAGGTATTGCATCCATTTAAATGTGCAACGTTAATTAAATTCGGTGCTGTAGTAGACGCTGTAGATTCGGGAGCAGAAACGCGGCGTCATTTGTTGCTGCTCGGTACTGCCACCAACCGCTTTGGCGCCACTGGCAGCGAGCGCGCCTTGAATCGTGTCGCATTGTACCGCGCGCGCACATAGATCTTTTATACAGATCTTTTATCCTATATGAAAGATCTATGCGCGCGCAAGAGGCAGTACTGGGCGCGTTCCGAAATTCACTGGCAGTACTGCCAGTGCTGCCAAACCGTTTCGAAATCAACTGGCAGTACGGTGCACTAACGGATGACGTCAGTCGTTTGATGACGTTCCCTACGGTGGACTCTACTGCGGCTACTGCAAGCCGAGAGCAGCAGTAGCGGCAGTAAGCAGACGATTGGCGGTAAAATTTTAACTTGGCGGTGTGTTTTCGTAAAGTCATTGCGCGCGCGAGAAGATGCAAGTTATAATAAATGCCTGAGTTATCTCTTCACTGCCACTAAAGAATAAGTGGAAAGGGTAATAAAATATTTTAATGGATGTGTAATATCTGCTTCGAGTGACTGAAAAGCTCGAATATCTGCTTTTTAAAAGTAGTGTTCGTAAAGTGTTCAGCAACCGAGATAGATGATGTTTTGGGGGCTGATGGTAAATCAGGCTGGTTTGCCGTCTTCTCTTTGAATTATTGGTCCAGTCAAAGTTAAATGTAATCCATCGTTTCTGGATACATTCTATTTACAGTGTAAAATAGAAATATAACGATGTTGTCTTACTTTTGACGAAGATAATTCAGGTCTTAAATTACTCCTATTAATCTTTAAAGCCTAATGGAATATGATTTTTGTGAAAAATTGTGAAAACGACGGTAAATCGTGACTCTATTTGGCATCGTTTTTGCTGACAATTCCTAAAAAATTGCCCTAGAATGAAGGTGCTTTACTCTCGAGAAAAGCCTCTTGCCGTGGGCAGGAGCAGCGGCAGTAAGCAGACGGTAGCCGATGTTCACCTGTTTTTGGAACACAACAATCGCCTTATTTAACATATACAAAACAAATAGTATGCTATACGTAGTACAGTACGCAAGTAAGTGAAATATAGTGGACATAATTCAGAATATATTCAAGTAAACTGAGAAAAATAACTTCCACTCATAAATATATATTGGATGTGAAAATGGCCTGTGTTGCGCGCGAATGAATTTCTGTATACCCATATGAAACATTTGGTCTTCTAATTTCATGTGATTTACCGATGGTGTCTTGAATAATTTCTCGTTAACTCCAGTTGTAGATAAGAAGTAATCCCAGAAAACTTCAACGCAAGAAACTATAATTAAAATTACGTTTTCCACGCATGTATGTGTATCATTACAGAAATGTATGCATAAACTTTCTTGATTTCTATCATCAATGCGATGCGACTTTCTTGTTCTATGCCATACCGTTTAATGTGTAAGCATATTCTACGTAGTGCCACACGCAATTTTAACTGTAAGTTGGAAATTCGTCTCCCTTGACATTCTTCAACCCTACCGCTGTACCCATGTTTTCGTCTGCTTGAGTTTCAGAATACTCGCTTATTTTGCGTCAGTGCATGAAGTACGAAATATAATGTGTAGTAAAGCGTATATTGCCTTTAACTTTTCTTCAATCATGAATATTGAGGGACAGGCTAATTAAATCCTGCATCGGTGACTTGTAAATTGTTCTTGATAATGTTTACGCACTGAAAACCTAACAATAGAGTATTTGCACGTTTTTGGTGAGGCCTGTTAAAAATATCAGTTTGGTTTAATTAAGCAAAATTCCAACTCCTACAGTCGTACGACCATGGGCGAATTTGTTATTAACAAATAAACATTCCAAAATCAATGTTGCGCTTAAAACACTACGCCGCCATGCCAGACGGCTTGTGACGTCAATCCCCATACTCAACTGACTGCAGTTCCTCCGATCATCTGCGATTGATGGAAACCTTGTTTATTGTTGTTTACGAACACTGAGGTGAATCTGACGGAATAAACCATCTGTCCTACTATAAATTAGTGGTATATTTCGTACAATAATTCTTTAAGTTCGTAGCCATGAGCGAAGATAGATTAATGGCTTGTGGGACAAAATTCCGGAATGAATATTGTTTTGTTCCGATACATGGGAGCACCCGTGTTTCTACACCGAACAAGATTTTTGTGGATGTTCCCGATAAGCCTGAACTACGACGGAAATGGTTATTGGCAGCCCGGAGGGATCTTAAGTCGATGCCATTATTACACACAAAAGAGTTTATTATTCCATTCAGAAAGGAGAGACTAATGCGTAATACTGAAGCATATGTATGTTTGAGATGCAGTTATTCTTGTATACAAACGGCCGTGTATTCATTGATGATATACATTGCATATTTTTTCACTTCGGATGCTTACTTTCATTATGTATGCTTGATGACTATGGAAAAACATAATTGGTAACGTCAGTATTTTAAGCATTTATACTCGAAAAGCAGATATAAACAATGTTGGAGTGGAAAAGGAAAATTTAAAGAATTTACAATGCAGTAAAGAATCGTAAAGAAAATAACGTTACGGTAAATGTATAAATGGTACAAATTTGATGCATTGCAAATACCTACATGCGAGCAATTAGTAACATATGTTTACTCCTAAAATGTTATAGTTGAGGAAACACAACAACCTGCCTCCCTACATTTAAATTTTCAAATATTGACAGCATAAAAGTGCGGAAACATAGGGAAAAATAGTTTACTAGAGGTGTTAATGAATAAAAAACTATGCAAAATTACCCTTACTTGTACTTATTTATTGCTCATCATATCACAAATAGCACTACCACGCACACATTTCACGAGCTGTCTTTTTAATACTTATGATCAGTATATGCCGAACCAACTGTTTCAATGAAGAACTTGGCTCACAATAAATATAAATCACTATTAAGTAACACTAATAAAGCATAATTATCGGTTTTCCAATCACTCTGCACACCACACTAAAAGAATTTGCACTCCTTGAAATTCGTAAGGATTCTTCACATCTCACTTCCCACACATCACTAACAACTTAGAATCAGTTTACGTTATTTCACGTTAACATTGCGAAGACAATTAAATGAATAGTCTGAAACAAATTACTAAACCAGTTATTGTAACATCAAAAAACTTCGAATTTCACTATCACTCCTACCGTAACCAAAATATGACCAAAACAAAAACGAACAACAGCGCAACAAAATGCGTGAAATGTAAACACAGGCGAAATCTCACAATGAATTGGCAATAGGTTCAATACGCAATAAAATCAAACATAAATTAGAAGCGAACAAACGAATGAAAATTAATACTTGTTCGATGTATCCCTAAAGCACAACTAGTTCAAATATGAAACATATCCCCTTCGCAATAGTCAGATACCTTTGATCGAAATGTATACGGCTGGTTGAACCAGCATGGAAGAAATAATTTAAGAAATAATAATAATGTGTCACTCCATTTTGCAATGAAGACTTAGTAAAGCCCATCACTCAGGACTAACAAATTTAAAAGATTCTACGTAGCTAAGGAAATCTCCATTCATATGAAGCCAAAGTTCACTTCAAAAATTCACAAAGTATCTGTTAACAAGGGTAGCACTTACATTGACATTTAACATTCAAATATGATGAGATTAAAAGATTAAATGCAATAATTCTAACTTGAGTAAGGTATCTCATCCTCACGAGATCATCATATCTGTGAAAATAAAATATTATATTAGCCATCAATATGTCGAGAATAAATATATATAATCAATATTTATAGTACAAGGTACTCACTGGATGATTGTCCTGAGATATTCTCCAAAGGGTAACCTTTACATTCTCATATTAATTTTCAAAATGAATAAGTTTCAAAAAGAAGGCATTGTTCAACTCAACGCATTGCTAAGATGATTTGCAATAATTCTATGTTGAGTACCGTATCTCATCCTTACAAGATCATCATAACTGTGAAAAGAAAATATTACATTAGCCATTGAAAAGTCGAGAATAAAAATAGATAATCAATACTTATGGTACAAGGTACTCACTGGATGATTGTCCTGAGATATTCTCCAAAGGGTAACCTTTACATTCTCATATTAATTTTCAAAATGATTAGTTTCAAAAAGAAGGCATTGTTCAACTCAACGCATTGCTAAGATGATTTGCAATAATTCTATGTTGAGTACCGTATCTCATCCTTACAAGATCATCATAACTGTGAAAAGAAAATATTACATTAGCCATCGAAAAGTCGAGAAAAAAAATAGATAATCAATACTACTAATGAAATTATTTTATTTAAGCTGGGCCTTTACTTACCTCCTGGATGACTTGGCCATTGCCATCTTTCAACTGCTTCTTCCTGACGATGTCGTGGGGCATAAAATGCCTTTCACACAGTTTCTGCCCTGCCTTCAACTCAAAGTTTACCCTTGGTATTGCAGCTTGCCATTTACTCCTCTTAACAGGATCTTTGGGAGCAGAGAAAAATGAGAAGGTAGACTTTTTAGAGCCATACCCCTCAGTACACCCTGGTGCGACACAGCTTCGTGGCATTTCAAATATCGCCGAAAATAAAGCGAACTAGCTCTTCCCTCACCCGTGAAATCCACACAGTGAATTACTTTAGCGTTTAGAATTACAAAAAAACGCTGAAGAACTCAATTAAATAGTTTTTCAAGTGCAAATAACTCGCTTAAACACACGTGAACTTACCGAGCTACATACAAAGCATGGGTACACCACAAGTAGCGCTCGTAGTTCGCTAAAATTCCGCAGCCTCAAAAACCTGCCACCAAAATTGTACGGCGGGCATAGGAAGTTGCACTGGTGTGACAGTGGCAGTACTGTTTACCGTTCCGTTTTGCAGCAGCGGTAGAAGTACTGCTTTTGTGAATTACGGAACGCGCCCACTGTTGCCTCGCGCCAGTGCGTGTAGGTGCGTGCGTGTGTGCTCTGCTGTTGTGTAGATGTCCTTCCTTCGCTCGGCATTCCTCGCCTATCTGCGCATTGCTCGCTCTCACGCGCTCACTCCCAATGGTCCTAGTGCGCTTCGTGATGTTCGCTCCGCTTTGAGCCCCTTCCAAAATAGCGATGCCATGAGTAATGGCCATGACGGTAGCGGAGAATATAAACTGGAAATAATATGGCTTTCATGGATGGCACCACTTTGTATGAACATGAAGTTCGATTTCCTTCCCTAATTGTCATCGCATATATCTCCGCGACACTTAGGCAGTTCTGCCGTCCGCTTGCATATGCAGTCGCTATCAAAAGTTTTAGGACAAAGTTTGTGGCGCCACTTCTGCTTCTCGAGGAATTTTAATTTCCCTTACTCTTTTTGTTTTCCTTGGTTAATCGCAGAAAATATTTCGTTTGTAGGTGAGAATATATGCACTCAAAGGGAGATTTTACTCGCAAATTGGTGAATCTGTCTCGATTTATGTCGGATTTAATGATTCTTTCAAGTGCACAAGGCCGTGGCCAGAAAATATTTTGTGGGGGGGGGGGGGGGTAGGATAGTAGGCAAACATAAAATTTTTTTAATAAGATAAATAAATTAGCGTATATGTTTAAATATACATATTTATTATAAACCATCAAAGCAAAATATAAATATATTAATATAAAGCTAAATTTAGCCTTGTAGCTTTCTTCGCAGCGAACAAATTAATTAACTCTTCGGTGTCGACGTCAATTCTGCGGTGGATTGACATTAAAGCCAAACCGTTCAGTCTTTATTGGCCTGTAGAGTGTATTAAATAAAATTTTAGTCTTCATGGTTAAATAAAAACACAGTACTATCCCACAACCTTATATTTTTGCAGTCTACTAGTTTCAACGTTACAACGTCATTATCAAGAATGACGTTGTAACGTTGAAACTAGTAGACTGCAAAAATATAAGGTTGTGGAATAGTACTGTGTTTTTATTTACCCATGAATATCTCATCGTTCCACCAAGTAACGCCTAAATCTGTTGATTTTTAAAATTTTAGTCGTTTTAGAGGAGAGAAAGTGGCAGTGTTGCCGAGGTCTTTAGAAGTTTGTGAACATTTGGGAATAACGCCTCATTGCATTTTACGAGAGCTTCAATGGCACATGTCGGTGTCGAGCGATCTATTTCAGACTCTTTCTGCCATTTCATCCGCCACATGTCTATTTTAGCGTAAATAAGTATTTCGGTATAAGTATTTCATGTATTTTTATAGATCTCAAAGTCGCGACGATTTTTCTATTCTTTGCAGCACATAGATGGTATTAAAATATTGGGAAGTGATTATGTGTCTTTCTGATTTTGAAATCTCGACTTAAGCTGATCAATGAAATCATCCCAAAGTGGAATCATTATGGTGATTCTAAAATAAGCCTCAGTCTTTTGTGTTTTAGTTCGCCCGATGCTCTTGGCGGGCTGTTATTCGCGGAATTATCATTTTCTCGTTTACAATTCCTAGCAAGTTCTACCCGTTCTTGAAAATTTCAGCAAATTATGTATCAACATTTTGACGAACATCTACAATAGTCTTAATAATTAAATCGACATGTTGAAACATGCTGACATGCTGCCAAATCGCATTAGGGACATTTAAGTATTTTGCGTGATGACCGTGTGTATGGGAATAACATTCCTAAGCAGCATAAGCTTACAACAAAATCGCTTAAAATGACTCATCTTAGAAAATAATCAGCCTTTGAAGATGTTACAGAATCCATGTCAGCGCTCAAGTCGTCTAGTGTATCAACAATGCGTCATAGATTTCTTTAAATCTTAGCAACGCACCATGACTTTCAACCCAACGGGCCTCGCACATCGCCGTTACATTTTTCCATTGCGGTTCGGGGAAGTTTCTTCGATATCCTCTTTTAGGCACTTAGGGTGCGATTCATAGACGACACTGAAATTGCTCACTTTACAAAGTCTCTCTTTACGGTAAAGTGAGACTTTAGCTAAAGTTCGTTTCAGAGTCGTCCCAAGGATCTCACTTTATAAAGTGGCACTTTAGCTCCTAAAGTCTCCATCGTGCATTGAAATTTTGAGTGTTGGCAATGAACGCTGCGAAAAAGTGAAGAAAAAGATGACACACGATATTAAATGCGTACTTGTATACATGTTTCTGGCGACTGGGTTTTCGTGTTATATTTTGCTAAGATTTTATTAAGTTGCATTTTCTCGTTTTCTCATACTATGTGCAAGTGTAAATGAATACTGCGTCATTGAAAGCTTATCCCCACTAGCTTTTTTGTACGTTAATGACTGAGTTGGCTGAATAAAAGCTCACTTTTAATTAGCTTCGTGCATTGGTAATGCCCTTCGATGTTTCCAGCGAAGTAAATATTCTAATGCTGATATTTTCACGTCATTTTATGATCATTTTCTATGATTAACTGCATGCGGTTGTTTGGACTTCATGTTAGTCGAAGTTTGATGGTGTACGTTCATTGAAGGTGGGTGAAATAGTGAAATTCTCTCGCGTTAACTTGAAACTGTACCAATTAATTTGAAGATTTACCGATCAGAGATTGCCTCAGTTGGACGTATATTTTGAATGAGGTATGGGTGTTTGTTGAATTCTTTTATGCTTACCAATATTTTAATTCTTGGAATGTTGACCTAAGGGGTTATATATTCTAGAGAAATGGACGTGAATGTACATTCAAGAATATCTATATCATCAAAACCAATGAATGAATGGCCACGCAATGAAACATATTGAATGTGACAATTTGGACTTATATCAATAAATATCTCTTTGTCTAATTCAGAAGATGCCTCGACATATGTGAATACATAACCCGTGAGGGCCCCACGAATTTTGTAGTAAAAAATGTCAATGAAGTCTGTGATGCTGTGTAAATAAAATTTCATAACATTCCTACATCCTTGAGAAAACATTGCTTTGCTGCAGATAATATGACTATGAAGGAAAGTATGTTTCACTTTTTATTGCTGCCTTTCATGACGAGATCTTATATCATCATGGTGAACATTCAAATGCATAGTTATGAAACATGTTAAACGTGATATGGAGGCATACGGAAAGAGTACATTAAGCAAATATTGAATGAAAACGCTTAAAATGCAATGCAAGGTATAGAAACTAGCATTTGGCCGGCCAAACGACATGAAAATCAAGTCTTTCCTTACGAAGGCTATTGGCGCCAATGTAAACAGAATTTTGCTATCATATTCAAGTATCTTTAAGGAAAATTCTAGAACATAAACGCATAAATAACCTAAGAACTTAACAATTAGCTTGTATACAAAATCAACATAAATTATGCCAACCTGTTCAACCACTTACTTTGTTGTAATTATCACACGACCGATAGAGTTAAACTTCAAAATATAAGTAATGGGTCATCTCCATCAATACTGATTCGAAATATTTTCAGGGAAAAGACGTATATTACGTGTCTGGCTATTTCTTGAAACTCGCCAGTCTGCTGCTGTGTTCTCACAAAAAAATTAGTTCCTATTAATTTCCGTAACCCAAATATCTTCATATTTCAACTTCAATAACAGCCGGTGCAGCCATATTTATTCGCCCGTAAAGGACACTTTCGCCCTAAAGTGAGCTCCGGTTGGGCACTTTACGGTAAAGTGACGATTCGGCCATTTTGCTTCTAAAGTGGCGTTTATGAAACGGAAAAAGCAGACTTTAGCCCGGCTAAAGTATACTTTAGCCTAAAGTGCCGTCTATGAATCGCACCCTTAGTTCGTTTTGCCGAGGACTCGGGGGCGGTCTGGTCAGCGATCGCCGAGGGCCCCACAACTACCGCGGCTATCGTGAAGTGCTCGTGAAAGGTGTAGTAAAAAAAAGGCTCAGATTACTTGAAACCAAGTTTTTATGCAATTATGACATTCTAAGTTTATTATTATTATTTGCTTCATTGACAGCATACTCAGGGCAAGGCTTTATATTAAAAAAGTAAATCAAATAAAGGTGTCAGATGATAAAAGAGCCGATTCTCGTGATGCTTTAACGAAAGGATTATTTGAAAAGGTTATTTTAGAGTTTTTTTTAGAATTTAGTAGTTTCAAGGGACAAATTCTCTAAATAGATAATAGAACCGTAACGCACTATTAAATATTATAAGGTGTTAAAATTCTCACTTTTCCTTGTATTTATTAATGCGGAATTGCTATTATCCTATTGCTATCAGAATCCATATCCCGGCATGCACTTTCCTAAAGGTTTCCGGGGTGAGGGGGGCGAATCTCCCGGTAAGGGGGGCCCCACCATGAGCCAAAGCGGAGGGCCCCCAATCACCGCCGAGGATTCAATAAAATTTTCAATAGATTTTATAATTCCAATAGCATTTCGATTGGGCTGAACCTGGCAAAAAAGACCCAGAGCTAGTGAGTGTGAGCTACACTGAAATTAAAAGGCTTCTGTATGTGACTCACGAATTACAACTTTAAAACTTCCTTTCATCGAAGAAGCTCCGTGATATCCTTGTGTAAGGGGTGCGGTACCCGCCACCCCGAAAAGTCGCACGCCTCGAATTGCATGCGGGTTCTTGCCCTTGGTGTCGGGAAGCGAATAATCACACACAAGTATTTTAAGTTTTTGACCCAAAGTTTATTTCCATTCAAAAAACCCAACATCCAAATCAATTAAAAAAAAGGCATGAAACAATGATGAATTTGTGCGTCCAAAATAGCCAAAAGTTAAGATATTACCATTGTCTCGGGAAGGAGAGGAAACATGCTGGTGATGGCACGGGTGGATAGCGAGGCGCTTAGGTCGCACGGGCCCTACGGCCCGCGCTTCGACTCCAACTGACGGCTACATAGCTGACAGACCAGTGACTGAGTAGAGTTACTGAGTGCGTGAGTCCCTGAGTGCGTGCTGAGTGCGGAACTGGCACCCCGTGCTTGACAGCGCGCTTATACATGTATTTCGTACTCGCGACACATCGAAACATCGAGAAAAATCTCTCAGCCTATCGAATATTCATGAATTCAGTTCGAACACGACCCCGAAGTTTCGTTGCTTGCTTGTGTATGGGAAATCCAAAGTGAACTCAAACCGACAAAATTTGTTCGCAGCGTTTCCAAGAAAATGGTCGCATCACTCGTAGCCAAATCAGGGCAAGTAGCGGCGATTGCTCTTGAAAATCAAAGAACAGTTAATGCTCAGTTGTATGCGACCATTTGCTTGGCGTAAGTGATTGCCGAGCTTCGGAAAGATAACCCAAATCGACGCATTACGCTCCATCATGACAATGCAAGCTCACACACCGCTCGAGTCACAACGTCGTTTTTGAAACAGCAAAACGTCGAAATTCTTGGTCATCCTCCATACAGCCCGGACTTAAGCCGCAATTATTTATTCACATTCCCCAAAATAAAGAATGTACTACGAGAAAAGCGCTTCCAGACGTCTGAAGAAGCAGTTGATGCCTACAAAACGGCCATTTTGATTACCCCTACTTCGAAATGGAATAAATTTTATAACAACTGGTTAAATCGAGTGCATAAATGCGTTGACTATCGTGGAGAGTGCTTTGAAAAGCAATTTTAAAAAAATGCGTTATTGTACCTCTTATAGTTTTCTTCATTCCAGACACTTCAAAGGCTACCCTCGTGACGATACCTATTACAATCATAATAATGCTCGAATTCGTAAAAAAAATGCGTTCGACCTAACGCAAAGACTACAATAAGTGGTGAGATCATTAGGTCCTCTAGGATTTGCATTCACAGCAGGGTATTACTTCAACAAGCTTTCTTTTTTAGCCCACCGATTAATTGGACGACTCTGTTCTGAGAGATTAGTCGGATCGTTGCATAAATTGAGAAACTTATTAAACGCGAAACCCTAGTGAAGTAGTATGTGATGATTATGAAGGCTATTTTCGCTATATAACTAAAAAAAGACATCATATAATTACGCACAAAGAGGTGAATTGACCAATGTAGATGATCACAAAATGCGCACACTCCACAAAGGTGCAAATAAGTTTTCAAATCTCACAGCACGACAGAGAAAACAATTTAGGGTGCGAAGTAAATGAATTTTGTCAAATAATTAAGATCAATTTCAATGGAAAAAGAATAATAAGTTTCCATTAGTAAGACGAAATGTGAGACTCCTTGCACCAGCCTTTGAACTGTTCAACGACGCTAACGCCGGGTTTTTATCCGCCCACTGGCTAACCCTGTTTCCCGAATGCCTTGCCTTTCAAATGTAATCCATTCCTCAAAAGGATAAGACCACACTTGCCCTATTCTTAACTTTTATGTGGCTCATTGCAGTCAAAAGAAAGTAAGTACTCACATGATGCTATGTCAGCGAAAAGCTTTTCCCACTAGAAGGGTGTTATTTCATCAATTCTGAGTCAGTCTGTGAGACGGCGTGGATATAGACGGTTGCAGCGAGCCCCTGTGACAGTTTACATTCGAAGAGGATTTTTGATCTCCTCGATTTTTGAAATGGCTGATATTCCAGTTCGGTGCGCAGCGTTGAAAATTTGTTCACTATTCGGTAACATTGAGTCGCACACGGTTAATATGTTGTCTACAGCAAAAATAACCCAAGTGCACGAGTGGTGTTTGCAATTTAAACGTGGCAACATGTCGATCGAAGACATTTAACGCACGAACTGGCCTTCCAGGTCCAGGAGCCCTATCCAGTAGCTACGTTTTCTCGTTTCCGAGATTTCGGAATCGAACTTTCCGTTTCCGTCTCAGAACATTTCGATTCCGTTTCCGTTACTCGGAAACTCTTTGTTGCTATCCACTATGCTTTTCGGGATATATTCCGTGCCCTCCCCTCGTCACCGGAAGGATGGGCGGAGATTGCCGAAGTTACTACAGGCTACGTCACGGAATGCATGACGAATCTTCACGCAGCCAATGGCTGAATATCATCTGGCAATTGTTTAACATGCCATTGAATATGGAGAGCGGACGAGGTATGCGACAAATGTTTATTTTAATGAATATTGTTGTTTTAGGTCGCAAGCAACTATATTGACCAACTCTCCCAACATTACGTATCCCGCTCAAGGCGAATGATATTTTCTCTGTGAAATAATATGCTCAGCAGTCCAAACTATCTTTTCATGTATATTCCACAAATTTCCAGTGAAGGTTATGATGTTGCGGTAGCTCAAGTGGCGAAAGCATCAACCCTATGATCGGGGGATTTGAGTTCAACTCCCAGTCGTAGCGGATGGATTTTTTTCGTAAGAATTTTCATACAAGTGTTTTGCTCGGTATTATTCTTTATATACTTGATATTACTTTTTATATTTTGATGGATTTTTTGAGGTTACCCAAGTTGATTTTAATCCTGAATCTTTGTATTGACGTAATTTGCTCAATAACTGAAATTTATCAAATTCACTACGGATACTGGCCAAAGTAATTCTCTAATACAGGTGACGCCCAGGGTGTCATAGGAGCAGAAGGTTGAGCTCCATAGTTTCATAGTGGAGAGTCCGGGTGTGGCCACGAGCAAAATCGTTGTATTTCAAATTTAAAAAAAATTGTCGAATTAGCCCAATGTGAGTAGTCCTCTTGACTATTCATTATTTGCAACAACCTGTTTTTCCTCACCACCTCGCCAGCACATAGCCAGGAATGGGGATGGGGGGCTTCAGCCCTCCCTCTACCCCCTTCAAAATATTTTCCCTTGTGGCAGCTACCCGCGATGCGCATACTGAGCAGATCATTATGCCAGGTTTATGTATCTTATGGCACTCCATTTTTCAATATAGCTGCATTTCGTCATGTCTGTCCCACAGTTACAGTTGGGTGCTCAAATACGCGTCACGCCTTAGGCCTTAGGTGTTTGGGTTGAAATTTGAAAAGCGTATTATCAATTTGCTTTGAATTTTGACATTACATTTGGATTTCGATCGGCTAGCTTTTGAATTTATACTTTTTGGATTTTAACGGACCTCCTACACTTACTTTTTGGAATCGGTACTTTGTGACTTGTTAGACGAAGACTACATAACGCTTTGACTTCGCACTTCGTGGGTCTTGATTTTCGTTTAAGATGTACATCGCACTCGAAATATCTCGCGATGTGAATTCAATCTTTGATAGGTTTTCATTGATTGTTCGAGAAAGTTCGTATACTGCAGGAATTCGTCGCGTACATCTCTTACTGTTTTTCACATTTGGCTACTCTACTCCCCTGTCATCTGATATTTCATTGACGTTGACAACATTTGAAATGTTTACGGGTTTGATATCTTCCTACATCAACGATAGTTATTCATAAGGTCAAAACAAATCACATCTCAATTTTGATCATGCATTCCAATTTTGTGTACAAAAAATTTAAGTTATATGGCGTTGATTTCGCTTTCGACAATTTTTTAATATTAAAATTACAACGATTTTCCAAGTGGCCCAACTAGGATTTTCCACCATTTAATTAAGGAGCTATTGCTTCTCCTCCTGTGACACCCGTACTTGTGCACCACAGTGCTGATGTACGTAGTGAATTTGGTAAACTTAAGTAACTTAGCAAAAAATGATATAAAAAAGATTCAGAATTAAAATGTGCTTAGGTTAAATCCATCATAAATCCAGGAAAAATCCATCTAAATATTAAAAATAATACCAACGAAACCCTACTGTAACGAAGTAACCCTTTTGCACAAAATCCACAGAGAAAAAAAGTCAGCCTTAATCGGGATTCGATGCCATAATCCCGAATTTTCAATGGACTACTTTAACCAGTTAAGCTATCGTAGCATCTACTCTCTCCCACGAAATTTGTAACCTATACCGAACAAGACGATCTGGACTGCAGAGGAAATTATTTTACAGAGAAAAAAATCATTCGCCTTGACCGGGATAGCCAACACTGAGAGAATTGATTAGCATAATTGTCTGCGACCGAAAGCAACAATATTTATTAAGATCAGCATTTATTTACTTAGCTTGACTCAGCATTTTTTCAACTGGTTTCGTCTCGAACATTATGTAGTTCTTAGCTCCGTCCATAATCATTCATTTCCCATATCTTTCAGTGCACATACCGTGCCGGTTGTGCAAATTTACTTATCATCTCACCCTCCATCTCATCGGCCGCTCTCGGACGGGTTCCCGTGACGGAAAGCTCGAATAGACCTTAGTGGATAGCTCATTCCGAGATTATGACGTCTTTCCGAGAACCAACCACGAACTATCCGAGAGATTGCCTTAGTGGATGGGGCCCCAGAACTGAAGAAAATGTGGAAAAAAAACTCTTACCCTTGTGCACGTGGATAAGAGGCTGAGTACTATTGACGGACTCGATGAACAATCTGGTCTTTCGTGGAGTTCATAGCATTGCAATCTGATATTTTTTCTCCAGATGTCGCACCTTTTGAGTTCCTTTTGTTCAACCGGATGAAAATGGTAATGAAAGGGAAATGTTTTGGTCATAACACGGAGGTAAAAAAGAAAATCGAAGGCGCAATAAGGCATCGGAAACCACGAATACCAAAGGTGTTTCCTGTGGTGGAAAAAACGTTTTAACCAATGTATCAGCATAAATGGAGAGTACATCGAAGGTGACTAACATTTGTAACACAAAAAATTAATTTTTTTAAATTGCGTCCGGTTTTTTTTTCGGTCCCCCCTCCTATAAATATATCTGTATATTTTTGGGACTACTACGGATCATGTGACATTCCCTCGTCCACTCATCCCAAAGTCTCCAGTTGCGTTGCGCAACCCGATATCCCCGCAGGTGTTTCTAATTAGTGGATACCGTAATTCATTCATCCATGAAAAATATCAGATTGCAATGTTTTGGCATAGTTAAACATGTCACTTGTCTGAGTTTTTGAGTAAGGGGGGTATCTTCTGCCTTGGGACTCAGTGCCACGAATGCGAAGTAGGGAAGGAAGCCTTATTGGAGGGGGGAAGTTGCACGCGCACAGCACAAATATTCTCTATTTTTCCTCACACAGACTGCGAAATTCTTAGTTCAGGTTTGGTTAGTGAGAGAGTTTCAACCTTTTGGAAGTGTTAATATGAATCGTGTTTACAAAAGCGGTGCGCAAATTAGAAATGAGGAGGAGAAAAAACTCTTATGTTAATATCATCTCGAATAACTTGAGTGCTTGGCTGAACATTAACAGTGGTTCCTGTATCGATTTACTACACAATGGGTGTTTAAATAAAGATTCAAGTACGTTGTAATATTCGTATTGTCATGTTAATAGTTGAAAAAAATACCGTCATGTGACGCGCTTCGAATCAACTTCCGTGCGGTTCTTCCTTTTCTCCATAATCGCGTTTATTTTTTAGTTCGTTCTTTAGTTTTTTGTGCGCTCAATTTCTATTTTCAATGTAGTATGCCAGACGAAAACAAAGGAAAGATGCGATCTACTACCTGGCATGGCAAAACATGCAGTGATACGCCTGATACCAGAGGCGGATCTATGTTTGGACCAAATTAGAGGGTAAATTCTCCCTTGCCGAAGTGGGGTTCGGGGATATTGGGGATTTTCAAGACTCAAAAACGGCGATTTTTTGCTTATTCTGAGATAAAGAAAGACACTACTTTGACATGTAGTAGGTCATTTTGTAATCCAAGTTTTATGGTGGTCATTTATATCTACATAGTACCCCAATGCAAGCTGCCTCAATGGGCGTGTGGGGGGGGATGTCAGGACACGTGCCGTATTCATATAAATAGGAAATGTTTCAACGAAATTGCGCCTGGCATTTATTTAAGTCCTTTGTCGTGCGTGGAAGATAACGAATTCCCGCATCCATCCCTTCGCCTAAATATCTCTATTGTTTTATCGTTTTGGTCGTACCTGGAGATGTAGTGGGCTTCTAATATAATGTTATCCGTGTCGCTCTTACAATTAAAGATATCCATTCTAAATTGCTGAAGCAATATAAGCCTAACGCGCAACCTCCGAGTCTCTAGCGGCTCCCAACCCCATTCGTTTAACATCTGTGTAACAATTTTCTGTACGCCCGTAGCAGTTTTGGCGAATCGCGAATCTTGATAGGCTGGAGGGAATGAGACCTTCAAGAGGAAGGACCCCACGTAAATCTCTTCGGCACTAACTATCTCTGAAATAAAGTGATCAAAAAAGGTAGGAAATTGATCTCCTCAAATATTCTTCTGAATTTTCTTCAGGCGCGTTGCTTCTGATTATTTGACGCATGCATGTTCTCCGTGTTGATATTTCAAACCCCAGCTCATCAGCCAATCGAAGGGAGTTTTCGGAGAGACTGCTGAATTCAAGTTCGGCTTCGCGTCAAATATCAGCAATACTTGAAGAACTTCAATAGTGTAGAGTTGACTTAAATAGCTTAATTTGTATTTACTACCTTAAGTGTGTGGAAGTTAGTAGTATTAATGAATTTGTAATTACTTATATTGTGGGTATTTTTTTATGACTTCCTGACCACATAATCACTCAGAAAGAAAGCACAAAAATAATTTATTTACTGATTGGGTCCATTAATAGTTGAAAGTAACTGATAAAAATACTTTTTTTAACTACAGCTTCTATATTATAAAGATCAAAATCAAAATAAATAAAAATATTTAAAATGCATCCTAGTATTTTAGCTGTTATTTTCTTCCCTACCCGACAGTTTTAATTGATAGACTGATTTATATGGACGAAAAAAATTGCTACAGATCATTCTTAAAAAATAGAGATATGTTTGTTAATTCAGGCATTCATTTCTCTGCAAAATGATTCCCATCATTTTTGTACAAGTTTATATCAATACTTCAAAATAGTAACCAACGAGCATGGATAAAAGTTACGTACTTGTGATTATATACATACGCCATGCAAACATTGATTAGACATAGTTAATTTATGACAACCAAAAGTCTTTATCCGGCCCCATGATGTGCTTTCGTAATATTTTACTTTTGGCTTTTGAAAGGGTTATTCGAAATGGTTATTTTAGAGGTTTATTAAATTTCAGGGCATTTTCAAGGAGCATTTTCTCTCAACAGAAAATAGAACCACAATACATTATTAAGTTATAAAAGCTGTGAAGTTCCTACCTTTCAGAGTATTTTTTATTACGAAATTTCTATTATTTAGATTTGATCTTGTTTTCATGAGCCAGAATAGCGTTAAAATCCATTTCCGAGAATGCAAATTCCTTAAATTTTCCGGGGTTCGTCCGCTGAGGGGGGCATCATGAGACACAGACGAGGGCTCCCGATCACCCCAGACCGCCCCTCAATGGATGGTTTCTGATTGGATTTTGTTGTGTATTTGAGATGAAGGCGAATGTCAGCGAGAGTGCGAGAGCGATGGCGGACGGGTCGAGCGGAAAGCGACGTCGATTAAGAGCGAGGGAAGAATTGGAAATGGAGGAAGTGAATGCAAAAGAGTTTGCGTGGATGGATGGGAGGATTGGCCCACGAATCGCGAAACGCCGTGTGAACCGAGTTTAAGCGTGGCCACCAATTCGCTCGTGATAAACAGTGATTCAATTCGACATTCTCCACCCTCGTGGATCAAACGACGCGTATCGCCCTGGAAACTGCCTCTTTTAAAGCGAACTCCCTTCTTAATGTCAGATCAGTGTGCAATAGGGTGCCTCGTTTTCCCACTTTTTTTAGGAGCGAATCGTAATATCCGGCAAAAGTTGCGTACCCGGGTGGGTATTACAGATATGATTTTTTTTCAAAATCTGTTAATATCTTCTGCTAGCCATTTTGTCTTGAAATTTCGAAATTTTTACGAAAAACGTAAAAAAATTTAAATAACTTTAATTTGGGTTCGAAGATTTTCGCGGCGTTGGTTAGATGATCTTTCCATTCTATTCGGGTGTTTTCACCGCGTTTGTTGTATTTTAAAGACAACAGTTTCGCCGGCGTTACAGTCGGCGTCTTCAGGTCGAAGGTAAAATTTTTGGAAAAATTTTCCGCCTTTTATAGGCATAAAAATTTTCGTCTTATATAGGCGGCGGCGGCTGCTGATCCGCTGCTGCTCTCTCATTGGCCGGTTGTCCATCTCTCATTGTTGGTGGTCGGAGTCGGGTCTCTTCCATGCAATATGCAAGCTGTAGCCTTGATCTCTGTTGAAATTTGCGGGCGTTTTCGCTATCTCAATAGCTTCTCTGATCAAGCGAGGGAAGTATTTATTCTCTTTAGCTATTATCCTGGCGTCTTCAAAGAGGATGTTATGCCCAGGTTCACTCCAAGCATGCTCAGATATGGCTGAGAGATGGTGCTGCTTGTTTTTTGTAGCCCTCCGATGTTCCTGCAATCGGACTTTCATTGATCTGCAGGTCTCGCCAATGTAATATTTACCACATGAAGAAGGCACTCGATATATACCCTCATAAAGGTCCATTGGGAGTTTGTCCTTCGCTCCGGATAGCATGTCTGATATCTTTGCCACGCAATTGAAACGTGTAATTACGTTGTGTTTTCTGAGCATTCTGGCAATCTTTTCAGATGTGCCCGCCACAAAGGGAATTGTGGCGTATGCTTCCGGCTCCGGCCGGCTTTCTTCCTCACAGGTCCTTTTTGGGGCTGCGTCTTTGTTCTCCTGCTCCACAAATCTTCTATTCAACATGCTACTGCTGTAGTCATTCCTTACCAGCACTTCAATGAGATGCTTCTTCTCCGCAGACAGTGACTCGGAGTCTGAGATGGCATATCATCATCATCATCATCATCATCACTGGTCAACAATCCTAGGATTGGTTTGACGCAGCTCTCCACTCAGTTCTCCTATCAGCTAATCTTTTCACACCTACGTAATTCTTCTCTTTCATATCTCTCTTTACTTGTTCCATATATTTTTTCCGAGGTCTTCCTTTTCCATTCTTGCCTTCCACTTGCCCTTCGACGATTGCCTTCATCAGGCCATCATGTCTCAAGATGTGGCCTATAAGGTTGTTCCGTCTTCTTATTAAGGTTTTCATGAGGCTTCTCTTCTCTCCTACCCTTCTTAGCACTTCCTCGTTACTAACTCGGTCAATCCATTTGATTTTCATCATTCTTCTGTAGCACCACATTTCAAAGGCCTCTATCCTTGCTTTCTCCGCTGCGGTCATTGTCCATGCCTCACTTCCGTATAGGAGCATACTCCAGATGTAGGTTCTTAGAGATGGCATAGGCACGATGTATTAGTGTTGCCACCAAGGAGATTTTTTTGCACTGGGTGGTGGTGCGAAGAAGCGTTCGGATAGCGGTCAGTATGCGTTTTCTTTCTGTGAACGGCATGTCCTAGGAGCCCATTTCTTTTCCTTTTTACCAAAACATCCAGGAAGGGAAGTTGACCATCATGTTCCATTTCCATTGTGAATTTGATAGCGTGGTGCTGCGAGTTGAGATGCTGTAGGAATTTCTGCAATTATTCGGCGCCATGGGGCCAAATGATGAACGTGTCGTCAACGTATCTCAGCCTGAGCGATGGTTTCTTTTCGTACGACGCGATGGCCTTTTCTTCGAAACCCTCCATGAAAAGGTTCGCTACAACTGGAGATAGTGGAGACCCCATAGCTGCCCCCTCTGTTTGTTCGCAAATTTCAACAGAGATCAAGGCTACAGCTTGCATACTGCATGGAAGAGGATTCTCCGACCACCAACAATGAGAGATGGACAACCGGCCAATGAGAGAGCAGCAGCGGATCAGCAGCCGCCGCCGCCTATATAAGGCGAAAAATTTTTCCAAAAATTTTACCTTCGACCTGAAGACGCCGACTGTAACGCCGGCGAAACTGTTGTCTTTAAAATACAACAAACGCGGTGAAAACACCCGAATAGAATGGAAAGATCAACTTTAATTTGGTTTTAGCAAGAACTCATTTTTTCCAGTGGGGGCTTAAAGGATAGATTGGAGGGGTGGAAAGGGTATATTAACCCTAAATCACCTAGCATGGGTCTCACAGACCTTGACAATTAAATAATCGTAAATATTTCGGCGCACCGGTTTTGTATTGACTTGTTCGTGCTTGTACCTTTTCCTTTCTTCCCTTCGCCGTGGTCGTATGTTCATGCGTTAATCACGGGTCATTAAAAAGCCACAACCTCGGGTCTGAGAAGAGTCCCATGCTAGGCGGTTATGCGATTTTTCTTGAATTATTTATTTTTTACTGTTTTAGTAAAAATGGGCTCTAAATGATGATTATATGGCGAATTGGTTGAAATTGAGGAAATCTGTCAGAAGACGAAAACCTACCAATCGACAAATTTAGCAATGTGGCGTATGATATTGGGCTAGATATCATGCTTTGGAATAGAGTTGTGCGCCCGATTCTGAATGCGAAGAGAGAACTTTGGTGAGACATAAACAGAGCTCATGATATCACTGTATTGTTTCCTCAAATTAAAGTCAAGACAAAGAAGATAAAATAACCTTAATCACGCATTCAATGCAGACCGAGGAGGAAGAGTTATTTCAGTAAGATTCGCTTTCGTCGGTCATCCGTATCAAAGTATTTACGATGAAGTGCATTACAGCAAAATATAGAAAGGACAAAAGGTTGAGAGCAGGTCCAAGTATTTGAAGAAACACGGCTGAACAGTCGACGAGACTGCACATGGAACGTCGTGAAAGTAATATGAAATTGTAACGTGATATACGGAATGGGTATACTAAGCATTCTCCATAGAGACACGACCACTCTATCAGCAGGCTGAAGAAGCAGTAATGCAGACGAAAAGTTAGCGGTCCACAAATATTGTTCAAGTTGCACATAGAGTAAGAGCCGCAAAATATAATGCGATGTGTTTCATATACAAAGCATAAATATGCCTTGAATATTCAAAAAAGCTGTGTTTTCAATGCCGTAAAAAACTCTTTTAAGTTAAGATTTTGTTGATTTTTTATTTTATTTAAAATTTAAATGTTTGTATGAGTTCTTTGTTCATTGAACAATTTTAAACAAATTACAACGACAATTCTATAAAACGCGATAATTTTTTGCATCTCTTTTGTCAAAGATGTGTGTATGCGAGCTTAAAATAAGAGTTATTTACAGTTATCAAAGCTTAAACAAAAAATAAAGTCCATTTTAATGCTCCTTTATTTTTAATACATAGTTAATATGCTCTTAAACCGACCATTTATTCATAACCAAACCTTTCTGCGCATATTTTATAAAATTGAATTATTTAACTCTGACGTCTGACAGACCCATACAAGGTGTTTGTGTGACACAAAATATATGCTAGGTGTGTATGCTAGGTATGCAAAAATACTTTAAAATCGCGAGAGCAATTCAATAGGTGGCGTAAAATACTGCCTAAGTCTTAGAAAGGGGTGGAAGCTTAGCAGGGGTGATCATTGTTAACGGGGCTTTTACTCTTTATACGATGCGAATATTTAGCGGAAGTTTTGAAGGAGGCAAGACTTGATCAAAAAAGACAAAGGTGGGACCGCCAAAGACGTGGATCGTTTTCGCAAACGGCTAAGCCTATCAAGCGCAGGGCCGACTTCTGAAAGTGATGTATTACACATTAAATCCGTTGTATGAGATATAGTTGCATGGATACCGTGTTTGAATGATTTTTCTCTGAAATAATATTTTATTGCATCTCGGAAAAATCGGCCATATTGTCATATTTTCCACTTAAACTTGCTACTTGAAGAGAAGATTACTATCCTAGAAGCTATTAGTCGCTTGCTAGGGAAGGCTAATCATAGACGATATTCAATCAGGTACGCACTTAGCATGCTACTAGTGATATTACAGTACAAATTGTTTTTAGCAAAATTTTTTGCTGAACTTCAATGTGAGCTCAGAGTGCGTCCGTATCCGATCGGGAAAGAGGCGAATTGAAAATTCATCAGAATCTACCTTACTATGATACCTAACTTGGTATGAAATCGAGTTAAGTCAAGTAGCGGTTGACCATTTTGAAAAAATCTAACCTCAAATGCAAGAGGGATATTTCACTTACTAAAATAATGAAAAATACATGAAAATGTAAAGAATACATTTTTATTTCACTTATTCCCTTAGTTAATGCAACTGTGTGATTGCTCCGTTGATGCGATCGTGCGTTTTAAAGATACAAATAATCTCAAAGGAAGCGTCTTGTTCTTTTTTTAAAGTTATCGTCGCGGCCGATTCCTTGCGGAACTCCATTAACACTGACAGTCACTAAACTTAGCAAATTTCCTCTCGATATTCAACTGATTGTTCTCTTTTGCATCTCTGTCGAACGCGTTCAACTGCCATATGGTCGCCACACCCAATGGTCGGCACTGCCGGAAAAATACCACCAGTTCGATACTATACCTTTACTCGGCTCCACGGGACTTGGGAGAAATTTCGCCGTGAAATGATAGAGGCCGTGACACATCACACATGCAGCTGTGTTAAGGGGACCTGGGAATGGACCACGCGGAAAAGGTAGTCAAAATTCACACCAAAGTCAACTGCCCAAATGGTTATGCAAGATAGGAGATGAAATTCGACAAATAAAAAAGCGCGTAGTAAGAATTCAGTAGCCAAGAAACATCCTGAGAACCCTGGGCTAGGTTCTGCAAGTTTCTGAATCAGAAAAATGTCCACAATGTAGGTGCAGCAGCAAATCATCCGTCACTGAGATTCGATCCACGGGACCTCTTACATTCATCGCGTGACACTCTACTTCAATTCCGAATATGTGGGCTGTGTTCACATGAATGATGTCCCGACGAATGTGAACTCCATTCCAGGCAATATGGGTGCGATGCATACTTCGGAGAATATGGGGAAGAATTCGCATTTGGATATTTTGCGTCTTGTCATAATGCGACGGATATGATTATTTCCCCGGTATAAGGGACATATAGTTTTCGAAATTCCCGGTTGTATGAGAGCATTAAGAGGACAATATTTTTGGAAGATGGACGTCTTCAAGTAGTTCCTGAACTGGCCGCTTTCAGGCGCCAATGAATATTGCGTTCACTTTTTTCCGCCACTGCACTATGAATACGATTTAACGTCGAGTGATTTTTTTATCGGCCACTGGCCTCTTACAAATGGTTCACTGACACACCCATGGATGCGGAACATGCGTAACTTTCGGATCGCCTTCTCTTATAAGTGATTGTTGACTAATTTGGAAACAGGCGTTAAATCTCTCGCAGAAGGCAAGTTAACTTTTCGGCTAAAACAGTCGTCGTGTCAAAAGAACCCTCAGGGCTAAAACAAGAGTCTTCTTAAACTGTGCTGCAGGGGTGCGGATGGATTAGCCATAAAATCTTCCATTTATTCTTGTTTTATAGCGGAGAATCAGGTTGTGATTGTTTACAGGCGGCGAAAGATGCGCAGATGCTGCTCTGTCAATATTGACACCTTCCTCCGAGGCGCGCTTTTTTTACGGCTCCAAAAGCCGACTTTTCAGCATATAGCCTCGGCGCGGGTGGTCTGTTTCCGGCGCCGAAATGATTGAGGGTTGGGGATGGGAGGAGGGGGGTGGAATAGGCAGTCTGTGAAGGCGAAGAGGAGAGTGAAATGAATCTATGGATGTATCCCAATCAGAGAAACAAATTGATTTTGTGTTCTAGTAAAATCGATATTAACTGACCCAATGGGTTTTCCAATGTTATGGTCTCCGTGCGGTTGTGTGTGTTGCATTTTTTAATTGAAAACCCGAGTGCAAGAACTAGAGAATGACCAATTGATGAAAAAACAGACACTTGCACGAGCACCATTCTCACTTTTATTATCAGAAATTGATATATCCAACAGTGAGTTCAAAATCCTTTTCTATGGGCTACAACCTAATCACGCCGGAGAGACTTGCCCGTTCCTATTACCCTTAGAGCTGCACTGACAGGATTAATTCTGAATTATCACCCACGCCAGATAGGTCGAAGGGTAGGAGCCAGACGAAAGGTAGTCCACATGATGGTGTCACGTAAAAAAACCTGTAGGAATGGAAGTGGGAAACCCTACCAACTATCTCTTCCCTGAAAACATGGAGTTTGATCGAACTAGCCCCGGATGGAATCGCGGGACCCGGTTCTTAAGGGCGGGTGTCGTAGGTGACAGCGGGGTTGGAAAGTCCTCGGGGTCCGTATCATGCAAAATCCTTGCAGAGGCATATCATCATAATTTTCAGCATCAGGTGTAGCAGCATCCAAGGATGAAGATAAGAAGACCAAGGAGATGCAGAAATTGAAGGCAGAAATAAATCTAGGAAAGTGGAATGTGAGGACAATGATGACAAAGGGCGGGGAATATCAAATGGGAAATGGATAAAGGGAGGATGGATATCTTGGGATTACGCGAAGTGAGGTGGAAGGATGGGGGACTTTTGGAGAGATGGGTATAGGGTTATACATAGTGGTGGGGAGGAATTATCAACAAGTGGTAGCTTTAGTTAAACGGGAAGATGGGTAAGCGAGTGGTAGGGATTGATCGGGTAAGCGATAGAATTCTGGTGGTAGAAATTTAGGCGAGACCCAGCAGCCTCGTGGTGTTCAAGTTCACGTGCCCACTAGTAATCATAGGGAAGAAGAAGTAGATGAGGTGCAGTAACAGGCCGAGGAAATAATTAGAGAATCTATTAATTAATTAAATAATGAGAGGGACTCCGGGTAGGAAAAATCTGGTAGTGATGGGGGACTGGAACGCCTCAGTAGGGGAGATGAGGGGAGGGATGGAAACGAAATAGGAGGTTTTGGACTAGGAAGGCGGAACGACAGGGGAGATAAGGCAGTACAATTTTACAAGAGAAATAAGTTATGCATCACGAACACGTGGTTCATTCATCATAAAGAGCGAATGTCCACATGGAAAATTCCAAGGATATGGAGAGATATCAGATAGAGTACATCGTGGTAAGACAGAGGTTTAGGAATAGTGAGGAAAACTCGCGCAGTTTCCCAGCAGCGGATGCGGATTCAGACTACAACTTAGTGCTCATGAAATGCAACGTAAGAGCTCGGCAGACATTGTTGAAAAGTTATGTTCTTCTCCCTGAGCGCTCTCATTTTAATCCAATCTTAGGCTTTGTTCTGTTACGATATGTTTCTTAACGGGTGTGTAACGGGTAAAGTGCGCCTTTTGGGCCCCTCTTGATTCGGGGCTGGCGCTCAACGCCTGAAGACCGGTTGCCTGGAGGAGTGAGGGCTGGTGAGCGGCGTGTAGGCAGTCAGCTGGGAGGAGCCGCAGGCAGTGGGTCGTGAGGAGCCAGGGAGTGCGGTCGAAGCTTGGCCGCGTGTGCACGGCACCGTTTTGTGATAGCAATTGAACTTGTGATTTTGTATCGGAGAGAATAAACCTTTTTTTTGTTACATGGCGCCCGACGTGGGGGCTCGACATCATTCTGTAAGTACGAATTTACAATTAGTTACCCATTAAGTGTTTTTGGTGGGACTGCCAGCAGCTTCGGTGTTCTAATTAGTTTTTCGCTTTCCAAACCCCTCGTTCCTTTACCACGGTCCAACCCTATACCGTAGATTAATGCCCCGACGGACCTCGGAGGCGAGAAGTCATTGTACCTTTACCTTTATCCTTTTGCATAGGGAATTATTTTCAAATAATGGCAGTTCCACAAGGAACTAGTTGGATTAATGTCCTTTCGAAAGAGGACGCGTTGCAATGGTGTCACAGGTTCACGTTAGACCATTCCGGAACTTTGGACGAAGTCAGGCGGCGATTGAGGGATCGAGTGAAAGAAATTCACGCCGCGAGTGTATCCGAGGAAGAAGCTGGAGGGGTTTCAACACCAGTACGTGCAACAGACCAATTGTCACAATTGATAGAAGCCCTGACGCGCCTCTCTCCTCAGGGTCCCGATCACGGTGAAGCACGTTTAAGAGGGCTGACAAACGATATTGTCCGCTGGAATTTACGATTTGACGGTGATGAGGGTGAAGGGGTAAATCTCTTTTTGGAACGCGCCGACGCCTTTAAAGAATATAAGGGAGTTTCGGACGAGGAAATGTGGGGTTTAGTTCCGGAAATGATAGGCATGAAGGTGACTCAATGGCTCCGAGCAAACCTATTTAGTATATCCTCTTGGGGAGAGTTCAAAAGAGAAATAAGAAGGGCGTACTTGCCTGTCGGGTACGATATTAGACTAAAGAAGGATATGTTTGCCCGTACGCAAGGCGAAGGGGAGAGGATAAATGAATACATTACAGTGCTCAGAACGATGAATGCTAGGCTGGAAAATTCATTGGAGGAAGGGGAACTACTCTCCTTAGCGCTAGATAATCTCCATCCGTTCTACTTAACTAAGATAACATCGCTAAGCATTCATAGTTTTACCGAACTTGTTAGTGTGGGCGCAGAAATTGAGGCGCGACAAGAACGCTGTAAACTTTATCGCCCTCCTCCACGGCCCCATCAAATGGTTGATCGCGAGTTTGGCTATGTCCCAACGGGCGAACGCGAGGTGCAAGGAGGCTCTAGCGCGACTAAGGCTGAAAATTGCTGGCACTGTGGGAAAACGGGACACATAACTCGTTCGTGCCCTGAGCCGCGGAAGTCCACCAATATATCTAAGAGGTCAGTTGTCGCAAGCGTAGATTTAAACTAGAATGCGACTCTCTGATCACGGGGTCAGAGAGTCGCTACTCCAACCCGTCATCTAGAAACAAAGATTGGAAAGAGTGGGTGGAAAACGTTCGCGGCTTCATGAACTCTAAAGTCCAAGATCGTGTATGCTACGCGAAAGAGGGACGTTTTTTTGTAGTTGTCGAATTAAAAGGGCGTAAGGTGAAGGCACTATTAGACACCGGGGCATCTATTTCCTTAGTCAATAAAGAGATAGCAAACTATCTCACCAATATGGGTGAACTTGTCTCTCATTGCCATAACAAACGCGTCGAGGTTGCGGACGGTCGAATAGTACCTTTAGACCCACCGATATGTACGTCTGTAAAAATTGGCTCTTTTAAATGGGCAAGTAAGTTATATGTCTTGTCGGGGATGCCGTGCGAAGTTCTGTTGGGAGCAGACTTTTTTTTCGCATGTGGGCCAACAATACGTTTTGGTAAAGAAAAGTTATTAATTTTTGCTGATGGAACCAAAGTCCCGGTCATGACATTAAGAGAAGACCCGCCTCAAAGGGGGTTGGCTGTGAGCAACGACGTGGGAACTGTCGAAGTTAGTGACGAAACCTCGAATTTTTTGGAGCGGGAACTGGCACTTTTTCAAAATGTACCTGGGAGAACTGATGTAATTCGCCACCGGATCGATACCGGAGACGCAGTCCCCGTTAAGCAACGGTATTATCCTGTTTCTCCCAAAATTCAGGACGAAATCAATGCCCAGGTCGATGAAATGTTGAGGGACGGCGTAATTGAGCCTTCTAAAAGTCCATGGTCGTCCCCAATTATTTTGGTTCCTAAGAAGGATGGGTCGCGTAGGTTTGTGGTAGACTTTCGGAAGGTGAATACCTTGAGCCGGAAAGATGCCTACCCACTACCGTATATTGCCACTATCCTCGATAGGCTTAAGGGAGCTACGTGGGTAAGCACTCTTGACTTAGAAAAGGGTTACTGGCAAGTAGAAATGGAACAAGGGAGTAGGGATAAAACCGCGTTCACCGTACCGGGTAAAGGCCTCTTTCAGTTTCGGGTGATGCCGTTCGGATTGCACAGTGCCGGGGCAACTTTTCAGCGATTGATGGACACTGTAATTGGGGCAGAGTTAGAACCGTATTGCTTTACGTATTTGGATGATATTATAATTGTCAGCGAAACCTACGAGGACCATCAGAAGATGCTTCACCGCGTCTTTTCCCTGCTCCGAAAGGCCGGTTTGAAAATCAATTATCAAAAGTGTAGCTTTTTCAAGGAAAAGTTGAAATTCCTAGGGTACATAGTAGGCAACGGGAAGCTCGAAGCCGATCCAGAACGCATAGAATCCGTTCGAGGTTACCCCACCCCTAAAAATGCAAGTGAGCTGAAAAGATTCCTAGGTTTTGTAGGATGGTATCGTAGGTTCATTCCGAATTTTGCTTCAGTGGCTGAGCCCCTGACCTTCTTGCTTAGGAAACGGTCTTCTTGGCTTTGGAAAGTGGCCCAGGCGGCAGCTTTTAGCAAATTGAAAGAATGTTTAACAAAAGCTCCGATATTATCTTGCCCCGATTTTAACCTCCCGTTTACTATCCAATGTGATGCGTCGGAAGTGGGGGTAGGTGCGGTTTTGTGTCAAGAAACGGCCTCTGGTGAAAACGTGATTGCCTATGCTTCGCGAACTCTGAACCCGGCGGAAAGAAACTATAGCGTAACCGAGCGCGAGTGCCTCGCCGTACTTTTCGCTATAATTAAATTTAAGGCGTACGTGGAAGGTTATCGTTTCGAAGTCATCACCGACCACGCTTCGCTGATTTGGCTCTTGTGTTCCAAAAATCCCAAGGGGCGTCTGGCTCGGTGGGTCACGCAACTCCAACAGTTTAATTTCGGCATTACCCATAGGAGAGGAAAATCGAATGTCGTCCCAGATGCGCTTTCGCGCATCTATTTTGTAGGAACTCCCGAATGGGAGGGTAAGAAGGTTGTCGATCCCTGGTATCTCGAATTATATAAGAACGTAGAGGACAAGCCGGAATCAAATCCTGAATACGTCATATTTGATGGTCGTTTATACTATCACGGACACCAAAAGGTGGAGACAGGTGCAAAGGCCAAACTTGTTGTGCCCCTCGAGAGCCGAAAAACTCTTTTAATAGAAAATCATGATAAGCCCCATGCCGGACACTTAGGGTTTTATAAAACATATAATCGTATGAGAAGGTTTTACTTTTGGCCCACCCTAAGGAGAGACGTAGAAAAATACGTGAGGGGTTGCGAGACCTGCCAAGTATTTAAAACCGAGAGGAGGAAAGGGGCTGGTGAAATGAGAGCAAAAAAGGACCTTACCCCCCCCTGGACTATGGTCGCAACAGATATCATCGGACCCCTCCCTAGGTCGAGATCAGGAAATAAATACGTATTGGTTTTTCTAGACACTAGTACGCGCTGGCCGATCGCTATTCCCTTGCGCTCCGTTAGGGCAGACGATGTCGCTAAACAGCTTCTTTTCAATGTCATTAACCATTGGGGATGTCCAGAAATATTATTGTGCGATAACGGTCCGCAGTTTCGCTCGAGAATATTGCAGCGGGTTTGCGAGACCTATGGTATTCAGCTTGCGCATATCGCACCTTATCATCCCCGCGCAAACCCCACGGAAAGGAGCATTCAGACGTTGAAGTCCATGATCGCTATGTACTGTCGCGGCGCGCAAAGGACTTGGGATGAGGGTATTCCCCATTTTATGTTTGCCTTGAGAACAGCCAAACAAGAGACTACTGGTTTCTCCCCGGCTGTTTTAAACTTAGGAAGGAAGCTCAGAGGACCTAACGAACCATTCCGAGTTCTGAATGATTCTAAAGGCACTCCTTTTGAACCCTCGGCCTACCACAAGGAGTTGAAAGACCGATTATCCAGGTATTATGAAAGCGCCGAAGCAGCGATGCGAAAGGCGAGCGAGAGGCAAGCGCGGTATTTCAATTTAAGGAGGAGGGACGTAGAGTATGAGATAGGTACGCTTGTATGGAAACGTAACCACGTTTTATCAGATGCCTCTAAGTACCGCGCCGAGAAACTCGAGCCTAAATTCGAAGGTCCGTACCGTGTCACGAGGAAAGTGTCCCCAACGATTTACCGGCTCGAATCTCTGCGTAAAAAGAAGGAATGCACCGTGCACATCGAAGACCTCCGACCCGTTTTGTAATAGTATTGGTTTTTTTTTCAGAGGGGATGCTGTGTAACGGGTAAAGTGCGCCTTTTGGGCCCCTCTTGATTCGGGGCTGGCGCTCAACGCCTGAAGACCGGTTGCCTGGAGGAGTGAGGGCTGGTGAGCGGCGTGTAGGCAGTCAGCTGGGAGGAGCCGCAGGCAGTGGGTCGTGAGGAGCCAGGGAGTGCGGTCGAAGCTTGGCCGCGTGTGCACGGCACCGTTTTGTGATAGCAATTGAACTTGTGATTTTGTATCGGAGAGAATAAACCTTTTTTTTGTTACACTCTCATGTCTTTAACTTTTCTGGGATTCTCAAAGTGTGCTTGTGGCGTTGAGGCAATATTATGAGTAAAAAATCAGCTCTATTCTTTAACAATTAGAGATAGTATAAGGTCACCAATAGCATTGTTAATGTTCTCAAATTGACAAAGTAATATTATTTCTATGGGTATAATTAAACTGTGCATAACCAATAGATTCCAAGGTTCATTCCTTTTTATATTCAAAGAACCTTAGTATGCTACCAATTACGGGGTTTTGTTCGTGATGAGCGCATCGATGAATGCTATAACGTATATACAAACATGATTGATTCCTATAGTGGTTATCGATAGGGAAGATTCACGAATTCTGAATACCTCTGTTGGCACTGTGGTTAGCATTCAGAGTGATTTTAATATATCATTATTTTTATCGTTTTTCAAAATTATCAGGTAAACCTCGGCCTAGGTTACAGCTGTTGCTTTTAGTTAAATGGAGACTCAATTCGTGGATGAATGGGAAAGTAAGGAAAAGCAGTGCAATGCGTCAAAAAATGCTACGGGCGAACAGAGGGCATTACAGAGAGGGAAGAAATTAGAATGGGAGCCGCTATAGACTCGAAAGCTACGTGCTAGACTTAAATTGCTTGCACGATTAGATTAGATATCCCTCATAGCGACACGAACAACTTCATCTTTGCACCTAACAATGTTTTTCCGAACGAATAGGTGTTGTTAATCGCACTCCCCAGATCGGTAAAGTACTTGGTGCGAAAGATTCCACGGTACCGTGTCATGAAATCAGCATCTTCCGGGGTTTCCCACCGTGTTCGTTGTTTAAAGTGAAATGCAGGCGAAACTATTGTCACTAAAAACAACGAACACGGTTGGAATCCCTGAAGGTGCAGCCATTCGGTAGTAGACTTACACAATTGTTCGGCGGATACTCGCATATCCTTTGGAGGACTAGGACTCACTAGTTTGATATCTCTGTCCTCTTTTGCGTGCACTCTCAAAGCACGCGTAGTCACATGGCCTATGTCCCTCTGCATGCACATTCACCATATTTCTGTCCAACCGTCCCACGTTGACACTAGGCCGTTAAGCAGTCAGCCAATCAGAGAAAGCCTTTCATGCCGGTTGGGTGAGGAATCGTGCGAAACAAATACGGCAGCTTTTGTTTACATCCGCGGATTTTGGCAACGTTACAGTTTCTCTTAATTCATTGAGAAAAAATTATGATTCGTCAAAATATAGCAGTTTTATATTTATACATGCTTTCACAAGCAACTTGGCATGGCCGCGGAAACGTCCTGGGGTATCGTATTTACGCGTAGGAAATGCAGACGACTGCTTTGTATCTCGCAACACCGATTATTTCAACGCATTCTTATTTCTCTTATTTTAATCTGCCATTGCCTTACTGTAAGCTATTATTAACGCAGTTAAAAGCATGGATGGCAAGAGAGACGAAACGAAAATGATTCGTTTCGACCCGGAGGGAGGGAGACGAAAATACGAAGCCTTGGTTTAGTTTCGTTCCCGCACGAAATTAAAATCATCAAGGAGTTTATTTTCGATCCGGGACGAAAATTTACTTCCAGAAACTTAATCAAATTAAACGAAACTCCGCTACTAATAGTTAAGTTTCAATCCCAGAAGTTGAGTGGAGGGGGAAAGGAATAGTTAAGAACTAATTCATGAGAGAATAAAGAGAGGTTAATACATTGAGCTTCAAAATCGAATGGCCAGTTTGCGTTCACCGTTCTTCTATTTGCGATTTAAATATGAGTGCCCTATGCGTCTAATGACGGTGTGGCGAACCTCTACTTCATTAAACCATACTTCGTACTCGGTGTGTGGGTCGAAACTAAATCGTTCGAAGGTGAAGCACGTGGTCCCTCCGGTGCGAAACATAATCTGAGTTTCATTTCGTCTCAAAGGTTTAGTTTAGTTTAGTTTCGGCCCGAAGTAGTTTTGACTCCGATTTCATTTCGAACTTGAGTTTTGCTCCTTATGTTTAATTCTTTTTCGTTTCGTTTCTACATTTCGCTCCCAGGAGCGAAACCAATGACATTTTACTGGTTTTGACTTTCGTTTACTCTCAATAGCCACCCCTGGTTTAAAGTGCCCGAAAAAGAGTTGCAATACGATAAGCGATATTGAAAACACTTTCGACTGTTACCACCAAACTTCAATTTATCAGCAGTTCAATAACACGAATTTATAAAAAGCGAAGAAACTTTGATGAGCTCACTCTCCTATGTGGATTGGGTGGGGGTTACAATATCTTTTGCAGGAAATTACCTCTCATTAAAGATGCCGTTTGGTTTCTACAGCGGCGTGTATCACTGATAATTTGAAGACGATAAAAGCGGATATTCTCTCCAGTATTCGTATATTTCCCTTCAATTTCAAAGCTTACAGTTTATTTTAACGGGTGATGTTCTGTTTCCCGCTGTTTTTTATTCTTCACACATATCAGTGATTTGTACCGCAAATGATAATCAATAGTGTTTTTGTCGAGGAATATAATCATTTTAATGATATCAATAATTACCATACTAGTCGTGAATCTATTATCTTATCGAGAAAACCCCTGGCCGATGATTTCTTGATAACATTTTCGCAATGCAATAAAAATCATGCTTATTCAGAGGTTTTCATTTATTTTTCAGCGGCGGCAGCGGCTGCGGCTGAGCCCTCTTCTTATCCGGGACGATGGAACGCCACGTGGACGGACCGACTCAAGAAGGACCTGCTCACTTCGTACGACAAGTTCGTTCGGCCGGCAGAGCACACCAATGTCACCGTGGTCAGCATCGACCTAACGCTCAGACACGTCGAAATGGTGAGGACAGAACAAACGTGGCGCGGTCATCATCAGTCCGAACAATTGAGTGGAGCACACCTCCACTCCGCTCTCCTCTAGTTTAATCTTTGTGCGTTACGCACTTCTTCTTTCCTATATAAAATGCTGGATGAAGGGTTTCTTGAACAACCGCGATTAAAGGGTAGTTCTAGATGGCGTTAGTTCAGATATGGCAAAGGTCACTTCCGGTGTACCCCAGGCATAGGTGGATTTAGGGGGGATCAGTAGGGCACGGCCCCCCCCAAGCGCTTAAAATATAGACAAGATTTTAATACGGTTATCATTACGTTCGTTTTATTTTTTGTATTACTTAGCCTCAATCATTTAATTTGATATTGCTAACTTTCATATCAAAATAAAGGGATTATTATCTACATTAATTGTTGCATTTTGTTTATAATCTCAATCATGAGAAGTCCTGTCAGACCCTCGTGACCTAACCCCCCCCCCCCCCAGACGAAATCCTGGATGTGCCCCAGGGAAGTGTTTTTAGTCCCCTAATATTCATTTTGTATATTGATGATATCACCACCGTTGTATCTAGTTAAATTCGACATTTCGCAGACGAAGTTGCACTGCACAGGAACATAAACGAGTCCGATAAAATCGCACTTAAGAGATTTCTCAATACTTTAAACGATAGGTGTAGTACTAGGAAATTATATTTAACTCTTAACAATAAAAAAGTGAAATAACGGTGTTATTATTTTCTCGTGATACCCAAAATGGAGTAAGCCGATAGTGTATTGGACCCGGATTAAAAGGAATGGTTTTGGATATAGATAGAATGCAGGGACGAGCGGCAAGGTTTATTAAAAAGTTCTACGGCAAACATGTTAGTGTAACTGAATTAATTGGGAATTTAGAATGGTGAGGTCTAGCCGATCGAAGGGAAAATTTAGGTAAAATCTCTCGCCGAAATGTCTAGTGGAATACTTTTTGTTTGATGCTGAAGATATTTTTAGAGTGCTTACTTATTCTGTCAGAAACGATCACAAGGATAAGATTAGGGAAATAGGGAGTACAGAACAGGTAGATTTAAGATGTCTTTTTTGGGCGTACAATAGGGATCCATAATACCTGCGATACTTTAGCTCCAGGATAGCTTGACTCGGACTAGGTAAAGTAGGCTTTGCATGTATGGACTTACTGTAATTGTAAATACTAGTTATCTGCATGCATTTCTTCATATGATATTAATCATGCATGAACTTAATTAATACGCTAACTTTTCGTTTTCCAAATACTAACTACTAGTTGCATATTCGTGCCTTTAGCTCTCTCTTAGCTTCCGGTATGGCCACTGTGTGTCGCTATCCTGAGTGCTTGGCCTTTGTCCGGCGTACGAGCCTGTGTCTGATTAAGATTACTTGGGATGAGTGCTGCATGAGTGCTTGTTGTGGAATTACCCCGTGCCACACACCTTGGTGGTGACTTGCACGGTATCACGTAGATGTAGACACTCTTGAGACAATTTTTTATTGATAATATCTGTGAGATATCGTTCTTTAGCCACTGCCATAGCAATCATTTTCGAAGTTAGCTGAAAGTAGGCTAACTAAATGTCTGCGTAATTAAACGATTGTTTTCCGCTGGCGATAAATCCGCATTCCTTGATTCCTACCGCGTTTCGAGTTGAAATGTGTAAAATTCACAAGTAGACCGAAAGGCTCTCGATCAGCTCCTTAATCGATTCGTACCTCCTGTATTTGCGTATACTGTCCGCACGTACTAGTGATGGGCAAAGTCGATCATTTTAGTGATTCAATCATTTTGACTCGAGTCACATAAGTGATTCAATCAATTGATTCAATCACTATGATCGAAAAGACTCAAATGAATCAAGATCGAAAAGACTCAAAGGAATCAAGATCGAAAAGACTCAAAGGAGTCATGATTGAAAAGACTCAAAAGGAATCATGATCGAAAAGACTCAAAAGGAATCAAGATCGAAAAGACTCAATCAATGGATGTAATAAATCACTTTGAATGATCGAATAAATACTGCCTCATCTGCGAAGAGCATTGGTAACGCTGATTGCTATCCATATTATCATTTCATATACTATTTTTATTGTGAATTCCTAGATGAGTAAATTAGATTTCAAAAATGAAGGAAGTAGTGTCATGAAAATATTTGGGAAGGCAAAACTGCCACAGTTTCTTAACACTAATAAAATAATTTCTAGCTATAGTTGATAAAAATATAACACAAAATACACCACACACTATGCATGAATCTGATCTGCAGGATAATTTTATGAACGACACAATAAAATGTAACCAGCTTTAACTTCTACTTCTTAGCGTTCTCCTACAGGAGTCATCTTAATATTTTCCTTTTACGTGTATTGGTGTTATTAATACTGATAACTGCTGGAAAACATTTAAGAAAAAGATTACACAAGTATTCAGTTCTTCATAACATAGTATTTAATTTTCTCACAACTATTTCTGCCCTGAGGAAAAGAGATCAAGCATCTATCGTTCCAAATTTTGAAACAAACCGGAAACCGAGATGATTGATATGAAACCGGCAGTCGGAGTGATTGATGATTGATGATCGACTTGTTTAACGAAATGAATCATGAGTCATTTGATTCACCTAGTGATTCAATCTTTTTGATCGAATCGTTCATAATCGACCCATCACTAGCACGTACTTACAAGTCGAGTGAAATAGTGGACTGCTGCTGTCAACTATGGCGATTAAGCCAAGTTCAAGATTTTGCTTGAATTGTTATTTTTCAGCTATTTCGTTTTAAAGTTTAATTTTTGACATTGTTCTTTTGCAGGACGAGCTGAAAGCGATGATGACTGTCTATTGCTGGGTTAAAATGGTGAGTTTCTGCATACGTGATACCATGAATGTATGTTTGTTGTTGGAAGGGAGTGTTGAAAATAACTGTTGATAGAACTTGGATCGATTCTCGTCACCAGTTCTGGAGTGATGAGAAGCTCAAATGGAACTCCTCCGACTACGGCGGCCTCTCCAGGCTCTACATCGCAGACCACGAGATTTGGCAGCCGGACATTGTCCTCTACAACAGGTGAGGCAGAATTAATTACTAAGGGCACCCCATCCCATACCATACGCGGTTGATATATGTTGCCACTTCGGTCGTTTGGAGGGCTGAAGCCAGTCTTAGGATGTCAATATGTACTATGCACGTATGTACTACTAGTAAGTATGTATGCTCCGCCTCAGATCCTTTGCCGAGCGATGGTTCACGCTTTCAAGTATACTCTCACCGACCGAGGTTGCCATGGGTGACAGCCCTAATCAATAGCCGTGGAACAGCGGTATGCTTGAATTAAGACGCTTTGTAGCTCCACCTTTCTTCAATGTTTACTCGAACGAATCGGCGCCTGGGAATGTTGACTATTTGTGAACAGTTGAGGATAAATGATGAACAATGGAAACATGTATCTACGTGGTTCAACCTATTGAGATAGGGGCAATGGCGTTTACATCGGTTGAGATCATTTCAACAAAAAAGTAGAGGGATAAAAAAACCCGCTGTCAAAAATTTCCGCAGGGCGACGATCACCAAGATCAGCGGCGCAGCGAGGGGAGGATTTGGGGGTAAAATCCCCCTCCAAAGCTCAGAGAAATTTTTAATTTTAATCCATTTTACTTAATTGGATTAATGTTAATTATAGAATAGTGGTAAGGATAAATAAAATATCCCCGAGAGAGCCGTAAAACTCAACATCTCACCACTCACCTCCCGCTCACCCTGGCGGTTGTTCCATAACTCCAGACACCTCCGGTATTAGTTGTATCTAAACCCCCCCGCCCCGCGAGCCTTTATTCCTAGCTGCGCTCTGACTATGGTAGCCAACCGAATTAAATGCGTGCAATGGACGATTCCGCACGAAAACAGTTGCAAAGAGTTCGTCGGACGACAAAGGGAAATCGCTGCAATTGCTAACCCATCGATCGAGTCAGCCATTCCGATCGTAATGGAGGGATCTCAATGGATGATGGATTTTACACTTTTTCCCATAGTGTTGTAGTAAATCACTTGAAATGACGATGAGTAGAATTGAAAAGATTTGAGTTTTATGGCAAATATAAATGTTGGTTAACATCACTGATTACAGCTCATTTCTCCAAAGTGAAACTCGGATCGTGCAGCCCGTGAGTGTAAGCCATGCTTTTGTAAACCCTATAAAATATGCGGAGGGTGATAACGAGGGTGTAGAGGCCGACTTGGGGACCCGATTTGGTTTTCGGATTCGTCGGAGTGCAGTTTGCGTTTGGGTCACGAGATGGTCGGGAGGCTCAGCATTAATTTCACCTGCCGAGCCAAAATAGTCACGTTACGTATCCAGAAGTCATTTTGTCAAATGGCCATTGTGCTCACGGGAATGAATGCATTTAAGAGAACATCACCTTCGATCCTTGGTGGTCTTTTGTCTATGATGGTGACCGATGAATCATTTGAAACTCACGGTATCATCTGAAATTTTTCGAAGTAAATACAAAACAACTTTTATAACATTAAATTGTTTCTCAATTATTAAAAAATGTCGTCGGAGAAACATTTAAATATTTCCCCCTTGGTACTCTTCAACCTTCCAGGGCAACCGATATTCTGGGGGCTGCCTCTTAAAAGTTCCGTAAAATCTTGCACTCTGCCGTAGGATTTTGTGGGGAGCTATACCTTGATTTTACCATTGCAAAGTAGTATTAAAACGACTTACAATTATATTAGTTTTCAATTTTTTCCTAAAAATTTAAATCGTATTTCAAATTCCTGATAATGAGGCATTTTTTATTGTATTATTGGACATTATATATAATATTTATGGATTCAAATTACATTTTCAAAAATTAAATTAGCGATATGATTAATGACAATGAAAAATAACGTGACTCAAGCAAATGCTATTAAGAGCGTGAATCCATATGAATCAATAGATATGATATAAATGCGTGGAGTTGGTTGCACTGTGCCTGTAATCCTCCGTGGCTAACTGATCGTGCGATTGCAGCGCCAGTGGCACCGAGGTGGACCACTACGGCAACACGCACAGCATCGTGCACGAGGACGGCATGGTGCTGTGGGTGCCTCCCTCCTTGCTGCGGGTATTCTGTGACCTCGACCTGCGACGCTGGCCTTTCGACCGACAGACGTGCGTGCTGCGCCTCGGATCGTGGACGTACGACGGCGACCAGGTGGACCTGCAACTCGACGACACGGAGGCAGAGGTGAGTTAGTGAGCTTTCCTTCGCTCTCCTCTCCTGCTGTCCTTGCAAGTGGTCGCACATCCATTCCGTCTCCCTCCACATCACACCGCGTGAATCACCTCCAGGGCGGACTTAGCTTCATTCTGATTCTTTAAATATACATATAATGATTATTAATGTTCAGTTAAGCCTGAATCACACGATAATTTTTTTTTTCGTCGCGAAAGTGGTCACTATCGAGATCACTTTTCCCGTCGCGAAAAGCAATCGCTCTGGTGATCATTTCTCTGAATCTCACGGTCACTACCGCCGTCGCTTTTCGCATCATTTCCAATATCACAGCTCGTTGTCATAGGACCCACATCACGAAATTATATAGCGTGTTTGTTTATTTATGTCGTTCCCACAATGGTCAAACGTTGCGCTGCAATCGCTCCATAGGGGAATGCGTTCCGATTGGCTGATATGGGGTTTTATTGACGGTTTTAGCGACGGAAAAAGCGACCGGACGAGTGATGAAAAATAGCTATGGGAATCCTCATCGCGATCGCGAAAAACAATTGCCGGCGACGATCATTTTGCGCAGTGATCGCGATAGTGATCACTTTCACGACGAAAAAAAATGATCGTGTGATTCAGGCTTTACAAGTCGACCATTCGGTCGGGTGGTAGTTTAAATAGAATTAAATAAAAAAACACGTACACAAGTAAAACAACATAAACGATAATAAAAAAATAAAATTTTTTATAACAGTAGGAATTTCAGTGACGAAAAAGAAATAACGCAGAAGTTTTAGTTGCTCTTATTTCTTTGAATTCTGTATTCAGGCAGTAAAATACGTCGAAACTGTGGTTTTGCATGATGTATTCGCTGTAGTAGTCTGAATTTTGGAAATAATAATACAAATAATTGTACAATAGGGTGGATCGGAAAAATCGATATTTTTCTAATCAATCTGCCCCAATGGAAAAAGTTGCGGGGCCGATCAAAAATAAGGCCTGAAAAATTTGAGACCTCTGGGTGAACCCCTGACCGAGTTATAATCGATTAATTACCTTGGATTTCCGTATTCAGACGGTAAAAACCGGTAAAACTGCTGTTGTGAATGATAAATTTGTTGTAAGAGTCTGAAATTTGGGTATAATATGCAGAACTACCTAATTGTATTACAGTAGGAGTAACAGTTACGTGAAAGGGAAAACTCACGAGTTATAGTTAATCATTTCCCTTGGAATATCGTATTTAGACATCAAAATACGGATAAACTGTTGTTGTGACTAATGTATTTTTCATAGGGGTTACAAATTGGTAATAATATGGAAAACGACATATGGTTATTACAGTAGGAATTAAGGTGGCGTGATAGGAATAACTTAGGGTTTATGGTTGATCATTTCCTCTGGAATTCCGTATTCAGACAGTAAAATATGGTTAAACTGTTGTTGTGACTAATGTATAGCATATAGATTACAATTTAGATAAAAATTTTATTGAACAATTAACCTTTTTCTTAGGAAATACATTAAATCAAATAAATTTTTATTACCCTGCGCGTATCTAAACAACGAAATTTACGTATTCAACGAAAAACGTTTTGGTATGCTCATGGTTAATGTTTAGAATAATAGACTATAGCACCAAAATGAAAAGTAGACTTCGTTGACTTCCACTGATTTATTTCGTCTGTACGACATGTTTCGAACCATAAAGTCTCAACGAAGTCTCCTTTTCATTTTCGAATATTAACTTCCGCATAGTTGAGTCTAATACTATTGAAGACTATATCACTTAAAATTATAATACTCAATTTATACTTAACATCATAATATAATGAAACTACGAAATACAATGGACTACAGTTAATTACATTTTAATTGGTGTTACGTATAAATTGATTGTATATGCGTAACAAATAATAATGAATAATTGTAATGAATAATTTTGAGACTGTTAGGCTCATCGAAAATTTATTTTATTCTTTTTATTTCCGTAGAGAAACGTTATTTTGAAAAAAGTGAGGTTAAAGCGATTACAAAAACAATTTTTTCTGCGTAGCATTGTTCATGAGTATGTAAACAAACCATGGAGATTAGACTTTTCCTAAATTACGTTTTGAATTTCCTACATTATCTTTTTCGCCCTTTCGTTTTACATCCTACCTTTTCACTTTAGCTATTTCACTTCTGCTTCTTTTTTTAACACAAACTAATTTGTTGTCACGATTCTCAATCATTCTCTTTCTTTTTAACAATCGCAGATATGGATGTAAAACATTTCCACTGGGTTTTTCAAAAGTATATAGACTCGCGGCGCCCTGCACGCGCTCGTTAAATAACCAGCCAACTACCCCCCCAGTAATGAACGTCACAGACTGGGACAAATTCATAGTCCATCTCAACGAGTCCCTCTCTAAAATAAACCCAATCACAGACCCAACACCTGTAATGATAGAAAATCAGGTGAACAAAATCACCTCCGCCTTAACCTCGGCCAAAGAACTGGCCTCTCGCTCCTTCACTCCTAGACAAAAAGACCACGCCAAATTCCCCCAATTCCTGGTCGAACTTATTAAGCGCCGCAACATCGCCCGTCGGCTATGGCAAAAGCACCGTGCACCAGAGTACAAAACTACCTACAACCGTCTCTCAAACGAAGTCAAAAAGGAAATAAGCATCATCAGCCGCCGCAACTGGGAAAATCACATAAAACAACTAACTTTTGACAACCCTGCTCCTATAAATACTAAATCAATCTGGAAGACAGTTAAATCATTAAAAAAATCTGAGAAAAATATGTTTCATCCAGTTTCTTTAAACCAAAATCTAATTTTCGATCCCAGCAAAAAAGTAGAAATTCAGGCAGACCTCTTACAAAACACAATGTCCCTTAACAAGTCTGTCTCTCCAGTTGAAGAGGCGGTCAATAAATATGTGGACAACCTCCCTTCCTGTTCCATCGCTAAAATCACTCTTTCCACCCCCTCTGACATCCTTTCTATTCTAAACTCTCTTTCAACAAAAAAAGCTCCCGGCCTAGATAATATTAACAACTCCCAACTCAGATATGCCGGTAGATGCCCAAAGTTCCCTATTCTTCTATCCAATCTATTCAACCTTTGCTTCACCCTTCCACACTTCCCATCCTCCTGGAAAAAAGCAAAGGTAATTTTACTTCCTAAACCCGGGAAAGACCCAAAAGTCCCAGGTAACTCTCGTCCGATTTCCCTCCTCTCTAACCTGTCCAAAATCCTAGAAATCCTAGTCCTACGCCGCCTCGAGTTCTTTTCCACAGACAACAAAATAATCAGACCTGAACAACACGGCTTCAGGAGAAGCACTTCTGCCTTACACCAAATCCTACGGCTAGTAGAAAAAATCAGCCATAGCTTTAACCGCCGCCTATCAACAGACGCGGTGTTCTTGGACGTTGCGCGCGCCTTCGACAAGGTTTGGCACAGTGGCCTCCTATTCAAACTACAACAACTTAAATTCCCCCTTCCTGACATCCTGTTCATCAAAAAATATCTACAAAAAAGGCAGTTCCTAGTCGCCGAAGCTAAAACCCACTCCTCCCTACGGCCAATGGAAGCAGGCGTTCCTCAAGGATCCATTCTAAGCCCGCTTTTATTCACACTATTCGTCAACGACATGCCACACACACCAAACACTACCCTACACATGTACGCCGATGACACCGCTATAGCAGCGACGTCTCGGCGGGGTGACACAAACATTAACAAACTCAACACCCACCTGAAACTCATAAACAAATGGACACACACCTGGAAAATACAAATAAACGCTGCAAAAAGCACTCATATACACTTCTCACAAAGACGTAAATTTCCTCCACAGACATCACCTTACATAAACAAAAATAGAATACCAAGAGCACCCACCCACAAATTCCTCGGAGTCTTGCTAGACGAAAAACTTTCCTACCAACCCCACCTAAAGTACTGCACCGGCAAGGCATTGGCTGTTAGGCAGGCAATTGCCTCACTATGCTCTAAATCCTCACCTCTCTCTCATAATCACAGAGTGAGACTGTACACCTCAACAATCCGACCAGTCCTTCTGTACGGCTGCGAGATATTTGCTTTAACCAAAAATATAAGAAACAAGCTGGAAGTCTTCCAAAACAAAACCCTACGCCAACTCCTCCACCAATCCAGGTTGGTCAGAATATCCGATGTACGGTCCAAACATAACCTTCCCGCCATTAACACATTCATCACCAAATTAGCGATTAACTTTAAGTCCAGACTCGGGGCAACTAAAAACACATCAATAACAAACATATGGGATTATGATCCAACTATCCCCACCACATACAAACTGCCTCAACTAATCACTCGTCTATGAGTCTTTCCTGTCTTTCTCTCTTGTAGAATAGTCTCCCACTGTAATATTATATTAATGGTATCCTATATAACTATTTATGTGCATTCAAAATCAAAGTTAATGATGATGATGAAAAGAAAAAAAATATATATAAAGAAAAAATCATGGAAAAAATACACAAAAGATTGAAAAAGATAAATAAAAAAATATAAAAATAAAAAAAATAAAAACAAAAAAATAATAAACAAAATACAAAAATGAATAAAAAAAAAAAATATATATATATATATATATATTATATATATATATAATATAATATATATAATATATATAAACTATTTATATATATATATATATATATATATATATATATATATATATAAATAGTTTAAGTTAATGTCGATACACACAGAGACACAAAAAAGAAACACTCACATTGAATAAATAAACTTGAAGCTATCGAAGCACTTCAGGCTTCTTCGTCAGCTGAAGAATGAATGGTGAGGAAAGGAGAGGGTTGGAAAAGGGAAAAGAGGGGTAAGGGGAGAGGTGTATGGGGAGGGGGAGTTAGGAATAGGGGTTAGGATGCAACGTTCAGACCCGGAGAGCTGTTGGCTTGAAAGTGCCAAATGCACGCCAATTCGAGGGTGTGGAGGTTGAGGGCGGAGTCGGTGGGAGGGAGGGAGGCAATAATGGATACTTTGTAGCAATGATTGAAAATGGAATCATGTGAAAGACAATGTGTAGGAACTGGTAGAGAGGAGTGGGGGGAAGATGGACAACAGGAGGCGCGATGATTGTTAATTCTGAGATTGAGAGGGGTAGTGCATAGGCCAATATAGAAAGCAGGGCAGAAATTACAATGAAGAAGGTAGATGATGTTGGTGGAAGTACAAGTAGTGGAGGGGAAAATCGGTAGGCATTTAAGCTTGGGGAGAAAAGAGGCAGGGGGTGGAGAGAATATCTTGCAGGTTTTACACCTGGGACGATTGCAAGGTGAGGGTGTGGAGATAGTGACTGACTGCGACTTTTGGAGAGGGCGGGTGGCTTTAAATATGGTGTTTAAATTCGGTGGTCTCTTAAATGTTATCCGAGGAGTGGACGGGAAAATCTGAGAGGTGGACTTGTGTTTGGAAAGGATGGGGTACAGGTCCTTCAATAAGTTTTGTAGCAAATGAGCACCAGGGAAGTAGGTTGTGAGCAGAGAAGGAGAGCAATGTTTGTCTGCGCGGGGTTTATTGTGAATAGCCGGTTTTTTTCTTATTTTGTTCATCAAGAGTTTTTCGGGGTAGCCGCGGTGAAGAAGAGAGGTGTGGAGTTTGGAGAGGAATTTTTGAAGGTCTTCGGGGTTATTACAGATTCTGTGTCCCCGGACAGAGAGGGAATAAGGGATGGAACGTTTGGTGTGTGGTGGATGGCAACTGCTGTAGTGAAGGTATTGTTGTTTGTTGGTAGCTTTGATGTGAACCGATGTTTTGAATTTGTTATTATCTGAAAGGTGTATGTCCACATCTAAGAAGTTGATATTGGTTTTGGAGATGGAAGAGGTGAAAGAGACTGAGGCAGAAGCGTTAAGTGAAGAAACAAAGGTATTGAGAGAGTCGATGTCATGAGGCCAGAGAATGAAAATGTCATCAATGTATCTGAGCCAAAGAAGAGGTTTTAGGGGGTAATTAGTGAGGAAATTTTCTTCAAACAGGCCAAGGAAAAGATTTGCATAAGAAGGGCTAAACCTACTTCCCATGGCGCAGCCGGATATTTGCAGATAGTAATTATTGTTAAAAGAGAAGGCATTGTGGGTGAGAATGAAATGGGAAAGATCAAGAAGAAAATCAGTGCTAGGGTTTTGAGGAGTGGGTCGTAATGAAAGATAGTGGCGGAGAGCAGCGAGTCCCTCAGAATGAGGGATTGAAGTGTAAAGTGAGGTTACATCAATAGTGGCCATGATAATGGGCTGATTGGGGGGGAGGGAAATGGAATTGAGTCTAGAAAGGAAGTCATGGGAATCTTTGATGTATGATGGAAGGGACTGAACGAAGGGTTGGAGATAGAAATCAACAAAGGCCGAAATGCGCTCCGTAGGAGAGTTTTGAGAGGAAACTATGGGGCGGCCTGGGTTATTCGCTTTATGAATTTTTGGAAGGATGTAGAAAGATGGCGAAGTGGGGTGATCTGGTAAGAGAAGGGAAATGTCTGACTGGCTTAGGCCCTCGGAGGGAGCTTTTGTTTTTAGTAGGGCATTCAATTCTGTGTGAAAATCAGAGGTAGGATCTGATGAGAGAGGGGAGTAGGAGGAAGGGTCTCCTAGTAGTCGGTTGCACTCTGATATGTAGTCGCTGGTGTCAAGTACAACGACAGTGGAGCCTTTGTCGGCCGAGGTAATCACTATGTTGGGGTTTTTTTGGAGTTTTCTGATGGCGGCGGACTCCGAGGGGGAAAGGTTTGGCGGCGGGTGGAGGGAGCGTAGGAAAGATTCACTCGAAGCCCTAGAGAGGAGACAGTTGATAAAAATTTCAAGCGGGTGGTGGGGAGGAAGAGGTTTGGTTATTCATTATTATTTGTTACGCATAAACAATCAATTTATAAGTAACACCAATTAAAATGTAATTAACTGTAGTTCATTGTATTTCGTAGTTTCATTATATTATGATTTTAAGTATAGGGCTCGAAGCAGCATTGGTGTTCCTTGTGAGGGCGTTAACTTGTACCGTTGGTAGTTGATAGTAGAGGTCTGCCATATTGTTGTACCTCGGGTAAAGCAGACATTAACGGCCTCTAGTGATAAATATGGCGATAGGAAACTCAATATATTCTGTATTCAATCCCATACCAACACATGAAAAATGCAGGACGGAGGACGTATTGCCGAAAAATCCACTAACTGTAATTTTTAGTCAATGGAAACAGTTATATCTATGATATTGAAACGTAGGATTTTAGCGTATTATCTGAATGCTTCCGCTGCCTCGGATTGCATTTAAAGGGTCTAGCAGGTTAAGATGGTGAAAAGTGCCCCCCGATGTTTTGAAAAATAAAAATTATACACTTAAAGTGCATCCAAAGTTATGTGTTTCCCCAAAGTTTCAGGCCTTAACCTGGAGATATGGATAACTGGAGATATGGTTAAAAAACTAAAAATCGTGTTTCAATTTTTTGGGGGGGTTATTATCCATTGTTAAGGCCTGAAACTTTGGGGAAACACATAATTTTGGATGCGCTTTAAGTGTATATTTTTTATTTTTCAAAACATCGGGGGGCACTTTTCACCATCTTAACCTGCTAGACCCTTTATGTACGTTCAAAGGGAAAACAAGGCATCACCAGGGCAACCTCAAAAGTAAACAGGCCATCTGCTGGCCTCCCTTTCGGCGCATGCCTTTTGAGTAGCGTGTGTTTCTGTCTGTTGCAGATGGATCTGATGGTGCCGAACACGCAGTGGGAAATAGTAAGCATGACTCGCAAGCGGAACGTGGCCTTCTACTCATGCTGCCCAGAGGCCTACATCGACGTCACCTTCACACTCACCCTGCAGCGACGGTCGCCAACGTACAGCGCCCTCGTCATCGTCCCAGGCATTGGTGAGTGCCCCAGGGACAGAGGAGAAGGCGGTTTAGCTCATGCTTCCCAAGCAGCATTTATCGTATTCATTATTTTATGTTTATTTAAGGAAAAATATTCTGGTAAGAGTCAAGTCATATTCGATTTTGTTACTCTGGGGGACCCTGAATTTCTTGATAGTATGGCATCTCTTCGACAATATTCTGTCGTGTCGGATTCCGTTTTTGGAACTTGTTCATAGGTGCGCATGATGAAGCAGATAATGTCTTAGATCCAATTCACGCGCACACGCTATCTGCCAGCCTGAGTGGTCTCGGGTGAAAGATGATTCTGAGAAGCACTTTCAGCTGTCGCAGCCAGCATAGGTGATGGGTTGCTGCTCTGGACTTTGTGGCAGTCTGCTGTATGTTTCGGTCAGGTATATTTGGAGCCGCCCGTAATATGAAGGCTAGTGCAACGAGGTCACTGCCCGATGTGAGAGAAAACGCACCTGGATAGCGATAACAGACCGAAAAACGAAATAATACACATCTTTTTATTTTTTAAGCGACATAATCGACGACAAATAAAAATAATGGTAAATGAGCCCATTGTAGACTTGTTTCCCCAATCTCTGTTCATTGTTTATAAAATATGTATTGTTCAATTAATTTATTTTGCATCCAAATCCAAACTTAGTCAGGGTTCCAAACCTGGATTCCAGAATCCCTGAAGACGACAGGCGAGGTGCTCGTCAAAACGTTGGAAGGAGATGTGGCGGATCTTAACTTGTACAATACCGGAGAAATCTTAACTGCTGTCACTTTAGCGCTAAAAATATCAATCAAAAATGGATATTTTAAATTGAACGCAGTAATTTATAGCTACATGATATATGCGATGCTTTGTTATTTCAATTTTTACTGTTCTGCTGATAATTAGCAAATGCAAAACAAAATAATTAAACAATACCCGAGAAATCTCCACTGATATTGTTCGCCGGGAAAGAACCAGGCATTACATCATTGAAGGGACAGTTTTTTATTGGGAGAAAGACGAATGGCGCCAATGATCGTTGATCAGCTGTTATCGCTGTGTTTCATGCAAGAAAGGACCATAGAATATGAAATTCAATGCGCCTTGACTGCATGACAGTACAAACTGCTGCAATGCAAAATATTACTCTCACAGGGCTCTAACAGCTTCGGAGCCCCCGACCAGAATAAATCTTTTTTTCTGTGAATGACATCGCCTGGGCTACAAATCATGCAAAATCTGCGGAAGACAAGCAAAGTTAGATGTGATATGAAAATTTTCCATTGACGATACAGTTGACACTTGTGTCTTTTCGCATGATTAGTGAATAGAGAGTACCATGTACTATAGATTCCCTGCTGTTCAACTTCCACTGAAGATTTCCTGTACTCGCAGTTCCTAAATGTATCTACTCACAGGAAGAACACTGGCAGTGATGGCAAGTATTTTGCACTCTATAATATAGCATTTAGTGTATAGGTGCTTCTGAATTCCCAAATGCCGATTCACTTGTAGCAATTAAAGATGCGTGGAAAATTCTCTATAAAGCATGTGATAAGTAAACAAATATGTACGGCTATGGAAAGAAGTACTATGGAAGTTGCAGATGGAAGCTCAGATATTTTACCTTGAAAATCCTCAGAACAGCACATGAATTAAATCTGAAGTACGGCCATGAGATGTGCAATTAGTTGGCTCCAGTGCATTCATATACCCTTTTAGCAGTTGGACCTGGCTTTGCTTAACATTTCACATTGATTTCTTAGATGCTTATCTAGTCTCAAGTGAATCTTAGTTCGACAAACAGGAAGAAATAAAACAGTGCAAGCTATTTATTAGCGTATTGCTGCATTTAATTGCTTGAAATCACGGATTGTAAGAAGAATGTAGATTTCGCCAGAAGATCAATATGAGCTTTTTAGAGTATTGGAATCGCGTGATATTCACTAAATAGAGCAAGTACAGCATATTCTGCTCCGGTGGTCCTCAAATGGCGTGGCATCAGAAAAATACTGAGCTTGATCCTAAAAACTTGAAAGTAACATTAAAGCATGAGCGTGGGTCTGTGATGGTGTGAGGGTAGAAGAATCGAACAAAATACCATCTATTTATTAAATTTGTCACATCAAGATCGGTGAAACATTGCTTACAAGTACTCCTGAAAGCCAAATGCAATGCCATAAAGTAATGAGTATTGCCAAAAGTGTGCCTTATGGCTTCGCTTTATATGATAAATTCGGGTGTCCGAATAGTTTTGTGCGCTATAGTTAGAGTTATTTTTCTCTTTTGTTTAAAATTTCGAAAGTTTATTTTGTTGCTACTAATGCAATGTATGTACATATACATCTACATACACCCTGCGAGTCACCTATAGGGTGTTTGGTAGGGGGTGATCAATCACCAACATGCAGCATGCAAGAGGACCGCCACATGCACACCGCACGGTCCTAGAAATATTACGCACACTGGAAAAATATACACGCTTATTCATAAAAAAATTGCTAATGGTTAGTAATTTCTAGAGCAAATACATGAAAGGTTATAACTATGAAAAAAACATGCAATGAAAGATCCTAGCGAGCGACGCCATTTATCCTATCAATTGAGACAATGTTGCTATCCTTAATAGTACGAGGGAAGAATGACATTTTAAATCTATCTGTTTTGCAGTCTATTTCTTTTATTTAAATCTCAAGATCACGTCTACTATAGTACGATGGTAAACGAAGGATATGATTCACGTCGTCTGAGAAAATATCTTCTTCGAATTTCCTAAGTAAGTTAAGCCTGTACTTCGATCTACGCTCCTGTAAAGATTCCCATCCTTGCTAGTGTAACATTCTGGAAACGCTGCACTTTTTGTCGAAACAACTCATCACAAATCTGGCCGCTCTGCGCTGTACTCGATTGATTTCAGCTATTAGTCCTACCTCGTAAGGGTCCCACACGCTAGCAGCATATTCCAGGTGAGGCCTCACTAGAGTCACGTAGCTTATTTCTTTCACCTTTTTTGGGCATTTACCGAGAATTCTTATGTACGAAGAGAGAGAATCCACAGTACGCAATGAGAATCAGTTCAACCCAGAAAAAACGCAAAACACAGTGAAAATAGATATTTTAGCTAGAAACAAGAGCTATTCGAATACTTTTTGCACTGACTGTTTATTTCTGCAGGTAATCTAAATATTTTTTGGTCACCAGTTTAAAGTTTTGTACTACACATTTTAAGATGGTTCTGGTGAGTGAAATTTATCACAGAAACCATTATTAGTATTATGAGAGCCCATAGTTTGGTAGAGGGCGGACAGTATAGACTGAGATGTTGCTTCGCGCAAATAAGGTTCTATTTCTTCTTAACTATGAGCATGAAAATGTAAACAAATTATTTTTGACCGGGAAAAAATTGAAGGTCATCATTTGGTGTGAACATGAATCATTAAAATCATAACGAAGTCGTAAATTCCCTGTGGGAATTGTGACTAGACTTTGAAATCGAAGTAGCGCAGGGCATTCTCAAATTTATTGTAAAATGAAAGTTGGACAAGGTTGTTAATATTTGTGCTATGTTTTTTGTGTGGCTAATGGCTGTTTTTTTCTTTTTTATGTAGCGATCGTGATGTTGACGCTGTTGGTGTTCCTGTTGCCTCCGGACGCAGGCGAGAAGATTCTCTTGGGCTCCTGCACCGCACTCATCGTCTGCCTCTTCCTGCTTTTCTTTTCGCAAATGCTTCCCGCCATGGCCAACCACACGCCACTAATTGGTGAGTATATTGGGGCCTTTATCTGTGACCCAGGTGCCACTGTACCTGTAATTCAAGAAGTTGATGATGTTGGTAGGCAGACTGTGCTATTGTTCTTGGCACCCTTAAAAACCTTTCCACATCAAGTTTATGTTATCGACTGATGGATCTTACGTTTAAATGGAGCACATTACTTATTGTTAGTGGCATGCATACCTCAGTGAACTTTGACCCTCACACGACCCTTGGTGCTCAAAGTGGTCTGAGGACAAAGTTATTATTGCCTTTTTCATTCTTCCAAACATAGGGTTTGACACCTTGGTCGCCCAGTTTCTTCGCCTCATTCTTCAGAGATCTCTGTCTAATCATTGGAGGTCAGCAGGTTGACAATATATATCTTCAGGCCACGTCGATGGCCTTGACAGCCTTGAAACCCCATGGGTATAGTCTATATACCGTAGGGTGGTGCACGGGCTCGCCAGCTACCTGAGTCGGTCCGGCGAGGAGTCTTAGAGAATGGAGAAAGAGTCAACCTCAAGGTATACCCGACGGCAGCGCCACGTACGGCTAATATTGGTACTGCTTCCACTTTCTAATCTTCTAATTGCCGTTTTCGCAATAAATAAGACGTAATAGGTCTCTGGACAAAATTTAAATATCCCTTCAAATACTAACTAAAAATCGTAAAATATAGTAAAATTGTCCTAAAGGCCACTTTAACGCACTTATTTCACATATTTTCTTAAGGATTTACAAAAGAAATGACCGAAACAGTTCCAAAAACACACCCACTTCAAAACGTAATTCCATTGGCCTGCCGGAAAGTGACGTCAGCTCATGCAATCGTGTGGGAAATCCAGTGGCGTTGCGCATTGTCACCAAATTTCTTGGTTTATTTAACGACTTTAAGTGAGGTTTTATTTCTTATATATCTTTCGGAGGTTTTATCGTAAAAAGCAAACGCCACGGAACCTGGTTTCACCAAGGCTGACACCGGAAACTTGCCGAAAATTACAACGGCCGCAATGTTTACTTACATAAGCAATAGAAATTGCTACATGCATGCTGAAAGCCGGGGAGTGAAGATGCATAGCTATGGAAATATAATATCACCGGCTCTTGTAAAATACATATTAGATGTGTTTATGAAATTTAACAATGAAATTACATTTATTAGGGTCGGACGAGAAGATTACGCTGACGACGCCATTGGCAGTCTAAACATATGTTTAGACTGCCATTATGGTTGCGTGCAAATTATGCAAAATCAAAACGAATGTATCGTTCGAGCTCGTGTGTGCCCCGAGCACAACCTATTATGTGGAGGCACGAGTTTTTGAGGAGGACGCGTTATTGCATAGCTAGTTCTGAGAGCAGTTCAAGTATTATGTAATTAGGGCTGGGAAAAATTGAAATGCACAATACCTGTGACTTGGGAGTTTGAAATCTAAAACAGTATTTGGAAAAAAAAACATTTATGTAAGCCGGCCGGTCGACGGCCGACAAAGGACTTCGGTAATATTTTTACAACACCTTCCCTTGGTATTTCGTTGGAATCCTCATTCCATGGACAGGTGAAACTTATTTCAGTTCCAAAAAATGTCCTCAAAAAGCAAACCACGGCATCACATTATTCATTAATCTCCAGAATTTTCCCTACATAGTGAGCAACTGAATTTTTGCTGCTGAATCTAGCCAGAATCCAATCTCCACTTTGAATGTTAGTCACCTAATTTGTTAAGCTTTTTCGACTCATGCTATCTTGTTTCAGGCATTAATACCATGTCGTCTACATGCTCCTCGTAAGAAGACATGATATCCAATGCCCTATCATAATCAATCAACAAACTGAAGTAAGCTATCTTTATCAGATAAACCTTCAAAATTAGAGTTAATGAGAGGACTCTAATTAAAAGACCTAGTTTTATAAACTTCGGTGTTTTGCAACATTTATTTAAGAAAGTTTAACGCAAGAACTGCCAGACAGAAACTAAAAGTTTAACGCAAGAACATTTAGACAGAAACTAAAAATTCAATCCATACTTCAACCTCGTAGCCTGGGGTAAGTGCGACAGAGGGTCGCACTTACCCCAGGTAACGGGGTCGCACTTGCCCCGGAAGGTAGGAATGAATGGTTACGACGGGGAAAGTGCGACCCCCCATCTAAACTAAATATAATGACCCGCGTTCTTAAATTTAAAGTAAAGCAAGGAAAACCAATCCATGAAGAAGAGAAATCAAGATATAGTTCTTACCTAACACCTCCGATGCGTTGATACAGAGGGAAATGCGGCATAGCCTCTCCTCACAACCAACTAAGACTACGAGATGAACGGACGGGTATATTTCCTAAGCATGTGGAACGAGAATTTAAGGGATAAGTATTACAAAGTCGTTGGCTCTGGTTTCATAACAATGTGTGGAATATGTTGCACGACCGCCACCTGCTTCGAGAACGGAAATACGATTTACCTGAAGGGGGGTCGCACTTACCCCGCAGTCGCACCTACCCCACCTCACCTTATGGAAACTAAGAGATCTCAAAAAATATTTTACCTGTTTTTACTCGTAAGGATAGTTACAAATAGTACACGAGAAAGGTATGTTTTAAAAATATATATTTTATTTTTTTTAAGTAAAACTTCTCAAATGTTGCTCTATATGGTTGCATTAGTCTCCTTGAGGAATACAAATTTTTCAAAAAGTGTCGGACAGAGATCCCCTCGAAGTGGATAAAGCCAGCAAGTGAAAAAACTTTCCACTGGTGAAGATGAGTAGGTATAGGATTGTGTCAAATCTGATAAACAATGAGTTAATATTAGAATTAATTTTTTTCATTCATTCACATTCGTCGGCACTTTCTCATCCGAACCAATCTTCGTTCTACGTCTTGGGTGACCGTATGAAAATATTTATTTGGAGCATTTCTAGTCGTATTTCTGCACTTAGGCACAAGGCAGTACTTGAAGCTATACGCTCCGACATATCGAGGAATAACTACGACACGAAAAATACGGCATAATAACCACTATATCTCCACTGTAAACTTCAATTATGTGCACGGTCATGGTGGTTAAGAACAACACTATTGCATGAGCTGACGTCATTCAAGATGGCGGCGGTGCGAATTACGTTTTTCCTTGATGGCTTGTAAGACGTATATTAAATGCTCATAATAAAAAAATAGATGACTTTACAGGCATATTGTTATAACTTTTAGCTTAATAATTACACCTACTTTTCAGAAACGTCTTTACCTTAATAGGTGTTCAGAGACCTATTGATGAAATCTTGTAGTCTACCAAAAAGGTTGACTCTTTCTGTGGATTGGTTTGGATTACATACTGAGGAATTGATGAAAGGTAGTAGTCTACCAAAAAGGTTGACTCTTTCTGTGGCATTGTTATGATTACATAAGAAGTAATGGATTAAATCTAGTAGTCTACCAAAAAGGTTGACCCTTTCTGTGGATTTGTTTTGATTACACACTTAGGAATTGATAAAATATAGTAGTCTACGAAAAAGGTTGATTCTTTCTGTTGATTTATTTTTCAAATTCTGAGGAATTGATAAAATCTATGAGTCTACCGAATATGTGGACTCTGTCGATTCGTCTTCATTGCATTAATGAGGAATTACGTATTTGTTTATAGTGGAGCGAATCTAAAAATTTGACTCTTTCATTCAGATTGTAATAGAAATGTACTTCATGTCCCTACATATAATATCTTCATTAACATGTTTCATTCAATGAAATGTTTTCTTATTCCTCTATAACCTTTCGTCCATTCCCCGCCATTGCTTTATTATTGTTTGTGCGGTTTCCCTGCATATTTTCACGTAGTTCTTTAATCATCCGTTTTGGCGCTGTCGTCGGGTATACCGGACGGTTAACTCTTTCTCCATTCGGAACGACTCGCCGTCCTGGCGGCTGATCTTGCCGTGTAGAGACGTTGCCACGGCTCAGCCGAGGGGGTCGGATCATCTCGCCTGGGACTCCCAGCTTAAGCTAAACGCTGCGCTATTGTCATCAACTCTCTCTCATATGGCGTATGTATTTGGTTGCGTTTGGTTTTCTTCTGAGTGTGGTTCTTCTCACTGAGCTTATAAATGACAAAGTTAGCGGCGCGTGCTCGAAATGGGATTGTGGATGAGACCAACGTCCTTACTGGAATATTATAATACGTTCCCAGCGAGCAAGAAATTTGAAAGCCTTTACCGTCGTCGCCTTCTCGTTAGCGTTCTTGCCATATTCTCGCGGTCATCTTCATAGCCATTCCATTGATGATCCAAAACAGTCGTAATATTTAATTAACGGAGTCATAATATACCAAATATATATTTAGGACTTTTTTCGATGTAAAAACTTCAGAATTCTCTACTTAACCTGTAACAAAACCTGAGGAAGTATTATCGCCCTAGCCGACGAAAAATCATCTCAATTTTCTAAAACCATCTCAATTTTCTAAATTCGTCTCCTTCCGTAGAAGTACCTCAGATATCAACTCTGGAATTTACTGATCTGCCAAAATAAATCCGGTAATTATCTGCTTTGCTAGAACTTTTTCCATAAAATGCTTCAGCGCTCGCCGATTCTCAAGCGTTCTTAGGCTTTCAGTTATTGCCATCAGATGGCGAGGGGTCAACTTAAGCCTCTTGTTGAGTATGGGTTTTCGCTGAGCAATTCGACTGAGCTAAGCCGGATGAGCTGATCCAAGCGTGTAGAATAGGCATATGGGACCGACAGAGGTAGCCGGCGGGCCCGTGGGCCACCCTACGGTATACGGACTATTGGCATATTGGTAGTCCAGATAATGCGGAACAAACCTCAGTGATATTAGACCCGCGCAATACACTTGGAAGTCAACAAATTGAAAATATGGGTGGGTGAACAGTACTTGGAACCCTTAAAACATGGCGTTCAACACGTTGCTAGCCAAGCTTCAATTTTGCCATTCATCCATCTTGGAGGTGACCACCCTTTTAACCTTATTTACAGAGTGTGAATAATGACGACACCCACCACAGTGTATTGTATTGTGTAACCGGCAGCGTGGAAAGTGGCTGTTGGGATTTATATTTCTCGTCATGCATTAGCAGAACGCAGAGTAGATTTGGTCATGATTTGCGAGGAGGGCAGTGTACATGTTGTTCATTTTGCGTTTCAGTGACTTTCTACAGCATCAGCCTCGTCATGGTGACCATATCGCTGGCTCTGTCTGTTGCCGTCATCAACATGTCGAGGACTCTTCGGTTGGTGAACGTGCCTTGGCGCCTGAAAAGCGCCCTCGGCGGAAGAATAGGCGTCTGCCTCGGCCTTGGAAACTACATCCGAATGGTGAGCTGCAGTTTCACTTGACCACTTCTACCGATTTGCACCAAATTCGTGCCATAAATGGAATCTCGTCAGAATGTAATTTTTTTTAGCAAATTGAAGGACACCCAAAGCATTGAAGTATTCAAATTAGAGTTATAATTGCGTTTTTCAATAATGTTACACATCAAATGAAGCACTCTTTTTCATCTTGTTTATTGCAGCGATGCGAAATTGGTGCAATTTAGAACTCGTGGTAATATTATTTTTTACCTTATTGCATTGAATCCGAGTCAAAAGTCTCAGAAATACAGTTCGCAATGAATGCCATTGATACACACTCATTTCCATAAGTATAAATTAGGGATGGGTCGAATAGTAGATTTCTCGAATTCGAATATCGAATTCGAATATCAAATCATTGCTCGAATATTCGAATACCTCGAATTTCGAATACCTCGAATACTAAACTATGAATGTGAGAATGTTTGACTAGGTCGCCTATGCAGCAGGAAACCCAAGATTTTGGTGAGTAATTGTGATTGCCTTTAAAGGATTCAAACAGGAATTTAGCTGATTAATGGAATATTTTACTTTTATGTAAACAATAGGATAGTTTCCTTCATCATAGAAAATGAAAGGCATAGATTGTGATTCGTTACCTACCATTGGTGTATTCATTATATACAAATTATTTGGTTCTAGAAATACCGGTCTAGACCAATGGCAATGGTCAATTTTATCCTCATTTGAAAAAGGCCAGATTGGCACCCATGTGATGCCACTCCACGTGACATCACAGGTACCTAGTTTCTACACGAAAGGATAGGAGTTTTACATCGTCTGACGTTACTAATGCATGCATGAGGCACACAGCTCAGGGAAACATGTCTTAGTAATCACTTATTAAAACTGGCTAAGGTCGGAAAGTTTTCTTCGTTTGATAAGGTAAGGTTTGGTAAGGTATCAGCGCTAAGAGCCTCGCCCAAGGTCGCCTCACAAGGTGGGAGGGGGAACCAGAAATGCGTCACACGGACCTTTCCCCATCATTCCCACTAACGCGTCGCGTTTTCGCACGATGGAAAATTTTCACTTTTAATTTAATCGCGAAAAATAGATATCGTCCTATAAAAATCTAAAAGCGTTAAATACGTACTTCAGGAGTATTAATATTTCGATTTAGGCAATAAAAAAATAAAAGGAAAACACCCTATTTGAGCATTACGCCAAAATGCTAAGCCCCCGTCGTATTTCTTCGTCTTTCCGGCATTTATTTTCCTGCGTAAAATGCTTAAATAAAGTCATAAATATGTCGTGTTTGGTCTTATTCTTTCTTAAATTACGCGCTTATTACTAATATTTCAATCCAATAAAAGTGTAATTTGTGCAGACACCTTTCGGGCTAGTAGATGACTCATGCAGCAGTTGACCTCCAGTAAGGGGGAAATTCGAAGCAGGTAGGTAGAAAAAGGTCAGCGGGTGAGAAAAGGGGGTGGGTGCGAGACAAGTTATTATTTTTCTCGCGTAACTTGATATTTTTTTCGAAGCTAAGGTCTTCGTAATACGATCCCTGCGCGAGGTATGATCTTTTGTTTGATATCGGAGAAGAGGATCGTCAGAGTGGGTGAGGCTGGGTGTGTGCTGAAGGGAGGGGGATAGTGGAGATCGTGGGAAATGCGCCAATGTCACCATCCCACGGCACTGAGTTCCTCCTTGTGGTAGTTTCATCTCCTGGGGAAGATTCAAAATAATTGCCTGTCGTTATTAGCCGCAAAGGAGACATGGTAAACACCTCGTCTTATTTTTATCAAAAGACGAATGCGGGAAAATGGTCAGTGGGGGAGAAAGAGTGAAGGGTGAAACGCGATTCTATTATTTTCCGGTAACTTGATATTTTTTTCGAAGCTGAGGTCTTCGTAATACGATCCCTGCTCGAGTCGGGACCTTTTGTTTGATTTCGGAGAAGAGGAAATCGTCGGAGGGGGTGGGGCGAACGCTAAATGGACGGGGATAGCGGATCGTGGGAAATGCGCCAATGTCACTGTCCCACGGCACTGAGGTTCTCGTGATGGGGGACACCTGGGATTTTCGGATTTTTTTCACCCGATCAATTTCGGTTCCCCACGTCGAACTCTTTTCACCGCTCTAACGGCTCTAACCCGCGAATTTGATATAGTTCGTAAGGTTGCCTAAAACGGCGCTGCATGCACTAAACTACTAAAGTTCTCCTTTTCCGAGCCAACTACCAACGACGAGCGAGCGACAGTGTATGACGCGAAATTCAAAGTATTCGAGGTATTCGAGACGGCACCTTTGGCATAACTATTCGAGATCTCGAATATCGAATACTTTCTGGTATTCGAGGTATTCGAGTATTCGCGGATACTATTCGCACATCTCTAGTATAAATTCCAATCCCGTTCACCGGATAAATGAATGTGGCGCCAATACGGATGAACTGAGGCACACTTTTGGCTCAAAGAGACGAGAAAAGAGTTTGCGTCGCGCGCCATAGACCTATGCGTCATGATAAATGACAGAAGAAGAGCGCGGGGCGATTGTCTTCCATCCAAAGGGTCATAAATACTCTACACAGGATTCCCCACTCCCATGGTTCCATTTATTCCCACCAGTCGCAATAAATAGAGGCGTTCCAGTCGGTAGGATGCAGGTCAACATACCTTTTAGCCCGCAAGAGATGCGCTACGCGTTGAATGTAATCGCTTTTTGCTCAAAATCAAGCTCAGTTAATTAATATTTAGCTTACTTTCATATCTAATAATTAAAAAGAGTTCTGGACTACTTTTCTCAAGTTCCATGTTCGATTTCCACCACCGGGATTTCTTTACATAGTTTGCTTCTGCTTTTTCTTTTTCAGAAACCTGCTATTCACAATTATATTAATGATTTTCACTGATAATTTTAATGCTGTGCGAGGAAATGTTTTTGTACACTTGCGACGTCTGATGTTTTCTCATGTTTTTCACACGGAAGTTTCCTTTGAATTGTTGCATTTTCGTGTCGCAATACGACGCATTATTAAGATACACATGTATTTGGTTTCCTTTTATGTTGCAATGTGATATTGTCAACTCATTCTTACTATTTATGCTTAGTTTTTGAATCGGATGTCGTTATCATTTGAATTTATAGTATCCTGCCGAGGAGGAAAAAAACATAACCGGAAAAGCTATATTCTTAGACGATTAAAATGGATAATTCTCATGATGGAAAAAACAAAATTTACCAATAAGACGTTTCTCTGGAGCCTATTGTTAGATGCGTGACAGCTCGCTGAGCGAAAAGATCACGTGCGTCTGACTGACCGTCCCCAACTGTGGAGGAAGAACCCATGTAAATCTAACTTTGGTTTAAATGAACAAGTAGCAAGCACATTCTATCCGTAGACATTCTCGTATATCCTCCAAAATGAACTCAAATGTGTCTGGAAGCAGCCTTTACATTCAGAAGGCTCCAAAAATTATTAAAAGGAGCACGTAGAACAAGAAACGATTGTAAGAACATATATCGACACATCAATTCTCATATCATAATTTAGAATCTGAGGAAAAGTAGGATATAAAAATAACTGGAATATATAAATGTTTTATAATAGTTGTTAACCATTATAAGTGAATATGTTTCAATACCTTCTTTTTACTTTACTAGGGTAATGAGATTCATTTAGAAGGAGTTAGCAGGGGTAGGTGTTTGAAATGAAGTCCGAAGTTTCTTGGTTTACTTTGTGGGACCTCGATTATATATCCGCTAGTGCTTATATTTCGCTTTATTTTGCCATTATTTTGCTTAATTATGCTTAAAATCTGCCACTGATCTGTTGGCATAAATGCGAAAGGCTACACATGAGCTTTGCCAATGCCAAAGCAAACAGCTACTATGAGTATAAAAGGTTCTTTGCCACCTATTGGCATGGGGAAGTGAAAAAGCACTCGCGCTGAGCCTGTCAGATCCATTGCGCCCGACGAAAGGTTAAAGCTTAACAGTATGGTTACAAACAATAATTATGATCAATATAAGTGTGATGGGCATATTGTTAATGTTTATTCTTAATCAATAATATTAGAAACTGATCAACAATCGTTGCTCTCAACAATCAAATCAAATATCCTCCTGGAATACATCGATGCAAATGGCACAAAGCAGTTATTCGTGTTTTTGACCCTATTTTACCAATTTTAAAAATCTGAAAAAATTAGGATTATACTTTAAGGGAGGGAAAACAACATATTTTTTTCGACGTGTCTATTGTTTCCTAAAATTTTAACTTTAATTTTGAAAACTTCAAACTTATGTAAAAGTTTAGTTAATTGTCAAAAAAGTTTGAAAAATATCAGGATGGTTGACCATAATAGTATTTACATTTTAAAACCAAGAAAACGATTTTACAAAGCTTAAAATTGGAGATATGGTTAAAAAAACTAAATCTCGTGTTTCAATTTTTTTGGGGGTTATTTTCCATTGTTGAGGCCTGAAACTTTGGGAAAACACATAATTTTGAATGCAATTTAAGTGTATAATTTTTATTTCTCGAAATATCAGGGGGCACTTTCCACCGTCTTAACCTGCTAGACCCTTTGTTACGAATCCGTCGGAAATATCTCAGATAAATGATAAGACTACGTCCTTTTCAGGCGACGGCCGAACAGCATGGCATCATGGGACACGATGACGTCCGCGAGCAGCCGTTGGTGGACGAGGCCGCGGACGACGATCGTCACATGATCCCGATGGAGCGACCCGAAACGGAGAGGACGCACCGATTCAGGCCCACAATGCACCGCGACTGGGTGCTGGTCGCGGCGGCCTTGGATCGACTCGCTCTGATCTTATACAGCCTCATCTTCGTGATCGTCGCAGCGGCGTACGTTTGAGCAGCTGAACACTTCGATCTGCGTCAATAAACGGCTTCGTGAGAATCGATTCTATCGGGTGTAGCTGCTGCTGCTGCTGCTCTCTGTCGAACAATGCCGAGATTAAACCGAAAGCCAGTGAGTCTCAGGAAAAAATATTCGAGTTCAGTCAGGAAAATGGTCTCGTATGAATTGTTACTTGGATAATTTGAGGCCACTGTTATCATTGTAAAAATATTGTAATCGGTATCGACACTGTGAAACATATTGTGCACCCACTATGAGGCTGAAAGTGTTTTTAAAGAGTTGTGATGACAGCACCAGTACAATATTTACGGTAACGATGCTATAAATAATTTTACATTTAATTGTTTTATATTTTTTGTCAGAGTAGGTAGTTTTAAAATGTTCTAAAATTTGTAAATATTATGACCGATATCACGAAATTTTTATAGAGTATTTTTTGTTTGAGACATCAATCAACAGATGGATCAAGAAGCGTGTTCGTGATTTTCTAGTTGGTAATTTAGGTGACGTCAGAGATGCTTTTCACGGCGTTTTGAATGGGCTGAACTGCCACGTTCTGGTTTGGAGGAACTAGTTGTTTGCAGAGACACGTCATGTCATCGCTTTTTTAGGTTTTCCAAATGTCCGCAGCACGGCGTTCGCTACAGAGCGATCCCTTTTATTCCCAGTGTTTTGAACGGAGCATTACAAAGTTCATCATTCCAGAAATCGAGTCATCTTAAATACTAATAAGTAGTATCTGCAAAGATGTCTCCAGTTTCCTCGGTGTTTTCTTCTTTGGTCTCAAATATCTTGCTTCTTGCCTCGCATTTTCACGGCATAAGTATGGAGTCAATGTTTTGCTGTATCTCAAATTTGTAAAGTTTTCCTTATGAAGACCTCATTCAGTTTTTTTATGTTTGAGAAACTCGAATTTTGTTAGAGTCCAATCCAACATTCTGTGAGTGTCTTGGGATAATGGAGTGAGGACGAAGTAGGTCACCAAAAAAGACAGCAAGATTGGTCTGGAGGGCGTCCTCTTAACAGAGCTTGATTATCCGTGAAGTTCGGATCGCTCTGCAGTCAGCGTCGCGAGTGGCGGTTTTGTAAACTCATTTCTCAAATGCGAGGTGGGAGAGAGTATATGTAGTGGCCAACTACTCTCTGAAATTCGCGCTTAAGAATTTAACTTAAGAGTTTGCTGCCGTGTGGAAAGAAGACATTTACCAGTGGTAATGTACCCAACTGCGCCCTCATTAAAGCAATTAAATGTATGGTTATCTTAAAGAGACTGAGCATAAAGCTCCTGTGATTCTCATTGTATAAAAATTCTCAAATGTATTAAAAATTCATAAAAAATTAGCCAAGTATGAAATACCGTATGAATAAAATCTGTTTGTTTTTGTTGTCTTTTGCCCGGAAAGGTATTAGAGAAATTTTTCAATGAAAGATGTCCTCATAAAATCAATCCGGAATTTGTGTGGCCTTTATAAATCAGTAGTGTTAGCAATAAGAAGTGGAAATCGGGAAGAAATTACTCTCTGATGTTGAGTTTTAATGACAAAGTCTCACGCTCGACACAAATGTTTACAATGCACGCATCACCATACATCATTTAATCGTGTCAGGCGAAGCATGATGGAACTCCTTCATGATGAAACAAAAAAGGAAAGACAATGGCAGGTTCCACAATTTAATAACTACTGCGACCGGTTTCGAATACATAGTATCATCATTAGGCCTCCATCCATTAGGCCTGATGATGATACTATGTATTCGAAACCTGTCGCAGTAATTATTCAATTATGGAACCTGCCATTGTCTTTCCTTTTTTGTTTCATCATACATCATTGAGCGGGGATTCGAGTAGCAGGCTGTGCGGTCGTTTTCCTTTGAGTCGGCGAGCAATGTCCTTCCGGACTGTATTCGCCGCAAAATTTCTATTCCACTTAATTCCTTCCCCAATGTCCTTCCCTGGTCTTAAGTTCGTAATAAATCATGGAAAATATTTGCCTCAGAGAAGATTCGTGGACCAAGTGTTGAATAATTCGCAATTCATTGGGAGTAAGAGATGAACATCAGCAAATATTATGAAGTATTAATGCATCCTACGTTGTAGTGCAGACGCCGACGAATCCGATTTTAGGAAGACAAGTATTCTCACGAACAAATTGGCACACAAATTGTACAGCATTCGGAATTCAGCTTCGAAGTTTTCCACGAAGAAATGTGTTCGCGATTCCAGCCCAGAAGACGCCAGCTCCCGGCGAAAAATGTAATGTAAATATAGCACTGGTGTGCTCCTCAGAAGTCTGTAACTTGATAACTCATCAACGTGAAAGATGTGCTCATTAGGTTATATTAATGAAATCTATCATTTCATGAAGCTTCGTTTATGTTGTCTGATGTTATTATTAAGTTTTGATCAAAGTTGTTATAAACTTCTAGGGTCAATTGCTGGGCGCTAAGGCAATTGAAAATTTCATAGCTTATCGTTTGAACACTGCCTGATGGAGTGACTACCATGTTTTTGTCATTAACAAATCCTCATTTTCATCTGGACGGGAGTTTGGAGAGGAGACAACATTGCATTTACAAGCACAAAGACATATGATGCACCAGGAATTCTTGTACACAATGCGCATGCAAGCGAAGGCTACAGACTTTATTCTGCAGTGTGCGTGAGTTGAGAAACGTCGACGTATTTATTAATGATAAGATGAGGTTGATTCGGAAAACGTTTGTGGATTGTATTTTCCTTTTGTTCCTATATCACTGCATGTTTTAGGAACTAGCTCAAAAGTGGCATTTATTATTGCTAATTGACTAAATTCAGGCAGCTCAATCAATAAAAATGGATAATTTTTTTTTCAGTATCATCGGTGATGGTTTACAATCCAAGTTGAATAGGATTAGGTTGTAAGAGAGTGTTCATGTGACACATAAATAGGGTAGCTGTCGGTCACGGATGCTTCCTCATTTTCTGCGGGGTGTGTGATTCCATCTCCTGCTCAAAAAACACTTAATGCCCTTAATGGATTGACTAGATTTTATCTAAGGAGTGGATTTCCCATATCAGTCCATATGCATGCTATGAAATTGAAGAAAAAAAGTCAAAAGTTAGATCTTCCAGAGAATTAGGAGAGCAGGGGTCATGGAGGAGGGGGCTGACGAAAGGGCTAACTCCTTGAAAAATCTGTAAAAGCCACTAGCTAATAAGCGGGAGAGAAGGGAGTCTGTGAGTAAATGCTCTTTTTGGTGGTTCGAGATGCGTGTTTTTTTAAATTATTTCACTGAATAATAATGTACTTATATCCTTTCCCTGTGGTCAAATTTTAAAGGTAATGTAAATGGGAAAAATATTTCTCCTGAAATCAGTTCCAAGGAAGAGGGTGCTTGCGTGTGTACTTTTCTCTGTATATTATGCATAAAGTGGACTCCTCTCCTCTTCTAGTGCATTTTCTCAGCGCTCGAATTCAGTCTGGCGTCACTGGGGATGAAGGTGCATATAATTTTTCAAATCGAGTATTGTCCATTTACGCGTCAGCAACGGCCTTCTGATTTCTGGGAGGACTTGCCAGAATCACGCTTAAGGGCGGGGTTATGTCACTCACAACCACATCTTGTTCGTTGCTGTGCCCCTGCATTTTCAGGTGACAAAAACTTGAAGAAACTTCGACAGCGGAATAATTCTTCAAGAGTCGGTCCCTTTCTCTAATAATTCCTTCTAGCCAATCAACGGAGAATATGCCTTTCCATCGTCCACTTACTTTCTCCTTTCGATTTTAGTGTGTACGGAGGTGTTTTATAAGAGGTGTATGCCTGCTTGTGTGTGCATCTTCTCTGAAAGAATGTCTGTTTGTCAGTCTGAAAGTCTGTTTGTGGCTCACTAAACAAATAACACCTGCCCCATCGTATGCGACAGATGTCATAGGTAAATCTTAACTAATTTTAGCAGAAAATCTGTGGCTTTTAAAAGAAGTTAAATTATTTATTCAGGAAGAAATATTCTCGTCAGCATTCACCTTTCAAGTGTTAAGTCTGGATTTTTATTTAAAAATTAGACGACGTACTGACAAGGTAGAAGTTTCAACGTGGAAAGTGGAAGGGTTTTAGTTTTTCGAAATAATTCTTATCTACACCTTAATTTCAACTTAAAATGTTTTGAAGAAAATCTGGGGAGCCGAGTAAATAATTGTTTTTCTCTATGACTTCTGCAATACCAATTTTTATTTTTATATATGATGAATAAATCTGTAACCGCAAAGACACTTGATTTAATGGACATGACAAGTTATGATGGAAGTGACATTCTGCTTGAAACACCAGCGAAAATTTCTGTTCAGATGGTAAAGTGTTATGGAGTGCGCTGCACCATCTTCAGCATTTCGAATGTCCACACTCAACAACTGACAACCTCAATGAGCCGGGATGTGCGCAAGTAAAGTTGCGTCTTTGCTCATATGGTGAGAAGGAGTTATTTTCTAATTGGTTCTTTAGGTACCACACCCGGTGAGAAGAGTTGTCTTCACAAGAACATGGACATGTAATGCACAAAAATATCTGCATCGAACATTCGCAGATGTGACACGGTAGAGGAACAGTTGGCGAACGCGTGTCGGAAAGCAAGGAAAAGTAAATGTCTCGGCCATTTTGAATTTTTTTGGGAGGTTCCGGGTGAAAAGTTATTGTCGCTATTTTCCCTTTGAATTATTTTTTCAGACAGTAAAATACGCGAGAAACTGATGTTGTGGATGAAGTATCCTTCGAGAAGTTAAAAACTTTGGGAATCGGATGACGTGGGTTACCTTCGGTTTTTCAGTGATGAAAAAGGAATGTCTTACCAGTTATAGTCGCTTTTTTTCTTCGGAATTCCATTTTCAGCCGTTAAATACGTGAGAAACTGTAGTTGTGGTTGATGTATCCGATGATGAGTTATAAAATTTGATTACAATATGCAAATTAACCTTTTTTTTACTACAATCTGGATTTCAGTTATGTAGAAAAAAAAACACAGAATTTATAGTCGCTATTTTCCCTTATAATTCCATTTTCAAGACAGTTAAATACGTGGAAACGGTTGTTGTGATTGATATATCCGTCGTAAAGTTCTGAAATTTGGATATAATATGCAAAAAAACGTGATTTATCAGACGCTGAATTACAGTGACATGGAAGGTATAACACAAGTAATAGTCGCTCTTTTCCCTTAGAATTCCGTTTTCAGAATGTAAAATACGTGAGGAAATGTTGTTCTGGTTAATGTATCTTTCGTTGAGTTATGAAATTTGGATGTGAAATGCAAAATGCCGTTTTTTTTATTACACTCGGAATATCAGTGATGTAATAGCTGTAACTAAGAAGTTATAATCGGTCTCTCCCCTTGGAATTCCGCTTTAAGACAGTAAAATATGTGAGAAAATTTTGTTGTGGTGAATGTATCCGCCGTTGAGCTATTACATATGGTTATAATATGAAGAAAAACGATCGTGCATAACACCCGGAATTTAAGTTATGTGGAATATATAACTCGGAAGTTATTGTCGCTCTTTTCCCTTAGCATTCCGTTTTCTGACAGTGAAATACCTGAGAAATAGTTGTTGTGGTTGATGTATCCGTCGATGAGTTATGAAATTTGGATACAATATTAAAGTTGACGTTAATGTGCAGGGATATAGTTGCTGGTTTTGGTTTTCGATGCACTGTATGCCCTAATGTTCCACCCGTTTTCTTTTCCACGAGAACGTCCTAGAATGGAAATTTTCCGTCATCCTCCACCCCATTGTAAACTTCATGTTGTCGTTGATCCCATTCAAACCATTATAAAATTCTTAAAGCTTTCCCTTGCGGTGCCTCCAAGTAACAAATATGTCGTCGATATATCTGACCCAAATCTTAGGATTATGAGCGCCGTTCTGAATTGCTGTTTCTTGTATGTGTTCCGTAAGTAAATTGTCCCATGTTAAAAATAGCCCTCCTTGGGAACCCGTAATAAGAAAAAAACAATCAACAACCCACCCCTCCAACCTCCGGCTCTCCTCCCCCCACCACCTGACACATATACCTATGTGTATCAATTCAAATTCCCAACTTTTCATAATCCATTGAGAACGCGAACAGCATCGGTCGGGAAACGTGGGGGACACCAAGGAATTGACGCGGCGACACAGCCCAAAAGTTATTATTCAAAATTCGCTCGGGGTGTTGTAATGTGAAATAATTAACTCAGAGGTTAAAGTCGCTCTTTTCCCTAAGAAATCCATTTTCAGGCAGTAAAAGGCGTGAGAAACTGGTGATGTGGTTGACAGGGGCGCAGCTGGGGGGGGGGGGGGGGGAGGGTAAGTCTACTAATACCGGGCTGTGTAGGGTTATGGAATACCCACCAGGATAAGTGGTAGGTGCGAGATTAATAAATTGCGGAATTTTAAAGATAAATGGTTCAAAATGGTGAAATTTACGGCATTCTGAGGGATATTTAATTCATCCTTGCACTATTTTATTAGTAATATCAATCCAATCAAGTAATATGTGTCAAACTTAAAAATTTCTCTGAGCTGTAGGGTTTTTTTTTTATCCAAACCCTCGCTGCGACTCTGGAGGTTGATGCATCCTTCTTAAATTTATGAAGCTTGAATATAATATACAAATTGACGTTTTTGTAATACACTCAGAATTTTAGTGATGTTAAAGGTATTACTCAGAAGAAAAGTACATCTTTTCCCTGAGATTATAATAATAATTTTCAACGGTAAATAAGTGAGAAACTGTTGTGGTTGACGTTTCCGTGGAAAGGTCTTGGCTATAATATGCAAAATAACGTGTTCGCTTTAAACTCGGAATTTCGGTGATGTTCAATGTACAACTCAGAAGTTATAGTCTATAGAAGTATAGTTATAAAGTGTGTGCTTCGGTCATCGAGGAGAACCTGCCTCAATGCCTCATATACCACGCGCCAGCTCGCCGTTGCATTAACGCCTCCGAATTTTCGTAACTACCATTCGGCGGCATTGTATTCTAATACAGTCCAATTTTCACCTTTTGAATATTAAACATGTCTTCTTCTTCTAAGTAATCAACCCTTGGGTTGGTTTGCAGCAGTCTCTCCATCTCTGTCTGTCCTCCGCCAGCCTCTTCAGCTCTAGGTAGCTGTTGCAGCCCATGTCCTTCATTACTTGGGTGATATAGCTCAACCTCGGCCTTCCTCTGCCGCTCTTCCCCTCCACAGTGCCCTCTAAAACTGTTTTTACCAATCCATTATTTTGTCTCAGTAAATGTCCAACCCATTTACTTCTCCTTGCAGTTAGAATACTCCACAGGTCTGCTTTCACTCCCAGTCTTTCCAGTATCTCCTCATTCGTTACCCGGTCTACTCATGAAACTTTTAACATTCTACGGTAGCACCATAGTTCAAAAGCATCAATTCTTTTTTTCTCTGCTGCTCCTATCGTCCAAGTTTCACTACCATAAAGCATTATGCTCCACACAAAAGTTTTGAGTAGATTCATCCTAATCTTGATACCCATGTTTTTTGAAACGTATATCTTTCTCTTCTTGTTGAAAGCTATTTTTGCCTGTTGTATTCTGCTGCTTATTTCCCTTTTGCTTCTGGCATCCGTGATGATCTTGCTTCCTAAATACGTGAATTCTTCTACATTGTTCAGCTGTGTATTACCCAAAGTTATATGTGCTGGTATTCCTGTTTTGCTTACAACGAGTGTCTTGGTTTTGGTCCTGCTTAACTTTAGATTGTATCTAGCCAGCGTGACTTCCATCTCCCTAAGCCCTTCTTGTAGTTGGTCTTTACTTTCTGCAAAGACTGCTAAGTCGTCCGCAAAACATAGTTTATATATCCTCTGCCCATGGACCTTAATTCCTGCTTCCGGTAAGTTACTCTCTGCCTCGTCCAGCGCTCTTTGTAGGTATAAGTTAAATAGCGCAGGTGACAATGAACATCCCTGTCTCACTCCTTTTCTAATTTTGGCCTGCTGTTCATATTGTCCAAATCTCAGCACTGCAATTTCTTCTCTATAGAGACCCCAGATAATTCTTCTATCTTAGTAATTTATTTTAGCTTCTTTCATTATGGTAAAGAGCTGCTTCCAATCAACACTATCAAAAGCTTTTTCAAGATCAACAAAAGCTATGTAGGTGTTATTTTCTTTACTCAATCTTTTTTCTAATATGATTCTAATGGCAAGTACTGAATCTCTGGTTCCTCGTCCTTTTCTAAATCCAAATTGGTCTTCGCTGAGGAGAGTTTCAACCTTATCTTCAATCCGGCTTAGTACAATGATAGACAGTATTTTAGAGGCATGTGTGACAAGGCTCAATGTGCGGTATTGTTCACATCTGTTGGCTGATGTTTTCTTTGGGATTGGTATCATTATACACTTTTGGTGGTCTGAGGGAATGTCACCTGTTTCGTAAATCTCACACACTAGTTGATATAGTGCATTATGTATTTCTTCTCCAGTCATCTTCAATAATTCTGCTGGTATGTCATCTATGCCAGGTGCTTTATTATTCTTGAGTTTTGATAAACATGTATAACATGCAAAATGACGTGTTCGCATAATACTCGGAATTTCGCTGAGGTGGATTGTAAAACTCAGAAGTTATAGTTGTCCTTTTCCCTTGGAATTCCGCTTTCAGACGATAAAATACGCGAACACAGTTGCTATCATTGATGTACCCGTCGTAAAAGTATGTTTTTTGAATACAATATTCAAAATGACATGTAAGTACTACTATTAGAATTTCATAATGTGAAAGGTATAACTTAAACGTAATAGTCGCTCTCTTCCCTTGGAAATCCGTGTTCAGACAGTAACATGCATGAGAAACTGCTGTTGTGGTTGATTTATCCTCCGTAGAAATATAAATTTGTGGTATCATATCCAAAATAACGTGCTTGTGATACAGTTAAAGTTTCTCTTTTCCCTTGGAAATCTGTTTTCAAACAGAAAATACACGAAAAACTACTGTAATGCTTGACGTATCCGTCATAGGGCTATAAAATTTTGATATAATATGCAAGTTGACGCGTTTGTCTTACAATCGGAATTTCAGTAATGTTTATGTATAGTTCAGATGTTATAATCGCTCTATTTCCTTAGAATTCCATTTTCAGATAGAAAAATATGTGGGGAACTGATATTGTGGTTATTGTATCCGTCGTAGAGTTATACAATTCGAATGCAATTGGCAATGTTTTCGCTTATGTATTACACTTGTGATTTCAGTGATGTTTAACTCAGAAGTAATAGCCGCTCTTTTCCCTAAGAATTCCGTTTTATAGAGTAAAGTATGTGAGAAACTGTTGTTGTGGTCTATGTATCCATCGTTGATTTATTAATTTGGATATAATATTTACAATGACATTAGCTCAGAATTTCAGCGATGTGGAATTATAAAATAAAAGTTATAATCGCTCTTTTCCCATAGAAATCTGTGTTCAGACAGTAACATACGTGAGAGGCTGTTGTTGTAGTTTATGTATCCGTCGTAGAGTTATAAAGTTAGGATATTATATGACGTGTTTGTATTACAGTCTTAATTTTGTCGTTGTAAAAGTTATAGCTCAGAAGTTTAAGTTGCACTTTTCCCTTACAATTCCGCTTTCAGACATTAATTTACGTGAGAAACTGTTGATGTGGTTTATGTATGTGGTCGTACAGTTATGAAATTTCGACATAGTGTGGAAAATGAGTTATTTGCATTTAACACGTAATTTCAGTGATGTAAATTGAATAACTCTAATGTTAAAGTCGCTTTCTTCCCTTGAATTCCATTTTCAGATAATGAAATACATGAAAAACTGATGCTGTGGATGTTGTATCCGTCGTAGTGTTATGAAATTTGGATATAATATGCGAAATGACGTGTTTGTATTACACTCTTTATTTTATTATTGTTAAATGCATTTATCAGAAGTTTTAGTCGCTTCTTTCCCTTAGAATTTCGTTTTCAGACATTAAATTACGTGAGAAACTGTGGTTGTGGTTGATGAATATGGTCGTACAGTTATGAAAATTTGATGTAATGCTGATAATACCTTGGAATTCCGTTTTCAGACAGCAATATACCTACATGACAAATTGTTTTTGTGGTTCATGTATCCGTGGTTGAGATATGAATGTGGATCTAGCATGCAAATTGACGTTTAGTTATTACTCTCGTATAACATTAGTCAAAAAATCAGTTTTCATCTATTTTGCTGTCTGAAAACGAATTCCAAGGAAAATAGCGACTATAACTTTTGAGTTAAATTACTTTTACATGACTGATATTCCAAGTATAATACAAACTAATACATACATACATTTCATTATGCATATTATAACCTAATTTCAGATATATATGACGAAAACGTCAGGCACAACAAAAATTTCAATTTATTTTTCTGTCCGAATACGGAGCTGCAAGGGCAAGAGCGACTATAACTTCTGAGATATGCATTTTACATCACTCAAATTATTTGTGTAATACAATACTTATGTCCAAAGTTCAGAAATTTACAACGATGACATCAGTCAGAAAACCTGTTTCCACGTATTTTACTGTCTGAATAAGGAATTCCAAGAGAAAAGGCGACTATTAATTCTGGGTTATACCTTTCACATCACTGAAATTCCTATTGCCATACAAACATGTCATTTTGCATATTGTATCCAAATAGATAATACTACGATGATATCGTCTGTCACAACAACAGTCTACGACGAATACGCCCTACCAACAACCCCTACGACGAATATATCAGGTAACACAATAGTTTCCACGAATTTTACAGTCCTAATACCGTATAGGAAGATAAATGAGCGACTATAGTTCTATGTTATAATTTTTACATCACTGAAATTCCTAAAGTAATACAAAAATATCGTTTTTCACATTTTATCCAAATTTCAGAACGTTACGCTGATTACATCAGGCAAAATAACTGTTTAAACGCATTATACTGTCCGAAAACTAATTCAAAAAGAGAAGAGCAACTATAACGTCTGATTTATAGCCTTCAAATCACTGCAATTTCTAGTGTAATAGAAACTAGTTATTTTGCATATTATATAAAAATTTCAGTGCGATACGACGATTATTTAAGTTCCAACATATCTTTAAATGTCTTTTACTGTCTAAATGACGAATCACAAAAGATAAGATATATTACAACTTTTGAGTTACACCTGTAACATCACTGCAATAATAGTGTAACAAAACATGTCATTCTTCTCTTAAAATATCCAATATCAGAACTCTACGATGAGAATATCAGCCAAAACAATATTTTCAACGTATTTTACTGTCTGAATACGGAATTACAAGGGCAACATAAAATAATAATATCGAATAAAACTTCTGAGTAATTACTTATGTATCATTGAAATTCCTACTGTAGTACTTATATGTTATTTTGCATATTATATTCAAATTTCAAAACTATATAACGAGTATATCAGTCGGAAGATCTTATTCAATGTATTTTACTCTCTAAATGCGGAATTCTAAGGAAAGATAGCAATTACTACCTCTGACCTTTCAAATCACTGAAAATCCTACACATGTTAATTTGCTAATTATATCCTAATTTCAAAAGTATACGATCATATACTTTTGAATGCACTACAAGTATATATTTTTTATTTTTCAAAATATCTGGGGGCACTTTTCACCATATTAACAAGCTAGACCCTTTCAGACTCCTAAAACGAGGGCATACCTCTACGACAAAAACATATTAACAACAACAGTTTACACTTATTTTATCCCTTGGGATAAGACCGACTACACCTCATGAGTAAAGATGCGCGAAAATCGCAAATGCGATAAATGCGATATAGATGCGATGTGCGCAAATCAATGCAACGTAGATGCCATGACTGGACTTTTATGATATTTCTACGCAAATTTGCCTTTTCGACAGCGAAATTCGTACATTTTGTGCCGAGCGCAGTTTAAACGCTTATAAGTATCAGTAAAATATTTTCACAACTTTCAAAAAAAGAGCAGAAACATTTCCATTCATACGTATTGTTTTATTTTTCAATAACCCAGCCACAGCTCGTAAATACCATAATTATGGCCGGATTTAAACCAGATAACTTTTAACAAATTAACATCATACATTCACACATTGCCTATAAGTATAAGTAAAATATTTTCACAACTTTCAAAAAAACATCGCAAATATTTGCATTCATTCGTATTGTTTTATTTTTCAATAACCTAGCCATTGCTCGTAATAACCATGACTATGGTCGGATTTTAACCAGATAACTTTTACCATATTAAACACAAAGGGCATAGCCGGATAAGAAGGTGAAAAGTCCCCCCTCCCGGATTTTTCCCGTACTTGGGGTATGCGATTTGGGATCAAATAAGACAAACCTCCCCATATTTCCATCCCGCTATGTGCCCACCAGGGCCGGCTAGATCGAAAATACGCTTTTCACTCTTTTTTAAATATCTCGGTCAAGAATGCATATTTTTTAATGCGGTTTGCGGCATTTAAAACCTTATTTAATGACACATATTTTCAAGTTTTTTTCAAGAACTTCGGGCGGGGCAAGAAGATATGGCGTCGATTTGAAAATTTCAAATGCATGTTTTTATAAAATTTTCTTGAGAGGGCCAAAAAGAAAAAACGTTTTCTGGAAGTGTTTTTGAATACCTTTCGGCTGGCGTATTGAAAATATAACTTTTAGGTGGTGGAACATCGCGAAAAATTCGATTGAAAATATGCGATTTTGGCCATTTGGCTCTAAACTCTGACCCTCCATAACACCTATTTTTAGTTATTATAGTATTGTACCGATTAAAGTGCTCACCACAGGGACAGAATTGTATTGATACTGGTTCCAAAAACGCCTTCAGGGCCCTTAAAAACGCCCAAGTAGGCTAAAAAGAATTTCCCTACTTCCAACCCCCTCCGTCATTCCTTTCAATGAGAATTTATTTAACTTCCTCAATGTCCTTATCAGGTATAAATTCATTGAAATTACCTCACCTATGCTAAACTATGTGGATATCATGACTTTATGATAGCTGTTTGCTGAAATGAAAAAAAATATGGGTTTCAACTTTTTCCAAGTTGGCATACAAATAAAAAAAATCTGGTGAACAGTAACTAGCCGAAAAGATGAATTTTCACCATACAATTTTATATTGACTCCAGGATGTCAATGAAAATCGCTCTTGAGAGGTTATTCGTCATCCTCTGAATATTCATTGATGCATGTTACGACGTTTTCCGTCAAAACAAATGCTAGTTAAAATCTTATTTGATATTACTTAATAACATCAAGGTCTTGCGATTTTATCTTGGTACTGCCCGTAGGATAAATAATAAATTGTTGCTGCTATATGAGCGCAACACTCTATTCTTCTATTCCATTACCACAGTCACAGAAATATCTCAATATGCTGCCCCATACGATGCCATTCGCTGTAATTATATTCTAAATAAAAATTATAGTTCGTTATATTTTAATGATATATTTCCTTAATACTAACAATACCCACCCGTCTTAATTAAGCCACGAAATCACAATTTATTCAATTCTTTAGTCGTTAACTGAGCTCGCATGCCTTTCAGCGTCGGCATTAGCACGCCTAACTCTAAATCATCTTCTAAATAATACTATAATAACTAAAAATAGGTGTTATGGAGGGTCAGAGTTTAGAGCCAAATGGCCAAAATCGCATATTTTCAATCGAATTTTTCGCGATGTTCCACCACCTAAAAGTTATATTTTCAATACGCCAGCCGAAAGGTATTCAAAAGCACTTCCAGAAAACGTTTTTTCTTTTTGGCCCTCTCAAGAAAATTTTATAAAAACATGCATTTGAAATTTTCAAATCGACGCCATATCTTCTTGCCCCGCCCGAAGTTCTTGAAAAAAACTTGAAAATATGTGTCATTAAATAAGGTTTTAAATGCCGCAAACCGCATTAAAAAATATGCATTCTTGACCGAGATATTTAAAAAAGAGTGAAAAGCGTATTTTCGATCTAGCCGGCCCTGGTGGGCACATAGCGGGATGGAAATATGGGGAGGTTTGTCTTATTTGATCCCAAATCGCATACCCCAAGTACGGGAAAAATCCGGGAGGGGGGACTTTACACCTTCTTATCCGACTATGCCCTTTACACTTTGCCTATGAGTATCAGTAAAATATATTCACAACTTTCTAAAATACAGCAGAAATATGTCCATTCATTCGTATAGTTTTATTTTTCAATAACCCAGCCACTGTTTGTAAAAACCATAATTATGGTCGAATTTTAACCAGAAAACTTTTAACACAAATTCACACAAGGCCTTCTAGTATCAGTAAAATATATTCACAACTTCCAAAAATACAGCAGAAATATTTCCATTCATTCGTATTTTTTATTTTTCAATAACCAAGCCACTGCTCGTAAAAATCATAATTATTGTCGGATTAAAACCAGAAAACTATTAAAATATTTAAAACACAAATTCACACATTGCCTATAACTATCAGTAAAATACATTCACAACTTTCAAAAATACCGCAGAAATATTTCCATTCATTCGTATAGTTTCATTTTTCAATAACCCAGCCACTGCTCGTAAAAACCATAATTATGGTCGGATTTTAACCAGATAACTTTAAAATATTTAAAACACAAATTGACACTATGCCTATAAGTATTTGTAAAATATATTCACAACTTTCAAAAATGCAGCAGAAATATTTCCATTCATTCGTATTGTTTTCTTTTTCAATAACCCAACCACCGTTCGTAAAAAAAATTAACTGTGGTCGGATTATAACCAGATAATTATTAAAATATTCGAAAAGCGTATTCAAACGTTGCCTATGAGTATCAGTAAAATGTATTAACAACTTCCAAAAATGCTGCAGAAATATTTCTATTCATTCGTATTGTTTTATTTTTCAATAACACGGCCACTGCTCGTAAAATTCATAATTATTGTCGGATCATAACCAGGAACCATTTTAAATATTTGAAACACAAATTCACCCTATGCCTATAAGTATCGGTGAAATATTTTCGAAACTTTCAAAATAAAAGCAGAAATATATCCATTAATTTGTATTGTTTTATTTTTCAATAACCCAGTAACCGCTCGTAAAAACCATAATTCTGGTCGAATTTTAATTAGTTCACTTTTCAAATATTTAAAACACCAATTCGCACTATGCCTATAAGTATCAGTTAAATATATTCAAAATTATAAAAAATATAATAGAAATATTTGTATTCATTCGTATCGTTTCATTTTTTAATAACCCAAACACTGTTCGTAAAAACCATAATTATGGTTGGATCATAACCATTAAACATTTGAAACAAATTCACACTATGCCTAGTACTATCAGTAAAATATTTCACAACTTTCAGCAGAAATATTACATTACAGACATTACAGCAGAAATATTTAGATTCATACGTGTTGTTTAATTTTTCAATAACAATCCCACAGCTCATAAAAACCATAATTATGGTCGGATTTTAACCAGATAACTCTGTCAAATATTTGAGACACAAATTCGCACTACGCCTGTAAGTATCAGTTAAATATATTCACAACATTCAAAAATACAGCAAAAATATTTAAATTCATTCGTGTTGCTTCATTTTTCAATAACCCACCCACTGCTCGTACCAACCATAATAATGGTCGGATTTTAACCAGATAACTTTTCAAACTTTTGAAACACAAATTCACACCATGCCCATAAGTATGAGTAAAATATACTCACATCCTTCAAAAATTCAGCTGAAATATTTCCATTCATTTGTATTGTTTTTTTTTCAATAACCCAGCCACTGCTCGTACCAACCATAATAATGGTCGGATTTTAACCAGATAACTTTTCAAACTTTTGAAACACAAATTCACACCATGCCCATAAGTATGAGTAAAATATACTCACATCCTTCAAAAATTCAGCTGAAATATTTCCATTCATTTGTATTGTTTTTTTCAATAACCCAGCCACTGCTCGTAAAAACCATAATGGGGAACTTGCATGAATTTTTTTTATTTCACAGGCGGACAGAAAATTATTTTCTGAATACAACAAAGAAAACCGCATGTTTATCTGAGTTTTCCTTCGCGAGATATTTAATGATAAATATTACGAATTTTAAAGCGCGGGAAAAACTACCTCACCCCCCAAGCCACTGCCGACGAAGCCTCGATGACGTCAAAGGTGCCTAAACATCACGCGAAGCTATTGTTGTGATTGTTTGTAATAGTTGCCAGCAGTTGTGAAAGCTTCGTTTGTTAGACGTGTTGATTATTTTATATTTAAAGATAAATATCCGACGATAGAGGCTTGGAAGCCCTCATATTTTGCATTATTTATAATATTAATATCTGAGTACGGGCATAAAATATAAAACTGGTGCAGTTAAACCAAAAATTATATAATACCTAAATAACATCGTTGTAGGAGTCTGAGCCACGGCCATTGGAAGGGGGATACGTTAATTGTAAGTTGATGTTATCGACGGTATATCATTCATTTAAGTATGCAATTAGAACGATTTTGATGTTTACTGATGTCCGCTTAGCTTTTATATACAATAACTTCATCCGTTTATTCGTAGGTACCGGAGAATTCGTCGTTTAGGACTGTCTGTGCTTGTATTATGGGGTGAATTCCAGTCAATGCAACTTTTGCTCGCTGATTGGAGATCTCTAGGAACATTTTTGTGCCAAAATAGTGTTATTTTCAACGTGACGTCTCCCGTTAAACTACTGCTAATAATCACAGTGTCAGTGGTTGAAATGCACAAAGTTTGACAAGGTTGAAAAATATCGGCCAAGAGTTGTCAGTGTTCCATCGTGATTGAATTGTAAAAAGTGCTATTACGCTATCGATAAATGTCTAACAGTAGTGTAAAAGTTGTCAGTGGCGTGCTAATCTCCGTTGTCACAGTAGATATGACATTTCACGATCACGCTATTGAAATAAAAACTGTGTGTGAAGTTTGTTATTCCATTATTTCAACGAATAGTAGTGAGAAATGTCACCTGTGTCACTTGTGTGGGCTAATTTAAGGGTGAATCAGTGAATAAATAGTTGTATTCATCATAACGAGTTCTGTTATTGTAAGTTGTATGTGATGAATATAAGAATGTGACAGTGACATCCAGTTTTTGATAAGAGTATTTGCCTATTTCCCGCTATATTTTTATGGTATATGCTAGTATATTGTTTATGGATTTACCTATATTATTGAAATAGGTTGTAGCTTGTGTGTGTGTTGGCAGCGGAACCGATCGCGATATCACATGTGGATTGTGTGCAGACTGTTTTGCTGTGAATTCGTACCGTAGGACGGATAGGACTACCTTCTCCGCTAATCGGGCGTTGCCAAATTCAACAGCACAGCTTACGATCGTTATCCTCCAGTATTACAAGTTTCTTTTACAACTCGATTTGCCGCCAACGTATAGCAATAATTTGTCTTAGCAAATTCCATGAGGGTCATGGCATCAATTTTTGGTGTCCTAAAAAAAGGCTGGTGTCCTAACATCCCATGCCACACGCCTTAAAGGCGGCTTGCGGGGTATTATGTAGACGTAGATGAATTTCAGGTGTACTATTCGAACGAGTGGCAACGTTAATATCCATTTTTCTGATAACTAAAACACACGAAGTGAAACGCTTGTACTTCATCATCCCGATGCCGCGTTATTAATATCCCAAGTAATAATCTAGGCACAATAGCAATAGGAAAACTTGCCCAAGAATAACAGAACAAAATAAAGTGATGATGAGCGGCTAAATACTCCCTCAAAACAAATTTTACACCAAGCGCTTAGCGTATTTTCCAACTCCCTGCGGTTGTTTAGGCACCTATGACGTCACGCCTGGCCTCGGCAACGCTCGGGTGTCTTCGCGCAGTGGTCGGCTCAGAGAAATTTTTCTCGATTTTAAATGCAATATTTTTATTTCTTTTGATGTTGAATGGAGAAACTGAAGGTATTTTTGCGAGCTAATGTATCCATTTGACCTATTCAAAATAGTTTTTAGAGCAATCTACGACCCATGCAAGTTCCTCATTATGGTCGGATTTTAACCAGATAACTTTTCAAATATTTGAAACACTAATTCACACTATGCCTATAAGTATCAGTAAAATATAGTCACAACTTTCAAAAATACATCAGTAATATTTCGATTCATTCGTATTGCTTTATTTTACAATAACCCAGCCACCGCACAGTGGGCGGAAATCGGAAAAAGCCGGACAAAATTACAAAATGGCTTTTTTTGAATTATAAACTTGAAACTTTGCGATAATACTAAAAAATGATTGAACTTTATGGATATGTACTTCATTTGACATAGTTCCTACCCGTTACTGATCACGGATCACGTTTTTATGGAAATTTGTTCACGTTTGAGAGGCTCAAACGTGAACAAATTTCCATAAAAACGCCCGTCTTCAATTTTCTCTGAAAATCTTCCAAAGTAGATGATGAAGTTATGGGTGGATTCTTGCGGAATAAAAAACCACATAATCTGTTGGCATGTTTTTTTTTCGTTAATGTTCCGTAATATTAAAGTATATCATCGATAAATTGTTACCGTGTAGTTACAAAATGGCGGACACTTTTTTTCGACGAAGTTTTACATTTAGGTAGACTTTCAAATGGTTTTTCGGCAAAGTCACGCTATGAGATCATTCTTTGAAGATTTTTTGAGGTGCTTATGCAGTTATCTTTGAAATAAGTTTGCGTCGCCGGAAATTACATTGATTTTTCGATCGCGCGGCAGGGTTTGTCTCGGCGCGTCGGGAGTTGGTTTAGCCGCGACGCGGTAAGGTTATTGAAGCTTTACGGGTTTTAACGCTCAGTATTCACCGTTTTTATGTTTTGCTTCAAGACACCGATTCTCAAATGGTCTATGGTGAAGACGTTGGTGGTTTTTCAGCCGAGGTAAGTGCACGGTTCATTGAAGTTCATTTCGTTTTCTTTGGATACGATCGAAGACCATGCTTCTATTCTAAGCGTTCAAATCTCGAAAAAGTGAGTTGTTTTCCTGGGACTCATACAAAAAGACCTACCAGAAAGACACCAGCTGAGACTCTTATACCTTCTTTACTCTCCGTTCCCTGACCCCCAGGATTCTACTGCGAAAATGGTCGTTTTATGACACCGCGGAGCGGAGCCTTTGACCGTCTTAACGGGGTATTTTCACGGGAACTTCTAGGTTTTTAAAATGTGTATCATACCCTCAGTTCTACTTTGAATTGTAGCTTACTCGTGTCTGTTACACACTTACCACATGTTCTTCCCCGTGTACTCATTAGGACATTGGATAACCATGGATTCGAAAAATTAATTTTTTTATTTTTCAATTGTACTTAGGCTCCTTCCGCCATTCATATGAAAATGCCTCCTCGAAATATTACACGTCTTGGTATCTATAAAATAATGTTTAAATTGGGGAAAAAATCGTGCACTCAGAAATATAATATTCTGCATTATTTATGGCGGGGGCGTAATTTAAGACAAGACCCTGATGCTCTGAAATTTCTCAATGACTTCCTCAATATACTTCCTTCCCTTCAATACTCATCTTATAGCCATACCTTAAGAAATGGGCAGAGAGTTCTCGAAACAATGATCGATTTTTGTGTCGGTACAAAAATTGACTCGATGAATCCATAACATTATCAGAATTTGTTATGCATCACTTAGCCGATACTTGCTCTGTACACTGCTCGTAAAAACAATAATTATGGTCGGATTTTAACTAGATAACTTTTACAAATATTTCAAACAGAAATTCACACTAAGCCTTTAAGTATCACTTAAGGGTGTTCTATACCTCCGCGAAAAACGGCTCCGCAGACTTCAGTTTGCTCTCCATTTGCTCGCTTATTATACACTCTGGAGAGAACTTGTTTTGGGTATGGTTTAAGCTAAGATTATTGTTGAAGGCAAGCGAAAAAAAATATTTGAAAAGCATTTCTTAATTAGTTATTGGCGCTGAAAAACACAATAAAACGCCTGTTTTCTCGATGTAATTCTACCACGTAGAAAACGCGATTTGAATTTTTTTTTTCGGGAAAGGAGAACATTCATCCTTCTTCTTGGAAATAAGATACGTTTCATGAATGTCATCTTTGTAATAACCACGCTGTAGTTCAAATTCCCGAGCGTGTTTTCTCAACGTCAAGCGCTTACGATCTTTTCTTCCATGGCGCTGCTGTGTGATCCCCCACTCTCGAGGAAAGAGCTTCCCACCCCACGGCAGTCTCTCTCACTACTTCCCCTCCAACGTCTCTTGTGTCCCCTCCTTTCCCCTCTCTCAACCATCGTCGGACCCCAGCGAGCCAACTGTTTTTTTTTCTTCATCATCCGAAGCCCTGTCGCCCTGTGTTGTGTTGCGAGCGGTGTGTTTGAAACGGGGGGAGCACGAGTTTTCAAGTTTTCTGTTCTCATGCAAGGAAAGTGAAAGGAAATCTATGAGGAAGAAGAATATGAAGACCAATTGAGGAGAAAAGAGGAAGCATATCTTTTGTGGGAAGGTAGAAAAGAAGTACTAGGAATGATCCTTTTTGAGTGTGCTACATTATTAACAGTTTTTATATCTTTAGACACATATTTTCATTCACGTAAAATCTGTAAAAACGTGATGCAGCTATTAAATACACTATCAAATTATTTTCACCATTTTTGTTATTCCAAACGTACAACAAAAGATGCTATTTACACTGTAGAAGGAGAAACTGCTTTAAATTAAGTACTTCTCGATAATGTATTGACTCTGACTATAATATATTAATTTTTTGTAACCAAGCATTGAAAATAAAATGAATATAGAGAATATACTGCACATTATCAGTTAGGTTCTAGGTTACAGCATTGTCTTTTAAGTTCTTGCCGACGCTAACCAAGAATAAATACTTCACCAAGTAGGCAATATATTGTGTATACCTTCATTTCGTGTCTAAATATTTTCAAAAGTAACCGTTATGTCATCAAAACACGATATCAAAAGTATCACGTTGGTTTATTTGTCTCGCATTTCCGACGTATATGTTTCTCGATAACTTGCAACCGAGGGAGAAAACTTCGATAAGTTATTTTCTTATAAAACATATTCCTTTATTAAAATTACTATTATTAATTATTACGTGAGTCACCGAAAAGAAAGAATTTGAACTTGAACCAAAGTATCACTAAGCAGGGGTTGATGTTTGGTCGATGTAATACAGCGATGACGTCTAGATGACCAAATTTAACCGTTAACTATCTCCTTTTTGCGTAAATATGCTTTTTGTAAGCAAAAATAGATACATGAGATCCAATAAACCCGCGAACCAGTTTTACAAGTATAAGACAAGAATTATACTTGCGTAGCAGGTGTGACGAGAAAATAACCAATACACAAGGATAAAACTCGAATGTGGGATATTTATTTCGCTCGAGTGAAGTTATGAAAACTGTTAGCGTTATATCTCTCACCAACAACCTGTTTCACGCGCTGCTTACACTCTTCTGAGCGACTTATTCTCTCAATGAATGGTTCTCACTTCAGGTCGCAATGAACCGAAACTCTGATGATGAATGCAACTTTTCTCGGAAGTGGGCGGCAACTTCCGCGATTTTTCAACTCTAATTTTTGTGAGAATGACTGAACGAGATAGTTAGTTTTTTTACCCATCCATCGACCGAATTATTAACTAAAATTACGTGTCAGAGTAAGCGACCACATTGCGATATAAATATGTGATACCTTATGTAAAATACTAGGGCGCAGGATCAGGTAGACTCATTTACTTTAACTGTTGTAATTCTTCGGCATAATATTACGTCTAGAAATTTATGGCAACTAAATGCAATTTCATTAAAAATTCTTCAGTTTATAATGATACTAACATCACTGCAGCGCGGTTGTAGTCATTGGGAAGAAACTAAAATTTCTCAAGAACATTACCTGATCAATATTCCGCTACCCCTCAGTACACTGTATAACCCTTCCGGGATGGCACCCTGCACTGAAGTTAGGTCTTTTACTTGGTATGTTTCCCATTTTTTCTAATTTCGAAGGGAATTTTTGTTCTTATACTCCACTATTATTAAACATGAATGAGAATACATATATACCATGACTGTTATTTGCCACGAGAAAAACATTTCGCTAAGCCGGGATCCTCCCGATTGCCGGTCAGTTACATTACCAAATAATTTTTTTTCTACGCGAATCTTAGACGCAAGGAAAAAGAGAATCTCATATTCAAGTAAAAAGGTTGCTTCGCTGTATAATTGGTAGCATATTTGACTGGCCATCGGGGATATCCGGGTTCGAATCCCAGGTTAGCCAAATGATTTTTTTCATGTCGAATATCATACTTGGTGTATTTAACTATGCAATTGTGCGCGTGACTGCGAACAAAGTTGCTTGTTCGATGCAGTACTTTGTATGAGTGAGAGCACAAAACCTTTTGAATGTGACGCTGGAATATCCTCTTTCATAAATAACTCTAACCACTGTACGGAAGATAATATTTAGTTGCCGTTCCATGCTTAACAACTTTATTTGGTAGAATGATTAATGGTTTTCAAACGCTCTACATTAAAACATATACTTACTTCAATTTACAAATAAAATCCGAAGATTCGAACGTAATGGAGCGGAATTTTTCCATTTTGAAATAAACACTTGAAATTTTCCACGATTATAAGAAAAGTTATTGTGACTTAGATTTCAATGTTATGACAACATCTTCAACGTACAAATGGTGTGTAATTCATTCAATGTATCATCTTGGGACTTAGCCATGTCTGATTACGAACTAATGGATTCGACTTTACCAACATTTGGTTCGCTTTAATTTCGCAGGGGATAAATTATTTCTAATGCCTTTACTAATTTACTTTGAAAAACTGCGAGAAATCTTCCTCCTTCCGTCAATTATATAAAAGATAAGGGGCATACGATCAAAATTCAGTGGAAAAGGTTCCGCCCCAAATAAATGGATAATTATGGTAAAGCTAGAGACGAAGCCGGTAGATACCGTAGTGGTACAGCTTTACATATCTATGACGGACTACTAGGATGAAGAAGTCAAAGGCGTCTACGAAGATATCACAGCAGTAATCAAACAGGTAAGAGGTGAAGAAAACTTTATAATTTTAGGTGATTGGAAGGAGAAGTCTTTGGGTGTTCATATTAACGGAGAAAAAACAGTATGCTATGATTCGCTGACGGCATAGCAGTCATAGCCGAGACAGAGAAGAATTTTAAGAAGAATTTGACAAATATAGAAAGGAATATTGCCGGATATCGTTTGAAAATTAACAAAAGGAAGACTATGATATTAGTATGCAGCAAAAGAGAGGAGGCTAGGACAAACATTAGGCTAGGAAATCAAAAGCTAGAAGAGGTGAAAGCGTTTTCTTACCTGGGAAGCCGAATTACCAACGATGGACGAAGCAAGAAAGAAATAATCAGTAGAATAGCGCTGGCAAAGAGGGTGTACTACAACAAGATGACTCTTCTTACACCTGAGATTACAAGCATAGAAGTAAGGAAACAATTCATCATATGCTCAGCAGAGAAGTCAAAGAGTGGAAACATTCGAAATGTGGTTCTACCGAAGGATGATGAAGTTAAAATTGATCGAACGTGTAAGTAATGAAGGAGAGCTAAGAAAGTGGGAGAAAGCATAAGTCTTCTTAAAACCTTTAACAGAAGACGGTACAACTTACTTGTACACATTATGAGACATGATGGCCTGATGAAAACAATCATAGAAGGACAGGTGGAAGGGAAGAAAGGCAATGGGACGGTCCCGAATGAGATACATTGGACAGGTTATGAAGGATGCAAAAGGGAAGAAATATGTCGCTATAAAGGGGCTAGCGGATGCGAGAGAAGAATGGAGATATGCGTCAAATCAATCTTAGAATTGTTGACAAATTATTATGATTTCATACCTATAATCCCTTGGTACCTAGAAGAGCAGAAATATTCAGAAGCATACTAGTCCAACAACGTGTACTATTGCCCAAACGTAGCAGGATGAATTTTATCAACACACTGGCATTAAAATCTGCTTTTGGAGTAAGACAGGGATTCTTCTGTAGGACAATATTGGATGTATTTTTTTAATTTTAAACTACATTTTGGTAGAATTACAATTAAAATTCTCTCTCATTTCACAGGCCTGTATTGGCAACAGGTTGAGGGAAATAGCAGAGACATCAAACAATTCAGGAAGGGTATCAGTCGCTTTGCGTCAGAAAAGGGAGACAATACCACGGAAAGGGACACATTTTCGTTCTTCGGCCGATACTGTAATAATTTGAGTGAAGCTGATTATTTGAATCCACACCCCCTTGATAGTATATTAAAATGATATAATGTTAATATATAAGCATTTTGTTACCACTAGAGGCGGTAATACTTGCCTCATGGATAATGGCAGAAATAAGTACTACAGGGATTTTATTGAAACGTAGGCATTACAACGCGGAAGTGTCGGGATTAAAGCCAAAAAGGGATGGATGTAAGACAAGGGCGTACCCAGGGTCATAACTAGGGGGGAGAGGGCAATCCATGATCTAGAGGGGGGCGCAAGCCAAGTTGCGACATTTTAGCATGGAAAAGGTGAATGAAACAAATATTTTAAGAAAATAATAACAGCGCTTTATTAGTTTATGATATCATTTCCTAGAAAAAATATTTTTATTTTAATTACACATCTTATACCTACTAATGCATATCATTTTTCGTGGATTTAAAGAAAATTTTTCGGATACTTTCGTTTCAATTCAGTACTGATTTTGCTTAAATACTTTGAGATTTTTGCCTCTGGAGGGGGCAGCCCCCCTGCCCCCCCTGCGCCCCCCCCTGCCCCTCGCCCATGATGTTAGGTTCTATTTTTTTTTGGGAGAAATTCAGGAGGAACGTCTGCTTTGTTATTACTCATCGTCCTTACAATAGCCAATCTTTTTTTGATAAAGTTCTACTGTTAAAGACTGCTGGTAAACTAATTGTCAATGGTAATATTTCTTCCTCTGCATTCAATGTGTTCAGCTAAGCGTTTGAAACTTTCATGAAGTGAATTGGATTCTTTGAAAGGGCATCTGGCTACGTGCCCATATAAATTTCAATTTTTAGGTGAAATTTCCTAGCATCCACCACAGTAATGACTTCAATACCACATTTCTTTGGTCTTTGGATAAATACTGCATTGAAGGACATCGGCATCGAAATGATATAAGTTGCTCAAGGGTCGTGATGTATTCTGATGGTGTATTTGCAAATTCAAATTTATTGAATATTTTATTAATGAACTCAGTAACTGAGGCTTTCTAGTCACTTTTCTTATTTTCTAGTCACTAGGTTTTATGACTAACTAGGTCATAAAAATAATGCACCGTAGAAAAAAAATCCGATAGCTAGGGAAAAATTTGATAGACTTCTTTGCTCCAAATCTCCCTAATATCAACATTGGAAATTTTATACGTACCTGAGAGAGAAAAAGGAGACTAATAAAAGCCAATTAATCATCTTCACTCACCTGTCTAGTATCACGATCTCTCGCATAATTTCCAGAAACAGAATTAAAGTAGAGATTTGTGATTTCCACAATTATATCTAATAATTCTGCGCAAAAAGAGGCGAAATGCTGATGATTCATCTCACTCAGTTTTTGCACATGGGTGTACTCCAGGAAGATGGACCATCGGCGATTTAATCAACCCTAATGCGAGCGAATGATTTTTAATCGTCTTCACGATGGAACGGAAGCGTGACTAAATTGCACCACATACGGTCATGTCGGGTCAAAACATCGGATGCAGCAAAACTAGGGAACACTTTGAATATTAAACGTTACTTAGAGTTAGAATTACAAGAAATTAGAAAATTACAGGAAAAACTCTAATTCATACGGCATCATTTTATTAAAAAACATCGAAGGAAAAAGTCAATATGACCCGATGCGATCTGTTCAGGGTTATTGGCCTTATAAAAGCTGTATGCGATGTATGATGCAATATGGAATTTATGATGTTCTTGCCATATAAATCAATCAATATTAAAAATGATTGAAAATCAGTTTTCGTTCATTCATTACTCGTCATATTTCTCATTAGTGTTCTACCTGTAACGCTATGATTGCTGAATAAACATGTTTCATAAAGTAACAGTATTGAATACACGATTTCAAAGGACGTGGGTGATCACTATTTCATTCTTACTGAGGAATAACGTAAAAATGTAAAGTTGGACGTTAAAAAAAGTTTCACGAAGTACGCGCATTTCGGTTAGCGTAACTTTTTAGCGCTTTTACGATACTTTGAATAGCACTTCAAAATTTTTTTATGCGAACGTTGACAAGCTCTCCCGTTCGAGGGGGAGTCGAATAAGGAGAGAACAATGCAAGTTATCGCCTTTCTTCATTGAAGCCGGTCGTACTTACCAGCCTCATCGAGAGCGTGCGTATGACCATTCACAACATCGCCCCTCCGCAGTGAAATTTGATACAGCGTCGGATGTTTTTTTCGGTCGAAGCGAAGCTCAACCCCTTCTCCTTTTCTTTTTTTCCTTCCATCAGCGACTGCTCCCCTCCGCCCAAGGAGGCTTCCCATTCCACTGAACGTAGCGGCCGACTTCGCAACTAAAATCCGGCGACCGTTAAATTTGGATTTTTGAATTAGGATAGAACCCCTTAATAATATTCAAAACATTCAAAAATACAGCAGAAATATTTCCATTTATTCGTATTGTTTCATTTTTCAATAACCAAGCAACTGCTCGTAAAAACCATTATTATAGTCGGATTTTAACCAGACACCTTTTCTAATATTTGAAACACAAATTCACACTATGCTTATAAGTTTCGGTAAAATATACTCACAACTTTAAAAAATACAGCAGAAATATTTCCATTCATTCGTATTGTTCTATTTTTCAATAACCCAGCCACTGCTCGTAAAAACCATATTTATGGTCGCATTTTAACCAGAGAACTTTTCAAATATTTGAAACAAAAATTCACACCATGCCTATAAGTTTCGGTAAATTTATATATATTTACAACTTTCTAATAAACAGGAGAAATATTTCCATTCATTCGTATTGTTTCATATTTCAATAACCCAGCCACTGCTCCTAGAAACCATATTATGGTCGAATTTTAATCAGATAACTTTTATAATTCTTGAAACAAAATTTCATACTATGCCTATAATTAATAGTAAAATATACTCACAACTTTCTAAAATACAGAAGAAATAATTCCATTCATTCGTATTGTTTCATATTTCAATAACCCAAGCACTGCTCGTAAAAACCATAATTATGGTCGGATTTTAACCAGATAACTTTTCAATTATTTGAAACAAAAATTCATACAATGCCTATAAGTATCAGTAAAATTTACTCAAAACCTACAAAAATACATTATAAATATTTCCATTCATTCGTATTGTTTTAGTTTTCAATAACAAAGCCACTGATCGTAAAAACCACAATTATGGTCGGATTTTAACCAGATAATTTATATAATATTTAAAACACAAATTCATCGTATGCGTTTAAGTATCAGTAAAATATTCTCACAACTTTCACAAATACAGAAAAATATTTCCATTCATTTGAATTGTATCATTTTTAAATAACCCAGGCACTGCTCGTAAAAACTATAATTACGGTCGGATTATAACCAGATAACTTTTCAATTATTTGAAACACAAATTCACACTGCGCCTTTAAGTATCAGTTAAATATATTAAAAACTTTCAAAAATACAGCAGAAATATATCCATTTATTCCTATCATTTCATTTTCCAATAGCCAAGCCACTGCTCGTAGAAACCATATTATGGTCGGATTTTATCCGGATAGCTTTACAAATATTTGAAACACAAATTCACACTATACCTATATGTATCAGATAAATATTTTCGCAACTTAAAATGATACAGTAGAAATACTTCCGTTCATTCGTATTGTATCATTTTTCATTATACTAGCCACTGTACGTAAAAACCATAATTATGGTCGCAATTTAACCAGATAACTTTTCAAATTTTAAAAAACAAATTCACACTATGCCTATAAATATCAGTAAAATATACTCACAACTTTTAAAAATACAGCTGAAATATTTCCGATCATTCGTATTATTTCATTTTTTAATAACCCAGCCACTGCACATAAAAACCAGAATTATGGTGGGATTTTAACCAGTTAACTTTTATAATATTTGAAACATAAATTCATACTATGCCTTTAATTACCAGTAAAATATTCTCACAATTTAAAAAAATACAACAAAAATATTTCCATTCGTTTGTATTCTATCATTTTTCAATAACCCAGCCACTGCTCGTAAAAACTAAAATTATTGCGCGATTTTAATCAGATAACTTTTCAAATATTTGAAACACATATTCAAACTATGCCTATAACCTTCAGTTGAATATACTAACAACTTTCAAAAACACAGCAGATATATTTCTGTTCATCCGTATTGTTTCATTTTTCAATGACCTAGTCACTGCTTGTATAAACCGTAATTATATTCGGATTAAAGCCAGATAACTTTTAAAAAAATATTTGAAACACAAATTTACACTGTGCCTACAACTACCAGTAAAATATTCTCACAACTCTCAAACATACAGCAAAAATATTTCCATTCATTCGTATTGTTTTATTTTTCAATAACCCAGCCCCTGCTCGTAAAAACCATTATTATAGTCGAATTTTAACCAGACACCTTTTCTAATATTTGAAACACAAATTTACACCATGCCAATAAGTATCAGGTAAATATATTCGCCACTTAAAATAATAGAGCAGAAATATTCCCATTCATTTGAAATGTATCATTTTTCAATAACCCAGCCACTGCTCGTAAAAACAAAAATTATGGTCGGATTATTACAAGACAACTTTTCAAATATTTGAAACACAAATTCACACCATACCTATATGTATCAGATAAATATTTGCGCAACTTAAAATAAAACAGCAGAAATATTTCCGTTCAATCCTATTGTTTAATTTTTCAATAACCTAGCCATTGGACGTAAAAACCATAATTATGGTCGCATTTTAACCAGATAACTTTTCAAATGTTAAAACAAATTCACACTATGCCTATTAGTATCAGCTAAATGTTTTCGCAACTTAAAATAATAGACCAGAAATATTGCCGTTCATTCGTATTGTTTTATTTTTCAATAACCCAGCCACTGTTCGCAAAAACAAAAATTATGGTCGGATTATATCCAGACAACTTTTGAAATATTTGAATCACAAATTGACACTATGCTTATAAGTATCAGTAAAATATACCTACTCAAAACCTTCTAGAATACATTGGAAATATTTCCATTCATTCGTATTGCTTCTTTTTTCACTAACCCAGCCACTGCTCGTAAAAACCATTATTATTGTCGGATTTTAACCAGTTAATTTTTTTAATATTTGAAACACAAATCCATACTATTCCTATAAGTATCGGTAATATATACTCACAACTTTCAAAAATACAGCAGAAATATTTATATTGTTTCATTTTTCAATAACCCAGCCTCCGCTCGTAAAAACAATATTTATGGTCTGATTTTAACTAGATTACTTTTATAATGATTCAAACACAAATATAAACTATGCTTATAAGTATCGGTAATATATACTCACAACTTTCAAAAAAATAGCAGAAATATTTACATTCATTCGTATTGTTTCATTTTTTCAATAACCCAGCCACTGCTCGTAAAGACCATAATTATGGTCAAATTTTAACCAGATAACTTATATAACATTTGAAACAAAAATTTATACTATGCCTAAAGGTATCAGTAATATATACTCACAAGTTTCAAAAATACAGCAGAAATATTTCCATTCATTCGTATGATTTAATTTTTCAATAAACAAGCCACTGCTCGTAAAATCCATATCTATTGTCGGATGTTAACCAGATACCTTTTATAATATTTGAAACACAAATTCATACTATGCCTATAAGTATCGGTAAGTTTAACTCAAAACTTTCAAAAATACAGCAGAAATGATTCCATTCATTCATATTGTTTCATTTTTCAATGACCCAGCCACTGCTCGTAAAAACTATACTTATTGACGGTTTTTAACCAGATAACTTTTATAATATTTGAAACACAAATAAATACTATGCCTATATGTATCGGTAAATTATACTCACAACTTTCAAAAATACAGCAGAAATCTCATTGTTTCATTTTTCAATAACACAGCCACTGCTCGTAAAAACCATATTTATGATCGGATTTTAACTAGATAACTTTTATAATATTTAAAACACCTATTCATACTATGCCCATAAGTATCAGTAATATATGAGCATTTCTACGTAACTGTCATACTAGGGTTCAAAAATTCAATTTGAGGTAAATGGACCGTTCAAAGTCCTGACATGGTGTAAATATTCCAAATTTTAATAATCCGTACCTGTTTTTCCCCATACTCCAACCATTTTTTACGAAAACGCCGAGGAATTGAGTTCACGTATCACAAGAGCAAATGATTCCGTTTACAGAGCCATTATATTACTGAAGATTTCGCAGCTAAGATAAGATTTTTCTATGAAAATTTACAGTTAGCCATTCTCCCCAATCATTACTGTGTCTTACCAATCCATTTCATCAATACTTGAAAGTCACATGGTCATGCAGAGGAATGTAACGCAACAGTGCGTCGTTTTGGTGTCAGTCAGTGACGATTGACATACATTTTTTTCCACTGACCAAAATCGAGGGATGCGGGAGATAAATCGTTTCGTATCCAAATCAAGTCCATACCAAGGATGAAAGATCAGAATAAAAAAATTCCCCAGCATTCACCGTTTTTGTTCCTGAGGGCCGTCACTGACTGACATTTTAACCTGTGGTATTACTCAAGTTTCAAATTTTGGTGCGTGCGCTTCATTGGCCCCGACTGGTACACAAAATTCGTGGTATAATATGTTCCTCGAGTAATAATGTTATATCAGTTTTATTGTTCTTGGTAAATTGTTTGTTTATGCAGCGGAATATTTAATTTTTTTGCCAATTGTTGACTTCGGCATGCCGCGTATCACCGTCACCTTCATAGTCGTCGCGTCGCTTCGGTACGTTTGTTGTGAAAGCGGGACATAGGAGCAGAATGATTGTTGAGATCTGAAATCCTTAATTGTAACATATATCAGGATTTATTAAGATGGCAAAGACGGGAGCAGAGAGACAGCGCGAGCATCGTGAGAGGAAAGGGCAAAGAGGTGAATGCGAGGAATTAAACAGGAAGAATAGAGAGCGGCAATGAAGACGTAACAGATCATGGAAAGGGTGGTGTTGATGTAGTTGGGGGCAAAGGCAGAAACATGACCTGGGAAGCTTTTAAGTCGGGTTCTCCTGTAATAAATGCAGTATGAGTGTGTAATTAAAACAGCATGAAAATAAAATTTGCAGAGATCCCTGTACACGGCATTTCTGCCTCCAATGAAATGCTGGACTAACAGTGGCACGGCATTTCACCCATTCGGAACACACTCTTTGTTCACCATGTGGAGTTAGTTGCTATAAATATAATTAAGATGTCTCCTTACGCAATAGATCATAGTGCTAGGAGTACTCACCATTTTAAGCGAGAGTATAGAAATCGAAGCAAAATTACTGGATAAAATACATACTATGTGCTTACATTTCAGTGGGGTAGCCAGGAATTTCGTTCAGGGGGGATCTAACACAGGGGGAAAATGTTTTAAAAACAGGGTACTAGGTAGAGGGTTCTAAACTAATTTTAACACTTTTTTCTGAAGGAAAATAATTGTGTTTTTACATTTCGGGGGGAGGTCCGAACCCCCTGGACATACCCCCTGGCTATGCAACTGTTAAGTTTCTTTTATATAAATTTCTGTGTTCAATATAGATATATTTTTCAATACTCATTCCATGAAAAAGAAAAGTTAACACGCGTCAAATCACATGTGTCAGTCAGTGACAATTCCCGTCAGTCAGTGACGCTCCATTTTTATGGCCAAAGAGAGGAAACCATTACTTACACAAAGTCACGATTTTGCATACGTTTCGGTAACACTTAGAACTATTTTACGTATTTCGTGGATTTTCTTTACCTTGCATAATTTCAGAGCAATGCGAAGAAATGTGACAACGTCACAAAACGGAATTTCAATTTTATCAGTCAATGACGACGACTTTGAAGTTTAAAATCTCCGGTTCTACTGTGGTCACAGGGTGGTACCAAAGCCAGTGTATGCTTTCACTAAATTATTTTTGGTGTAATCCTCCAGGAAGTTCCTAAATTGATTAGTATTAAGTCAAAGGGGAAATACATGAACAAAACAGGGTGTAACGGTCAGTCAGTGACGCGTAGAAACGCTAATATACATAAAACTTTCAAAAATACAGCAGAAATATTTCCATTCATTCGTATTGTTTCATTTTTCAATAACCCAGCCACTGCTCGTAAAAACCATAATTTATGTCGGATTTTAACCAGATAACTTTTATGATATTTAAAACACAAATTCATACTATGCCTATAAGAATCAGTAAAATATACTCACAACTTTCAATAATAAGGCAGAAATATTTCCATTCATTCGTATTGTTTCATTTTTCAAAAACCCAGCAACTGCTCGTATAAACGGAAAATATGGTCGGATTTTAACCAGATAACTTTTTAAATATTTGAAATACAATTTCATACTATGCCTATAATTAATTGTAAAATATAATCACAATTTTCTAAAATACAGCAGAAATATTTCCATTCATTCGTATTGTTTCATTTTTCCATAACCAAGCAACTGCTCGTAAAAACCATAATTATAGTCGGATTTTAACCAGACACCTTTTCTTATATTTGAAACACAAATATATACTGCTCCTATAAGTATCAGGAAAATATACTCACAACTTTCAAACCTACAGCAGAAATATTTTTATTCATTCGTATTGTATACTTTTTCAATAACCCAGCCTACGCTCGTGAAAACCATTATTATGGTCGGTTTTTTCCAGATAACTTTCATTATATTTGAAACACAAAATTATACAATTCCTAGAAGTATTAATAAAATATACCCACATTTTTCAAAACAACAGCAGAAATATTTCTAATCATCCGTATTGATACATTTTTCAATAACCCAGCCACTGCTCGTAAAATCCAAAATTAGGGTCGGATTTTAACCAGGTAACTTTTATAATATTTGAAAATAAAATTCATACTACGCCTATAAGTATCAGTTAAATATACTCACAATTTTCAAAATTATAGTAGAAATATTTTCATTCATTCGTATTGTATCATTTTTCAATAACCCAGCCTCCGCTCGTAAAAACCAAATTTATGATCAGTTTTTAACCAGATAACTTTCATTACATTTTGAAGACTAAATTATACAATTGCTATAAGTATCATTAAAATATACCAACAACTTCGAAAACAACAGCAGAAATATTTCCATTCATTCGTATTGATCGTTTTTCAATAACCCAGCCACTGCTCGTAAAATCCAAAATTATTGCCTGATTTTCACCAGATAACTTTTATAATACTTGAAAATCAAATTCATACTATGTTTATTAGTGTCAGTTAAATATACTCATTTTTTTAAAAAATACAGCAGAAATATTTCCATTTATTCGTCATGTTTTATTTTTCAGTAACCAAGCCACTGCTAGTAAAAACCATAATTTATGACGGATTTTAACGAGATTACTTTTATAATATTTGAAACACACATTCATACAATGCCAATAAGTATCAGTAAAATATACTCACAACTTTCAAAAATACAGCAGAAATATTTCCATTCATTCGTATTGTTCTATTTTTCAATAACACAGCCATTGATCGTAAAAAAACATATTTATGCTCGGATTGTAACCAGATAACTTTTATAATATTTGGAACACAAATTTATACTATGCCAATAAGTACCAGTAAATTATACTTTCAACTTTCAAAAATTCAGCAGAAATATTTACATTCATTCATAATGTTTATTTATGCAATAACCAAGCAACTGCTCGTTAAAAACATAAATATGATCGGGTTATATCCAGATAACTTTTGTAATATTTGAAACACAAATTCATACTTTGCTAATTAGTATCAGTAAAATATACTCACAACTTTCCAAAATACAGCAGAAATATATCCATTCATTCGTAATGTTTCATGTTTCAATAACCCAGCCACTGCTAGTTAAAACCATAATTATACTCGGATAACTCTTATATTATTTGAAACACAAATTCTTACTGTCTATAAGTTTCAGTAAAATATACTCAAAATTTCCAAAAATACAGCAGAAATATTTCCATTCTGTTTTGTTTTTTTTTTCAATAACCCAGCCGCTGCTCGTAAAAACCATATTTATTGTCGGATTTTAACCACATTACTTTTATAATATTAGAAACTTAAATTCATACTATGCCTTTAACTACCGGTAAATTATACTCACAAACTTTCTTAAAATATAGCAGAAATATTTCTTTTCCTTCGTATTATTTCATTTTTCAATAACCCAGGCACTGCTCGTAAAAACCAAAATTATGTCCGGATATTAACCAGATAACTTTTATGATATTTACAACACAGATTCACACAATCCCTATAAGTATCAGTAAATTATACTTACAACTTTCAATAATACAGCAGAAATATTTCCTTTCATTCGTATTGTTTTATTTTTCAATAACACAGCCTCTGCTCGTAAAAACCATATTTATGGTCGAATTTTAACCAGATAACTTTTTAAATATTTGAAACATGAATTCATACTATTCCTTTAAGTTACGTTAAAATATACTCACAACTTTAAAAAATACTGCAGAAATATTTCCATTCATTCGTATTGTTTCATTTTCAATAAACCAGCCACTGCTCGTCAAAATCATAATTATGGTCGGTTTTTAACCAGATAACTTTTATAATATTCACAAATTACAAAATCACAAATTAATGCTATGCCAATTAGTACCAGTAAGTAATACTCAAAATTTTCACAAATACACCAGAAATATTTTCATTTATTCGTAATGTTTTATTTTTCAATCACCAAGACACTGCTAGTTAAACCACAGTTATGGTCGGATTTTAACCAGATAACTTTTATATTTTTTGAAACACAAATTCTTATTATGCCTATAAATATCAGTAAAATATATTTACAACTTTCAAATATACAGCAGAAATATTTCTATTAATTCGTATTGTTTATTTTTCAATAACCAAGCCACTGCTCGTTAAAAACATAATTATGATGGGATTTTAACCAGATATCTTTTATAATAGTAGAAACGAAATTTATACTATGCCTATAAGTATCGGTAAAATATACTCACAACTTTCAAAAATACAGCAGAAATATTTCCATTCATTCGTATTGTTTCATTTTTCAATAACCCAGCCACTGCTCGTATAAACCATAATTATAGTCGGATTTATCCAGATTGGATCTCAGATAAACCAGATTCTGCATCGTAAATCCATACATAAAAACACACATTTCAAAATTCTTCCATAAGAATCGGTTAATAAATATGGATTTTATGTTTGGTGGCTGATAATTTTTCGTAAATGTTTATTTTTTTATTGGAGACGTTGTATTGTGATTTTCAAAGTATGTCCTCCAAGTCTAATCAATCCTGCATCGGGATACTTTACATAAATACACACCTTTTAAAAGTTATTCGATAAGAATTGGTTAATAAATAGGGATTTTATGGTTGGCGGCTCAATATTCGGCGATAACTTCTATTTTTCTATTGCAGATGTTTGATTGTGATTTCCAAACTATGTCCCCCATGTAAATAATATTTTGCATCGTGAAGCAGTACATACAAACACACAATGAAAAAGTTATTCCATAAGTAATAAAATTATCAATTATTAATTATTAATTGATCTTGAAATGACCTTCTTGGAGTTGAGAAGTACATAACCTCCATTTACCTGGATACGTTTCTGACCTTCGTGTATTCGAGATGGTTATGACACTATTCGACCATGATATTTTATTAAATGACCTTCATTGAAGTTGAAAGTTCAATGATCTTCAATGACCTTGAACAGTCAATGACATTCAATGACCATGAAATGTAAAATGGAAGATGGAAAATGCGAATAGAAACTCCAGAAATGAATTTTGTTGATATAAACTTCATTTCAGTAGAAAGTAAGAAAAAAAAGAAATGGAACTCGAAAAATGAATTTTGTTGCTATAATCACTAATAGATAAATAAATAATATTTTTGAGGTCAATGACCCTTGTGGAGTTTGAAAGATAGATAAATGGCCTGCATGGAGTTTAGACGTCAATGACCCTCGTGGAGTTTAAAAGGTCAAAGACTTTCATGAAGTTTAGAATTCTTTCATGAAATTTAGAACCTTCATGGAGTATAGAGATCAATGACCTTCATGGAGTTTAGAGGTCAATGGCCTTCATGGAGTTAAGAGGCCAATAACCCTCGTAGAGTTCAAGGTCAAAGACCTACATTGAGTTTAGAGGTCAATGACCCTTGTGGATTTTGAAAGGTCAAAGACCCTCGTGGAGTTTAGAGGTCAATTACCATTGTGGAGTTTGAAAGGTTAATGACCTTCATGGGGTTTAGAGGTCAATGATTCCCGTGGAGTTTGAAAAGTCCATGACTTTCCTGATGTAGAGAGGTAAATGACCCTCGTGGGGACTAAAAGTCAATGAACGTCATGGAGTTTAAAGGTCATTGACCTTATTGAAGTTTGAAAGGTAAGGGAAAGGCCACTACTTTAATAAATATTTTGCTAGAAAAGGATTGAGCACAAATGAAAGATCAATGACCCTGGTGTAGTCAGGATAAATATGATATTATTGATCTTGAAACGACCTTCTTCGAGTCGAGAATAAATGACCTACATATTTTGATGCGTCTAAGACATTCGTGGATTCAAGATGGTCATGACAATATTCGACCTTTAAATTTCAATAAATGATGATCAATGTTCAGTTCAGTTCAATGATCTTCAATGACCTTGAACGATCAATGACATTATATGACCTTCATTGACCTTGAAAGTTCAATGATCTACAATGACCTTGAAACGTCAAAGACTTTCAATGACCTTGAACCTTCTTTGACTTTGAAAGGTCAATAACCTTCAATGACTTTGACAGGTCAATGCCATTCAATGACCTTGAAAGGTTATGACCTTCAATGAAAGGTGATTGACCTTGATAGGTCAATCACCTTTAATGAATTTGACAGGTCAATGACCTTCACAGGTCAATGACCTTCATGGATTTTGGAGATCAATGACCGTCGTGGAGTTTGAAAGGTGAGTGACCCACATGGAGTTTAGAGGTCAATGGCCTTCTTGAAGTTTGAAAGGGAAGGTAAACCCCAATACTTAAATAATTTTTTGCTTCAAAGCAATGTGCACAAATTAAGAAAAATACGAAATTAACTCCAAAAGTGATTTTTTTGCTAGAAACACGATTTCAGCACAATTAGGAAAAATAAGAAATTACCTGTCAGAAGTTACTTAATTTGCTGTAAACACTATTTCATTACAGAATGAGAAAAATTGTAAATTTCACTCCAGAAATAAATTAGTATACTAAGACACTGCAAAAGTGAATTTTTTTTCTGTAACCATGATATCAGCTAAAAGTAAGAAAAATGCCAAAATACATTCCAGAGTGAATTCTCTTGCTATTAAAACGATTTCAGTGCAAAAAGTTGGAAAATACGAAATGAAACTACAGAAATTAATTTTGTTTGTATAAACTTTATTTCAGTAAAAATAAACAAAAAAACGAAATGAAACTCGAAAAATGAATTTTGTCACTATAATCAATAATATATAAATAAATAATAGTTTAGAGGCTAATGACCCTCATGAGTTTGAAAGGTCAATGACCATCATAGAGTTTAGAGGTCAATGACACTTGTGGAGTTTGAAAGGTCAATGACCTTCATGGAGTTTAGAGGTTAATGACCCTCATGGAGTTTGAAAGGTCAATGACCTTCATGGAGTTTAGAGGTTAATGACCCTCGTGGGATTAAAGGGTCAATGAACTATATTGAGTTTAGAGGTCAATGACCCTCACGGATTTAGAAGACTCTCGTGGAGTTTAGAGGTCAATTACCATTGTGTAGTTTGAAAGGTTAATGACCTTCATGGGGTTTTGAGGTTTATGATCCTCGAGGAGTTTGAAAGATCTATGACCTTCATAGAGTTGACAAGTAAATGACCTTCGTGGAGTCTAAAAGGTCAATTACCGTCATGGAGTATAGAGGTCAATGACCTCCTTGAAGTTTGAAAGTTAAGAGACAGGCCACTACTCAAATAATTTTTTGCTACAAAAGGATAATGCACAAATGAAAGATCATTGACCTTGGCGTAGTCGGGATAAATATGATATTAATTGATCTTGAAATGACCTCCTTGGAATCGAGAAGTAAATGCCCTACATTTATCTGATACTTCTTTGACTGTCGTAGATTCGAGATGGTTATTACAATATTCGACTTTGAAATTTCATTAAATTACTTTCATTGACCTTGAAGATTCAATGATCTTCAATTACCATGACAGTCAATGACCTTGAAATGTCAATGAACTTCAATGACCATGATAGGACAATGACCTTCAATGACCTTGAAAGGTCAAGTGCCACGAGGGCCATTGACCTCTTAACTCCATGAAGGGCATTGAAATCTTAACCCCATGAAGGACATTGATGACCTTGAAATATAAATAAATGACCTCCATTGACCTTTAAATTTCAATGACCTTCAATGACCTTAAAGGTCATAGACCTTCAATGAACTTGATAGGTAAATTACCTTCAATGACCTTGAATGTCAATGACCTTGAATGTCAATGACCTTCAAGGTTATGACCTTCTGGTAATTTACCTTTAATGACCATGAAAGGTGAATGACCTTCATGGAGTTTGGAGGTCAATGACCTCCATGGAGGTTAGAGGTCAACGATCATCCTGTAATTTAAAGGGCAACGACCTTCTTGGAGTTAGGAGGTCAATGACCTGCTTCAAGTTTGAAAGGTAGGGGAAAGGGCACTACTTAAATAACTTTTTTGCTACAAAGCGAATATGCACAAAATAAGGAAAATTTAAAAAATAAACTCCATTGGTGAATTCTTTTGCAATAAACACGATTTCAGCACAATGTAAGAAAAATAAGAATTACCTTTCAGAAGTTACTTAATTTGCTGTAAACACGATTACATTACTAAGTGAGAAAAATTATAAATTTCACTCCAGAAATAAATTAGTATGCTAAGACACTGCCAAAGTGAATTTTTTTCTGTAACCATGATATCAGCTAAAAGTAAGAAAAATGCCAAAATACATTCCAGAGTGAATTCTGTTCCTATTAATCGATTTCAGTAAAAAGTTGGAAAATGCGAAATGAAACTCCAGCAATGAATTTTGTTTGTATGAACTTTATTTCAGTAGAAATTAACAAAAAAACGAAATGAAACTCGAAAAATGAATTTTGTTTCTATAATCACTAATAGATAAATAAATAACAGTTTAGAGGCTAATGACCCTAATGAGTTTGAAAGGTCAATGACCTTCATGGAGTTTAGAGGTCAATGACACTTGTGGCCTTTAATTGTAAATGACCTTCATGGAGTTTACCGGTCAATGACCCTCGTGAAGTTTGCAAGGTCAAAGACCTTCATGGAGTTTAGAGGTCAATGACCCTCCTAAAGTTTTAAATGTCAGTTACCTTAATGGAGATTAGAGGTCAATGTCCCTCGTGGGATTAAAGGGTCAATGACCTTTATTGAGTTTAGAGGTCAATGACCCTGGTGGAGTTGGAAAGGTCAATGACCTTTATGGAGTTTAGAGTTGAGAAGTAAATGACCCTCGTGGAGTCTAAAAGGTCAATTACCGTCATGAATTATAGAGGTCAATGACCTTGAAGTTTTTAAAGGTATGGGAAAGGCCACTACTTAAATAATTTTTTTGCTACAAAAGGATAATAAAAAAATTAAAGACCAATGACCTTGGAGTAGTCGGCATCTTATTAATTGATCATGAAATGACCTTCTTGGAGTGGAGAAGTATATGACCTATATTTATCTGATACGTCTATGACGTTCGTAGATTCGAGATGGTTATGACACTATTAGACTTTGAAATTTCAATTAATTACTTTAATTGACCTTGAAAGTTCAATGATCTTCAATGGCCTTGACGGTCCATGACCTTCAATGACCTTGAAAGGTACTTGACCTTCAATGACGGTGAAAGGACAATGACTTTCAATAACCTTTAAAGGTCAAGAGTCACGAGGGCCATTGACCTCGAAACTCCATGAATGACATTGAAATCTAAACTCAATGAAGGACATTGATGACCTTGCAATTTAAAAAAATGACCTTCATTGACCTTAAAATTTCAATGACCTTCAATGACTTTAAAGGTCATGGAACTTCAAGGACCTTGATAGGTAAAATACCATCAATGACCTTGAAAGGTCAATGACCCTCAACATCCTTCAAGGTTTTGACCTTCAATGACCTTCATAGGTCAATGACCTAGAATGACCTTGATAGGTCAATGACCATTAATGACCTTGCAAGGGGAATGACCTTCATGGAGTTTGGAGGTCAATGACCTTAATGGAGTTTATTGGTCAACGACCTTCATTCGGTTTTGTAGTCAATGACCCTAGTGGAGTTTGAAAGGTCAATGGAGTGTAAAGGTCTACGACCTTCTTGAAGTTTGAAAGGTAAGGGAAAGGACACTAATTAAATAATTTTTTGCTACAAAAGGATTATGAAAGGTCAAAGTCATTAGTGTAGTTGGGATAAAAATGACATAAATTGATCTTAAATTGACCTTCTTGGAGTCCAGAAGTAAATGACCTGCATATATTTTGATGCGTCATTGACCTTTGTGGATTTTATATGGTTATGTCACTATTCGACCTTGTAATTTCAACATAATGACCTTCATTGACCTTAAAACTTCAATGAACTTCAATGATCTTGAAAGGTCAATGACCTTCAATTACCTTAATAGGCCAATGACCTTCAATGACCTTGAAAGTTCAATGACCTTCATTGACCTTGACAGGTCAGTGACATTCAAAGACCTTGAATGGTTATTACCTTCAATGACCTTGATAGGTCAATGATCTTGAATGACCTTGAAAGCTATTTACCTTTAATGATCTTGAAAGGTGAACGACCTTCATGGAGTTTGAGGTCAATGACCATCCTGGAATATAAACGGCTATGACCTTGGAGTTTAGAGGTCAATGACCTGTTTGAAGTTTGAAAGGTAAGGGAAAGGGCACTACTGAAATAACTGTTTTGCTACACAGCGATATTGCACAAATTAAGACAAATAAAAAAGTAAACTTAATTGGTGAATTTTTTGCTATAAACACACTTTCAGCACAATGTAAGAAAAATGATAAATTACCTTTCAGAAGTTACTTTGCTTGCTGTAAACACGATTTCACTACAAAGTGAGAAAAAAATTACACTCCAGAAGTATGCTTTCAACACGATTTCAAAAAAAAACTGAGAGAAAAGAAAAATTATACTACGAAGGAGATATTATTATTATGAGGTTTTATATAAGATTTAAGAACATAGTAAGAAAATAACGAAATTACTCTTCAGAGGTTAATATTATTGCTATAAACACGATTCCAGTACAAAGTAAGAAAAATTTGAACCGACACTCCAGAACTGAATATTTTTGTTAAAATCATGATTCAAGTACCAAGTAAGATGAATGCGAAAAGACACTCCTAAAGTGAATTTTTTTCTATTAACACGATTACAGCTAAAAGTAAGAAAAATGCCAAAATACATTCCAGAGTGAATTCTCTTGCTATAAAAACGATTTCAGTGCAAAAAGTAGGAAAAATACGAGAAGAAACTCCAGAAATGAATTTTGTTGATACAAACTTCATTTCAGTAGAAAGTAAGAAAAAAAAGAAATGAAACTTGAGAAATGAATTTTGTTGCTATAATCACTAATAGATAAATAAATAATAGTTAAGAGGTCAACGACCCTTGCGGAGTTTGAAAGATAGATAAATGGCCTGCATGGAGTTTAAAGGTCAATGACACTCGTGGAGTTTAAAAGGTCAATGCCTTTCATAAAGTTTAAAATCAATGACCTTCCTGGAGTATAGAGATCAATGACCTTCATGGAGTTTAGACGTCAATGACCTTCATGGAGTATAGAGGTCAATGACCGTGTTGGAGTTTAGAGGTCAGTGACCCTCGTGGAGTTTGAAAGGTTAATGCCTTTCATAAAGTTTAAAATCAATGACCTTCATGGAGTATAGAGATCAATGACCTTCATGGAGTTTAGACGTCAATGACCTTCATGGAGTATGGAGGTCAATGACCGTGTTGAAGTTTAGAGGTCAGTGACCCTCGTGGAGTTTGAAAGGTCAATGACCTTCATGGAGTTAAGAGGTCAATAACCCTCGTGGAGTCTAAAAGGTATATGACCTTCATGGACTTTAGTGGTCAAGGACCATCGTGGAGTTTGAAATATCAATGACCTTCATGGAGTTTAGAGGTCAATGGCCTTTTTGAACTTTAAAAGGTAAGGTAAAGGGCACTACTTAAATCACTTTTTTTTACAAAGTGATTATGCACAAATTAAAAAAATACGAAATTGAAGTCCAAATGTGAATTTTTATGCTAAAAACAGGATTTCAGCGCAATGTAAGAAAAATATAAACTTACCTTACAGAAGTTACTTTGTTTCCTGTAAACACGATTTCATTACAAAGTGAGAAAAATAAGAAATTACACTACTGTAGTATGATATAAACACGATTTCAAAACAAAGTTATAAAAAAGAAAATTTATACTACGAAGGAATTATTAATTATTTTGAGGTTTTATATGGGATATAAGAACAAAGTAAGAAAATAACGAAATGACACTTCAGAGATTAATATAATTGCTATAAACACGATTTCAGTACAAAGTAAGAAAAATTTAATCGACACTCCAAAGTGATATTTTTGTTACAATCATGATTCAAGTACCAATTAAGATGAATGCGAAAAGACACTCCAAAAGAGAATATTGTTCTGCAAACACGATATGTGAAAAAGGGAAGAAAATTGGAAAATCACTCTCCAGAAGTAATTTTGTTCATGTATTCGCGATTTCATTAAGAAGAATCAAAAATGTCACTACAGAAGTAATATTTTGTTGTTGTAAACACGACTTATGTACAAAGTATGAGAAGACACTCCTTAGGTGAATGTCACGCCTATAAACACGATTTCAGTTGAAAGTAAGGATAGTGTGAAATGACAATTCGGAAGGGAATTTTTTGTTGTAGACATGATTTAAGTTCAAAGTAAGAAAAATGCGAAATAACACTCCAAAAGAG